>NC_077229.1:319537231-320255231 GCF_027887165.1 Monodelphis domestica | reverse complement strand
CCTACTACTTCTTAGTTATGTGGAATAGGGGATAGGGACTGGCCCTATGACTTCCTTGGTAGAGGGAATTCTACATCTACCAATGCTAGGCAGCACTCTGCAACTTAGAGCTTTGCCTAGAACACAGTGTTGTTCAATAATTTGTCCAGGCTCTCATAGCCAATATGCATTACCCATGGGACTTGCTTGAACTCAGGCCTTTCACTTACTTTGCTGTCTGACCTTGGACAAGTCACTTTTTTCCTTTAGAGCATCATTTTCTTTTTTAAAATATATATATTTATATTAAACTATATATTGCATGTTTCTAATTAAGTTTTTTTCTAAAGAATGACATACACAAGTTAATCTTCAAACAATATTTCTGTTCTTTTTGTTTTATGCATTATGCTCTTTATAATTTCATATAGGTCTATTTTTTAAAAATTAACATTATTTTCCTCAATTGTGAACTAAGAATATAATGATCATAGTAGCATCCCCATTCTAGTACCCTAAGAAGTTGCAGTGATGCTCAATAATGCCTAAGTCACATTATTAGGAGTAGGACCAACACTAAAGGCGCAAAGTTCCTTTCCTATTATTGAGGGGTTTGAATATCAATTAGTACACAGTCTTTCAGGAGTCTTCCCTCTCTCTTCACTAGTTTGAAATAGTACAACTTCCCAGGTTCAGGTTCCTTTCTCCCTTCCACAATACCTGGTCCCACTACATCTGGACAAGAATTCTATTAAAAACCTAAAATATTTTTACTGGTTTGGGGGCATACAATATTCCCACTGGGGCCCTAGTTGGGAGTGCTCAATTTGACCTCCTTCTTCCCCGATTGCCTTTCTTATTGTAAGCACACTATCTCAATAGAGGTGGCTTGCTTTATTGTCTTGTGTGATCTATATTTTTGTACACTAGAGTATTGGTATCTTTGATTGAACCTTTCTAAGTCTTCATTAAGACAAGGAAGAATAATAATACTTGCCCTGCCTACCTCACTGGTTTGTTGTTAGGATTAATGAGATAAAGTAAAACAACCACTTAGTAACCCCAATGTTATATAAATGTAAACTATTATTATCATTATCATCATGAAAGATAATGATGATGTCAATAATTTGTGACTTGATACCTTATTTTCCTACAGTGTGTGCAATATGTTCCCCAGTTACTGAATAATAATAATTAGTAATCAATAATAATTATAAAAATGAGAAGTAGTGTGGCAAGTACTGGATATGGTAGACTTGTTCACAAATTCTGCTTCTGATGCTGTCTATATGGCCACTAGCAAGTGGTTTACATTGCCCAAATCTAAGGGAACATTAACATCATAAGCTACATAGGTAAATTGCAAATCTTTAATATGTTACCATGAAACAGTGGTAATGATGAAGAAGATGATGATAGTGTAAACTGATCTTGTGAACTGTCAAGGATCATATCATATAGCTTGAATCAGGGTTTTTGAAATGTATAATATTAATATTGGAAGTTATCTGAGAGGTACTGTTAGTTCAGCTCCCTCATTTCATAGGTTAGTTTAGTTTAGTTAAGGAACCACACCAATTGTATCAAGTTAGGACTGGAATGTGATTGGTTAGCCCACTAAAAAGTCCTTCGTATGAAGCTTGCCCCTCCTAAGTGAGTTAGTGTGTATATATATATATATATATATGTATATATATATATACACACACACACACACACATATATATGTGTTTATGAAAGGTCACGTGGATGGGGAAAGCATTATTTCAGAACCAGGAAAGGTATAATTTAAAGTCCTTCCAGTTTCTTCTTACATACTAATTATAATGCCTTGATACAATAGAAAAACGGATTATCCTAACAATCAAGACACTTGACAAAGAATAGAGAATAAGCATCTTATGACTGTGTAGTCATAAGTATATGCATGCATGCATCAAAATATTTATAAATATAGCTTGGTGTGAAAGTATTTGAATTCACATTATTCAGTTATAATTATATGTAAAATATTGTAATTAGATCTAACCCAGTGGAAATATGTGGTGCAAAGTAAAATAATGAGGCATTTGCATTAACTAATCAGGACCCAGCTGTAGAAATTATGATGCAAAGATATTATATCCTTGGGAATTGATGTATGGTAGGTTCAGATTGTCTGCAATTTTCCTTTTAATTTTTTAAATATAATTTCCACCTGGAGATCTTTTAGGTGAGCAGAGGTACTGTCTATCACTGGCATGGCTCAACTTCACTGGGATGCCTCCAGTGTAGTCCTGCCTGGGAGCAAAACAATAAGCACAATAATCCACTGAAACTTCTTCCAGGGCTATCATGTAAACTTTTTCTAATTGCATTTATTTGGTGGTGCCCAGAGTAAAGTATATATGCAAAAGATTTCTCCCTTCCAGACAAGAAACCAATGCACATATACATTTTCCCAATATGAAGGCTACTATTCCCCTTTAAAATTATTCATTACAGAAATAAAACTTGAGATGTCAAATTGTTTTGTTCCTCATGAAATTTAATATAGGAAGATCATGAATGTTTGCTTTAGGCTTTGGGTTCTAAATGAATTTTCTAATAAGTACATAGAATGCAGGACATTATTTAATAATTTCCAAAAGATCCATACTTTTCCTTCCCAAATAATGCTTTCATCTTAATTTTACATAGGGAGAAATTGAGTCACTGAGCTTGAAAAGTCTTGATAGCAGGATATATTAATCTGGTTCAACAGTGCCAAGTCCTCAGATAGTGGATGGAGTGGGTACTGGATTTGAATTCTGGGAGAACAGGTTTGAAAAAGACCTAGATTTGTAGACATAAAAAAAGTAAATCTGACCTCTCTGAGTTTTGGATTTCATCTCTTTCAAATTAAGCATAATAATCTCTACAGTATCTAACCTCATAGAATTGCCAGGAAGCTCAAATTAAACAATATAAAATTCTTAGTAACTCTTTTGGAGAGAGAGGTCCCAGTGAAACTGGATGTTTTATTTCATTGGCTGTAGACAGCCTCTAGCCTTGCTCTGTTACAGTTTCTGAGAGACATGTGGAGCAGTAACAGCGATAAGTAACATAACAGAGTTATACAGCCAATGTATCAGAGGTGGTGGAACTGATACACAAGCCCTGGCTTCAAGGCTAGCCTTCTATTCACTATCCCTTGCTACCTTTTTAATCAACATTAAAGGTTATCTAAATGTAATTTATTGTTGTGATGGTGGTGGTTCTCTGAAGGTTCTAAAATGATAGTGATGTGAAGGCTACAAAATAAACATTTAAAATAGATCAGTCCAGCTTTACTCCACTCTCAATGCCATTAAAAAGTCTCAATTCAATGCCTATTTACATGTTGTGCTACTTTATATACTCAAAGCTCTGTAGATCAAGTAAACAGATTTGAATACAAGCCTCCTGTCCAATGAACATGTGCTATGCATACCCTCTCCCTTTCTTCTATGCCATGAACCAAGCTAAGTAAAATAGAGTCCAAGTCCTGTTGGACAAGGGTTCATTTAAGCCACATCTGTTGCTCATCAAACTTCCATTTGGAGAATGGATAGTTCTTTTTTGCAGTTATATTCTTCTGGGCCTTATGGCATCACATACCCTGCCTTACATTTCCTAATTCACCCGAAGCATCCGCACTGTCGGGTCCCTGGCCTGAACACTGCACTCCTTATCCTTCCACCCCACTTCAAAGGATTCCTCACTTGACTAATTCTAGAGCATAAATTGATTTTCTCTCATTTGTTGTGGTTGACAATAGGAAGGCTGACACAGCAGCATTGCTAAAATGACAGCTCATTTCTATTCCAGAGGAAGGAATTCCTATTAATGCTCTTAATGAGGAGCGTCCCTTTGAGAGATAGAGAATCATCTATGCTTAGCAGTAACCTGATTAGGATTGCAAATACTTGGTACTTGGAAAGGAAGTAATCAGACGGGGGGAAATGATTTAAGCAGATCCAAATTAATAGAAAGAATTAATTCATTGCAGTTTCCTAATGGTGGCTTTTGTATTTGACATAGAAAGATCACAGGGCAGAAGGTAGATTTGGAACTAGCCTGCAGATGCACTGGTATTCCTCTGGGAAGGGAACTTACTTAACAGATAGACAGCTAGAGCAAAATCCTCTTATATTTTCCTAAGGGTGAGGAGGGTGGTGGGGTGGTGGTAGCAATATTGTAAATTTCAGGTCACAGAAAAAGTAAAGGAACTATAAGTTATGTTAAAGGTGATATATTTGAAAATATTTATTAAGTTCCCACTGTGTTTGAGCTAATAATATTCCTATTATCTACAATAATATTCCTATCCAGTACAAGCAATAGTTTACCTAAAAAATGCAATCAAAAGGATTTTTCTTATGTACAAGATAATATGCCACATGACGAAGTACAAAGGTGAAAATGATTCAATCCTTGCCCTTAAGTTTAAAATCTGAGGGTATATGTATGTGAAACATAGACATAAGTACTGTGACAATTATATGTTCTAAGATTTTCTTAGGACATGAAGACAAACTCACTGACTTGTATTCTACAGATGCCATAATTTTCTTCCTCTCTTTGAAAACTGGGATGACAGCTCCCTTTCTCCAATTTGGTAGTGCATCTACAATCCCTCGCTATCTCAATATCTTTCAAGGATTCCTGACAGGGGAATATAGTTCATTTTGGCCTAGTGAATTAAACTCATCGAGGACAGCTCAGTGCTATCTTTCTCTCTGTTCTTGTTAAATACCAACTTCCTAAAATCGATCTTTGCTAGACCTATTTTTCCAATCCAAAGATCATTTGCCTTGGCAGAGAAAAGAATAGCAAAACTAAAGTTGAGCAACTTTGCTTTTTCTTTTGGCCATTATAATTTCATTGATTCTGAGAGCAGCAATCTCATTCTCTTTTTTTTTGATTCCACTCTTTTCTCAATATAAGATTTTTAAAAATTATTTTTAGCTATCTTTGTCTTTCCTCACCAGTCTTACCGAAGGCATTTTGTGCTATAAGGTTCTTGACATTATCCCTATGGAATTGCACCACATTTTTTGTATTTGTATGAACTAATGGAGAATGAAGAAAAAAACGCCTAAAATACAATATCTTGAATGATTTGAATTAAAATAACAATAAAAGGAAGTAAATCTCAAATGAAATTTGAGGAATATTCTTAACTGGGAAAACAACATTTCCTTTTTGATAGAGAGGTGGGGGATTCTGGAAGCTTATAGAATAACACATATGATAACAGACATCACTGCTATTATGGTTTTGTTGGACTTTTTTGTTGTGGTTTCAGGGGATGGTCCTAGGTGAACATGTGTGGAATATTAGAAAATGATGATAATGTTATCCATAAAGTTTAAAAAATGAAATACAATATAAAAATAAACTCTTAGTTGGCTAATGAGTTCCCTTTACAACTAACTCTGTTGATTCAACTCACTTTTTTTCTTTACTAGAACTGTTTTTTTTTTGGTTTGGAATTTCATTGTTGAGAATTTTCTATATTTCATAGACTGATTTTCCTGTTAGAATTTTAGTGAATAAGATACTCCTTCCTTATATAGATAAAAATTCAAGAAGGGAAGTCAGTTAATGAAGTATACAAAAATGAAATAAAATACAAAAATGAATCAATTTTTTCCCTTAAATTGAGGATATAAATCAAAGTATATGTAGCATTTCCTCTATCACTGATTGCAGGGATCATTTCACCACCAAAATTCCCGTCTTTTTCTAACCCAGTGACAATTTCCTCATTGTTGGTAAAAATCATATTCAGAATATAATTTCCCTTTGCTTGTTCTTCTACCTTATGATTAAGGCAAGCCAAGATGTTATTATCTATTCTGCTTTTGGTAGGGTTTTGTTCTAGCATAATTAAAATCTCCAATCTCTGCTATATGATACTGATTTCTATACTAGGCCTGAGTTCTGTGGCGTAACATTGGAGTGCTAGACTTGGAATCAGTAAGGCCTCAGTACAAAATCCACATTTGACACATACTAGCTCTGCTCATATGGGTAAGTCACTTAGCATGTGAGACTCAGTTTCCTTATCTGTAAAATGGGGATAGTACCCTCATACTATTATCTGACTCATATGAGATACTTTATTCAAGAGGAGAAGTAGTTATGGAGTCAAATGACTTGAATCCAAATTCTGCCTCTAACTTATTACTTGTGTGACTTTGTGAAAGTTACTTAATATCCTCAGATTTCAATGGCTTCCTCTGTAAAGGGATTAAATTGGGCTAGATGCTCTCCAGAGTCCCTTCCAGCTTTAAGTCTATGATTCTGTGGCATATGTCATCAACACTGTTATCTCTTTCTTGCCCTCCTCTTTTTCCTCTTTAGGTGTTTTGTAGTAGACTCTAATATGTGAACTTTATCCAAGTGCTCTTCCTTGCAGCCTTAGCTCAATGTTTCTTTTCTCTGGGACTGTGTACTGGTGGATAATTAGGATAGGGCTAAGGAAGGGAGGGGCAGAACACAAGGAAGGGAAAGGGAGTATTTTTTTGGTTTGTTTTATTTTTTAAAGAATTAGCTCAGAATTGTGTTAACCTCCTTGACCTCCAGTCATAGAGAACTCATTACCTTCATTTCATTTCCCCATAAATATTAGAATGACTATATTAAAAAATTATTCCCCAGGCCCAAAGATGCTATAGGATACAACAGTGTACGTCATTCTTTCCTTCATCTCTCCACCCCCCCCCCCCAAATACTTAGTAATTAACTATTTGTCTCTACCTACTTCTGGTTAACGTTAAATTATCTTTAATAGGGATCTTTTCTATTTGCAATACATCTTTTTAATATACTCTGCAGCATAATTATTTATATGCTAGTTTGTTGTTATATACATTTATTTATGTATATTTATAGTTTTCCAGTTTGCTGCATCCTCATTTTATATTGCTAACAAAGTGTTATCTTCAGTGATTAGACAAAGGATAGCTGTCAACATTAATTTCTACTTTTTAATAGTTGGCATATTTTGTCTTATATCAAGTCAAGCATCTCATGCCATAGCACTCAGGCATTCCTAATAATCACTGGAGTTAGAACTTCACACCATGGTTCTATTATCTAGCTTGTAGTGAATACCATCTATTCAAACATAAGCACAAAAATACATTTCAAAAGCAAATGTTTTGATTCTATTTAATTCTAGGATTTATCAGGTTTCTATTTTGTTTAAGGACCTGTACTAGGTTATGGAGAAACAAACATAAAGAAAATATGCTTCTTGCCCTCAAGGAACTTACATTTTCTTGGAGTAGAAGGAAAAATGAGATGTACCTAGTTAACTATAATACAATATAGGGAGTAATAGGGTCAAAAACCAAGTATTCTAATGATATTTGAGGAAGGTAGGAATGTCTTCATCTAGGAAGCATCTGTCTAAGATCATGTAGTCAACAAATATCAGAGGCAGGACTTAAACTCAGGTCTTTCTGACTTCAAGGTGGGCTCTCTATCTATTAAATCATATTACCTCACAACATTTTCATAGAGGTCAAGTAAGGTTACAATGAACATTAAAGCAGTCTGGAAGGAAAAATAAAAGCAATCCCCAAAAGACATGATGGTGCCAAACTGCCAATGGGTATCTAGGTGGTATAATGGAGACTGGGGAGGAGGCAGAGAGAATAACAACCGATCCGATTTATACAGCATGTCTCCAAAGTCTTAAAGTAGTTTTAAACCATTAAAACTTAAAGTTCCCCTAAGACTTTTGAGACATTTTATATGGCGCTTAACAGAACAAAGCTTTGGGACATTCTTTGTGGTGCTTTGCAAAAACAAAAACAAATAGTTCTTTCTTAAAACCAACACTATTAGGCAAGTAGTACAAGTATTATTATTTATACTTTATAGGTTAGATAACTGGGAACTAAAGAAATTAATTGGCTTTTTTTAAAGTCACATGAATAGTAACTGAATGTCTACATCTTCTGCTGCCAAGGCCAGTGCTTTTCCTATGAAAGAATGAATATATGAAAACCATTTCTTATACATTTTCTATAAGCCATAGACTATATGAAGAATTGTTCTTTCACTCATTTCAGTCATGTCCATCTCTTCATGATCTCATTTGGAGTTTTCCTGGCAAATATACTGGAGTGGTTGGCCATTTCTTTCTCCAGCTTGTTTTACAGATGAAGAAACTTAAGCAAACCAGGTTAGTGGCTCACCCAGGATCACAGAGCTAGTATTTGTGTCTGAAGTCTTATTTGAACTGAAGTCTTCCTTACTCCAGACTTGGTGCTCTATCCGCTGAGCCACATATTGATTCTATGACAGAAGGGAAGGGTTAAAAGAAAAAGAAAGGATTTAAGGGCAAGTCCCATCTCTCTGGCAAAACTGGATGGTATTACCAGAAGTTGATAGTGGTAGTGATAGGATGCCTATATGTGGGAACCTTTGGCCTCTTTAGAATCTTCTGGTAGAGCTGTGTTTTTGCCTCCTTGTACCCTAGTATCCCACCCCAGCTGCTGCTTAGCAGGCAACAGCATTGGTCCCTTCCCTTTACCCTCCAAAATTGGGTAATAGTGACTAGCACTATTCGTAGTACTCCAGGGATTTTTATGGCCAGGATCTAAGGGTGTGGTTTTTAAAAGAGAAATCTCCCTTTAAAAATATTTGGGTGGTGACAATAAAGACAGACAGATCCTGATATCCAAACAGTGATGCCATATCCTTTTTTGTCACACCCTGTCATACTGAAACAAACAGATTATAATTTGCTACAGATTTTCCAGCAAGTCTATGATAAGATAGTGGACAAATCATTTGGCACAGAAAATTGAACTCGGTTGGCTTTGTCAAAGGTTGTCTTGGAGCCACCTAAGTGAGGAGAGTGCTAGAGAGGTGTTCCTAGGTATCTTCCTTTTCTCATCTCCTTTTACCTCTAGTAAAGATGAGCTACAGTGAATTTGAACATCTGGTCTGAAATGATTGAAATGAATTTGTTATATGAAGTAGACTGATCAGGCCTTTACACCACAGCCACATGGCTCACTGTGTGATGTTTGTGCATATATGTAGCTCACATTACCTTGAACTTTTTTTAAACAGAGCCTTAGATATGAAGTATTGTCACACTAATAGGTTACTGGGAGGGAATTTCTATTTGGAAGATGTTCCAATTTCATTCCATTATTATTTTTAACAATAAAACAAACTTTCTCCTGAAAAAGTACTAAAAGCAACTGGTTTACAATGCCAGAATAGAATCATGGAATGTTTCCTCTCAAAAAGTCCTGGGAGACTTAACCCTCCCATTTAGGAAATGAAAAACTGAGTATTAGAAAGACTTCCCCAGTCATATCTATTACTTCCATTTCATTGACTCCTTTCACATTCACTACCCTAGTTCAGATCTTCAGTACCTATTGATTAGAGTATCCTAATTACCTTCTATTTGATCTTTCTGCTTTCAATCTTTTCTTTACTCCACAAATTGCAAAAATTATCTTCTGACCATGTCACTCCTCTGTTCAAAAACTTTCTTTGGCTTTCTATTGCCTCTAGGTTAAAAATCAACTCCCAAATCTGCCACTTAAAGCTTACTATAATTTCCCTCCAACATTCTTTCAAATTAAGCCCTTCATGTACTCCGTATTTCATCCAAACTGGACTAGTAGTTGTTTCCAGAATATGACCTGCTTTCTCTCACCTCTGTACATTTGTTCCAGACTTGGAAAACATGCCCTCCTCATCCTTGTCTTTTATAATACTTCTTGACATTCAAGGTCAACCTCTTCCATGTGACCTTCCTAGATGTCCCAGAAAAAGCTTATACTATCTATTTCACAGGGTTGTTATAATGAAAATAGTTTGTAAATGTTAAAGCACTATATGAATATGAGCTATTCTAATTTAAATTTTTTTGTCTTAGTGGAATTTTATAATAAATGTTGGTAAATCTCACATAATTAGTCTATAAAGTATGGTGATGAAACAAAAGTGCATTCTAATCTTTCTGTGATGAATTAGCAAATAGAAAGGAGTATACTGAATCTAATAAGAAAAAGAGGAAGGACATTTACATATTCTAATCCTACTCCATATATACCACATAGAGTAGGGATCATTTTTATTTAGGTCTTTGCATCTTCAGTATACATCAGGACTTAATACATGCCTGTTTTTAGTGTTTTTTAGGCAAATCTTTCTAGTGGATATTGTGATATTTGAGCAAGAGCAGAATGGGCATTTCCTCTTGCAACATTGAGATGACTATTTCTAGAAGAGTTGAGAATGAGGCACAGAAAGACAACTGCTATTTGATGGTAGCTGAGAAAGTTTGCAATTATCTCTTAGCTCAGCTTTCATCTTCTTTTGTTGAATATAAACAGCACCTAGTAAGACATTTTCATTCTACTAGATGTCTCCAACATGAGATGGAAAGGCAGAAGGCATCTGTGGTATCAGACTATTGGTTTGGAAAATTTGTTGTAAACAATCGCATAAAAACACTCTTGTTGGAATTCATGCTTATTTTTGAGGAGCCCTCCACAGTATTTGTTGTCACGGGGTTTGCCTATTTTTATAAAAGGGGAAGTAGGCAATTATTCTGCCACATTATCCACACATTCTCAATGGAGTTCTGCCTTTCATCGGAAATTATAATATTTTTAAGCCTGATTTCTTTATAACTTCAACCAGGTTTGCAATCACATTTTTCCAGTGGGTTGAAATGAGACCAAATGACCTTATGGGTATGAATGGAAAAGATATTTCTCCCACGGAATATTTCTTTCATTGCTCTGGAAAACACAATACCTCCTTCTTAAAAATCAACTGGGAAAAGTATAATATCTACCAAAGTTTTAAAAATAATATTTTAAAATATCAAACTCATTCTTGAAACTAACATTCCAGAATAGGCATTTCCTCTTGCATCGAGATGACTATTTCTTCTTAGAAGAGTTGACAATGAGACACTGGTGAGGGTTAAATGGTCATGAAATAGATTCATGATCCAATAATCATTACTTTTAATTACATTTGAAAGTGAATGAGCAGGCCTTAAAACATATGTAGTGCATTGAGTCCCAAATGATGTTACTATTTGCTTTTCTTTAAAAAAACCCTCTAGAATTGGTAAGATTATTTAAACATTTATTGGAAGAGAGATCTCAATAAGATTACATTTCCTTAAATAGTGAAAAAATGTGACCTAATTATAGACCATTTTTCATCTGTCACATTTTTAGGCATCCAAATACTGAAGATTGTTGAAAAGGGTTTCCTAAAACAAAGGTATGCCACATTCGGCAAACATCTCATTTCAAAAGGGATTTGTTTCTCTACTTACAACAATTTATTTATTAAGGCCTATAAATCTGGGTCATAAATGTTTCCTCTTGTCCTTGTCCAATAATATTTTTTGAGTATGACAAAACCCCTTAACTATGTATTTTGTACTACCAGAAGGGATTCATCAGCCTGGATGCGTTGCCTTGGGAAGTAATAAGTGACCCTATCACTGAAGGTCTTGGAGAGATTATTTAATCCTTTGTCAGGTGAAATGTAGAAGAGGAGGTTCTTATTTGTGCATGGACTGAGCTAGATGACCTCTAATGTCCCTTTCAATTCTGAGATTCTATGAAAAGATGATCAGAGCACTCTACAGTTCTTTTATTGTCATCAAGTAATCCCATAAGAAAAATCCACCCAGATAAACCAAACTATTCAAGAAAGCAAAGAAAGAACAATAATATGAAAAGTTCCAACAGCTTAGAGGACAAAAGAGAGTTGGAGGTTTTTTGGAGAGAGGAATTTCTGATCATTTCCTTTTTCCCTTTTGTTATAAGGATGAGCTTAAGGTCCTGCAGAATAGAAACGTAACTTCCAGCAATGTTTTTGCTTTCCCAGTAATGATAATAATAACATTAGCTAGTATATATTATGGTACTTGAAGGTTTTCAAAGTGCTTTATAGATGTTTGTTCTCAACTATGTGGTGCTGATGAGAACTCATTCATGCCCTCTCCTTTGAGATTTATTGTTTATGCCTTTCCATAAATCCTCCTTAAAAGATTCTAGCTGTCTTTATTTTATAGCAAAATCTTACTACAGAGAAACAATGTACAAGTTCTCTGGAGTTTATGATGAGATTAGGTTTGTATTACAAGGTAGATGTGAAATGAATATAATAGCCTGAACTGCATCACTGGATCTTTTCCTGAAGTTCCGGTCCTGTGTCAGGTGCCTCAATTTTTATAGCTCCATTAGGACTAGATTTATCACCTTCTTTTCAGTTCAACTGTCAAGAAAAACTAAAAAACATTTGGATGTCCAGTGTGACTGGCATTTGAGTGACATCCTGCTATGCAATTTCACATCTAATCAAGTAAGATGGTAGTTCTCACTGGCCTATTGTATCTGAGTCTGTTTTTGGATGAGCTCCAACTGGCTCAAATTCAACTCTGGAAAATTGTGTGCAGAAGATGGAAAAAATTTGAGCCAGAGTACATGAGGATAAGATAGTGCAGGAGTGTCTTCCCACAATGTCAAAATAATATCTATTGTAGGAGCTGATTTACTGTTGATTAGTTCACCAAGTTTTCTCAATTGCTGAAAGGTAATTTTCCACTTTTAGCTGGCTACATGCCAGAATGGATTGGGAATAGGAGAGGATCAGAAGGCTGGACAGAGGTATTTCCATCCAAGGGTCTAATCAGTCAGGTCTCTTAAATTAGACAAACTTGGACTCTGAATCTACTTCATTTCTTTTAATTGCTTACCAATTTGAACACTTCTGGTGCTCTCATGCCTGAATTTTTTGTTCCTTTAAAAAAGACTCCCTAGAAGAGAGTAGGGAGCTGTTAGTATAACTTGCTATGAGGTGGGGGCAAAGAAATGGTAATAGAGAGGCAATGTGGTATGGTGGATAGAACATGGGACTTGGAATCAGGAAGATCTGGGTTCAAATTCTATGTCATATGCCTAGTAGCTGGTTGACCCAATCTCATTCAACTAAAAAAAATTATTAAGTACTTACTGCATAAAAATTAGTATGTTCTATGCTGAGATTACAAAGACTAAAAAATAAAATAATCCCTGCCCTCACCGAACTCATAGTCTAGTAGGGGGAATGTGATGTACATGACTAGTACATTAAAAGATAGAATATGGTGAAAAGAAAGGAGAAATAAAAAATGCTCAAAGAAAACCAGATGAAAAAGATAATGTTAACAGCTAAAGGGGAATTAGAGAAAAGTTTATGTTAGGCGAAGTGGCACTCATGTTGAGCTTTGAAGAATGAAAAGGATTTTGAAAGGCAAATATGGAGCAGTATATTTCAGGCATGGGGGAAATCTCTGCAAATGAATAAAGGGCAGGAAGTACCAGATTGAGTTTCAGAAATGGCTATTAATCCCACTGCCTGGGATGCTGAGTTCTGAGAGGGGAATGTGAATTAAAGCTAGAAAGGTAAATTGGAGGCAGATTATGGATTTTATGCAATAGTCCAAAAGGAGTCATTGAAGGTTTGTGCTAATTTGAAAAATAAACAGTATTTTACTGAAAAATGTCCTTACAAAGTTTAACATTTGGAGGTAGTACCATTCAATAGGAAGTATAATGGAATAGAAACAGAAGTGCAATAAAAGTACAACTTTTAATTTCTATTCTGTTATGTCCTTGCCTATGTGATCTTGGGCAATTCTCTTCTCTGAGCCAAAGTTTTGTCACTGCAAAAATGGGTACAATAATTGCCCAAGGAGGATCAAAAACATTATGACAATAAAATGTGATCATGTATGCCACAGGGCTTTGGAAAGACTGAGACAATATTGAAGTGTAAAGGTATAATTATCTTTTAGCAACAACAACAAAAATAACGGTAGTAAAGTAGTGGTAGTATACTTATTTTGGAGTAGATCTCTTGCTCTTAAATTCTAAAATATTTTAGGGAAACATGCCTATTCCAAAAAAGAGACCAGTTCTAGAACTGGAGCTAAAAGAAACCTGGATTCAAATCCTATTTCTAACACTATGTAACCATAAACAATTCATTTAAGACTTTTTGAAGGCTCGTTCTTCCTCCGTAAAATGGTATAATAAAATGAACATAATATCTTCAGTGCTTCCATTATTGGGAGGCTCCAACAACATAACGGATATAGTAGAACCCTTTGTAAAACTGAAAGCATCATATAAATGCCATCTATCATTATTTGTGCTACACTGAGTTGAATCATTAAATTATTGAGCATCTTTAATATTAAACATGTCATTATTGGAAAAAGTGCTAAATTGAATTATCAAGGGAGATCAGTAGATTCATGTGACAAAACTAGAATCTTTCCATTGCTTCTCTTTAGTCTTTTTTTTTTTTGGAAGTAGACTGAATTACATCTGATCTGGGAATCTGAGAACTTTCCCAAATTTTCTATTTTAGAATTTTTAAATTCAAGTCCAGGATAAAACTTGCAGTTGAGATTGAACAGGTATGATTACACCTAGATTTGTGTCAGGTTGCTGCTTTTGATTAATTCTGAGATTGGACATAAATAGTCCCCTGTAAGTAGAATTGGCAAGGTTTGGCAAATGATTGATAATGGGAGTGGGTTGAGAGTGAGGGACTGGAATGTGAACTTAGGCAAATCCTCTAGGAAAGTTAGAAGGAGAGGTGAGTTTGGTAGGAAAAGGAATGAGTTCTATTTTGAACATGTTCCATTTGAGATGTCTATGAATCATCCAGGTGGCAGGAATTTAGAGGTGTAGGAAGAGAGCTCAGGAGATGGACTCATTCCATTGTCTGTAATAAATCTTAAGCCAACCATTATTTTTGTCTTTTAATTTGCCAGTTGATTTTTTCCCTTAGTGATGACATAAAGATGATAAATAATGAAATCAGTACTTTTTTTCCCTATCTAGAAAGTGCAAATTGTTACTCACCTGGGGCAAGTGAGACAGCTATTTCCAAGGTGGTTTATTTATAAGATTTAATTAATGAATTTATTTTATGTTTGCAGAATTGTGCATACTTCTACGAATCTACATTGGGCTTAGTTCATAAATTTATATATCCAGCAAAGCATAAAGTAAAGCTTCCTTGAGGGCAAAATTTTTTTTTTGCCCTTCTTTGTATCTCCAGCACTTAGCACAGTGCTGGCGCATAAGAGGCTCTTAATGAATACGAATTGACTAACAACAAATACTTTTGCTGGTGATCATGGTAAAATTGGGAACAGATTGGACTTGATCTTGGATTATTGTTGTTGGGTAAGTAAGCCAATAATGTGGAATTTAAGAGCAGAAAATGTGTTCTGTATAGTGACTGTATTCCTTTTTTAATTCAAGTTGAATTTAATATCTGTCACGTTTTGCAAGTCCTTGTATTCTGATTCTATGGGGAGAAACCAATGATTTTAAATGAATTTGGAGAATATCTGGTATCTAAGAGCAATGATAACCTAATCACCACATTTTTTCCTCACCCCTGCTTTTGTACAGAAAGTAGAGTTGGTAGATGGAAATATTTGATAATGCCAATGAGACAACTGTCAAGTATTTCATTTAGTCATTTAGGCAAAAACTACAGAATATAACCTTTCCTTAACACAACTCACACACATACACACACATGCACACACACACACACATTGCTGTTACACCACCTAGAAACAAGACTCTCTGGCCTTTCTTGGTGGTTTGAAGATGTTTTGGGGGAGAAGGGAGAGAAGGAAGGAAACATTTCAGTTATATGTCTTAGATTAATATGGAATCAAATCAGACAGCTGATCTGGCCCTTTGTCATTTCTACCTCCATGACCAGTTAAGTTTTATACCAGTTCTAAAATGTGAATCCCAGATCCAGGAAGGGCCTACACTAGAACTTTCTTCCCAGTTCAAACTGGAGGGCTTCCTGATAGACCTAAAGTTTCAGTCCCCAAAAGATTGTTCTTGTGGCAAAACCTGTTTTTCTTTGTAATACCAAATTCAAGAGACCTAACTTCTATATAAAGCAGTTAAGTGGAAAACCCTAATTAAGGATATCAAATATACAACAACCAGTAAGACAACTTTTAATATAGGCAGAAATGCTCAAAGGGTAATGAAACAACTTATAACAGGAAAATATTTTAAGCCAATTTCTCCGAATGTTCATGATAAAAAGAGAAACAGAATGTTGGATTGAATATATATTCATATAACATTATATGCATGTATAATGTATAAATATAGATCTACTAAAGTGGTTACTATTTTTAAAAAGGGATGTCTATCCAATATCATCTAACATACAGTGTTTCTTTTTTCATTAATTTTTCCAGAAGGATATCCTTGCCCAGATAAATATAAAGGAATATATGAATGTGTATATAATAAGGCACTCTGAACACTTCTGACTGGTAATGGCTATGTTAGATATTCAGTTATTAGCAAAAAACATGCAAAGAATATCCAGTACATCCCAATAAGTATTAAGGAAGTAGCTACTCTGTGCGAGGCACTGTACTAGGAGCTGCTGATACAAAGTCAAAACAAAGAGTCGGGAGCAGTTAGGTGGTTCAGTGGTTTAAGAGCCAGATCTAGTGATGGGAAGTCCCAGGTTCAGATTTGGCCTCAGACATTTCTAGTTGTGTGACCCCAGGGAAGTCATTTAACCCCCACTGTCTAGTCATTGCTACTCTTCTGCCTTGGAACCACAGTTTGGATTCTAAGAGAGAAGACAGGGTTTTAAAAAAGTGTCCTTGCCCTCAAGGAGCTTGCATTCTATACCCAATGATATATTGTATTTTATTAAATAGTATTAACAACCAAACACACTAGAATGTTCATAATTTACTAAAATATTAGGAATGATTCTTTATGTCAAGAATCTATATTTGAGCTGGAACATTATGTAACTCTTTCTGTAGTAGACTAGTAAAAAAGTCAAAACTACTGATGTAGTGTTGTTGTTGTTCAGTCATTTCAGTCATATTCTTAAAAATCCTTAAATTAAAAAAAAACAATTTGGGGTTTTCTTGGCAAAGATACAGGAGTAATTTGCAATTTCCTCCTCCAACTCATTTTACAGATGAGAAAACTGAGGCAAACTGTGTTAATTGACTTTCCCAGGTTTATCTATCTAGTAAGTGTCTAGGACCAGATTTTAACTCATGAAGATGAGTCTTCATGATTCCCAGCCCAGTGCTCTATCAACTGCACCACCTGTCTCCCCTTCTTGTGATGAAGTAGCTGATTACAATATTTTAAAAAACATTTCTTAAATGCGTTTCATGTGAAATTGTTAAGAGTTTATGTTTGACCAGACTAAATAGGGAGGCATTTATAAAAAGACACACATTATTGAAACAGAAAGGCTAATGATCACAGCAAAAAGACAGAATGACTGAAAAAATAAATACCTCCTTTTCTTTACAGAGTCCCTCTTCTATTCAGTATGAGATGACATCTATTCTTATAGTGCAGTATATTAATGAATTAGAGGGATTGGGTATCAACCAAGCTACCATTCCATTTCTCTCCAGGCCCCTTCTCCACCTCCTATATTCTCTGCTATATTCTCTGACGGGAATCACACTTTTCAACTCCAAGGAACCTTTGCACCAGTGAGGCAGGGTTTGTTTCTATGGTAGTGATTATAAATATGTGTGTGTGTGTGTGTGTGTGTGTGTGTGTGTGTACATATATATGTATACATATTCTACTTTTTCTTATTGGCTCTTTGCTTTAACATAACACATTTATCTCAGGAAATACAGACTCAATATTAGTCCATTGGATTCAAAATGAAAAAAAAATGAATTATAACCATTTAACATTAATGCCAGACTATATTGTGGAAGGAATAGAATGTAAGCATTAATACTGTAGACTGTTACTCCTTTTGTTGGAATTGGGAGAAAAGCTTCAAAAAATCAAGTTAGATAAAGTAAGAACCAAAGGCTTTATTTAAAATTTGAAATAAACCTCAGCTTCTCTAGAAATATTTAAACATTTTTGAATTTGTCCCCTCTTGATATATTTCCACATATTTCTTTTTTCCCAATAAAATTTTAGTAGGAAACACTGTCAAAAATGAAGCATCATTTCATGTAACAATCTTGATGGAAGTTATTTTGTAAACTAAATTGTTTTAGAAAAAAACATATGGAATGTTTTCTAAGCAGTTAATCTTTTGACAAAAACATCTGATCCAGGTTCATGGCTGACCTCAAGTCTACACATTACTGAAATCTGCTTATTCAAACTATCTCATCATTTGATTTTGGGCATCCAAAAAGATTGTATTTGTAAAAATGCTTTAAAAATACAAAGCACATTCAATACATTTTTATTCTCTTATGGTTACTTAATAGGTGGGGAAAAAGATGACCTCCAACAACAAATAGCCATGATTTGAAAATTATGATGAACAAGATGAAGGAAGCAGAGGTGAAAAAGAGAGAAAACAATAGGACTAAATTAGTAGGAAGAGCATGATTCGAAACTGCCTGTTCATTTCTTTCAATGCAATCCTTATCAATCTCAAACTAGCTATATATATTAATCCTCAAATAGTTCATTGTGTAATTCTAGAAAAAAATACAAACACCTAGCTCATCATTTAAATCCCTTTAATGTCTGGTTTCAGTTCCTCTTTCATTCGCTTTTAGTAGGGACTTAATTTTTTTTTTCATTTCTTTACTCATTCATTCAACATTTTGGTCAATTCATTGCTCTATGTGCTCAACTTGACAGCTGAGTTGCCAAGCCTGTATTTTTTACAAATTGTTCTCCATATCTCCTCATTAAATGTACCTCTCAGAATATGCTTTCCTGTCTCACTTGTACCACTCAAAATGCCCAAATTCATTTAAGGCTTAACTCATTTGCCAGTTCCTTTGGGAAACCTTATTTTGGCTAAATAATGAGAAGAAAAGACTCATGGAAAAGACTTTGATGATGGGAAAGATTGAAAGCAAAAGGAGAAGGTGATGGCAGAGGATGAGCTGGACATATAGTATCATGGAAGCAATGAAAATGAGCTTGGATAAACTTTGGGAGATAGTGTATTTAGAAAGGCCTGACCATTCTATGATTCATTGAATTATGTGGGAAGTTTTTCCTTATCTAATTATTAGTGTTTTCTTTTGCCTCTTCAAATTTCTATCCATAATATAATTCTTTACATGTTATATCCTTTCAGTCAAATACCAGCTCCTTGAAAATAGGTCCTACTTTTCATTTGGTTTTTGTATCCTCAGAGCCTAATGCTTGTTGAATTAGATTAGATTGACTGTTTGATTGTAAAATTTTATTTCTTAGTGATACTCTTACTATAGTTATAAAATATTTAAGCAGCTTCTTAAAATAGGAAAAACAAAGTCACTTGACTTATATCAGACCAGGAAGAGGAGGAATCTCCATTTATTTACTAAGGACAGCTATGACATGAGAAAAAAAAGTCATGATTGAAAAGAGACATTCTGTATGTGATTCAATTAATCTATATTTTATATCCAACAAAGGCCTCTATTAATCTGTTACAGCTAGGATGCACCCAACTATCTTGTTTCTTTCTTAAGCACTTGAGAAGATGGAAATAAGAAATGGTTTTCTGGTCTTCTCTCCTCTGGAGCTCACCTCTCATTAGCTGAAAGTTAAAAGCTTAGAATCTGAGGACTTTACAATGCAGTATGCAACACAATAGTTTAATATGACCTTCTGTTTCAAAGAAGATTGATTATTGACAGGTGAAGAGATGAGTTTAAATAGGCATTGCTTCTATTAACAGAACATATTGCAGAACAGTGGTTTGGGTGGCTTAGCCATAGTAATGAAATACAATTGAAGATAATTTTTAAAGATTTGACAATGTTATGCATAGGTGCACAATGCTAAATCAAGTGATCAATCAAAATTTTCAATGCAATTTATTCATGCTGGCCAGAGCTCTATTTTAGCTGTTATCCTAAAGCATCATTTCAACCTTATTTGAAAGTACAGCAGATATGACCTATGAGCTATAACAAAAACCCACAAGCTTGGCCTCCATTCAAATGGTGACATACTGAAGCTGATGAATCTTAATTCTATAGTTTGGTAGGATAAAAAGCTGCAATTTGTACAGTGGAAAAAAAATCTGAATAAGAAGGAAAAAAAGATTAACTATTAGATGACTTACAGAGATATTTTCCTCATTTCCTCATTAAGAAATGAAATAATTATTTTCCAAATAATTAGATTCATTTATTTAAGTACCTACTATGTGTGTGTAATACCCTGTGCTAAACTGGGTGTGCAATAATTTAAAATAGTCCTTACTTTTGTTCTACTGGAAGCATATAGGAGTGTTTTCATTTCCCTATTAACCCTTGAAAGAGACCATCCCGTATTACTTCAGGAATTCAGATTACATTTTAATCATTTCTGGCATTATATTTTGTGACAGAGAAGGAACATGTACTCTAAACTCCATTTTGCCAAAGAAGAAAAAATAGAGTCCAATCTGGTAGTCTAGAGTCCTAATTCATGGCACCATCAGGAGGCTGACATAACTACCTAACATCATTTGCCAAAAGGGCCTACATAATACTGTTTACATTTATATAATATATATGTATATATACACACACATATATACACCTAGATAACTATACCCATTCTAATGTTTCCCCAGCCAATCCCTAAATTGAAGCCAATGAATCCTGTTACAATATCTTAGGCTATGTGGTTCGATGGAAATAACACTGGATTTAGGATCAGTGTTTGAAACCTAGCTCTTTGATTTAGTATTTGTATGACTGTGGACAAGTCACTTTCCTTCAATCAAGGTTCCTCATCTATAAGATGAGATGCCCTTTATGATTCTTACCATTTCTAAATTTAGAATCCATTTTTCATTATTTACAGTAAAATGTTTTGCTGAATGTCTCCCCTCCCCTCCTCTTTGTAACCAGTTACTAACTTTAGGTAAGGGTTTAGCTATGTATATCTCTGCCCAAGTTTGTTTGTTTGGTTTTTGAAGATTAGGGATCTGGATTATAATTTCATGAATATAGGGCAACTCTTCATTGTAGGTTTGCAGCTTTTTTGCCACTTAACAGTCTTAAAGAGCTGTCTAGGGTGCTGAGAGACTGGTCCAGGATTACACAGCCAATATATTTCAGAGGAGAATTTTGAACCCATTTAACTCTCAAGCCAGCAATGTTTCTTCTGTGCCATGTTGCCTCTCATGCTTATATATTACAAATAAATTGTCATTATTATTATTTATTGTTTAGATAATATCTTTCCAACAAAGGGTTCATGACAGTAACTTTTAAACCTTTTTTATCTTATCTATCTCATTCTGATCCCTCCACTATGTTTTGCACTTCAGCCAAAACAAAGTACTCAGTCTCTCCCTAACCCCTTCAGAATTGTTCACTTCCAAGCCTTTGCTTATTCTATCCCCTTGGCTTAGAATGCTTTCAAGTTCTCTTTAATCTTTTGATATTCTACACATTCTTTAAAGCCCTACTCTAACATCATCATCTCCAAGATCTTCCTCAGTCTCCAAATGTTTAATGCCCTTTCCTCCCCCTCAGACCCAAGAGATTTTTAGACTATAACTTTTTCATGTCGTGGTTCCATCCTGTCTTACTCTTCATGACCCTGTTGACCAGAGCATGTTGATACTATTCATGGAATTCTCTTGGCAAAGATACTTGAGTGGTTTGTCATTTATTCTCCAATTGACTAAGGCAAACAAAAGTTAAGTGACTTACCCAGGGTCACACAACTAGTAAGTGTCTGAAGCATGATTTGAATTTGCACCTTCCTGACTCCAGACCCAGCACTCTATCCTCTGAGCCACCTCGCTTACTTATTCAAATGCAGATATGAATTGGAAGTTCCTTCCTATGTACAGATCACAACCCATCCATGTTTGCCTATCCTGTGTGACCCTTCCATTTTTTCCCATAAGTTTGTCACAGGAGGACATTCAACATACTGGAGGCTTTTCTTTATTTCTGACATTGGAGGTTACCAGTGGCAAAATATGGATCTATTTATTATTTCTGGTACTCATTATATTACCAACCTCATCTTTTCTTCTCATCATACAGTTCCTTGATGACATATTTTTTTCCTGTTCATCTTCAGAATTCTTCGTTGATTATATATTGTAGCTGACTTATATACACAATGTATCTTCCCCTTGCCCTCCTATATTATTTTGCATTACAGTTGTTTCTGAATTTGTTATATCCCCACTATTAGAATGTAAGTTCCATGATGGTAAGGAACATGTCTTATCTAAAGTTTCTGTCTGATCCTTGGATTTAGCACAATGTTCTTCACAGAGCAAACCCTTTATATATACTTGATGAGTGACTAATATGTATTATTAAGCCAAGTAAAATTCAAAGGTGGAGGGAATGAATAGGAGAGGAAAGAAAAGTAGATGTGAAGACCGATGGCCAATAGAAAGGATCCAGAGTAAGAGATAGACTGGCAACTTACAAATACTTTCCCTCATCTAATTGACTGTACTTAGAAATAAATGAGAAACTCATGATATGAGAAGGTATTCTTGGCAACAAAAGAATATGATGCAATAGCTCAGAGAAGTAACACAGAGCAATAGAAGGGGACCTGAATATGGAATCAGAGAATTTGGGCTTGAATATCAGCTTTGCTGATAATTACCTATGTGACTTGGAACAAGTTACTTAGCCACTTTGAGCACAGTTCTTCATCTGTAAAAGGACCAGATGACCTCAAAGCTTCCCGTTTTAGAGTTATGATCTTGGGATCCAGAGAACTTTAGGAGAAATAATATCATGGAAAATTCTTCCTACCATGAGGCTAACGTTTATGACATGGGCAAATCCTCCAGTAAAATGATCTTTCTCCTTAGCCTCAAAGTAGTTCTAGTTAACCATTCTTCTGGCTTATGGCTTTTGATGCAGGAGAATGACTCAGGGTAGACAAGGCTGGGCTGCATCTTCTTTGATCCATCTCAATGATCTTAGAAGAGGGATAAAAACAGACTAGGCCTGAAAGGCATTCATTCTCTGGGACATTGGCTTCATGGCATTTGGTGCTTTTTTAATATAATTCTCTACTCAGCTCTTCTTCTGGGAATGTTTTATCACAGAGGAAAGATTAGATGTTTAAAGGTGGGATGTAGTGGTAAAGAATAGGCAAGAGCTCAAGCTGATTTAAAAAAAAAAACCAATTTTTCATCATGTGTAATTTTAATGGGAAAGATAGTCAAATAGTTTAGGCTCCTTACTCTGTCTAAATGGTATCTTGTCTTACCAATTATTTCTGGAAGCTTGACCTGACTCCACAATGTTTTCCAAAGTTATTATTTCTATTTAAAAAGTGTGCAGGAGAGGAAGGAAGAGAGCCACATGACCCTCCTGTGAATAAAATCTCCCCACTGAGCCTCCACTGATCTGTTCCTTTGTTTCATCCCAGCACTGGGGCTGAGCTCCTGCTCTCCATTAACCTTTGGTGCAGGGCCGGGTGCTCTCTTTCTCTCAGTGAAGTTTATTCAACTGTCACCATCCTATCTATTTAGTCCATTAACTCAGTTGCCCCAAATCCCCCAAAGCTAAAATAAGTTGACTTTTTTTAGGGGCTGCACAGGGTCGGGCAAGGGGGAAAATGAAAGATGCATAGAAATGATGGAATCTATGATTGATATTAATTGGGTTAATGCTTTCGTTCATTTTGGTGTTTTACAATGCCCACTGATACTTTGAAATTTGACTCCTGAGGGGAGAAGGATGTGTCCTTTCTAAATTGTCTGTGGGAAGAGGGGATGCAAGCATAGATGGGTTTTAAAGGAGCATCCCCAAACCTCATTTTAAGTAATAATTTAAAATTCTTCCCAATAAACCTATTACCAAAGATGTCACAAAGTAAAATGAATCAGCTTTACCTTTTTTTTTCCTTTCTTATCCAGAGATGCCAAGAAGCCCAAGTGAAATGGCCTTAAATTAGGTAACTGAAGAAGGGCAATTCCTAAGATGAATCACTTACTCAACAAGTGGCTATTAAGTACTTTATATATGTATAGGATTATTCTAGGCCCGTTTTTGGCTTCAAGGAGTTTGTAATCTAATTGAAGGGACAAGAGAGACTTTGACACACATAAGCAAGTAAGACAAAACAATAACACAAATCTAATGAAGAGAGGAATTTATGATTGTGTGCAAATAGTAAATTCTAGAAGATCAGAGAATAATTGCTGACTTGGAAAAAAAGAGTTAAGGAAGGTTTCATGGGGAAAGTTAGACTGGACCTAGGTGTTAGTGTTTACAAAAGAAGAGAAAAGGAAAAGAGCAGATGAGGAGCAAGTGTGGGGGTGGGGTACTGCATCAACAAGACTCTTGGAGGCACGGCATTGAGTAAACCAGTCTGTCTGGAGCAAAAAACCCCTGAGTTAGAGATAGGGTTTCAAAGGAGAGATTTGTTGCTAGATTGTGGAAGGCCTCCAGGGTCAAGCTAAGAAGTTTGGAACTCACTTTCTAGGTAATAGAGAACAATCCAGGATTTCTGAGCAAATGAAAAATATGATAAAAGTGGAATTTTTAAAAGATAATTTTGACATCTGTTTGCAGGATGGTTTGGAAAGATAAATACTGAAGGCTGAGACTTATTAGTAGTCTATCAAGATAATTTATGAGTTAAGGGTTGAAGATTTCATTTAAGAGGGCTGGAAGGAGGGGTGGTAGGAATAGAAAAGGAAGAGATAAAAGTGGGAGACACTAAGAAGAAAGGGTCAACAGGCTTGTGAATTGTGGGGACATGGAAACTGAGCAAGAAGATAATTTGCCATAAAAATGACAGTTTGTCTAAGTATAAAACTAAGTATAAACAGAAAACAGAAAGTCTGCATAGAATCTTTTCTCCAAAATAACTTTTTAGAAATGAACATATATTGTAAGTCATATAGTCTCTCTGGGCCTCAGTTTTTCAAATTTGTAAAATAAGAGTGTGAGACATCTGAGATTCTTTCCAAATCTAAATCAATGATTCCATGACCCAATAGGATAGAATTACTACATAATTTGCTTTGAAAGCATTTTTTCCAATTGAAATCTTAAAAAATGAATATTTTTCATCCAGATTTTAGAATATGAATATAGGATCAATTATATAGACTAGTAAATGCTCCATCTTACTCTGTTTCCCAAAGAGTATAATAATTTTTCTCATATCTAAATAAATCTACATAACAGTTAAAAAGAATTTTCAAAGTCCTGAAATATTATTTGCATCTTCCACATGGGACTTCCTTTGATTAAAGCCAACAACATAGATATTAGGATCAGAAGTTTTACATTATGGGCTTTAAAAATAAATCCCTTACCTCCAATATGAAATTCCAAAAGGACTAATCCCCTGTCAAACCATAAACCGGTACATAATCAAAGCAAGAAACCTTGAGTCCTCCTCAGTCCCCACTCACATCAATATCTTGTTTCTTGGGTTTGACAAATTTGTATGATATCATTTGTACTTTTTACTGAAAGTGGACATGAGCAAATATATTCTAAAGTCACATGTCTCCCCAGTTAACTGAAAAATAAAACTTGCAGCTTCTTCATGAGTAATCTCTCTACAAAACTCATCATGAACCCCATAACAGATAATCAATAGCTTACAAAGATAGCTACAATGTTTTACCATTTTCTTCAAGCAAAATTTGAATTCACCATAAATAATGCACTAAAACTTTGGGGAAGTTTCCATCAGGCTTTCAAATTGTTTGACAGGAAGCAGACCATAAGGGATGCTATAAGGTTCAGAACTACCTGGATTCAAATCTTATCTCTGACAGTAGCTTTGTGACCATAAGCAAGTCATTCTAATCTTCAGTTTCCTCCTTTGCAAAGTTGGAATAATAATCCTGCCAGTACTTACCTCATAGGGCAGTGGAGAGGCTCAAGTTAATGTATCTAAAGTTGCTTCTTTTCTTTCAAATTTGAAAGCAGAATTTAAACATCAGTTATTGTTATTTCTACCTTTAGAATACCTCGCCTTGATCCAGTCATCAAGTTATCAGTATCTTTTAAGATATACCACTGGTATAGACTCAGATATTTTCCCATCAAATTATTTTTACCTTGGCTAAGAGGGACATCCTGGGAGCATGAACACTTTTACAGCTGTTAAGATGCTGATGGGAACTTCATGTGTGTTGTCAGCACAAGTGCTGTCAGGAAGAAACCAAATGTCAAATTGAGGTATGTAGAAGTCACCATAAATATGTCTTTGAATGTTTACCATCTGGAAGAGTAGAATTTTACTTTGACCAGAAGCTAGATTACCCTATGGGCATTATCTTTGGAATTAGGCCCTTTTTTACAATGAAGAGACAGTCATTTCCTATTAGTTTAGATAAGGCCAACCCAGTTAAAAAAAGGAAAACAAGAAAAACAAACAGACTACAACCTGGCCTTTCAAGGTGTGAATAAATGTTTTTCAACATTTCCTCTCTCCTTCTTAAGTTTATTATTATTTTAGTTCTACCATATTGCAAAGTTCCTTCAAAAAAAAAAAGGCAGTTTTCTGGTGCGCAACAGGCTATTTGCTTTGAATACTTTTCAGCTCAAATTCCTCTGACTGCACCTTATCTAGATTTGAATGTAATCAGACATTATCTACAAAGAAGAACTAATTGGCCTTGTGGAACTTCATTTTTCCCTCCTGCAATATTGATGGTACTCTAAAATAATGTCTCCATCATAATAATAATCCCTAAACAAACTCGTTCTACTTTGAAAACTAAGACAGGAGAAAAGAATTAAAAAAAAAATTAAATCTCCAGTTCTGGAGATACAAATAAAGCTGAGATGGAATAATTGGAATTCCAGAAGGGTTCAGCTTATGATCTGTAGTCTTATTTGTGTTATGTAATAATATTATTAGCATTTGGCTAATATTCTATTAGAAATAACTACATGGCCATTCATGAGAATATTTTCTCATCAAAGAAGATTAGAGAATATGAGCTGAGAACTACCATTAAAAGAGCCAGCCAAGCACCAGACTACTCCCCCCTCCCCTTCTTCTTTTTAATAGAAAAGAAAACTTGGTCCAAGGGCAAAAATAGAGGTGGATCTTGAAACATAGTTTTATAGGTACCTTTATAAGGTTTAATGCCAAAATCACAAAAGCACCAGCCATAAATCCTGTTATTCAACCTACTAAACAGCTCTTATTTCAGAATGGATTATATACAGTATTATTTATAGAATCTCTCACCTGCAAGGGGTGAGGACAGTGTTAGGTTTCTCTTGCAAGCATAAGAGTCCAGTAAGACCAATAATTCATGAACACCATAGTTATATATGAGAATTAATATACGTCTGAGAGGAATTAAAAAGTTGTAAAAGAGAATTAAAAATTCTCATGCCTTACAAGTTGTTTTAATTAAAAATCCAATGTTTGTTTAAAGAAAGCAATTTTTGAGAACTACCATATAAATACAGAAAATATCTTATTTATGAGGTCTTGTATTTATTCAGTACCTTTTTTTTTTTTTGCTTTGGGCAGCATAAATGAAGATAACAAAAACGCACAGCTTAAGCATCCACAGATCAGGTATTTGCAATGGGAAAATGATAATTAAGACTCTTTCCTATGAACCGAAGGTGGAAAATCTATTTCCATTTAATTAACACTTCAGATAGCCCGTTTAAAACCTATAAATGTAGTGACTTTAATGACCCATTACAGTGATGCTACTTTAGTTTTCAATGACTTGTAAAACTTTCACAAACAGATCTGCAAATGAATTACATCCATCTGCTCCTCCACAGCTGCGAGGGAGGGCTCGGTTCAATCGTATTTTGCTACTTCCTCCTTTCCTGGTTCTCTTTGAATTCTAAAAATGTAGTTTTTATGCCAGTCTATCTACCCCCAGTCAGTCTGAAGCCCAGCCCGCGCTCTCTCAAAAGGAGTCCTCACACTTTACAGTCACTTCCAAATTACTTTAAAAACATTATGGTTTGTTCCGTGATGAGTCAGGCAGAATCCCCACTGCATAAATCAGCCCAGAAAGCATCTCCATCCCTGCCAGGAGTTCTGCGGTGGAGTGTTAGCAGAATCTTCATACACAATGTAGCATGTACAACTTTAAAAGTGATCTGAGTCCTCTCTCTGCAAAGCGAGGACAAACGTTCAGTTGGCCATCCCTACACTTTTCTCGGCGGAGCTTAGCTCTACTTGCGGTCCTCAGAAGGGTACACCGAGGGGTTAAAGCACTGCTCCCAAACACATTTTCTACCCTACACCTTCCGAAGCATGGCATTAGGAGTGTTAGCGCTCTAAAGACAGCCACGCTTCAAGCTCCGCTCCCTGTTATCTGTCAGCCATACAATAGCAGCATTGATAAGACCTTAGCAACTGGCTTGACAAGTGTGCTGCGCTAGCATTCCATTCAAAACTATGCGGGGGGGCGGGGGGGAGGCATCCGATGTCTTTTAC
Source organism: Monodelphis domestica (assembly GCF_027887165.1). Lineage (NCBI taxonomy): Eukaryota > Metazoa > Chordata > Mammalia > Didelphimorphia > Didelphidae > Monodelphis > Monodelphis domestica. The sequence continues at coordinate 320,226,789 of NC_077229.1, read as the reverse complement.
TTTACCTGAACAAACTGCTTTTCTTGGAGCTGCTGGAAATGAATTCCTCGCCTTCTTCCAAAAGCTAGACTTCTATTGCTTGCAACTCACACTTGGAGAAGACCACACAGCTCCAGCAAGGCAGTCTTCCTTCTCTTAATCCCCACTCGAATGTGATGACACACACTAACCCCAACCATCTGTTGAAACACGTCCTCAAGCACTCAGCACAGTGGTGTGTCAAGACAGGCTGCCCAATCCAATTGCTGGGGCTGGGTGTCTCTTAAGGATTGGAGGCTGAGACCAGGACAGAAACTATAGGTCTGAGAACTCTCAGCAAAGTAACCTGAGATTTGGAGAGAGAAAGGAGGGCTATAAAAAGAGGAGAAGTGGGAGGTGCTAAAGAGAAGGTAGAGGCAATGAATTATTCTGGTGACCAGTTGTGTTACTTTTCACAACTCCTTCTATTCCAGAGGGACCACTGGGTCCCTGAGTAAACTGCACAGAAGCAGGAGAAAATCCCTAACAATCTTTTATGGCTGGTCTATTTGGGGCAAACTCCTCAGTGAAGCACTTTTCTCTGAAGGAGATAAAAGATTCATTTGGACACACTGATAAAGCTAATGTAGGAGTCATTTGCACTGAAATGTGACATCTGTATTTTGAAATCCAAACTCCTACCTTATTCTGATTAACTTGGGGGTGCCTCCAACATTCCTGGGAGAAAAAGGGAGGAGTTCTGAAGGGGGGCAAGAGGGCTAAAAGCACAAATCTTGATTCCTACTTACAGATCTGAGCTGTTAATCACAGGCTTTGTTTCTCAAATAGTAAATGAACCTAACTTTTATTCTACTCATGCAAAATAGTATATTTTCCCCTCTAGGAGATAAAGGCTGCTTTTTATCATTTGCTTCTTTCACAGACATCCCTTTGTAAAAAGCTTTTGCTCCGAGAGCTCTGGGCTTACTCTGTGATTGATTATTTTTATTGGCTTCTAGCTAATTGCACTTATAATGCCCATATAGTTCAAACAGCTCATTAACAATTTCTCTTTGAAATGTTTTCAATTTTTGATCATTTCAATGCCCCCCTTCTTGCATTCATTTTTGTAGCTCTGTGAACTGTGAGTTTTAAGACCTAATTGCCTTGATGGCAGCCTGAGCCATATATGGCCCCACTTGTTCCAGTACTTTAAAAAGAGATCTGCTAACAAGTTAATTGCTGAAAATCTCCCTTTTTCTGATTTCACAGCCTTCGAAGGTTTTTGGTTACTACCACAGGGAAAACAGAGAGCAATTTTCGTTTTTCTCCGGCCCCTAGACAAAGTTAGTAACACTGATGTTTTACATCTTGACACCTTTTGAATTCTTGGAAGTTGGAGTGGGAAGGCAGAGAATTGTCATAAACTTGCCTAAACTGCTAAATGGGATGGGGAGGGGGGGGTAGAGTTAGTGGGAGAGGGATTTATCCATGTGGACTTAGCTTTCATGCAGGGAGCACTGAACTTTTAAAAAAAGGAGAATTGTTTTCCTGTCTAGGAAGACTGACTTGTTTGTTTTTTGTAACATAAATGCTGTTGCAATACATTTTAAAATGACTATTACTAGTATATTCTGGAACCTAGAATGAGAAAGCTATAATTTGTGTCCGGCTAGTAGTTCCCATAACTAAATCATAGGGGGTATGTGTATGTGTGTGTGTGAGAGAGAGAGAGGGAGAGAGAGAGAGAGAGAGAGAGAGAGAGAGAGAGAGAGAGAGAGAGAGAGAGAGAGAGAGAGAGACAATGTTAGAATCCTGATTACATTTGTTCAGATTCTTCCCAGAAGTGATTATATGGTGTATGTTTCAGACAATGTCGAGTGCTCACTAAAGCACTACTCCCTAATCTGCTAAATCCAGATAAACAATCAAACAGCAATATTTTTCAACAATGGCAAGTGGCAAGATTGGGATGAAACTACTTTCCCCTGGGCATTTTAAGATTTTAATAGAGCCAATTATAGCTTCAAGGCCATTTTTTTTAATCCAACCAGACAGGTCTGGAAAGACCCTGAATGGTTCTAACTTTGCAGGTCTCAAAACCCAGGAGAAACTTTTAAGGTGTTTTGGATCTTCAGTTTTGAAATGGAACTGCAGAAATTGATTTCCAAGAAATGTGAAAGATGGAAGAATAAACATACTATTTATCATAATTGTATTAATAACAACTGACTGGTGTGCTCTTTGCAGAAAGACATGGACATAGCATCATAGGACATTTCTTAAAATGTTTTTTTTTAACTTTGTGATTTTAGATTTAAAATTCAAAATTTAAATCTAAAACCTAATTCATCTCACTCATTCCACAGATTGCTTCCAACACTGAACTTTTTTCTTTCTTTTCTTTCTTTTTTTTCCTCCTTTCTTTTTGCTCTGAAGCATTTGAGTGAGGGAAAGAAAGGCCAGACAAAAACCTGAAGCTGGTGCTGCAGGATAACTTCCCAGCCTCTTTCTCCAGTTTGGAGCCAGTTCTCTTTCTCCGTCGAAGTGTCAGTCTAAAAGTTAAGAATTTTCCATTACCTCCCCTCCTTTCTCCTGGCCATCTGCAAACAGTTTATTTTTTAAGGAAAAAAAAAAGGTTGAAATGGATGCTGTGTTGAAAGAGCTGCACCTAAAATGTAATGCCTCCTTCAGGATGACGCTCTCGAGTTTACAGACGTGCATGTAAGGGGGTGGGGGCTGTAAGGAGGAGGGTGTCAGACTCTGTGTGTGTATCTGCGCGCGCGTGAACTCCCAACCGAGCGGAAGGGTACAGCATCATCAGAATTAAGTAAGAGCACTAGGAAAATGAAAGATTGATGGTAGGTAACGGGGATATTGAAAAATAGCGGCTTCTATTCAGTTCCCACAGTTAAAATGTGCCTTTGCTTATTAGCTCCAATTAGTTTCCATGGTAACCGACCAACCCCCCCTTGTAAAAGCCCCTACTCAGAGCAGCGCTCATCTTTGTCTAGACTGAACCCAGGGTTCGTCTCCCTTCACAGATGGCAGTGTGGTTGAATCTCTAGATCCATCTCCAGCGGTCCCCCTCATTGCACCCCAGGGGCGCACGCACACGCGCTCACTCTCACTTTATGGTTCACATAATGGGGGGGGATCAGGGCAGCTTGGGGTGGGATCTAGTCCCCAACCTAGGCTGCCCGCATCTGCTGCTACACTAATGTTTCCCTCTCTCGGTTATTGTTTCTCCCGAGCTCTCTCCATTATCAGCTGTTTGCTGCTAGTAATTTCTTTTCAGGGGAGCCAATACAGTATAATAAAAAGCTCATTAAACAGGAACACCTATCAGCCTCCTCAGAAAGCCTGGGCCGGCTCCTTTTTGTTTCAGGACCATTAAAGTGAAAAAAGAAAAACCACTTGTTTGTCATGCTTGGAAAAAAGAGAACAAAGCCCCCATGAAGGGTTACCAAGTAAGGGGGCTAACATGAAGATTTAGTGCACTTAAGAAACTGTGGTTCTTTTCCCCCACCACGGGCTGCCAGTTGGCCAGGAATCCCAACTTGAGCACAGTAAACAAATGATCAGTCAGTCTGAGGAGAGCTTACCACACCAGACAGTGGGAGGGAGGTAACTGGAATCTACAGCATCAAGGCCAGGCTCTGTCACACAGCGGGGCTGGTGGGTGAGCCTGAGTCGATGGTCCCCGGTACAGAAAAGGCAAAAGTTGAGGGGGGAGTGAGTGGGGATTTCAGACAATGTTTTTAAACGATGAGAATGCAGCAAGCCATAGGCTCTCATAATTTGTGCTGACTTTACATCTTTGGACTCAGCTCAATTTCATTACAGTAATATTTTGAGGTAAACCATCCAATGCTTAGGAAGAATTGAAAAGGTGCCAGCAGAGTAGAAGCCAGAATGCCTTTTGTGCTGGGAGTGTTAAATATTAGCATGTTGTGGACAAATGGAAGCTTCTTTCTCTAATAAACAGGGAGGGGTAAAGTTTATACCTCTAGATTTGAAATCAGAGTAGCTGGCATAAAATTATGATTCTGCTAATTGCTGAATGAGTTTAGTCAATTCCCTTACCTTTTTATACCTCGGTTTCCTCATCTGTAAATGTGGACACTGTTTGCTTAGCAATGTGGTGGCTTCCCCCTTCTTGGGGGTTTTCAAGCATAAAACTGATGAATTCATGACAGGTATGTGATACTGAGGATTCCTTTGGAGAATAGAAAGGACTACATGGTTACCTTTAGCCCTTTCAACTCTCAAATTCTGGGATTTGGGCATAGGACTAGATGACCTCTAAAGTCACTATTAACTCTAAACCTACAGTGTTATGAACTTCTGAGTCAGCCCCCCTCTATACTTGTGAGATGGTTCAGAAAAAAAACGATTGAGAGTAAGCTCCAGTCAGGGCTAATGAAAGATTATTTGGCCTCCCATGGCACAGTGAACTAAAGAAATAGATATCTTAAAAAGTATTCTGACCAACTGAGCTCTATCTGACAGGGTGTGGGAATCCACGTAAGCATTCATTTTTCTCCTTCAATGCTTACATTCCTGGCAGCCACACAACTGATTGCCTTTGTATCTGTCTAAAGACAAATGATATCTATATTCCCATGGCACTAGAAACATGTATAACAATCACCCCTATTGCCACCACATCATAAAACAGCTGTAGGTATATAATAAATCACAATGCAGAGCCCCTGAGTCCTCCATTCTTCTGTCCTACATAGCTTCAAGAAGTCCTTTCTCATTCTTTTTCCAAGTAAGCTTTCTCTCCTCCCTAAAATGGAACCAAGCATAAACCCAAGGGGGAAGAGAAACAACCTTTCACTTACAGTAATCCATGATATTAGCATGGCACATTGTACCATCGCCTTTTCTTGGAAAGATGGCAGTGCATTGTTGTGAGTTGTGTGGATGCTAGTGGTAGCATCCTTAAGGTGTTATTCATTATGTAGGGTTGAAGTTCTCCTGAAAAAGTGTCACAGAATATGGTGAAATGAGTTGCATAGCTACATTTTCAAAAAAGTCAAATGTACTTTATCCAATCTGCAACCACCAGAAATAAGCACACGGATATCAGGAGGGTTATAGACTGGCTGACTGATCCAGTAGTAACAGGCAATGAATCTTAACCAAAAATAATGTTCTATTTTCCTCCGTGTATCTATTTTGCATAAATGGGAACCTGTGTCTGAGAGTAAATTCTCAGTAGACAAGCAAATGTTTCTGTTTTCCTGAAGGGGAGTGTGGATCAGAGTAGGAAATGGAGAGCACAGAGTAGGAGGAAAGTGAGGATTTAGATAATGAACATATAAATTTTTGTCAGTCCTAACCTGCATTTTTTTCCAAGCCCAGGTAATTATCATAGGAGGAAGTTCAAAAAATGGCATGCCTAAAGACATTGTACTTGTTGAGAGACCAGACAATGGATTTTAGAGTGAGAAGTTAGAGAGAGAAGACTCATAGAGATCATAAAAAAACCAACTGGCTCACTTTACAGATGAATAAAATGAAGCCCAAAGAAGATAAATTTGATATCCAAATCTTTAATGAAATTGCAAATGATATTCTGATCTCTTCAATTTAATAGTTTTATTATATCATATGGCTTAGGGCAACTAGGTGACACAATGCATAGAACTCTGAGCCTAGAGTTATTGTTCATCTTTCATTTTTGAAGGGGACCAATGACATCATGGAGTGATATGTTGACTTGTGTGTGAACTGGATTTAAGCTCAGGAAATTTGTTAGCCTCATGCTGTCCTCCAGAGTCACCTAAACCCAGTGATAAGACAAAAATTTGAAGGAGTGGGGATGGCCTGGGACATAGTGAAAGACTTTGGTGTCTTTGATGTTTGACCAAGCTCTGAGAACTCCATAGGGTCTACCTTGGCAGCCTTCTTGATCAAAAAGCCCAGGGATTTTAAAACTATGTTACTGAGCAGGTGCCTATCTGAACTGGTAAAGGAAATTTCCTCATCATGAGTTCTCTAAGCCAATAAAATCACAGGACTGGTCCAAAATTAAAAAAAATTGAAATGTGTGAAACCTGATAGAAAATAAGCCAAAAAATCTGATCCATGAAGTCAGTCCTTAGAAGGTGGTTCTTTCTAAAAGGTCCTAGAGTAAGGAAGACCTGGGTGTGAACCAGCCCTCTTGCACTTACTGGTTGTGTGACCTGGGCAAGTGACTTAATCTCTTTTTGCCACAGTTGCCTCATCTGTAATGAGGATAATGGCTGCTGAGTGGCTCAGTGGATAGAATTCTAGGCCTGGAATCAGAAACTCCTGAGTTCAAATGTGACTTTAAATACTTGCCATGTGATCCTGGGCAAGTCATTTAACCTCTATTTGCCTTAGTCCACTGGAGAAGGAAATGGCAAACCACTATAATATCTTTGCCAAGAGTCGATCATGAGTGAACAAGAATAACAGTGGGAATAATCATAGCATCCACCTTGTGGGATTGTTGGGAGGATCAAATGAGATAATCGTAAAGCTTTTACCATTCCTCCTATAACATAGTTCTCTATAAATATTATTGTTATTATTTTTAAATGCCTCCCATGAAACAATAAAATGAAAATTAACTAGAAAGAGAAGTTTGAGAACTGTAGATATTTTTTTAAACTGCATCCTCTAAAATTTTATTTTTGTTTTTGAGAGAAATGAAAAGTTACTTGAGAATGGGACATCTACATGTAGAAAACAAAGGGCAGAAAATATCTCTTTGCATTCCACTTTCATACATCAATAGGCTTAGGACAAGGCGATTGTTAAGTAGGTGCTACACATGATCAATGATCATTAAGGATAGCCAAATGCAGACAAGGGAAATATCCTGACTTGGAAGCATTTCTAAAAAGTGGAGTAAGGCCCAAGGGACATATTATCCAACTTCCTTAACTGTATGGTCATCAAATTTATTTCTGTCTTTTAAAACTAGAATTTGGGATTCTAGATTAACTTACCTGGATAAATGTTACATAAATTGCAGGAGACATAGAAATTTGGTCTCATATTTTAATAGAAATTCACAAGATCATTTGATTTTAGACTTTGAGCTAGAATGGATCCTAGAGGTCGAGTCTAATTCTCTTACACTACCAAAAAGATTTTTACCTGTCTATAACTCCCTTCATGGCTCAGCTCAAATCCTATTTTTTAAAAGAGACCTTTCCACAGAAATTAGAGGCATCCAGGTGGTACAGTGGTTAAAGTGCTGGCCTCAAGTCAGGAAAATGCATCTTCCTAACTTTAAATCTGGCCTCAGATACTTGCTAGCTATGGGAGCTGGGTAAATCATTTAACTTGGTTTTTTCGGTTTGTAAAATGATGTGGAAAAGGAAATGATAAACCACTTCAGTGTCTTACTTTCAGTAAAAACAGTAGAAAACCCCAAATGAGGTCACAAAGAGTCAGACACGATTGAAAAACAATTAAATTAAACCTCCCAAAATAATTAGTGCCCCCCATGTGCTTTTTTTTACTAATTATTTTAGATTTATTTTATACATATTTTGTATTTACTTATCTGTGTACATGTTGCTCTCACTCCCTGTTCTGGGTAGAATAGTTAGTTAGTAGTCTCTCGGTAACCGAGGATGACGATGGGTAGAATCAATGCTTTTTTGAGGTCAGGGACTGCATCATTTCGTCTTTATATTCTTAACACCTTGCATGGTGCCTGGCACATAGTAGGCAATTAATTGATTCCTGAAGGGTACACACATTTATTAAGTGGCAGAGTTGGGAACGCATCTAAATTATTTCTTTAATGCCGGAGGCCTGCTATTTCTGAAGATCTTCATAGCAATTAAGGCTTCTTGAAATTTGGCAAAGGACACTATTATTCAGCAGCTAGGGGTAATTTTGAAGGGACATCACTTAGTTTATCTGATATTCCTAGAAAATTGAAGGGTTCTACCTGGACTCAACCAAGTAGAAGAAATAAAAGGTCTGATACTGGAAAATAAACTTTCACTAAGTGAAATAACAGTAACAGAAGAAAATCAATACAATGAAAGATTGTGAAAATGGATGGGACCAGGTTAAAGCAATGATACCTACTGGAAATTCCTGCTTATTATCTAACAGTGAAGGAAGGTGAATTTTCTTTTCTTAGATTAACTGCCAGTCTTGATAAAATTTTTAAGGTGTCGTTCCTCAAAATCTCACTGGAGGGAGAGCTAGAAGGGGACCTCAGTCCTTCATCCAATCCCAAATCTTCATTTAATAGAAGAGGATACTAAGACTGACATTAAGTGATCTGTGCTGTCACACAACAGTATACTCAGGGTTTGACTCCAGGTGTTCTTCCTTGAAATCTAACCTTCTTTCCATGACCCAATGTAGCCACTTGCGAAGGTCATTTCTGTAAAGTTGGTCACAACTCCTTTCTTAGGAATTAATGGTTTCCCTGATCAAGGGCAATTGGATAAATTAGGGGATGTATCATAATGAATACAGTCCCAGGAATTATCTTTCCTTTGCCATACTAAGGAAGGGAATATGCTTCCAGTTCAAAGTATTTGTGTAACATTTTCTGGGAAGCAGATGGAAAACAGCTGGATGCTCTTACCTTTTGGTATCACAGTCTTCCTAAGAAACCAGAACCCACAGATGTTCACACACACAAAAGTTCACTTCCCTGAATAGAATAAATATAATTTACACTTTAAATACACAAAATCTTTGTTGACTTCTGTAGCTTGGGCCATGTCTATGAACATAAAATTAACTAGAAAAAAAAATAAAAGCTTGGATTTTTTAAAAAAGAAAAGCCTGAGAATGAATGAACATCATTAGCCTATCATGATCCTAGAGTACCTTACTCTTAAATCTCTTCACACTCGACTATGTAAAGAAACAGTAAAATAGAAAACCTTGGGTCTTTTTTTTTCCTCATGATGGTAATAAAACAGAGTTTGATTGCTATTTTGATGGCCCTACCTTCTATTTGAATCAGCTAAATTTCCTAATATGACTATTGAAATAGCAGTCACAATATTTTTGCAGTTGCTTTTAAAAAAAGATCATTTAGTGTATTAGCCAACAAATTCCTTTTGTAAAAATAAGACACCCAGAGCCAGGGTTAACTCTTTCTTATGGTAAATAGACCTTGGTAGTTTCACTTAACAAAAGCTTTGATTCCAAGTGTAAATATGTCAGACTGTGAAGTCAAAAGAGCTCTGTGGGCCATTTCCTTCGTGCTTTGCATCATAGTCATCTCCAGAGAATGATTGAATTGCAGCCACTTCCATCAATTACAATGTCAAAGTAAAACCTTTAAGTTCCAGTAAAATGGTCAATATTTTTACTTGTTGTGGAAATTGGCTTAAGTGAACTTTAAAAGACATCAGTAGGCTTCAAAATACCTTAGGGACTAATAGTTTAAGCAGAAAGTTTTCAACTTTTCCATTTTTACTTTGGTGTTTAAGATCTCATTTCAATTTCTACTTCTAGAGTTGCCCTTAGGAACATCTTTTCATGACATGGGTAAATGTGACTTTTAAAAAATATATCATTTCATCTTCTCTGATTTTGTCTCTTTAAACTTTCCTTTTCTTTTTAAAGCCCTAAAGCAACGGTGTTCTCCCTATTTAACCAGCCCTTCTGGCACTGTCCTGGTGACATAAAGCCTATTAATGAACATTTTAGAATGGCACTGCCTCTTACAGCTTAACTCCAGGCTAACAAATCCTGGCCAGCTTTATATGGGATTACAGGAGCTTTTAGAACCACTGGGGCGAGCTCCAGGATGTTAGATATCTACTCCCATCTTAAAATGAGAGAATAGAGAAAAGCATTTTTGGAGAAGGCTCAGAAATGAAAATCTGGTTTCCCCAAGTTTTTGCAGGGGTCCTCAATTCCTTATCGTTTATATACAACTATATAGTACTGTAGCCATGAAGGTGTCCAATAATCATTAAGGAACACTGAAATTGTGAAAATATACCTACTTACCACCTGTCTACATTCACCCTGATCTTGGGTGGTGAGTCTAATTTGCCTTTTCAATTCTCTTCATCTTTATTGTTTAATAGTCATATGTGTTTAATTTTTAAAATATAGGGAACACCCCCTTGGTAATCATTAAATACCATTTTCAATCAATCATTTCCAATTCTTTTAATTAAGCCTAGGAGAGTCTAATGGACCATGTGTTTCTTGTTCAGGACAACACCATTCAGAGTTTTTTCATGTGTCATTTGAACCAGAAATGAGTTATAGCTCCCCAAAGATATTTGATAACAGTTTACACTACTCTGACCTCAATTATGGGATTAGAAATTAGATTTAAAGGTAGCTAAAGGGTAAATTTAGGGACTTTAAACAACCTTTTTTAAATGATGCCTATAATTTTTTTCTCAGACCATTTAAGAATAAATGGGATAAGAAACCTAAAAAAGTTAATTTTCTATGGAGCCCTCAATATTTATCATACTGCTTTCTAAACTATTTAGAAAATTAATTGAGGCTGATTGCTCATTTTATAGATTACATGTCAAAAAAACCAAAACAATGCTCATGTGCTTTTTTCCTCTATTGCAAAGAAAAGGAGACCTTCTCTGGGCCAATCTGGATTCTTTTTTTTTTTTTTTAAATTTCTGTACTGGGTGCTTCAATGGGCTCTGGTCTGAACAAAAGTCACTTAGCCCCTGGCCCAGTGAATGTTTGAGCAAGTCAGGTGTTTTGTTTTTAAACCAAATAAATCCTAAACTTGTATTCTCAGGGATTTTATTTCTAGAGAAAAGCTTCTATGGGTCCCCTGGCAGTGGAAGTTACCATGTGCCACAGATCAACAGAAATCAAAGGTCCAATTGGTTGAGGTTTAAAATGTCTGCTTTTTGACTTTCCAAATGGATGGGTTATCAATCACATACCTTGGATTTCAAGTGAAAGTGATATTTTCAAAGGGAAGAACCTGGGTTTGTTATTGCCTTGGAATGATGCTTTTTTTTGAATAGTTAATGTGTGCTGTTTACATATTAGGTCTAAGATTAGAATTCAAACATTCTTTTACTTTAGATGGCAGCCTAGAAGTAGCAGTCAATAAAAAAGCCCTTTTGTACCATGTCTATACAGATAAAATCTCATGTTAAAGAACTCAGTGTGATATCCATGCTAGCTTAAATGGAAGGCAATTGTTATAAAGTGCTGAAGAGGCAAACCTTATTTTATATAATTCAGCTACAGGTTGTACTCTCTGTTCCTGTCAAACTGGCTTACTTAAGGGTTTCTTTTTCATTGAATAGCCATCTCCTGCCACAATGGTGTTTCATGTTTAGAATATACTTCCTTTTTATCCTTGTCCCTTAGAAGTCAGAGCTTCTTTTAAAGGACCATTTAGCTGCCACTTCCTCTAAATTCCTTCTTAATTCCCTCACTTTCTAGATCTCCCATTGTCTTAGAATTACTTTGTATCTACTTCATGTTTTCTCTTCTGTGTACGTGTCCTACACCTCAGTAGGCTGTAAGATTCTTGAGGGTAGGTGCTGCTAATTAAAACAATTGTATCCCACATATCTAGTTAGTTTCTTGTAGTTGGCAACACTATAAACTAATTTTATATACATTGTGTAATTTATATAATATATGAATTTTAATAAATATTTACAATAGCTCTGCTTCATTGCTATTTGTGAGGATGGACAAGTCACTTAATCCCTTTGGTACCTAATATCTTCAGCTGTAAAAAAAAGAAGTTGGATTAGGTAGTTTCTAAGGTCTTTTTCAGTTCTAAATCTCTGATCTTATGAATTATTAACAATTTCTGATTTAAAAGCACCAATATGCCTCCAAAAAGTTAAGTACCTTCAAATTATCCCAGGAAAGATGGTTTCTTGCTTTTTGAGAGGTGAAAGATCTGATGGTTCTATTCCTCTCAGAAGCTGGAGGAGAGATAGATCCCCAACATTGGCCATACCAGATCTTACATATTGCAATTATCCAGCTGGTGGTATAGACACAGAGCCTGCACTCTCCAAAGGGTGGGACAGACCTCAGATCATACCATACCTCTGTAAACATTTATATACCTTCCCCCTTGACCCCACATGACAGTTACATGAAAGAAAGATCATCAGACCTTCATCTACAGTCTATTTTTTGGAAGCAATTTTATCCAGTTTATTTATCTGATTTCTCAAAGCTGAAAAGAAATAGCAAATTATAAAAAATGAGGACAGATTCAGGGATATTGCTAGATCCAGGCACAAGGACAACTATTCTCAGAGTACTGAAAAGAGTGTTGGAGTTGAAGTAAGAAAAACTTGATTTCTAACATTGCCTTAGATATTTAGTAGCTGGGTTATCCTTGGTAAAGACACTTTGGCTTTTGCCAACCTGTTTCCTCATCTATAAAACTGGGTGAATAATATCATCTACCTTGCAGTGCACCGAGGAGTAAATGAGATAATATGTTTAATATGCTTGGCAAATTTTAAAATGTAATATAAATGTTAGCTCTTATTATTATTACTATTATCATTCATCTGTATTACAAAGAATTAAAAGCATGGTCTTTGACTAAGGGGAACTGACAATCTAATTTCAGACAATTTACAAACATGAAACAATTAGTGGTAATAGTGAATAGATCATAATTAAATGTAAAATTAAATATGGTACTGATTATTTGATATGGTGGTTAGCCATGACAGTAGAAATCAATGGGGGCCGAAATGGTTGATAAAATCATGAATATTCCAACCGGTGGTGAAGGGGAAGAAAGGATTGCTAGGGGAGAGAAAAAATAGTAGGGAATACGCAAGAGTGAGAATGGCATAAAATATTTTGGGGAAAATGAGGAGACCATTCTGATTATAGATGTGTCTGTTAGGAATAGGTGGGAAATAAAGTTGGATAAGTAGTATAAGAAAGAATGTAAATAGCCTTGGAAATTAGAGTTGAGACTTTATCCAATGGAAATTGGAAGCATTGATGATTTTTGAACCAGGGACTGACATGATGAAAGCAATATTTATGGAAAATTGGTATACATCAGCTATATGCATGATATATCGATAACTCCAATGAGCATAGAGAAGAGGATATAGTTTGAAGAACAGGAAGCTTGTTGAGAGGCCATTGAAGTGAAGGTCATTTTAATAATTCAGGCATGAGATGATGAAAGCCTGAACTAGGGTGTTAACATGGGAATGGAGAGATGTGAAGGAAACCTTTATTGGACTTGGCAATTGACTAGAGATGAACAACTAAGAACGACTAAGAAGAGATCAGTGAGATGGTATAGTGGAAAGAACATTGGACCCAGGAAGAAAACCTGGACTCTAATGTTATCCATCATTAAATAGATGGGAGCCCTGGATAAGTCACTTCTCTCTGAGCCTCAATGTCTCCATCATAAAAAGAAGGATTTGGATCAGATGTTTTGTGGAGTCTTTTGTAGCTTTAATAGCTTCTGTTTCTATCTGTCCAAGATTCTGAACCTGTTTCTGCCACTCTTTTGCTGTGGAGTCTTTAGCAAATCATTCTACCTTCTGGGTGCTAGTTTTTATAAAAGGAGGTAGTTGATCTCCAAGGGCCCTTTCTATCCTGAAAGCTTTAAGAAAGATAGGGAAGTAGGGGAGGGGAACTATTTTGAGAGAGGAAGATGACTTCATTTTTGGATATGTTAAGTTGGAGGTGATGGGATATTCAAGTGGAAATGTTAAGTAGACTCCAGGGACATGCACAGTGCCCTAGTTCTTGGCTGACCTACAGTCAAAAGAAATTAAGTTGAGGGCGATCTTATATCCAGTAGGTTTGGTTTAAGGGAATATTGAATAATATTTGGTGGATGGCATCTTTTTTTCCTCAAATCTGGATTACATAAAACCAGATTTCAGCTTAGAATCAGCAGTATTTTTCAGGGTTTGCCCATGCTTCTTTTCAAAGAGATCTTATTTTAGGAATATGACCTATATTCTGAACAATATATCTTTTATACATGTGCTTAAACATGTTAATTAGTATAAATAAATATATGATCATGGGACTACTGATAAAATTACCTTCATCATAAGATACGAATTCTTCAGGACTTAATTACTCTGGATGAAACCAATGTCAGAGTGGCTTTCTGAATGTCCACTGAGTTGCCTATGTTCTTGCTATCATCAAAGCACTCCTTTCACTATTATGTTGTATAAAATTTTATGCCAAGTCACAACTGAACATTGTTATAATTGTAAAATAATGAAGAGATGTCTCCTGAATAACTCTATGCACCATTTGTCATTCTTATACAGTAAACAGAAACACTGGATTGAGTTCATTTCCTGGCATTTCTTAAAGTGACATGCTGTTACTCCTTGTCAAATTCACATGTATAATCTCTATCTATTCAGAGCTGATGGCCTGAATTTCCCCACCATTGTCCTACAGGTCCTATTCTGGCTTCCCCAGTCTTGTATTCTGTAACCTTTGCCCTTTTATTTGGCTCGGGCCAAAATGCCACCTAACTAATGTACCAGAGAAAATGGGAGCATGGAGCTACATAACTGGCTATTCTTTTCCTTTTTTGTCTGTGAAGGTTATCATTAGAGCTTATTTTAGAAAATTTTTAAGTCCATTACAAATATCATGGGTTAAATTTTCTAATGGAACAAAAGCTTTTGATGTTTGGATGTTAGAATGCTGTGTAGATACCTTAAAATTCAAAGTTTTTATACATTGGTAGAGTTGATCAAAGACACTTTATTTTAAGAAAAAAAGTCAATTGCCTTTACCTGTGATTATTTTGTGTTCTCTGTCCTATTATTCCATATTATTCTAAACTTTCCCCCTCTTTGAAAAATCAACTTTCTTAAGACCACATCAATTTTACCTTCTTTTTTGATCCATGGATGAAACCATCTGGAAATGATCCGGAATGACGTCACAAATCCAGGATTGTAATTTCAATGTGGGATCAAAGAATGGGAGGAGGTAAATGGGAGAGAAGAGAAACTATACTTAACCTTTAAGCACAGACAGCTAGCATCTCATGGGGGAAAAACAGCAAGAAAATAGAATGAAAAAATAAAGAAAGAATGAGAGATTAAGTTTACATCCTTGAATGTTTGCTCTGGCACTAAGTTCCTTAAAGATGAGTCTAAAAGAAAGGCCAGTTGACTTAACTTGAAGTTTAACCAATCTAATATTACAGGCACCACTTTTGTTATTGATGGTGGAAAAAGAGGTGGAAAAGCAATGATCCAGAGATAACATTGACTCCTGATGCCAATACTAAAAAAGTCTTTGTAATTTAGGGTTCAGTTGTGCTAAATGTAGAGGAAGGCTATTTGAAGATTCTGAATCTGGGTCCAGAGGTCATAAGTAAGAACAAAAGAAGCTGGAATTTGGAGGACTTCATAGTCTGTTGAAGAATTCCTCAACTACTGACAGAAATGGAAAATTGCCTGGTTACTAGGGACACCTAAAAATAGGCCCTTGGATGTTAGGTGTCATTTTGTTAAAAGCTTTCAGATCCATTGCCTTATTTATTCCTCAGAGCAATTTTGTATGGTAAGTAGAGCAGGAATTATTAAGCCCATTTTACAGATGAGAAAGCAGAGATCTAGGGAAGCTAGACAATTTGTCCAAAGCTACCCAGTTAGTGAGTGGCAAAACTGGACCTATATCAAATCATGTGATTCCAATTGAGACGTCTTTCTAGCATACAACATCATTTCTATTAGAAGGGCTAATTCAGGTAGTGTGAAAGGGTAGGGAATCAGAAATTTTGAGATAGAGAAGCCACAGAAAATACAAGAAGTTACTTTTATGAACCTTCTGGAAGTGAAAGTATTAGAGACAGAGAGGCAGACTAACTGTGCCTCATCAGTACCTAGCAGAGTGAATTTTGTACTTACAAGGATTTTTAATGGATGTTTAAGAAAGGAAGGAAGAAAAGGAGGACGGAAGGAAGGAAGGAAGGAGGGAGACAGAGAGGAAGGGTGGGAAGGTAGTTTTAGTTTTTATTGCCCTCAACTGTTGAACTGCTGTGCTGGGCAGAGCAATGTGCCTTTGTATCAGGCCACTGAAGCTCACCTCCTTTCTCTGAATTACAACAGGAGATTAAAGGAGGGGTGGATGAGATATAAGGCTTTTTGTAGGAGAGAGACAGCAATGACTTTCTCATTTTATCCACGAACCAAGACTAAGAATGGCTTATGTTGCCTTTTATGAGCTTTCTAGGTGTAATTCAAGGTACTCAGAGCTTATTATTACTCTTATTACCACATAATCTTTTGATATCATTTTCTTAACATCTATAAGCTTTGATTTTTGGTCATGGAAGCCATATGTTTAGCTACAAAATAGTGCCCAAAAGAAAAAAAAACAAGAAAACTCTACTACTGAGATTTCTTTTTTAGAAGGTGAAGAAAAAAATGCTATCACCTCCATATAGAGCCACAGGGATTAGGAACCAATCATACTAATTTCCCTATTTGGGGATATGTATTTATAATATTTTGATGAAATAATGTTTTCATAATTTACATGTAGACCTTTAAGACATTGTTCTTACGTTTATGGAGATTGATATTGGCCATCTCCCCATTCTGACTATATCATTCTTCTGTTCAAAAACATTTGATGGTTCTCCATTGTCAAATAAAGAGTCTAAATTCATTCATTCATTCAATAACCATCTATTAAATGCTTATTTGTGTAGAGCTCTTTGTAAGGTGCTGCTGAAGATATATACTTTAATTATTCACAATCCTTGACCTCATGGAACTTACTTAAGCATAGTTTCTAAGGCATTCCTCAACTGACTGCCACCTAACTTTCCATCTCTATCTCACCCTTCAGTAGTTCTCCACAGTGTTGTATGCCACAAGTGCCCTCATATTCCATTCCCCAAATGCCCCATCCCTTACTCTTTATTTTTGTCTATTAAGATCCTACCCATGCTTCTCTCTCTCTATATATATATTTCTCTCTCTCTCTCTCTCTCTCTCTCTCTCTCTCTCTCTCTCTCTCTCTCTCTCTCTCTCTCACCTCATACACAAAGCCTTTCCTGATATTTTTTAGAAGAGATCACCATCTGTGTGATCTTGTAAAAGTCACCTAACCATCTTTGCCTGAAGTATCTTAATCTGAAAAATGAGGAATTTGAATTAGATGGATCCCGAGGTTCCTTCCAGCTCTATAGTAATGTGTGCCTCAACACTTCTCCTATGAACTCTCATCATATCTCACTCTTTTATGGACTTGTGCTTTATTTAACTTTATGATTTGTATACATGGCTTATTCTATGACAGTGTAATACAAATTTCATGTCTTATCTATGCAAATATTTTCTCTAGTTTTCATTTGAATTTTATTTTCTTGCCTCATGATGGCCTGAAGTTGACCTTCAGCTCATGAAATCTGTACTAGTGGAATTCAAATTCCAATAGGCTCATGTAAACTGGAAAGCCTTCTAGGACAGATTGGTCTAGCAACCTGTCTATAAATATGAAATGTGTTCTTTGAGAAGCAGGCTACTTTAATCCAGTGAGTTTCATTACTTGAAATTTAGCCACCAGTTAATGAATTTCCTTGGTCACACAACTCCCAACTTATCATCTCAGCTGGTCAGAAGGGCTCCTTCCTGATGATATCAAGGATCCTTCAGGATGAAAGTGTTATTCATGGTCAATTATATGAGGTTCTGGCTGGTGGAATGGGTAGAGAGTCCTGGCCTGGGAGTTAAAGAATAGCTAAATTCAAATTCTTCTCCAGACACTTAGTATCATTGTAACCCTGGGCAAGTCACTAGATTTTAGCTTCAGCTTCCTTATAAAAAAAAAGAGAGAGGAAATAATAACACCTTTCAGGAATTGTTGTGAGGACCCAATGAGGTAACATGGAAAATGCTTTGTGAACATTAGAGCACTGTATTAATATTCACTATCACTTTCCCTGATGTAGTGTTCTGTACATAGCAAGAGTGAGTTACATTCATTGAATAAAAGCTTCACTACAGATTTCAATGTAGGTAATTTCTAATTTATGAGCAGATTTTATTTCAAAAACCCCTCTGTAACCTGACTATTTAGAATTCTTATATATGGCAGCAACAGAAGCAGTCCCAATCTCTGTGTCTATAGGCAGAGGCAGATCCTTAATATTGCAACCAGAGGAGATTATTGGTTTTAGGGGGATAGAGAGGGAGTAGATTAGTCATGGACTGTCTGTAACTGAGAGAGGTGGGGACCCTGGTATTGATCTGTTAGTCTTTTGTGTGTATGTGTCATTTGCCAAGTATTTATAGCTTTGGGACTAGTTAAAAGACATAATAGCTAATGGGATGCTATTGACTAATTTATAATAAATACTATCTCCCTAACTATTGTATCTTATGGTTAAGTCCTCAAGTTAAACTATTCTTTTGTTTAACAAGGTACTTCACTATTCTGATCTGCTTTTCTATCTGAACCATATCCATGGAAAATCTAGCAACACTGTTGAATAAAACTGGCAAATATTTAACTTTTAAAAATTGAAATCCAATTACACCTTTTGTCTGTGGACCATAGTATCATAGAATGGATCTTTGAAAACTCCAAATTATCTTAATATATCTGATTTATATGTTATTATATTTGCACATTGTCTCACACATTAGACTATGAACTCTTTGAGAGCAGGAATTGCCTTTTGTCTTTCATTGTATCCATAGGACATAGTACAGTGTACTATAGGTGTATAATAGGTACTTAATAAATACTGACCGATTGTATACCAACTTCCTGATTTTACAGAGGAAAATAAAAATTTTGGCATTACATTTCTTTTAGGAGAGTAAAGTTAAGAGGAAAGGACCATTAGGAAAGTAAAGGGGGAATGAATTGGTACATTTTGGGCAGAACAAGTGGGACATTAAAATATGTGTCTTGAAATTTAAGGATAATGAACAATTTTTTGTTACCTGAGTATAGAATAAAATTTCCAAATTCAGTAAAACTATGGATCATTAGCCCTTTATTAGTGATTAAGTATAATTAGACATATTTGATAAACTTGATCATTTTCAACTGTTGCCCCAAGATGATTTTGCACATTTGACAATATTTGACGTATTTAAATATTTGACAGAGCTGGAAACTTCTCACTGTCTCTGTGTCTACAGGCAAAGTAACATCCTTGAGTATTGCAACCAGAGAAGGCTATCAGTTTTGGGGGGATAGAGGGTGGTTAGAAGACTGGTGAGTTGGCTGTGACTCAGAGAGGTTGGGACGTATTTACTTATTTGGTCCTCCTTCAGTCCCATGAGATAAACTATTCTTTGAATTAAATTAATCTAATGTTTCTTAAAAGGTTAGCACATGCTAGCCACTGTTCTACTTCCTGGGCATACAAAAAGACAAGAAAAGAGAGTCCCCCAAGAAAGGACCTTACCTTAGATTGGAGAATGTAAAGGTTCAGAGATAAGACAATAAAAGGCAGTTTGAGGTGGGAGAGGGCACTAATGATTGATGGAGATGGGGAGGCTTTTTCAGGAGGTAGAACCTGACCTAAGCATTAAAAAAAGATAAAGATTCTGAAGGGAGTAAATATTTGTATTCATATTCACATCTATAATTTTGAGTCAAAATGCCGGTCTATATCCATTGGAAATCAAAACATTGAACCCATTTTGTCTTCATTTTTTTTTTACCAAAGTAACTGAAAGATTAGCCTTTCCCATCAAGTTTTAGGCTTTCAGGTTGCCTATAGGATCCCATGGAATCTAATATTTCAATGGGATGTTTTGTTATCCTTGCTACATAATTTATACAGCATATTATTTTTATGGCAGACAGTCCCCAAATATGTGTAATCTTAAAGTGCCTGCTTCTTACAATACAACAAATATTTATCCAATATTTATTGTATACAGACTACTGTGGTAGGTGATAGTGCTGGTGAGATGTAAAGCTGAGATAAGAGTCTAATTAAAAAGATACTGGAGCTCTTCATGTCTTTCTGAACCAAGAAGCACTATTAATATCCAGAAACCTTAGTAGTCCCTTGTTTTAAGTGTGGTGTCAATCTCTTTTAAGAAGGTATTTTAAGAACTAGCTCAACCTATGTAGTGAGGGACTCTGGGAGATATTCCTCTTACCATACCTGTTTTCAAAGAATTTACATTCTAATGGGGTAAGACAACACTGTGGAATGATGGCGAAAGAGGAGTGTTTTGGACAGAGTAATAGAGCAAATGATTGATATATCCTTCCTAAGCTGTTGATTAGATTAATAATGTGATCTGATTACTATTCTCAGAGTTAGTGTTGGAAAAGCATGTGTGTATGGGTATAGTATGCATGACAAAGAGATATCTGAGAATTGGTTCTGTGACTCAAAGACCAGACAAGAATAGGTGAAATCCCCCCACCTCTAGGTCTTGGGTCACACAAATGGGACTTTCAGTTTTGGACCAAGTAGAATGGTGTAAAGAAAGCAGGGTGCTGACAAGAATTGGTTGCATTGTTGTTTTTCAGTCCTTTCAGTTCTGTTCTGACTCTTTGTGATCCCATTTGAGTTTTTCTTGGCAAAGATACTAGAACAGTTTGCCTTTTTCTTCTCCAGCTCATTTTACAGATGAAGAAATGGAGGCAAAGAGAGTTAAGTGACTTGCCCAGGGTCACACAGCTAGTAAGTATCTGAGGCCACATTTGAACTCAGGAAGATGAGTCTTCCTGACCCCAGGACTGGTACTCTATCTCTGCACTATCTAGCTGTTCTTTGAATTGGTTGTAGCATGTTACAAAGAAAGTTATTCAGAAGAAGTGAATAGGATGTCAACACAGAAATGTAAGGCTTTGAAAATAAAAAGGACCAACTTGCTTGGTAAGACTAAATTATCACTGATGGAAATTCCGTGTGTTCTGTTGGAATCCATACAGCAAAAGAATGCTAGGAAGTTTCATGAATACAGCAGATGGATTCCCTCTTTTAGATTTTCAACCATTTATTCCTTTCCAGAGGAAGTCTACCCAATATGATAGATTTTTTTCTAATGTGATACATTTTTGGGGTGATACCCTTCAGCTAGTTCATGACCCCCATGAGCCACTCTGATGTTGAGTGCTTTTTGGCTGTATCATCAAACATAACTTTGAAAAAATAGCAATAGCAAAAATTGGTAACATCAAGTAACTGGTTATTTGTGGGGCGAAAGGTTGAATTCATCCTGATATATGCACATAGACTAAGAAGACTTCTTTATATTGTGGGTTTAAAAAAATCCTTAAAAATCACATTTGCCAGACACTGTAGATATAATCAGAGCCATATACTTGGCCTGTCAGAAGGAGCAAGGCGCCACATGATCTCTTCATTCAGTTACTGCAACAATTGTCTACTACATTATTAAATTGAAATGAATTATGGGAAAAGTAAGCCTTAAAAAAGCAGTGTTTAGATCTGAAAATACCTCAGATCCATTTTAAAAATAATTTTGATTTCTTTTAAGTGAAATATGTTTTAATCAGTCTAGATTTAAGGAAACATTTTACTGGGAAACTGAGACTCTTCTCATGAATTTCTTTGGGTTTTGATTCTACAGCACAAAGGGAGATTGGGAGGCCAGAAACTTGAAGAGGAGAAAAGAAAAAGACGTGACCCCAACAGTCCAGAAAATCTGAAAAAAAAAATGGGCCCTACAAAAAGACAAAGAGGATATGGTGTGTTAAAAGAAAAATTTGCTGTCTTTGAATTTTGCTCTAATTATCACTAATTTTTTAATATTTGATGAACTCACAGTAATAGATGAAGGTTCTGAAATATTTTATCTTCTGTAGAAGATGTTTGTAATAGAGCTATTGTGAATGTGATCCTTTTAGTGTGTCTTATTTATAAAGTAGAGGACTGAATGGGAGTTTTTTCCAAAATTCCACTTCTTTTGCCCATGTGTCTCTGGAAGTGATAAATACAACAGAAGAGAGAAAAACTAAGCAGTGACTGCTCCATCATTCTAAAGTTATTTTAATTCCCAAATTTCTGTTTAAAAAACAAAACAAAAAAAGCCCTAAAAAACACCCTATCCCACACAACCAAACCTTCTCACAAAGGGAACAAAAGACAGGCCTAAGCTGGGCCTTTGCACCAAATGCGTCTCAATGCTGCGGAAACATTTCATTTTCTAGTGATTTCAAGGTCTGTACATCCCCTGCTGTTTGTAGTCTTTATTAAAAAAGAGAAAAAAGAAGAAGAAAGAAAAGGAGAAACCCTACATGACAAGAACATGAAACCCTGAGGGTGGTTCATTTCAATTTTGAAGCCTTTCTTCACTTCTCCAGGGACACTTATGTCAATGTCTTAATAAGGGCAGGAAAGCAGTTTCTATGCCTGAAAGCATGTGCTTCAGCCCAGAAAATCATCCATGGAAGAAGGAGTGAAAGCAACCAACACAATCTATGTGCTGGAAGGGCTAGTTAAGTGAGGTCTCCATGACTTAATGGGCAGAGACTAGATTGCAATGCTATTTCTATTTAAGGCTAGAAGAGAAAACTCTATGAAGAGAGGTTAGATTCTCTACACCCCCCCACTCCCCAAAAGAATTCTTATCCTTGCCTCACAATATATTGAAAAAAAAATCCAGCTACCCATAACTATTATCTTTTGTTTTTATGTCAAACTAAATGCTTGAATACTATTAATTGAAAAGACATTTTTGTAACTTGAGAACTATTTTATTCTGATGGAACTGCTATTTAAGACATATTTCAATTTTTATTTCTTATTATTGTCATTCATATATTTAGAAAATAAAGAATGGATTAAGCAAAGGGTTTTTTGTATTAATAAATCTTTTTAAACATTTTTAAAAATTAGAGGAAATAGACAAATTAATCCATTAAAATTTTAAAATATTTTGTTAATACAATTTTTATCTCAGAGTTAGCAAAGATGTCAATTCTATTCCAAACTGCCTAAGAAAAAGCTCTAAATTTACAGTTAGAGGACATAGATTTAAAATCTGACTACTATTTATTTACCCACATAATTAGGGAAATCACTTACCTTCTCTAGTCCGCATCTGTAAAATGATAGAGTTAGATTAGATATTCCTTGAGGTCTCTTCTAGCTCTCAGGTATGATTCCTTCTACACAAATCTAAGTTATGAAAGTCCTCAAACAAACTCTTGTTTGATTAAACAGCTACAAAAGTTTCTGTAACAATGATCCAGATCTTTTCTCTCCACTATGTTGTGTAAAGTAAGCCTATTGAAATATATTGGAAAGATTTCATAGAATGTTTTTCCTTTCTTCTGTTGAAGGATTGGGAAAGGGTTTCAATAGAAGAAAAGAGGGAAAATGGCATTCTGGGCAGAGGGAAGAATCTGGACAAAAAAGTATGGGATCAAACAAAATCTCTTGGGAGGCTATTACAAGAGTCCAAGCTAGTTTTGATGAGAACTCAACTGATGGCAGTCGTAATAGAGAAGTGGTGATAAATTGGAGAAATATTTAGGGGGAGAGGGAAAGAGAAGAGTCAGTGATGGAGATGATGGGTCTTAGTGACTGGGAAAGTACTAATTAATAGAAATCAGGCAGAAAGTAAAGTTTAAAATGAAGGAGAATCAAAAAGTGAAAAACTCACTGATGGAGAAAAACTTGCATTTGAATACTGACTTTTCTGCTTACTAATGAAGTGACTTTGGGTACGTTTTTCTGTACTTTATTAAATGAAGGATAGTTTCTGATGTTCCTATGAACCCTAAGTCTATGATTCTATGATCCTACAATTACAATTGCAGCATGTAGAGAGAAGTCTTTCAAAATATTACAAAATACTTACATTTAAGGGGGAAGAAGATAAGTAGCCAGCAAACAATACAGAGAGGGAATAGTCAGAAAAATAGAGGAGAGGATAATGATAGATCATCTAAAGGAATACAGGGTATAAAAAAAAAGAGAGGATAGTTCAAAGTATCAAGTGAGTCAAAGGAAGAAAATACAAATGAATGATAAATATTTCATTTTTTCTATGATGTATTTGCAGATGAATCAATCGTATTTTAAAAAGTTAGAATATTACTACAGAGAATCTGCAAAAGTTGAAATTGAAATCAGCAACTTAATGGCAAAATAAGACAAAAAGGTATTAAATCTATCAAGACAAAGAATGAAGTTAGTAAAAAAAAACTTAACTAATTTTATTTCTCATTTGCCTGTATATTTTTAAATATTTATTTTTAAAAGTTTTGAGTTCTAAATTTTCTCCTTTCATTTTCCCTTTCTGTCTCTCCTTAAGAAGGCAAGCATTTTGATATAAATTATACATATAAAGTCATATAAAACATATTCCCATGTTCTTTATTTTGAAAAAGAAACACAGACAAAAATAAAGTTTAAATAAGTATCCTTTGATCTCTGTTTCATCTTCATCAGTTCTTTCTATGGAGATGAATAGCATTTCTCATCAGAAGTCCTTCAGAATTGTCTTGGATCATTGTATTGCTCAGAGTAGTTAATCAAGTCATTCACAGTTGATTATCATATAATTTTGTTATTACTGTAAACAATGTTGTGGTTCTGCTCACTTTAATTTATATCAGTTAATACAACTCTTCTCAGGTTTTTCTAAAACCATCTTGCTTGCCTTTTCTTATAGCACAATCATATTCCATTACAATCATACCACAACTTGTTTAGTCATTCCCCTATTGATGGGCATTGCCTCAATTTCCAATTTTTTGCTACTCCAAAGTGATGAAATGCTATAAATATTTTTGTACACACAAGTCCTTTTCCTTTTTATTTAACCTCTCTTCGATATAGATCTAGTAGGGGTTATTGCTGGGAGAAAGGGTATGCACAGTTTTATAAACCTTTGGACTTGCTTCCAAACTGCTTTTCCATAATGTTTTGATCAGTTCACAACTCAACCAAGTGAATTAGTGTCCTTATTTTTCCATATCCACTCCAACTTTTACAATTTTTCTTTTCTTTCACATTAAGGGATCTGATGACTATGAGGTGGTACCACAGCATCATTTTAATTTGCATTTCTTTCATCAATAGTGATTTAGAACCATTTCTCATACAACTAAAGATAGCTTTGATTTCTTCTTCTGAAAACCACCTATTCATATCTTTTGAAAATTTTCAATTGGAGAATGACTTGTATTTTTATAAATTTAGCTCAGTTCCCTGAGAAAGGAAGCCTTTGTCAGAGAATCTTGCTTTAAGAATTTGCACTGTTTCCAGCTTTTCTCCTAATGTTGGTTCTATTGGTTTTGTGTGAACAAACCCTTTTTAATTTAATCAAAATGATTCCTTTTACATTCTACAGAGAATGAAGTTTTTATGTATGCTGTGAGATAGTAGAGACAATATAGTATAATGGATAGAATGTTAATCTTGTAGTCTGGAAGTCCTGGGTTCAAATCCTGCCTCAGACACTTCATAATTGTGGGACCTTAAGCAAGTGTTAATGGAAGAGACTAGGGAGCCCATCTCACTCTTCCATCTTTGACTAAAGACATGCTAGTCAGCACTATCATGAACTAAAGATAAGTGGCAAGTAAGCCTAAGACAAATGGAGCAGAGAATTTGTAATCTATTAAATTAAGTATAATTCAGGAATAATAGTTTCACACAGGGATGTCAATCTGTTGAACTGATTTTTATTATATAATATCTGGCTTAATAATAATAACAATAAAACATTACTAAATGCTTGGAAATGGAAGAAACAATATAGCACAGCATTGCAGGTTATAAAAATGCAGTACCTACTAAACACTTGGAAAGATATGACCTGGAGAAGGAGAAAGGAAAATCAACAAACACTTATTAAGCACCTACTATGTACTAAGTGGGAGGTAACTAGATGGTGCAGCAGATAGAGTTCTGGGTCTGAAGTTAGGAAGGCTCCTCTCCTGAGAACAAATTTGACCTCAATCACTAGTTATATGACCCTGGGCAAGTTACTTAATCCTATTTGTTTCCTCATCTGTAAAATAAACTGGAGAAGTAGTTAACAAAAGAGACAGAGAAGGAATAGTCAATGAGGTAGGGGGAAGAGTATCATGTTAGAGAATCTAAAAGAGTAAAAGAGTACAGGGCATCAAAAAATGAGAGGACAGTTCATAGTATCAAGTAAGATAAAGGAACAACAATTTAGATTATGACAATTATTTCATTTTCTCCACTTTAATATCTTTGCCAAGAAAACCCCAAATAGGGTCACAAAAAGTCAGACATGACTGAAAAATGACTAAACAACAAGAAAAATGTTCTAAGGACTGCACTAATTGCTTTACAAATATCTCATTTGATTCTAGTGATTATAGTCATGCATCTGAGGCTCACCATCTTTCATGGGCTGATAGATGACATATCTCCATACTATAAATATAGACTTCAAAATATCCTTTGGGCCTCATCCAATAAATTATACTAAAACTAGACCATTATCATAGATCAAACTGTTGACTAAAATGATTAAGACATAACACTGATTTGTAAAAACTTAAGAACAATATTCTTAATAGCTGTCACATTTCCAAATACTCATACTCTAAGCTTACAGGCACCTTGGAATGCTTATCTTATAATAATAAATTACATGGAATAAAAACCTGGCCAAGGAGATCAGAATCACACGGGGAGAAGATAAAATACATAGCATTGCTGCCCTTCCTTTCTGCCATTGGAATTATACAAGAATGCTCTCAGAGTCTCCAGTGTTTGACCTCATATTCTAATAGGCAATAATTATTTTTATCAACCTATGCAATAAACCATTGAATGCCAAATATAAAGGAATCATAGCATGTTATTAACTGGTCCCAGGATTATTTCTCTCTGAACCCCATCAAAAAGGTACATGAATGAAAAAGTATATCAGAGTTTTCTGGATGATTTACTTTTATGGCATGGGACTCTATCCTTATTGGTGGAGATCGGTGCTCTCTTCTTTTGTGAAGCTGGAAATCAGAAGTGCCCAAAGTAACTTGAAGCTTAAAGAGATTGAAAAGACTCTCCTTTTTCCCACTGTGGTCAACTCTATCATGCTCTACCTATAAATAAGAGACATGGATCTCCATCAATAAGGAGAGTCCTATATCAATGGGCCTTGGGACTGAGGGCACAAAAATAGTTGGGATTTGGATTCCCTTTTTGCTGTAACTAACATTCTACTCATAGTCTAGTTCTTGTTATTTTACAATAGAGATATGAAACATGTAGCCAGCAGGCTAGTCCATAGCACTACAGTGTCAGCCTGAATTAGATTGAAATCTAATAGGGAAAATTTAGCAAAATATAAATAAAAATACAATAAAACACAGATAATATTATATTTAAAAAACAAGTCAACATGTGGTCTGCAGGGATCTTTTGAATAGTTTATTTTTTCCGTATTTCTATTAGTTTGACACCATTTTGCTGCCATATCAGAAAAATACCCCCACTGCAGCTAGGTGGTATCAGTGAAAGTTTCCATTAAAAACCAATTGCCTTTCTATTGGTTAAATAATGAGATATAGTGACCCTTTATTCTTCCCCCATACGAGTCAGAGTCTGATTGCTTTTTTGAATAAATCTATGACAGAGGCTAGAAATGTAAACCCCAGCAGATGAGCAGGCAGGCAGGCAGGCAGACAGGCAGGGGTGAAGATAGCCTTGCAGACTTCCTGATATTCTCCAGAGTGCACCCTTGCAGCTACTCTGTTGTAGCTACATAATTTCCTACAGGCCTTTGAAAGGCTTTTATGAAAATATGTTAGCCCGTGCTACATGAGGCTGTCAGCTAGCAGCTGAGGAATAGCTCTTTGTTCAATTTGGGGTTAAGCCTGATTAAAGCAAGACATCAAAAATAAGGCATAAAGGAACATCTTCCCTGCTTGTGTAACAGTCTTTCTAGTGGAACTTGGCCTGGGTGCCTGACAGGGGGCTAAGTCACTAAAGATCCTATGAGTTGAATTTCAGTGTAACCCAGAGTGGTTAGAGTCAGAATAAACTCTAATATACGCTCTATGGAATTGGAAGGGAAGAATGAATCTGAGGATTGTATGGACTCCAAATTCAATTTTCTTGGCTTCAGCTTAGTAAACTTGTAAGCATAGAGGGGTAAATCTAAGTACAGGCCATTCTCTTTTACCCCACAGTTTACTACAGAGGAAAACTTTACAAGTCAAAACCTGCTCACAAAAAGCTTCAAGGGAGTGTTCAAATTCTTTTGTTTGTTCAACTGGAATTCTGTTGTATCCAATTTAATTTGAAGTGAAGTACCTTTGGGGAATGAAATTATTTGTATTAGTCTCTAACTTGCATAATGTTATCCCTTCTCTCTCCTCCTCCTTTCTCTGTCTGTTGGTCTGTCTCTCTCATCTATAGCTATGCCAACTATCTCTAGCCTTATCTTTCTCTATATTACTTGGTTGTAATGATTAGCTAATTTAATCCTAGGTAATATATAATGGCTCCTTGGGTCCACTTTATTCCTTCCTCTATTGCTTTAGGGACTTTACAATAAGTCAATAAACATTTATTTAAAGCCTACCTCTATACTAGACACTGGGTTAAGTGCTAAAGATACACAAAATTTAGGAAAAAGACAGTCCCTTTACTCAAGGAACTAATAATTTATTGAGTGGTTAACATGTATGTCACCTGGAGGATGGATTGGAATGAGGAGAGACTTGAGGCAGGCAGATCCAACAGCAGGCTTGCACTGCTGTTGCACTGCACTTGCACTGTGCACATGCACTTGCACTGCACAAAAATAGTCTAGGCTTAAGGTGGTGGGGACTTGCACTAGAATTAATATTAAAGAAAAAGTTAGGAGTGTAAAACAAAAGTTAGGAGTATAATCATAACCTTACCCACTAGTTAGGATAGTCCTTAACATTAAGGCAAAAGTTGAGCTTTCTGCCTTAATTTACATTTCAATTTCTTTCTCATCAACCCCTGGATTTTTGTGGTTGAGAAAAATCAGTTTATCAGAAACATTTGAGTAAAGAAGAAGCAGAGTATAATGCAGTGTTCCTTAATAGAAAAGAGAGTCATTTAGAAAAAATGGTAGTTTTAGCCCAAGTCTTATGCCCCAAAGTGACTAGGGCTAAAGGTCCTATTTAATCACTCTCTTATCTAAAACAGCTCAGTTCTACTTTTTCTTTTTTCCATTTTCTGGTTTCCCTGTCCAACTCTTAAAGTCCCTGGAAATGTCTAGAGCAGTGATGGCAAACCAATGGCATAGGTGCCAAAGATGGCACACAGAAAACTTTCTGTGGGCATGCCCCCACCCCAAGTTTTTTTTTATTAGAAAGGTAGAGAGACTTGGGCAGAGCTGTTCTCTTTTCTCTCCTCATCATGCCTGATGACATTTTTTGCATCCCCTACCCCTCTGCCCAGCAGCCTAATGGGAGAATATAGGGGATAAGGTGGGCAGCCCACAGGTGGAAGAGCTAGAGAGGAGCAGAGTGCTGGGGCCACTCCCTTCTCCCTCTCCACACATGCCTCTCATCATCTACCCCTCTGCGCAGTAGCCCAGTGGGAATGTTTCCTCCCTCCCCTGTATGGGGTAAGGGGTTTGTCTAGGGCTCGACACTTGGTCTCTGGGTGGGCACAGCATGACACTCAGTCTAGGGGGTGGGATGGAGGTGGGACCTGGTCCTCCATCTCTAAAAGGTTTACCATCACTGGTCTAGAGGGGATGACCAAGTCCTCCAGTTAATCCAAATAGATTTCCTTTGCACCTAGTAGAAGAGGAAAGTATCAGGCCTTCATGCATAGTATATAGTCAAGTTTATAGATTTTTTTACATTTGATAAATTTATCAAAGCTAAATTGAGGGATGGGTTTCAATGCAACTTTTATATATAATAAAGAGAAATTGTGGAACAATGATCTTTATAATTGCTAACTATTTGTGTCATGATTATTGTTCTGTAACCTGTCCAATTAAAAGTTTTGTTTGGCCAGAATTTCTATGCTGAGCTCTTCTCTTGGGTGATAAGAATCTTTAATCAAAGGATTGTACATTAAGAACTATAAAGGACCTAAGAAGTCATTTATTTCAATTCTTTTATTTTATAAATGAGGAATCAGAATGCCCAAAGAAGTTAAGTAATTTGCCTAGTATGACTCAACCTTGATCTGTGATGAAAACAAAACAAAACAACAAGCACTTTCTATTAAATGAAATAACTTTAATTTCCTTCCTTCCTTCCTTCCTTCCTTCCTTCCTTCCTTCCTTCCTTCCTTCCTTCCTTCCTTCCTTCCTTCCTTCCTTCCTTCCTTCCTTCCTTCCTTCCTTCCTTCCTTCCTTCCTTCCTTCCTTCCATAACTACTAGAGATACAAAAAGGCATGGAGAGAACATACCAATATATACAAAGTAAACTATGTATAGGACAAAGAGAAAACAATTAAGATGATTTAGGGAGGGTTTCTTAGAGATAGTGGGATTTTAGCTTGAATTTAAAGGAAGTCAGGGAACACAGTAGTCAGAACAGAAGCAGGAGAACATTTTAGGCATGGAGGAAAGTTAGAGAAATGCCTGGAGTGGAGAGATGGAGTGTCTTATGTACCCAGCAACCAGGAGGTTAGTGTCACTGGGTGGAAGAGTAAAAAGTGGTTTTTGAGTTTCATCTCAAAGTGTGGGATTCTATGAAGTACAAGTGAGGACAGAGCATTTTCTAGGCATGAGATTTGTCTAGCACAAAAGCACAGAGAGGAGAAACTGAATCAAGAGTGAGAAGAGGGAAACTATCAATTTGATTCTATCCTAGAATAAGAGGAGAGTAATGGCCAAAAATCATTGAAAATGTAGTTTGGGACCAGGTTGTGAAGAACTTTGAAAGCCAACAGAGGAATTTATATGTGAACCTATAGGTAAGGAAAGCTAGTGCCACAGAGAATGAAATGCTGAGATTAGAGTTAAGAAGATTGAGTTCAAATCTGACCTTAGACACTTACTAGCTGTGTGATTGTATAACCATGGGCAAGTCATTTAACCCTGTTTATCTCCTCTTCTTCAACTAAAGTGAGCTGGAGAAGGCAATGGCAAGTCACTTCAGTATATTTGCTAAGAAAATCCCAAATGGGGTCATGAAGAGTCAGACATGACTGAAATGACTGAATAACAAAAACAACAGAGGCAATTGGGGACCCTGGGAATTGGTTCAGTATAGGAGTGACATAGTTAAATTTGAACTTAAGGATAATAAATTTGGCAACTATATAGAGGATAGATTAGAGTCTTGAAGTAGGGAATCTGAAGTAATGTTGAGTGCTTCAATGAAAATGGTGCCTATTTGCATAAAGAGAAGGAATAAGAGATGTTACAAAGGTAGAAATGCCAAGATTAAAAAACTGACAAGATTTATGGGCGAGGGAAAAAATTTCAAGTTAAGGATGTTTTTTATCTGAGAGACTGGGAGAAAATTAAAAGAAATAATGAAACTGAAAAGAGACTATATTTTATTCAAGACAACCTGATCTATTTCAACCAGTTGTTGACTTAAAAAAATTGAAAGTGGACAAAAGAAGAGACATATATTCAGACATTAACCATTTCTTAAAGAAAATTAATGCATGTAAACCAGATGGCATAATGAAATCAGAAGAACTTAGAAACTACTTTAGTCAATAAATGATTGATTTTCTTGAGAAGAGAAATATAGATAGGAGATATCATTTAGCTATAACTAACTTGTAAAACTTTATAAAGGAATATGGCAGAAGATTGTGAGCATACTATATCACAGAAAAACAAGAAGCAGTTGAAAAAAACAAGAGAGTGAAAAACATTTTCTTTTTGGCAATCTGATCAAGTTAAATTATAGTAAGAGGATTCCAAGTTGAAAATGAAAGAATGAGAAATGTGTTAAAAATTGAAGTTATCTATTAGGATTTGTAACTCTTTTCTTCACACTATAGTATAGATATTACATTCACATTTTAGCCCTATAGTTGTTAATGTATACTATGAAGAAAAGGCACTAAAGAAACAACAATGGAAATAACATCTACATTATTGTAACATAGACAGAGGAAATCCATGTAGAAGGTGAAACAATTCTTAGGGTATTGAGAATTTTATTCTCAAAATGTTTGAGAGAATTTGTAATATTGAATATCTGAGGAAAAATCCCAGACCTCAATATTACTCAAACACTTCTTTTAAGAGAGTACTAATAATACGAGAAGAAAAACAAATTGAAGGAATCAGATTGGGCAAAGTGATAATAAAATTATCTTTTCACAGACAAGATGATACATATATATATATATATATTGTATATGTATTCCTAGAGATTCAACTAAAATATAGTTAAAACTATTAATAATTTGTGACAATCTTCTTAATCTAGTTGTTCAATGTCATCTCAATGAACTAGAAAAAATAATAAAATTCATTTGAAAAAAACTAAAGGCCAAGAACATAAAAGGTATTAATGAAAAATATGAAGGAGGTTGTTCTAAATTTTGTACAATATTTTGAATTATATTATAAAGCTGTAATTATCAAGACTATCTTATACTGGCTAAGAAATAGAAAAGTAGATCAGTAGAATAGAACAGACCTACAACAAACAATTATAAAAGATTATACTCACTTTGTATTTGACAAAAGTATAGATCCACATTTTTGGAATATAAATTCACTATTTGGTAAAAGTTGTAGGGAAAACCTGAAAGCAGTCTAGCAGAAACTAGGTATTGACCAATATCTTACACCATTTACCAAGAAAAGATAAAAATGGATACATGATCTATGCTTAAAGGGAGGTATCATTAGCAAATTAGAAGGACAGGGAACATATTTATCACATTCATGGATAATAGAAGAATTTATGAATAAAAAGAGAGAAAAAGCACTGTGAAATGTAAAATGGACAATTCTGAATATACTAAAATGTAAAGTTTTTATACAAATAAAAATAATCTAGCCAAGATTAG
Source organism: Monodelphis domestica (assembly GCF_027887165.1). Taxonomy (NCBI): domain Eukaryota; kingdom Metazoa; phylum Chordata; class Mammalia; order Didelphimorphia; family Didelphidae; genus Monodelphis; species Monodelphis domestica. Next base: position 320,193,931 of record NC_077229.1, on the reverse strand, counting down.
AAGGGAGTCAATAAGTTAAGGAAAAATATATATATAGACAGTTTCTCAGATAGAAATTTCATATCTAAAATATATAGAGAGAACTTAGTCAAATATATGAGATTATAAGCCATCTCCTAGTTGATAAATGGTCAAATGGACAGTTTTTGGATGAAGAAATCAAAGTTATTTATAACTATGTGAGTAAATGCTCTAAACATTTATTTAACAATTTAACAATAATGTTGATTAGAAAGATGCAAATCAAAGCACCTCCAAGATATTATCTCATCTATATCAAAATGGCAAAAGAAATCAAATGTCAAAATGACAAATGTTGGAGGAGAGGTAGAAAAAAAGGTTTCTAAGGTTATTAAGGAAAATGGAAAAGAAAGTATATGTTCTAAAATATTTGTTGCAACTGTCTTTGAGATGGCAAAGAACTAGGAATTGAAAGTATGCCTATGCTTTGGGGAATAGTTAAACAAGTTATGGCATATGATTATGATGGAATAAATGGATAAAATGGATAAAATTTTCCTTTACCCCGACCCTGAATGATAGACTCATACTATGCCATTATTAGGAAAGCAATTTGGGTCCTGGCACCATTTTATTTTTATTCATTTATGTTATTCATTATATATAATATGCAGAGACAAATGAGCTCAGTAACCTAGTGTTTAATAAGACCCAAATTTTAACTAATGGAATAAGAGTCACTATTTAACAAAACTGTTGTGAAAAATACAAAGCAATTTGTTATGAACTATATAGAGAACATCTGATAGCATGTGCTAAGATAAGCTCAAAATGGACACATTACTAAGTCATAAAGGGTGATACTGTAAATAGTGCAGAAAATCAAGGAAGTAATCACCTGTTAGATTTCTTGAGAGTGGAAAATTTCATGACCTAGCCAGACATAGAGAAGACCATAGAAGACATATTGGAAATTTTTGATTATGTAAAATTCTTTTTAAAAAAATTTCCCCCAAGAAAACTCATGCAGATCAAATTAGGAAAGAAGCAATATATTGGGGAACTTTTTTGCAGCAGGCTTCTCTGTCTTATTTCTTCTATATGCAACAAATTTAAAATTTATGAAAAGTCACCTCCCAATTTAAAAATTATCAAATGATATCAAAAGGGGAAGAAATCCAAGCTATCAAAAGTCAGATAAAAACATTCTAGAAATCACTAATAATTAGAGAAAAGTAAATTTAAAAGCTCTGATGTTCACATTTACACCTCTCATATTTTAGCAAAGTTGGCAAAAATGGAAAATGACAAATGTTGGAGTAGCTGTGGGAAAAGAGGTATATCAGCACACTATTTTATGTAGCTGTGAGTTGGTTCAGTTCTTCTGGAAAGCAACTTGGAACTGTGTCCAAAAAGTTATTAACATGGGCACATCCATTGATCTAGCAATATCACTACTTGGTTTATACCCCCCCAATGATCAAAGAACTGGAATATTTTTATTATAATCAAAAACAATATTGTAAAGACAAACAACTATGAAATATTAAAAACCCTTATTAACCTAACTGTCAATCAAGATTCCAGAGGACCTATGATAAAGCATGATACTCTCCTTCTTAGAGACTCAGAGTATGGATTGAGACAGAAATGCAAAGATACACACACATGTACACACACAGGCAACCTATAAACACACATACACATACAGAATCTATATGAACACAACAATAAAATATACAAATAAAGACAGATCTAAATTCTTGAAGAAATGTTATTTGCTCATAGGTAGATCTAGCCAACATGATAAACATGACATTAATTTACTTATTCAGTACCATACCAAACTACCAAAAGATTACTTTATAGAACTAGAAAAAATTATTCAAAAATTTCATCTACAGGACCAAATGATCAAGAATTTCATGGGAATTAATGGAAAAGGAAAAGTAGAAAGGAAGCATAATAATATCAGTCTAAAACACTATGATACACATAAATACATATCTATCTACAAACATGCACATTGATAAAATTTGTTTTGCTTGCTTATACATATTTGCAATAGGAGTTTTATTTTGATTTCTCATTTGGAGTGGGGGTAGTACTAGGGAGAGAAAGAAAATCTTGATTAAAAATAAAATAAATAAATAATAAGCAGTTGAACAGCTATAACAAAAAAGTCATTAATATTTTGATGCTAACTTGGAAAGTGTTATCTAGGGGACTACTATAGGAATCTGTGTTTAATATTTTAATTACTGGCTTGAAAAAGGCATATATGGCATCTTTATTAAATTTGCAGATTATGGAGGAAAAGTTAACACATTGAAAGAAAGTCAGTATTAAAAATAATATTTTCTAGAGCATTGAGTTAAATCCAATTAGATGAACTTTAGATTTTGGCAAATAGAAGCTAATGACTCCATAGACAGTAAGAAATGATAAAACAAAGTCAAAGGAATGAAAAAAAAGTGACCTCTGAGAAAGAAAAAAAACACAAATGACCTGGAAAATAGAGTGAGGAGAGATAATTAAGAATTATTGAATTACCTGAAATCATGATAAAAGAAAGAATGCAGACCTCTTTTTCATGAAATTACAAGGAAAAACTGTTCTAATATCCTAGATCCGGAAGTTAAAATAGAAATGAAAAGAACCCATTGATTACCACCTGAAAGAAACCCCAAAATGAAAACTCCCAGGAGGATTACAGTCAAATTTTATAACTTTCAGGAAAAAGAGAAAAATATTTCAAGTAGCCAGAAAAAAAAATCCTTCAAATATTGCGTACTCACATTCAGAAAAATATTTAGCAGTTACCATGTTAAAGGAGCAAAGGACGTGTAATATGATATTCTAAAAGGCAAATGACCTAGAATTATAACCAAGAATAAGCTATTCATAAAAACTGAGTCCAATCTTATAAGGGAAAAATAGATATTTAATGGAATAGAAGACTTTTAAGTATTCTTGATGAAAAGATCAGCAGTGAATACAAAATAAAGCATTCAAACCTAAGATTCAAGAGATGTATAAAAAGGTAAACATGAATGAGAAATCATGAGGTACTTAATAAGGTAAAACTGTTTACATTCCTAGATGGAATGATAATACATGTAACTCTTGGAAATTCTATTATTAAGGCAATTAGAATGAAACTACATAGCCAGAGGGTGTGGGTATGTTTATTTTATTGGTATTGTTTAATAAAAAGAATGGAAGGATAAAAAAGAGGGGTGTACTAGGAAAAGGAGGAAGGGACATAAAGAATGAGGAAAATTATCTCACAGAAAAGAGATATGGGAGAATTTTTATAATGGAGCAGAAAATGAAGAGGGAGAGTTGGCAAAACGTGTACCTCGCTCTCATTTTAACTGGTTCAAAGAGGGAACAACACATATATACACAGACACACATATATGCAAATATATGTACATACACATATATAAAAACACATTTGGATATAGAAATTCATTTCCTCCAATGGAGAAGAAGAATATGAAGGGGTTTAAGAGAATAGAAGAGATAAGAGAGAATAGATTAAAGGAGACAATGATAAAAAAAACCCTACAGATTATCAAAAAGAGGACAAGGTTAAAAAAGAGAAGGGTTAAAAGAAGAGGATAGGATTGAGGAAAATATCTAATTAATGAACATAACTATGAATGTAAATGGAATGAACTCATCCATAAAACAGAAGTGGAGGGCAGAATAAATTAGAAACCAGAATCCAAAGATACAGTGCTTGTAAGAGTTATACTTGAAATGGAAAGATACCCACCTAAGGAGATGGATCAGATTTTATTATTCTTTAGCTAAAGTAAATAAGATAGGAATAGCAATAATGTTCTCAGACAAAACAAAAGCAAAAAAAGGATCTATTAAAAGGAATATTTAGGAAAAGTACATTTTGCTAAAATGTTCATAGACGATGCAGTAATATCAATCCTGCTCACTTATGCTAATACTAAGTTAGGTATATACTAAATGGTCTAGCAGGACCATGAAAGATGGAAAGGAGTGCTCGGCAAACATGGCGTGGGCAAAATGAACAAGCTACTCAGCAAATGCTCAGAGTTCGAACTCTCCATCATGAACACTGTGTTCAGAATGGCGAACAAATATAAAACAACATGGATGCACCCACGATCAAAACAGTGGCATCTCATTGACTACATCATGGTAAGCCGGCGAGACATCCAGAATGTAAAGATCACCAGAGCCATGAGAGGAGCTGAATGCTGGACAGACCACCGATTGGTTAGAGCTACTCTTCAAATGCGCATTGCGCCTCACCATCCAAAACGCGCCCAGACAGTTCGCACATTTTACAAGGTGAGTATTAGAGATCGATCTTATTTACAAACATTCCAGTCCTGCCTGGATGACAAGCTGTCTGCCAAGGGACCACTCACTGGAAGCTCAACCGAGAAATGGAACCAGTTCAGAGACGCAGTGAAGGAAACATCAAAGGCAGTCCTAGGCCCCAAACAACGCAACCACCGGGACTGGTTGGAGGAGAACAACACTGCTATTGAAGATCTATTGAGCAAAACGAACAAAGCCTTTATGGAGTGGCAAAATAACCCAAACTCTTCTCCTAAAAAGGACAGATTCAAGTCTCTCCAAGCCACGGCGCAGTGTGAGATCAGGAAGATGCAAGACCAATGGTAGGAATAAAAGGCAGAAGAAATCCAGCGTTTTGCTGATACGAAAAACTACAAACAATTTTTCAGTGCCCTCAAGACTGTCTATGGGCCATTAAAACCCACCACCACTCCCTTGCTATCCTCTGATGATGACACTCTCATAAAAGATAAAAAAGGCATCAGCAACAGGTGGAAAGAACACTTCAGTCAGCTTCTCAACTGACCCTCTTCAGTCGACCAAAACGCCCTTGACCAGATCCCCAAAACCGCACCATTGAACAACTTGATGTCCCTCCTTCAATAGAGGAAGGCCAAAAAGCCATTAAACAAATGAGTGCAGGCAAGGCACCCGGTAAAGACGGGATCCCAACCGAGGTGTACAAGGCCTTAAATGGAAAGGCGCTCCAGGCATTCCACATAGTGCTGACCAGCATATGGGAAGAGGAAGACATGCCCCCAGAACTCAGAGATGCCTCCATCGTAGCCCTATACAAGAACAAAGGCCCACGAGCAGCCTGTGACAACTACAGAGGCATTTCACTACTCTCCACTGCTGGAAAGATCCTCGCCCGTGTTATACTCAACAGACTCCTGTCATCTGTTTCAGAGCAGAACCTTCCTGAATCACAATGTGGCTTCCGACCATATCGCAGCACCATCGACATGGTCTTCATGGTGAGGCAAATGCAGGAAAAATGCCTTGAGCAGAACCTGAGTCTCTACATTGTCTTCATAGACCTGACAAAGGTGTTCGACACAGTGAACAGGGACGCATTGTGGGTGATCCTCAGCCAGCTTGGTTGCCCAGCAAAATTCGTCAAACCAATCGAGCTCTTTCATGTCGACATGACAGGGGAAGTCTTATCTGGTGGAGAGACTTCTGATCGCTTCAACATCTCCAATGGCATGAAACAAGGCTGTGTCCTTGCTCCGGTACTATTCAACCTATACTTCACCCAGGTATTACGACATGCTGTGATGGATCTAGACCTGGGTGTCTACATCAAATACCCACTGGATGGCTCCCTATTCGACTTTAGCCGCCTGACTGCAAAAACAAAGACAACAGAGAGACTCATCCTGGAAGCTCTCTTCGCAGATGACTGTGCTCTCATGGCCCACCAAGAAAATCATCTTCAAACCATTGTGGACAGGTTCTCCACCAAAACAAAACTGTTTGACCTGACTATCAACCTCAGTAAAACAGAGGTGCTGTTCCAACCTGCACCAGGGAGGCCAACGAACCAGCCATACATTACAATCGACAGCACACAGCTTTCTAACGTCAACACTTTCAAATAACTGGGCAGCACCATCACCAATGACGGGTCCCTAGACCATGAGATCAATGCCAGGATCCAAAAGGCCAGCCAGGCACTCGGGTGGCTGCGCTCCAAAGTCCTCCAACACAGTGGTGTAAGCACTGTGATGAAGCTCAAAGTGTACAACGCAGTGGTCCTCAGCTCGCTCCTGTACGGCTGTGAGACATGGACACTGTACCGGAAGCACATGAAACAGCTGGAGCAATTCCACCAATGCTCCCTCCGGTCAGCCATGAGGATCCGATGGCAGGACCGAATCACCAACCAGGAAGTCCTCAACAGAGCCAACTCCACCAGCATCGAAGTCCTGGTCCTCAGAACCCAGCTACGATGGTCTGGACACGTCATCCACATGGACCCACAGCGAATACCAAGACAGGCATTCTATGGTGAACTGTCAGCTGGACTCAGGAAACAAGGCCGACCAAAGAAAAGATTCAAGGATCAGCTAAAGTCCAACTTGAAGTGGGCTGGCATGACACCAAAGCAACTAGAACTTGCTGCCTCTGACAGAAGCAGCTGGTGAACCCACATTAACCATGCCACCACCACCTTTGAAGATGAGCGACGTCGACATCTTGCCACTGCGCGTGAACGCCGACACCAGGTCACAACCGCACCTCCCATAACAACTGGCGTCCCATGCCCCATGTGCCACAAACTTTGCGCCTCAGTCTTTGGACTTCAAAGCCACATGAGGGTACATCAATATATGAGAATACACAAAGACAATCGTCATTCTCGGTCACCGAGTGACTACCACTACTAGCATCCAATTGTTTGAAGAAAAGTTAAGTGTGTTATAAGGGGAACCAGAGAGTTCTATATTAGTGGGGGTTCTCAATTTGTTTCTCTCAGACCTAGGTAAAACTAACTTTAAAATTAACAAGAAATGAATTAAGAAGATGAAAAGATTTTTAAAAAGTTAGATATGATAGATTTCTGAAGAAAGTTGAATGGGAATAGAAAGGAGTGTACCTTTTTATGTCCTAAAATAAGGAACAAAAACTTGATAATGTATTAGACTATAAAACCTCATAAACAAATGCAGAAAAGTAGACATATCAAATGTATCCCTTTTAGACCATAATGCAATAAAATTATATTCAATAAAGGAACTTTGAAATATGATGAAAAAGTAATTGGGAACTAAACAATGTAATAATAAATAATGAGTAGGTCAAAGAACAAATCATAGAAATAATAAAAAAAATTACTAAAGATAATGACACTGAGACAAGATATCAAAATTTGTGGGATGTAATCAAATTAATACTTGGGGGAAATACATATTCCTATATGCTTCCATCCATAAAGGAGAAAGAACAGATCAATAAAATAAAACTTAAAAAAAAACCCTAGAGAAAAAAGAACAAATTAAAAATCCTTAGGCACCAAATTATAAAAAGGAGAAATGAATAAAACTGAAAATACCACCCTCCAAACATTGAACTTATCAAAAATCAGTTAGTTTTATGAAAAATTACTCCCAATAAAATGGATAAGCCACTGGCTAACCTGATTTAAAAAAAAGAAATTCAAATGACCAGTTTAAAAAATAAAAAAGGGTGAATGAACCACCAATGAATTATGAATAAAATATTTTAATATATTCACTTACGCAGTTATTTTTCATTTTATGCTTGTTATCTCTAATTAAGAAGTGAAAAGCTATCAGGTCAAAGGAATCTGAGGCATTTTAAGATAGCTGAGACAGTTGTTTTATCTATTTGTTTTCAGTTAGGAATTACTTTCTTTGCCTCTGAATTCATTTGGCAGATATATTTTTTTAATATTAATTAATTAGTTTGTTACATCAAAGTTCCCAGATATCTTCCTTCTTTCCTTCCCTGCACTTGAGAAAGCTTCATTTGACAAAAAGATATATACATATATAAAACTATTGTCTTGTTTTTTCTATTTATCTTCCTCTAGAGGTAGACATGCACAAATCATTCTTCAAACAGTATTTCAGTGCTGTATATAATATTCTCTTTCCTGCTCATTTTCCTCTTCATGATTTCATGTAGACCTTTCCATGTTTTTTTTTTAAATTAACCTGCTCATATGGAACTCTATGGAACTTATGTAGCTCTTATGGAACTTTATCAGATGTCTTTGTGACAAGGTAAGAGAACTAGAGAATAAAGCCTCTTAGATCTAAAGCAACCCTTCCTATAAGGTCTCTAGCTATCTGATTGAGAATGGGAGCCCTGAGTTGTTTCAGGTCAGAACTGTGAAGAATGGATAGAATAAATTGCAGACTGATAGATTTTGGTTCTATTCATGGGAAAAAATAGATCTCAAAATTAGAATGGCTTAAAAGAAAAAATGGGCTGCCTTTGGAATTAATGAGCTCCACACCACTAATAAATAGGGTATGTACAGGCATATAAGTGTAAGTAATAGACTGGATGACCCCTTATTTTTTATGTTACAGAAGGGAATTTCTGTTCAATTATGGGTAGAATTTGGTTATCTTTAGACCCGGCAACTATCATTGCCAGGTCTATTTCCCAAGCAGATCAGGAGAAAAGGAAAGGAACCTATACATTATAAAATATTTATAGCTTCTCTCTTTGTGTTGGTAAAGAACTGGAAATTGAAAGGATGTTCATTAATTGGGGAATGGCTAAACAAATTGTGGTATATGATTGTGATAGAATACTGCTGCATCATAAGAAATAATGAATAGAATAACTTTTAAAAAAACTTGGAAAGAACTACATTATATACAGCTACATGTATAATATTTGAAGAATAATTTGTATATATATATGTATATATACACACATACCTATTTACTGGATGATACCTTCTGTGGTATGGGGAGGGGAGGGAGGAACTGAGATACTTTGAAATACAATTTATCAATTAAAAAAAGAACTTGGAGGCCTCATATTCCCTTTCATCTTTGAGATCCCATTATCCATGAGCCTATGTTCAGCAAACATACCATACTTTGCTATACAAAGAACTCTGCAGTGAAGAGTGAAAGAGATACTGCAGAGATACATGTATACATCTGTGGCACCATTATCTGTAGGTCCACGTCTTTTTTCCTTTTTCTGGGATGTGCCATAGTACACAGAGATTTTTAAAGAATTGGTCAGCTCTCTCCAGGGCTACTGATTGATGGGAGCATGATGATGGGCTTACATTCCTTTGTCCTCGAGGGTAAACAGGTGGTTCTGGTATACTTTCTAAATGTACCAAATCTAAGCAAGCAAAGCCCTGCACATATATGGATATGAATATTATATTGGTAAATCTTGAGTGAGTCAGGCAAGAATGCACACCTGTGTCAGTGCAATTTCTTTGGCCACTTGTGGCTGCCTTTATTAATTCAAAAGCTATCATGGGCTTTTCTGCTGATGCATTTTTCTTTCTTATTCCTTCTCCTCCCTCCTCATCCCCTCATACCTTGGGATTGGAAAGGGGAAAATCTGCCTAACATCACAGTACAAGACTTGCTCTAGAGGTAAGTCTGTTTCCATTGTTTTAGAATGTCTAGAGGATCTGAGTCAAAACCCACTGGATATTCTTACTTGAATATTCCTTGCTTCCCTAGAAAAGATAAATCTTAGATGGCAGCTATTTAAAAAATATTCTGAATGTTCCTATATATGCAGGAAAATGATCTTATCTTGTAGACTTTTCCTCTCCCAATGGAATGTTGTTTCTCAAGGAGAGGACAAAGACTATTTAATTTTTGTTTGTGCATGCTAAACATTAACATCAAGCTCAACACCTGGGCAAAGAGTAGATGCTCAATAAATACCTCTTGATTGATTGATTGATTGACTGATTGGCCCATAGGCCTAAGACCTCAAGATTCTCCTATATAAGCATAGATTTGACCTGACTGGTTTACCCTCTCCTTTTTTTGCTTTCTCCTTCCTCAGCCTCAAAATTCCTAAATGCTAGGGAGCCACAGCCTCCTCCTCCCCCCCTCTCCAGCCCCCCGTTTGTTTTCTCTTCTTTCTCTGTATTATCTTTGCGACATGATCATAATGCCATAGCCAAGGCCCAATTCAGTCATTTAATTCCTTAAACAGTAGTTAAGTACATACCAAAAAGCTTCATGGGATTATGGATCAAGAACAGGAAGGGGCTTCAGAAGCTATTTAGTTCAACCCACTCAATTAACATGAAGAAACTGAGAGATATATGGAGGTTAACTAACTTTCCCAAGGTCACATAGGTAGAAATCCAGCTTTTTCTCCTCCATAGATAGCTCTTTGCACTTTCTGATATATACTCACTCCTATGTGCTGAGATCTATACCAAAATTCAACTTATGCCACTCTCATCACAGCCCAGAGTTGATTCTTATGCTATAGTGGAAAGACTGTTAAACTCATAGTTGGCTTGGATTTGAATAGTGACTCTTATAGGTCTTAACTAGGTGTCCTTTGTAAGAATTAAATTTGAATAGTTCCACTAAAATATATGAATATTATAAATAATAATGGTGGTTACTGATTCAAAGTATTATTGCTCAAAGTCAAAATGTCTTTAATAACATTTATTTACAAAAGAAGTAGAAAGGGTAAAAACAGAGAAACACAAAAGCATAGAGAAGACATTAGCCTATCTAACTAAATATTGCTCTGATGATTCGGTCAGAACCTTTTGATCTTCAACCAGAATTAAACTCTCTCCAGAAGACAGGAAGGAAAAGTCAGCTATCTTCTTACCCAAGTTCCCTCCAAGAGGTAGGTCAATATGATTACTCAGGTTGATTTGACTCCTTAGGCCAACTTTCTTCCTTGAGTTGACCTTCTTCTTAAAGCTGACTTCCCTCTTGAAATCTAACTACTTCTCGAAGCTGATTTCCTTCTTGAGGTCAACTTCTCCACCCCCAGAAATTCAGGGCCTTTTATAGTGGCTTCTTGTTCCTTTCCCTCTTCACAGGGGCCAATCTCAGCTTCCAAATTACCCAGCACTGGAGGCAGAATCAAGATGGTGGCATAGAGGAAGCAAACGTTAAATACTCAACTCTTACATGCATTGAAATTGACTCAAAGAGGGAAGAACAATCCAATCCATTGGGGCAGAGAATTGATTTGTGCCCTATAGGGAAGTAGAAGGGTAACAAATGGACTGGTGTGGAGGGAAGCAGTACAAGGGAGGGAGAGGTGTTAAAAATTAAATTTAATCTCTAGTAATAGAAATACTATATTTTATGAGGTTTATTAAAGATTTTTAGAAATCAAGGAATAAAGAAATACAAAATAAGAAAACCATGTGCCTAGGGGTGATTAGCCCATTCACAGCTTACTTATTCCATCTTGCAATGGCCGAGTAGAGAAGCTGCGTGTGAGGCAGAAAGCCAGTTAAATACTCATTGTGATCTTTCCCAGGTAGAGACTCAGGTGAGATTATAGGGAATTCTGGGAAATACCAAGAATTTCTGGGGATTGACGTCTAGGGTTCAAATCTCCATTTTACAGAGGTTGGAGGGTAGTTTTAAAAAGTGCAAAGAAAATAAGGGGGAGAATAAGAAGGAAGGGGGTAGGAAGGGAAGTAAAATAAGGGTGTGAATTAGGGGGGCTGATTAAAAAGAAAACATTGGTGTAGAAAGAAATATTGAAAGAAGAAAAGGCAGGACTAGGAGCAGAAATCAGAATGCTGGGAAATACACAGTTAGTAATCATAACTCTGAATGTGAATGGAATGAACTCACCCATAAAACACAAGCAAATATTCAAAATCCAACTCCAACTCCAGACTCCAACAAGTGATCACGAGGGTTATCCACTACGACCAGGTAGGATTCATACCAGGAATGCAAGGATGGTTCAATATTAGGAAAACCATCCACATAATTGACCACATTAACAAGCAAACTGACAAAAATCACATGATTATTTCAATAGATGCAGAAAAAATCTTTTACAAAATACAACACTCATTCCTACTGAAAATAGTAAAAAGCATAGTAATAGAAGAGCCTTTCCTAAAAATAATAAACAGTATATATCTAAAACCATCAGCAAACATCATCTGCAATGGGGACAAACTAGAAGCCTTCCCAATAAGATCAGAAGTGAAACAAGGAAGCCCATCTTTACCTTTATTATTTAACATTGTACTAGAAACACTAGATGTAGCAATTAGAGAAGAAAAAGAAATTGAAGGTATTAAAATAGGCAATGAGGAGATTAAGCCATCACTCTTTGCAGATGATACAATGGTATACTTAAAGAACCCCAGAGAATCAACCAAAAAGCTAGTCAAAATAATCAACAGCTTTAGTAAAGTTGCAGGATACAAAACAAATCCACATAAGTCATCAGCATTTCTATATATTTCCAACATCTCTGCAGCAAGAATTAGAAAGAGAAATTACATTTAAAATCACCCTAGATAATATAAAATACTTAGGAATCTATCTGCAGAGACAAACACAGGAAGTATATGAACACAACTACAAACCACTCTCCACACAATTAAAACTAGATCCAAACAATTGGAAAAACATCAACTGCTCATGGGTAGGATGAGCTAACAGAATAAAAATGACCATTCTACCCAAATTAATTTACTTATTCAGTGCCATACCCATTGAACTACCAAAAAACTTTTTTACTGAATTAGAAAAAACCGTAACAAAGTTCATTTGGAAGAACAAAAGGTCAAGGATATCCAGGGAAATCATGAAAAAAAATATGAAGGAAGGAGGCCTTGCAGTCCCAGATCTCAAACTATGTTATAAAGCAGTGGTCATCAAAAAAATTTGGTACTGACTAAGAGACAGAAAGGAGGATCAGTGGAACAGACTAGGAGTAAGTGACCTCAGCAAGACAGTCTATGACAAGCCCAAAGATCCTACTTTTTGGGACTAAAACCCACTATTTGATAAAAACTACTGGGAAAATTGGAAGACAGTATGGGAGAGATTAGGTTTGACTCAACATCTCACACCCTACACCGATATAAACTTAGAATGGGTGAATGACTTGAATATAAGGAAGGATACTATAAGCAAATTAGGTGAACACAGAATAGTATACTTGTCAGATCTTTGGGAAAGGAAAGACTTTAAAACCAAGCAAGAGTTAGAAAAAATAATAAAATGTAAAATCAATAATTTTGATTACATCAAATTAAAAAGGTTTTGTACAAACAAAACTAATGCAACCAAAATTAGAAGGGAAGCAACAAATTGGGAAAAAATCTTCATACAAAAACCTCTGACAAAGGTCTAATTACTCAGATTTATAAAGAACTAAACCAATTATACAAAAAATCAAGCCATTCTCTAATAGATAAATGGGCAAGGGACATGAATAGGCAATTTTCAGTTAAAGAAATCAAAACTATTAATAAGCACATGAAAAGTGTTCTAAATCCCTCATAATCAGAGAAATGCAAATCAAAACAACTCTGAAGTATTACCTCACATCTAGCAGATTTGCTACCATGACAACAATGGAAAGTAATGAATGCTGGAGGGAATGTGGCAAAGTCTGGACATTAATGCATTATTGGTGGAGTTGTGAATTGATCCAAACACTCTGGAGGGCAATTTGGAACTATGCCCAAAGGACACTAAAAGACTGTCTGCACTTTGATCCAGCCATAGCACTTCTGGGTTTGTACCCCAAAGAGTTAATAAGGAAAAAGACATGTGCAAAAATATTCATAGCTGCACTCTTTGTGGTGGCAAAAAATTGGAAAATGAGGGGATGCCCTTCAATTGGGGAATGGTTGAACAAATTGTGGTATCTGGTGATGGAATACTATTGTGCTCAAAGGAATAATAAAGTGGATGAATTCCATGTGAACTGGAATGACCTCCAGGAATTAATGGAGAGCAAAAGGATTAGAACCAGGAGAACATTGTACAAAGAGACTGATACAGTGTGGTACAATAAAATGTAATGGACTTCTCCATTAATGGTAATTCAGTGATCCTGAACAACTTGGAAGAATCTACGAGAAAAAATATTATCCACATTCAGAGGAAAAACTGTGGGAATAGAAACACCACAGAAGAAAAACAACTGCTTGAATATGTTGGTCGAGGGGATATGACTGGGGATGTAGACTCTAAATGCCTAATGCAAACACCGACAACATGGAAATAGGTTCTGATCAAGGACATGTGTCCTTGGGAATTAATGTCATTCTTGTAACGAAGGAATAATGTTTTAAATTGACTAAATCAATTAATCCAAATTACCCTGCACTGCCCAGTGGGCAGTGTTTGTTGAAACCACTTCTCACCTTCTGGAGAGGTGAATACTCATCAAAAAAGTTCACAGATTCCTGGCTGATTGAAGTATGAATTCTCATTTCCTGGCTGATTGAGTTGAAATGGTAGAGAGCTCCTCCACCTAGTGCTAAGTAGAGTGTTCAAGCTTTTGTTGATTCAATTCAAAAGTAGACAAAGGAGAATTATCCTGTCTTCACAACCTGGTGAGGTACTAAGTAAGGGTACTTAAGTTATTGTTAAGCAAGGTGTTAGCCCAAAATGGACAAATAGAATTAAGGATTCCCTTTTACACCTTGGACAAGTCACAAACTCTATGAGCTTTAGTTTCCTCATCTGTAAAGTGGGGATAATCATTATATTTCCTACCTCATAGAGTTGTAGGGAATATACCTTGCATGCTTTAAAATGTTTTCTAAAGGCCAGTTATTATTATATTAGGAATACACAGTTCCAAAAGTTCCCATCCAAGCTGGAAAGGATTCAAATGTTGCTTTCAGAGAGGCTTTTCCCCAAAAGGATGTTATGTTGTTCAGTTTTTTTTCAGTCATATCTGTCCTTTTTTTTTTTACTCCATTTGGGGTTTTCTGGCAAAGATACCATAGTAGTTTGCCATTTCCTTCTCCAACTCATTTTATAGATATAGAAACTGAGGAAAATAGGGTTAAGTGATTTGCCCATAGTTAGTAAGTGTCTGAGTCTATATTTGAAGTCAGTCTTCCTGACTGCAAGCTTATTGCTCTTATCCAGCAGAAAAGTGACCACCAGGCAATTATCATTATGAAGATGATGATGGTGGCAGTGATGATGATGCCAGAGTTTCTCAAGCTGATGGCTTATTACTGTATAGAGGGAGTAAGATCTAGCATCTTGGGACAGGGACTATACATGTTATGGAAATCAGAGATCTTTCAAAGTATGGAAGAGTACTCAGGGAATTGCCTTAGACATTGGATATACAAAGATGAATGAATATAGCAATTGTATTGGAAGAGTCAAAGCAGAATATGAAATTTAAGTTTCCTTTCTCTAGGGGACCATTTCTTTATACTACTAACAATAGTTATTTTAATAGCACTTACTATGTGCCAGGCAACTGTGCTAAGAGCTTCACAGTTAGCTCATCTATCTTGGGAGGTCAGTGCTATTATTATGGGCAAACCGGGTTAAGTAACTTGTCCAGTGTCACACTGCTAGTAAATGGCTGTGGTCAAGTATGATAGCAGGTCTTTCTGATTCTAGACCTGGCATTCTATCTACTTTGCCACTTTTTTGTTTTCTAGAAGCTTATGTAAGGGACTTCATATTACCTATGTAGGATTATTGGTAGGTTATGTATTTTGCCCAGGTGTCCACATGGATCTGCCCAGAAATGACTTATAGGGACACATGAATAGATATTCTGAGTGTCTTCTTCCTCTACCTTTCTCCAAGAGAGACTTTGATTCCTGTTAGGGAAGAAGGAAGTTGGGTCCAGAAGCTTGGCTACTCTAATCTTTTCTGTGACAGGGGGTACTAAGATAGAATTAGAACTAACCTCTCCCTTAAATATTGTTGAATTAGGAGAATTACCTTTTTTTTAGGTCCAAGGTGCATGTGGAGTCCTTCTCCTTTAATGAGGAAGGAGTCTTCTAAGCTCTATATTTAAAACTTTAATTTCCTTCCTATCAAATGCCAGTTCCACAGTGAACAGAGTCTTTCTCTCTTCAAGGACCTAAAAAAATTCTGGGATTTAATGCTTTCCCTCCAGAAGCTGGAAGCCAGAAGACCAGGCTTTTACTTCTCTCAAGCTTTCACCAATTCTATCTTTATGCAGGTGTTGAATAATCTTATGCAAATAGATTTTCCACCATGGCTTACACTTATATGTTAGACTTTAGTTTCTTCATCCCCTAGTTTCAACTTTTCCAGTTCTAATTTAAGAACATTTTAATCAAAATACTTATTCACACCTCCCACAATTTCAGAACTGCAAGGGGGGTCTTGGAGATGTCAGGAACAATTAAAAAATTTTGAAATAGAAAATAATCACCAGAATTTTCCTGTCTAAATTAGTTTTTCTTTTAAGGCATTCACCTTATGAGTTAATATAAACACAATTAAATAATTCAGAAATCATAGCTTATGAGCCAGGTGCTGAAGTTGGGATACAAATACAAAATAATGCAGTCCTTGCTTTCAAGGAGCTTTCATTCTACATTGGGGAATAAATATGTAAATAGAAAACTAAGTATATCTTATTGCAAAGGATAATCCAGGGCATAAAAGCTGGGTACAAACCCTCTGGAATCTCATGAACCTGTTCTAGTAGCTGACTCCTTAGATTCTGTTTTCTTTCTTGTTCTTGTCCTCACAACTAGAGAAAATCCTAAAAAAGCTTAAGTTATGTGTAGGTTCCCTACAATATGGATAACAGGGGCCCCAGTTCCTGCAAAGGCACTCATTATATAATATGGGTGCTGATATGGAATATGCTTTGTTTCGGCCATCAGAAAACATATGTCAAAAGACTCACAGGAACTCACAAAAAGAAACACAAAAACATAAAACATTTAAGCAATCATTTAACTGCTTAGATCAAGTAGACTCCACGGTGAAATAGGTGGGTTAAATAAAGGTTCAAATTAAATATATATAACAAAAGAACATATTTATTTGACTAAAGGGAGAAGACAAAGGGGATCAGGGAATATCTAATTTTGCACCCAAATCAGAGACTAAAACCCTAACAACCTTTTATACCTATTCTAAACTAACTCCTTAATTACTAATTAATATTGGGGAGGGTTTGGTAGGAGCAAGAATAAGGGTCAAAGTTAATCTCACACAACAGGAGTCCACTTTGGGTCAAGCAGAAGTCCTAGTATGAAGAGTAGCACTACAAGAATCAGGATCATAAGGGGAGTGATGGATTAACACACACCGTCCACTGGTGTAATGTTATTTACTATCTCTACCACTTCCTTAAGCTGATTTTGATTGTAGGAAGGTCTAGTCTCCTAGCAGCTTCTAGTCTCCCTTTCTCCTCCAGAAAAGACAACCAACTGCTCCCAGAAACTGTCTGTGTAATCAGTTCCTCAGCTCCTGAGAGCTCTGGAATCTTGGCCTGCAGGATCTCCTACTTTCAGCTTGCTTCTGCTAAAATCCCTTACAACACTGGAGAGGGTAAAAAAATTTTGGAGGGGTGATGTCAGATAAATAATTCCACCTCATATCAGACTTACATTGCCTGAGAAACACATAGCAATAGTAACTTTTATATGGTTCAGATTTCTCCTCTTATCCATACTTCCTTCCATTCTACTCCTCCCACCATCATATGTTAAAGCCATAGTTCTTATTCAATCATAGGACAATATTATGTCAAATTGCTGGGTTTCCTCCTTTTTAAAGAAGCATAATGTTTTTTAAAACCTATTTATCTAATCATATATTTCCCAATGAGATATTTTAAAAAATTAATTCTTTTTTCTTATGTTAATTTTTAAACCAATTTCACGAAATAAAATTGCCACACAAATTTTTCCAAGTTATATGATCAAATTTATCTCCCTCCCTTCCCTTTCCTCTTTCAGTGCTAGCAAGCATGCATTATCATGTCAAACATATTTTCATATTGTTCATTTTTGTAAGTGAATAATCTTATAAAACCAAAACCTCAAAATATAAACCCAAATAAACAATTAAAAAATCATATGCTTTGATCAGCATTCTTACCTCCAACAGTTCTTTGCATTCTTTGTCACAAGTCCCTTAAAATTGGTCTGAATCATTGTATTTCTAATAATAAGTCTGTCACAGTTGATCATTCCACAATATTGTTGTCATTGCGCACAATGTTTTCCTGGTTTTGCTTATTTCACTCTGCATCAGTCCATGAAGGTCTTTCCAGCTCATTCTGAAATCATCTTGTTCATTGTTCCTTATATTACAACAGTATGCCATCACCATCATATACCACAATTTGTTCATCCATTCCAAAAATGATGGACATCCTTTTAATTTCCAATTTTTTGCCACTACAAAAGGAGAAGCTATAAATATTTTTGTGCAAGTAGGTCCCTCACTCCCCCCTTTTTTAAATCTATTGGTGATATATACCTAATAGTGGTATTTTTGGACCAAAGGATATATATTGTTTTATAGCCCTTTGGACATAATTTTAAATTACCCTCCAGAATAGTTGGATCCATTCACAGTTCCTCCAGTAAAGCATTAGTGTCCCAATTTTGCCACATCCCCTCCAACATTTGTCATTTTCCTTTACTGTCATATTGGCCAATCTGTTAGATGTATGATGGTACATAAGAGTTTTAATTTGCATATCTCTAATCAAAAGGAATTTAGAATATTTTTTCATGTGATTATTGATAGCTTTGATTTCTTCATCTGAAAACTATTTATTCATATCCTTAGACCATTTGTCACTTGGGGAATGACTTGTATTCTTGTAAATTTGATTTAGTTCTTTATTAATTTGAAAAATGAGACCATTATCAGAGAAATTTGTCAAAAAAAATTTCCCTAGTGTTTTTCTTTCCCTTCTAATCTTGGTTGCATTGGTTTTGTTTATACAAAAGCTCTTTAATAAAATAAAAATTATTCTTTTTACATCTTGTAATATTCTCTATCTCTTGTTTGGCCACAAATTCTTCCCTTCTCTATAGATCTGATAGATAAACTATTCTATGTTCCTCTAATTTACTTATACTATCACCTTTTATTTCTAATTGATATACTTATTTTGACCTTATAGGGTGTGGGATATAGAGTATAGGGTGTGTGTGGGATATTGATCTACACCTAATTTTGCCATACTGTTTTCCAGTTTTCCCAGCAGTTTTTGTTACATAGTAAGTTCTTATCCATAAAGCTGTGATCTTTGAGTTTATCAAACACTAGATTGCTGAGGTCATTTACCCCTACTCTATTCCATTGATCCACTCTTCTATTTCTTAGCCTGTACCAGATTGTTTTGATGATTACTGCTTTATAGTACAGTTTGAGATCTGGTACTGTTAGGCCACCATCCACATTTTTTTCACTTTTCCCCTTGATATTCTTGACATTTTTGTTCTTCCAGATCAATTTTGTTGTTATTTTTTCTAGTTCTACAAAATAGTAATTTGGTAGTTTGATTGGTATGACACTGAATAAGTAAATTAATTTAGGTAGAACTCTCATTTTTATTATATAGCTTAGATTATCCATGAGCAACTAATATTTTTCCAATTGTTTAAATCTAACTTTATGTGTGTGAAAAATGTTTTGGAATTGAGTTCATATAATTCCTATATTTGTCTTGGCAAATTGATTCCTAAGTATTTTATTTTGTCTAGAATGATTTTAAATGGAATTTTTCTTTCTAATGTTTGCTGCTAGACTTTGTTAGAAAAACCAGAAATGCTGATGATTTATGTGGGCTTAGTGTTTATAATGCAACTTTGATGGTCATTATTTCAACTAGTTTTTTAGCTAATTCACTCAGATTCTCTAAGTATATCATCATATCATCTGTAAAGTGTGATAACTTAAGTTATTCTTTGCCTACTTTAACTCCTTAATTTTCTTTTTCTTCTCTTATTGCTAAAGTTACATTTCTAGTTCAATATTAAATAATTGTGGTGATAGAGTTAATAGACATATGGAGAAAAATAAATAGGGACAAAAAGGAATACACCTTCTTCTCAGCACCACATGACACATTCACAAAGATTGACCATACACTAGGTCACAGAAACATGGCATACAAATGCAGAAAAGCAGAAATAATAAATGCAGCCTTTTTGGATCATAAGGCAAGGCAATAAAAATAATGATTAGTAAGGGTACATGGAGAACCAAATCCAAAATTAATTGGAAATTAAATAATATGATACTCCAAAATCGGTTAGTTAGAGAACAAATCATAGAAACAATTAATAATTTCATCAAGAAAAATGACAATGGTGAGACATCTTTTCAAATCTTATGGGATGCAGCCAAAGCAGTAATCAGAGGAAAATTTATATCCCTGAATGCATATATTAACAAACTAGGGAGGGAAGAGATCAATGAATTGGAAATGCAAATAAAAAAACTTGAAAGCGAACAAATTAAACCCCCCCAGAAGAAAACCAAACTAGAGATCCTAAAAATTAAGGGAGAAATTAATAAAATTGAAAGAGAGAACTATTGAACTAATAAATAAGACTAGAAGCTGGTACTTTGAAAAAACAAACAAAATAGACAAAGTACTGGTCAATCTAATTAAAAAAAGGAAAGAAGAAAAGCAAATTAACAGCATCAAAGATGAAAAGGGGGACATCACCTCCAATGAAGAGGAAATTAAAGCAATCATTAAAAACTACTTTGCCCAATTATATGGTAATAAATATACCAATCTAGGCGATATGGATGAATATTTACAAAAATATAAACTGCCTAGACTAACAGAAGAAGAAATAGAATTCTTAAATAATCCCATATCAGAAAATGAAATCCAACAGGCCATCAAAGAACTCCCTAAGAAAAAATCCCCAGGGCATGATGGATTCACAAGTGAATTCTATCAAATATTCAAAGAACAGCTAATCCCAATACTATACAACTATTTGACATAATAAGCAAAGAGGGAGTCCTACCAAACTCCTTTTATGACACAAGCATGGTACTAATTCCAAAGCCAGGCAGGCCAAAAACAGAGAAAGAAAATTATAGAGCAATCTCCCTAATGAATATAGATGCAAAAATCTTAA
This sequence comes from Monodelphis domestica, assembly GCF_027887165.1. NCBI lineage: Eukaryota > Metazoa > Chordata > Mammalia > Didelphimorphia > Didelphidae > Monodelphis > Monodelphis domestica. The sequence continues at coordinate 320,173,038 of NC_077229.1, read as the reverse complement.
ATAGGATACTAGCAAAAAGACTCCAGCAAGTGATCAGAAGAGTCATTCACCATGAGCAAGTAGGATTTATACCAGGGATGCAGGGCTGGTTCTATATTAGGAAAACTATCCACATAATTGACCATATCAACAAGCAAACCAACAAAAATCACATGATTATTTCGATAGACGCAGAAAAAGCCTTTGATAAAATACAACACCCATTCCTATTAAAAACACTAGAAAGCATAGGAATAGAAGGGTTGTTCCTAAAAATAATAAACAGGATATATCTAAAATCATCAGCTAATATCATCTGCAATGGGGATAAACTAGATGTATTCCCAATAAGATCAGGAGTGAAACAAGGATGCCCATTATCACCTCTATTATTCGACATTGTACTAGAAACACTAGCAGTAGCAATTAGAGGAGAAAAAGAAATTGAAGGCATTAAAATAGGCAAGGAGGAGATCAAATTATTGCTCTTTGTGGATGACATGATGGTCTACTTAAAGAATCCTAGAGATTCAACCAAAAAGCTAATCGAAATAATCAACAACTTTAGCAAAGTTGTAGGATACAAAAAACCCACATAAGTCATCAGCATTTCCATATATTTCCAACACAGCTCAACAGCAAGAACTAGAAAGAGAAATCCCATTCAAAATCACCTTAGACAAAATAAAATACTTAGGAATCTATCTCCCGACACAAACACAGGAACTATATGAACACAACTACAAAACACTCTCCACACAACTAAAACTAGACTTGAGCAATTGGAAAAACATTAACTGCTCATGGGTAGGATGAGCCAATATAATAAAAATGAACATCCTATCCAAACTTATTTATCTATTTAGTGCCATACCCATTGAACTTCCAAAATTTTTTTTTACTGATTTAGAAAAAAACATAACAGAGTTCATTTGGAAGAACAAAAGATTAAGGATATACAGGTAAATATTGAAAAAAAAATACAAAGGAAGGGGGCCTTGCAGTCCCAGATCTCAAACTATATTATAAAGCAGCGGTCATCAAAGCAATTTGGTACTGGCTAAGAGACAGAAAGGAGGATCAGTGGAATAGACTTGGGGCAAGTGACCTCAGCAAGACAGTATATGATAAACCCAAAGATTCCAGGTTTTTGGACAAAAATCTAGTATTTGATAAAAACTGCTGGGAAAATTGGAAGACAGTGTGGGAGAGATTAGGTTTGGATCAACACCTCACACCCTACACGAAGATAAATTCAAAATGGGTGAATGACTTGAACATAACGAAGGAAACTATAAGTAAATTAGGCAAACACAGAATAGTATACGTCAGACCTTTGGGAAGGGAAAGACTTTAAAACCAAGCAAGACATAGAAAGAGTCACAAAATGTAAAATAAATAATTTTGACTACATCAAATTAAGAAGGTTTTGTACAAACAAAACCAATGTAACTAAAATCAGAAGGGAAGCAACAAATTGGGAAACAATCTTCATAAAAACCTCTGACAAAAGTTTAATTACTCAAATTTACAAAGAGCTAAAGCAATTGTACAAAAAAATCAAGGCATTCTCCAATAGATAAATGGGCAAGGGATATGAATAGGCCATTTTCAGATAAAGAAATCAAAAGTATTAATAAGCACATGAAAAAGTGTTCTAAATATCTTATAATCAGAGAGATGCAAATCAAAACAACTCTGAGGTATCACCTCACACCTAGCAGATTGGCTAACATGACAGCAAAGGAAAGTGATGAATGCTGGAGAGGACGTGGGAAAGTAGGGACATTAATTCATTGCTGGTGGGGTTGTGAATTGATCCAACCATTCTGGAGGGCAATTTGGAACTATGCCCAAATGGTGCTAAAAGACTGTCTGCCCTTTGACCCAGCCATATCACTGCTGCATTTGTACCCCAAAGAGATAATAAGGAAAAAGACTTGTACAAGAATATTCATAGCTGCGCTCTTTGTGGTGGCCAAAAATTGGAAAATGAGGGGATGCCCTTCAGTTGGAGAATGGCTGAACAAATTGTGGTATGTGTTGGTGATGGAATACTATTGTGCTAAAAGGAATAATAAAATGGAGGAATTCCATGGAGACTGGAACAACCTCCAGGAAGTGATGCAGAGCGAAAGGAGCAGAACCAGGAAAACATTGTACACAGAGACTGATATACTGTGGTACAATCGAATGTAATGGAATTCTCCAATGAAAGTAATTGCTCATCACCACCCTTGTCCTCCCCTTCACTGTTATAGTTTTTTATTTTTCCCTTGTGTCTCTTTATGTGATATAATTTACCCCATTTCATCTCTATTTTCCCATTTCTCTTAAGGTAATCCTCTTTTTTACTCCTTGAGTTTTTTTTGTTTGTTTTGCATATCATCCTCAACTGCTTACTACCATATCCTCTGTCTATATAATTCTTCTAACTTCTGTGCTAATGATAAAACTTTTTAAGAGTTACAAGCATTATCTTTCCATGTAGGAATATAAACAATTCAATCTTATTGAGTCTCTTAATTTTTTTTCTCTTACTTATTCCTCTTTTTATATTTCTCTTGAAATTTTGTTTCTAGACATCTCATTTTCTGTTTAGGTCTTTTCTTTTCTTCAAGAATACTTAGAAATCTTCTACTTTATTAAATGACCATATTTACCTCTGAAAGAATATAGTCAATTCTGATGGATAGGTGATTATTACTTATAAACCCAGTTCCCTTGCCTTACAGAAAATCATATTCCAAGCCTTCTGAGTGTAGAAGGTGTCAGATCCTATGTAATCCTGACTGGGGCTACATGATATTTGAATTGTTTTCTTCTGGCTTCTTGAGGTATTTTCTCCTTGGCTTTGGAGCTCTTGTTTAAGTTTAAGTTCTAGAATTTGGCTATTACATTCCTCAGAGTTATCATTTGGGGATTTATTATAGGAGATGATCAGTAGATTTTTTCAATTTGTATTTTACCCTCTTGTTCAAGAATATCAGGGCTGTTTTCTTTGATAATTTTTGAACTATGGTTTGTATTAAGTTTTTTTTAAAATAAATCATGACTCAAGTAGTCCAGTAATTCTTAAATTGTGCTTTGAGGATTTGTTTTTGAAGTCAGTTGTTTTTTTCAAAGAGACATTTCATATTTTCTTCTATTTTTTCATTCTTTTGATTTTTTTTGATGTCTCATGATGTCATTAGCTTCTACATGCTCAATTCTAACTTTTAAAGACTGATTTTCTTCCATGATCTTTTGATCCTCATTTTCAATTTGGTCCATTCTACTTTTCACTGAACTCTATTTTTTATTGGATTTTTAAAAACCTCTTTTCCCAGTAGGTCAGTTCTGTGTTTAAAAAAAACACAAAAACTATTTTCTTCATTATATTTTTGTGCCTCATTTTCCACTTGATCAATTTTGCTTTTGAAGTTGTTATTTTCTAGTTAAAATTTTTTCCCATTTTTTCACCTCTTCTATTTGGTTTTTGAATTCCTTTCTGAGCTCTTACAGTGCTTGAGACCAAGTTCCATTTTTCTTTAAAGTTTTGTATATGTTTGCTTTGTTCTCACTGTTCCCTACTTAATATGTGCCTTGCTCTTTGTCTCCATAAAATTTTTCTATGGTTAGGTGTTTCTTTTTCTGTTTACTAATTTTTTCAGTCTTTTTTTTTGGGGGGCCTGTGGAATTTTAGTTCTGAAAACAACTGATTCTCTCTCTTTGCTAAAGATTTGCAGGACATAGGTCTTAGAGTACACTGAGCTATTTTGCTCTGGGGTTAAGTGCTCTACCATGAGTTTAAAAATGTCAAATGCTAAGGACTTTGGGACATCATTGTGGACTTGTGCCAAAATTTGGGACTTTAAGGGTTGGGTGTGGGGTGCTTTGATGTTAACTTAGTTGTGGTCCCAGGATCCTGAAGTTGGTCTATGCCCAGGTTCAGAACCTGGTGCAATAGGTGGGGAGTGGTCACCATTTTCTCCTCTATACGCAGTTCTACTTCTCTTTCCCTCTTATTCTATGAAAATTGACTCTCTCCACCTACCTTTCAAGTCCCTACCCCCTACCCCCATAGGAGATCCCACTTGATCCATCTTCTTCTTGGTTCACTGACTTCAGTTGTTTTGAGGCACTATTTTAAGGTTGTTTTGGGAGGTTTCTAGGAACAGTTCCACATTTTGTTGCTAGTAAGCTGCCATCTTGTCTCTGCCACCCCCACCCCCATTCCTATCTAATATTCATTTTTAAAATGAGTTTTGAATTTTCTCCCTACTCTCTATTCTTTCCTAACCCCTTGAGAAGGCAAACAATATGATATCAATTATACTGTGAAGTTATATAAAACCTATTTCCATATTAACCACATTACAAAAGAAAATACCAAAACCCCCAAGAAAAATAAAGAAAGTGAAAAAGTATAACTCAGTCTGTGGTCAGAGAGCACCAGTTCTCTCTCTGGGAGTGGATACTATTTTTCATCATAGATCATTTGGAATTGTCTTGGATAATTGTCTTGATCATAAGGAGTATACTTTAAAGAAACTTTTCCTCTAAGAGATTGATTTCTAAATAATCACATTTAATAACTCCTTATATTGAGCTCTTGAATTTGCTCATTCTAAGGAATACTGTTTTCTAAACATCTTGGAAAAAAGAAAGTGAAAGGCAGAAAGAATCTGTCATTCATTATTCAAAAAGATTTTTTTGAATAGCCCTTTTATTTAGAATGTCTTTTAGGGTAGTTTGTGAGACATAAAGAGATATCTTTTGGTTATTTCAAAAAATTAAATCCATGCTCAAAGACCAGCATTAAGCACAATGTTGGAAGTCCTCAATAATGTGATATTGGTTTAGTAGGAACTTTCCAAAGGCTTGCAAAATAGTTTTAAATAGTACTGCATTAAAAGGAATAAATGCATAATTTCTTGGAGTTGAATACTCTTAGTGGGACAATGATTTTTTTTAAAGCTTAATATCTAGTGTGTTCCTTTAAAAACCAGCCATGTTTCTTTACAGTCACACCATGCCAGGTGGTAAAATGGCATGACTTAAAATGAAAAATTGTCATTTCTGTTGTTAAGTATAAAATTGCAGACTGGATGCAGGAAGTGTTTTTTAAAAAGTTTAGATCACTGAGAAATTGTATTTTTTTAAAAATGGTTTAAGAATTCAGATTGAATTCTTGATTATGTGGCTTGTTCATCAGATGAAACTTAAATCTTCCTTCCAGATGAAGACTCTGGGTTTGTAGGTCATATGAGAGGTCTGTTAAAATCTTCTAAGCCTCAATAATAATGGAGTGCTGATGCCTGGCTCCAGTTTGCAACATAAGCCTAAGTATCACTCTGAAATGGAAATTGACAAAGAAAGGAGAAAAAGAAAATGTCTTATTTTATTAAGGGTCTCCTTGTAACAAATGTCAATGAAATATTTTCCCTGCCCACATTTTTACTAGAATTTCAGAAGGTTACCTTGACATGGCAAACTTTGACCTCATCATATTTTTGTGAATCCATTCATTTATCAGGGTGCAAAATCTAACTTGTTTGCTCAAGATTTAATCTCTCAAATATCTTGGAGGAAAGCTTCCTTACTCAAATTAGGGCGTGTGTTTGGGGGCATTCCTGACCTCTGTCAGTGAAGGAATTCTGGCAGCTTGAATTGTTAGGGTGAAGAACAAAGATGGGAAGAAAAATATAACGCACCCAATTTAAAGCTGTAGTAGGATAAATTAACTTGCCCACATAGCATGTACATACAATGTGTGAAGGGAGGCAATCTTTAATGTAACAGCTCTTCACAGAATCTCAACAATGATTAGATAGTGATTCTCAGAGCTAAGACCACTTAGCAACTAAAGACATAAACATTGTAAACAACAATAATAATCTACACCTAGGGGATTCTGGTTCCTTGTCTTCAAAGCTCACTATAAATTTTATAGTAAAACAATCACATTATTTCTAAGTAATAGGCATGTTATTCCCAATGGGAAACTGAGGCAAAGAGATTTCACTGATTTGTTCAGACCACAGGGAACTAAACTTAATCTCCATTTTTGTCCAGAAAGAAAATAATTTCCTAGTTATATACATATACGAATTAAAGTACAAATCAATTTTGACTTAAGCAAAAACAAATCAATGAGGAAAGAAACACATTTTACAAACATAATATGATTAGAAAGCAGAGATTTGCTTTGGGTCCCTAGCTCTACTACATAGTGCAATTTTATAGATTATAAATGAATAGTGTGATTATCTTATATATTTTCCTAGGATTTGGCCTAATGGGATCACTTTTATAAAATAAAAGATATTATTTTTATTGATACTCTTTAAATGTGAATGCCTATTGTCTTGAGGGAGCTTTCACATTAGAATTTTCAGGTGTGTAAGTAGTAACAATAGCTAGCGTTTATAGAGCATTTTAAAGTTCCCAAAGCTCTTTACAAATTTTTTAAAATGCCTTTTCATCCTTAGAACAATACTGGGAATTATGGGCTTTTTTTTTTTTGGCCTCATATTATACATGAGGAAACTGAGGCAGGCCTCAGTTTAACTGAATTGTCCAGGGCCGTCCAGCTAGTAAGTTTCTGAGGCCAGATTTAAACTAAGGACTTTCTGACTCCAGGTCCAGAGCTCTATTCCTTATACAGCCTAGATATCAGTCAGTGTGAAAATAAAAATATAGGAAAGCCAAAATGATACAAATTGTTAGAGAAAATTGTGGTGAGGAAAAGGGTAACAGTAACATCTAAGATTGCTACTTTGAAGGGTTTCAAAAAAATAAATTCCATAAATATATGATGTGAGAGTTCAGGTAGGACAAGTCTATGTGAAAAAAATATAGGGGCCAAGAGGCTGACACGTTCATTCTGAGACAATGTTGTGTCATGAGTGCCAAAAGAGTTAACAAAATCTTGGATTGTGTGAAGAGAAACTTAATATCTAGGACCAGGGAGGTGGAATCCCTTCTAAACTCCGTTCTAGCCAGGGACCTAATGATTTGTCTGCAGTATAATGCTCAAGAAGGGTCATTGATGAACTGGAGCACCTTTATAGGAGAGAAAGTAGAAAGTTCAGGTGGTAAGAAACCATACCTTGTGATGGGCAGTTAAAGGAGAGGAGTATATTTAGATTGTAGCAAAGAAGACGGTGAGGGCTATGACAGATATCTTCCTTTGTATGAAAGATTGTCACTTCGAAGGATTAGACTTGTCCTGTTTGACCCCAGTAGACAGAAATAGTAGAAGAGAGAATAGAGGAATAGATTGTCACTCTTTTAGGTGGGAAACTTTAAATTAAATTGTATATTTTTCAGTTATCAAGCATTTATGTATTCTTCCTTCCATCTCCTCCCCCCCCCCCAATAAAATAGATGAAAAACAAAACTCTTGTAGCAAATGTGTGTGGTCAAGCAAAAAAATATTACCTCATTTGCTATGTTCAAAATTTGGTGTCATTCTGCAGATATTTGGTATCACTTCTGTTGGGAGGTGAGTCGAATTCCTTATCACTGGTCTAGAATCATGGTTGATCACTTAGTTGATAAGAATTCTTAAGGGCTTTCTTCCTCTGGGAACTATTTGTATGTTGCTGTTGTAGCATAATTTTTTTTTTCTGGTTTGGCTCCCCTCACTTTGCATCAATCCATACAGATATTCCAGGTTTCTCTGAAACTCTTTCATCATTCCTGATAGTATAAGAATAATTCTATTATATTCATACTTCAAAACTTGTTCATCCATTTCCAAATAAATGGATATTTAGTTTTAAGGGAAAAGAAAATCTTTCTTATCAATTATGTCTATGCACAAATGTAGTGGATTGTCTTGAGAAGTGTGAACAAAAATAGAGATTTTGAGGTTTCTATTGATTATTGATTACAGAAACACTTTTGGAATAGTATAGGGAAAAATCTCCATAATGACCTTTCAGTGGGATTATACTTACAAGGAAGTGATCACAAAGACATTATGCAGAGCCAATTTACTAAGAATTAATATATAACTGAGACAAAAATAAAACAAAATCCATAGAGATACTTTTCCCACCCAAATAAAAGAATAACCTTTGACTAATGGTAAGGTCCTTCAGATGTTCCTGTTTATTATTGACTTTGTGTTTACTGCGTGAAACTATAAAACACTTCAGGATGTCCTTAATGAAACTTAGGGTCTTTTAAAAAAGAGAGCTTAGCTTAATAATGAGGAAAGCAAAGCTTGTGAAGAAAGTGTTACTACTGAAATCATTACAAGGTTTTGCAGAAGAATCTTACTTTGGAAGTCCCATATATAACGAATAAGTCTCTCTTATATCCTAAGGAGGGCTGAGATTTGAATACAATAAGGATCTAGGATAGAATCATTTGGGGAACTGTGAAGCATTTTCCAAGAATTTTAGATTGTGTGCTACTATAAAATCTATCTTATTTCACACCAACATTTTCTGGGTAGTAAAACTTCATGGCAAAAAGATTCTTGGGTTTATGGTAGTCTCTTTTATTTTCCCAGAAGTATTCAAATTTGTTTTCTCTATCCAGGCAAGAAGGTTGAGATACTGGCTTATAACCTGTCAATGATATATATGAAGCTTTTTTGAAGAGTGCTAGGGCTCTAAGCAGTTCAGAAGAACTAAGAAGATAATCTTGACTTCTGTTTTAGATGGGACTTAATCAATAGTTTTGGATACCTGAATTTTACCACTAGCATTTCCTCTTACTCATGATCTGGTTAGTTTTTTAACATTTTTAAAAGACCTTTCAAAAATGTTCACTTATTTATTTCATTTCACCCTCATCCACACAAAAAAGAAATATGAAATGTATTTCACAGAAACACAGTCACACAAAACAAATTCCCACTTTTGATACCTCCAAAAAACATTTCTTATTTTGCGTATCAGTCTTTCATCTCCCTGTCATAGAGAGACTTGTTTTTGCCCTCTAGTGTTGTTGCTTCTGGCCAGGGTTTATTTTTCTTGTATGAGCTTCATTTTCCTCATAAGTAAAAATGAGATCAGGGATTCTTGAATTGGGGTCTGTGAATTTTTTAAAAGGTTGATAACAAACTATTTAAAATATTTTTAAGATATCTTTATTTCAAAATAATTTCCTTTGCAATATTTTGTATTAAAACATCATTTTAAGAAAGTATCCATAGGTTTCAACAAACTTGCAAAACTATCTGTAACACAAAAAAGATTAAGAACTTCTAGACTATGTGACCTTTAAGTTCTTTCCAACTCTAAATCTCTAAATATGATTCCTACCCTTTGTTTGATTGGGATAGGTCAGGTAGCTCCACAGCGCCACAAACAACTTCATAATAAGAAAAGATGTAGAGAAGTTGATTATCAGATGAGCACTGATTGAGGGAATCTTTTCACCAGCATTTTATCATATCAGTGAGGTAGGAAGTCCAGACCAAAACAGGTGATGGCAAATCTTTTAGAGATCAAGTGCCCAAACTACAACTCTCATGCTGTATGTGAGCCCGCCACTCCACCTTACCCCAAACAGGGGAAGGAGGAAGTGCTCCTATTGGGCTGCTGGGCAGAGGGGTGGGTGATGAGAAAAATGTCCTCAGATAGGTATGGAAAGGAGGAGGGGAGCACACACTTCTGGCACATGTGCCGTAGGTTTGCCTACATGGCTATCAGCTTATAAACATAACACTTTGATCCTAAAAGAAGAAAAACTCTAGGTGACCAAAAGAGTCAATGAAATGAATCAAGCAATCAATATGTATTAATAAAGCACTATTTATCAGATGTTATACTAAGAGCTAGGAATATAATGAAAGGATAAAAAATCACTGTCCCTGCTTTCAGCTAGCTTATAGTCTAATGGAGAAGATAATAATAAGTAAGCAACTTAGAGTAAACAAACAAGACTTTATAGAGAATAAATTGGAAGTTAATCTCAGAGGTTAGGAACTAAGATTCAAGAAGTCTGGGAAAATCTCGCAGAAGATGATGCTTTAGCCGAAATTTGAAGGAAACTGAAAAAAGCCTGGTGATATCAAAGAAATAAGTTCCAGCACTGGGAGATAGCCATTGAAAATGCCTGAATTCTGGAGATGGAGTGTTGTGAGTGAAGAACAGTAAGGAGACAACTGGATTGTGGAGTACATAAGAGTGAGTAAGGTGTAAGAAGACCTGAAATGTTGGAAGACTCCAAATTTTGAAGGGCTTTAAAAATAAAATGGGGAAGCCAGGCATGCCTGTGATCCTTGTCACTGGGAGGCTGAGACTGGAGGATTGCTGGAGCCTGGGAGTTCTGGGCTTGAAGTGGGTTTTGTAGATGGGGTGTCTGCACTAAGTTAGACATTAAAATAGTGAGCTCCCGGTATCAGGGTACCATCAGGTTGCCTAATGAGGGGTAAACCAGACCAGGTTGCAACTGAGCTGGTCAAAGCTCCATTGTAGTAGATCAATAATGAGATTGTGCCTGTGCCTAGTTACTGCACTCCAGCCAGGGTGAGAGGAGAGAAATATTATATAAGAGGAGGATTTTGCATTTGATTCTGGAAGCAATAAGAAGCCATTTGAGTTTATTGACTAGGATGGGTGACAAGGTCAGAACTCTGCTTTTGGAAAATTGGTTTGACAGCTGAGAGTATGATGAGGCTGGGGTGTGAAGAGACTGGAGGCAAAGAGTTTAATTAGCTGGGAATAGTCTATTTGTAAGGTATTAAAGACCTGCATTGGAGTAATGGCAGTATCAGATAAGATAAGAAGGCATATAGGAGACATGTTGTGAGGATAAAATCAATAGAATTGATGACTAGATGGGGAGAGGGCAATGAGAGAGAGAAAGAAGAGTGTGAACCTGGGTAACTAGGAGGATGATAGGAATTGGAATGAGAGTGAGTTCAGTTTTGGACGTGCTAAAATAAAGACATCTTCAGGACATGTCCAAGAAGCAGTTGGAGACTAGAGGCCAGAATAGGGCTAGATAAATAGAAATGAGAATTATCTGCACAGAGATAATGAGCCTTGATGAGGAAATCACCAAGATAAATAGTATTACTCCTCCTATTCCTACAGAAGGAGAAGAGAAGAAGCCCCAGGAATATGTATGAATAGTGGTCATAACCTGTATTATGATCTAGCAAAGGAGACTGAGAAGGAATGGTTCAATAGGTTGGTAGAGAATCAGAAGACAACAGTGTCCGGAAGACTTGGGAGAGGATGAAAACAAGCTAAAGCATATTGCCAACAATGACTTTTTCATGAGAAGTGGTATAAAATCCAAACCAGTGGCATAAAATCATCAACCCCGAGTTCTCAGAGGCTTTATAAGCAGAGTACAAACTGTTGGTCAGACTCAGAATGACTAATCAAAATATATCTGGTTAGAAAAAGAGGTGGGTCAATCATATGCCAAATAGGAAGAATGACAAATGGACAGTTTGAGTGCTATCTTACTTTCTGTACTATCTCCGAAGAACCAGAGGAAGACCCTGGAGCAACCAGGTAGATTCTTTAAGAAGGATTTTTCGAAAGACATGGACAAAAATGGCACAGAATGGGGTTGTGAGCTGCTCTGGTGAATGAAACATCTATTTTGATGAGATGAATGATTCATCAAGGTGTCAGAGTGAGAATAATGGAAAGGCAGAAAAAAAATGAGGCAAATGGGCCCAATAAAAAATAGGGTAATAAAATGAAAATGTGTAGAATAAATTGAGTAAAGAATGAACAGAATTAAAAGGAAGCAGATAATTTTTTAAAAATGCAAATATAGTAGATTACATAAGAGAAAGAAAGAAATGCAATTAACTTCAATTAATCAGACAATTAAATAGCATTACTAAGTTCCTACTATGCACCAGGTACTGAGCTAGTGGACAAAAATACCATAGTGAGAGTCCTTTCTTTATGGAGTTTACCTTCTTCTGGAACATGCAGAAATGATGTAGTTGGAATTAGTAGCCCTAGGGTTAAGGAATTTAATTAAAGATCCTGTTTGGAGCCATTACCCAGGAGAAATATTTTGTTGCTATCTTTACTTAAATTCTGTCTTAGCCATCAAAAGTTTTAATCTAGCAGTTTAAGAAGAATACTATGGGGGTTTTAGGATTTCAGAATGAGCTAAAACTCTACTGAAGAAGCAATAGTAATATTCTTCCAGAGGTTATCTCATTCCCCCAAATCATTCCATATGACATTGTTCAGCTATAATTGATTGCTAAAATGATTCATCCTAGAACAGAATACCTCCAGATCGGTTATTTTTTATTATGGATATAAATGAATGGTTTTTCACTGATATCATGAATTTTCCTGCATCAACACCTTTCCTTACAACATTCTTTCCTAGAATAACCTTCTCTTATTATCTGCCTAAAGGAGTCTGGTACATTTTTCAAACTCTATTTCTAAGGTCACTTCTTTTTATTTGAAAATTTAAATATTTTTTCCAGATTACCTGTTGATACAATTTTTAATAATTGTTTTCTGACATTTGCAATCCATATTCTCTCCCTCCATCCTAGCCTTCTCCTCTCCCTCAAAGAAGGTAGGTAATATGATATAGGTTGTATTTATGTTATCATATGATTATATTTCCATTTTCATCATGTTGTGAAACAAGAGACATATTGTTTACACTAGAGAAAAATTCATGGAGGGAAAAAAAAGTGAAGTACATATAATCTACATTCAGAGTCCATAAGTTTCTTCTATGACTGTGGACAGTCTTTTTCAGCATGAGTCACTTGGAATTGTCCTGGATCTTTGGCTCGCTGATAATAATTAGGCTCTGTTGATCAGTGTATTCTATGGTTGTTACTTTGTAAACCTTCTCTTGGTTCTACTCACTGCACTTTGCATCATTTCATATAGCTCTTTCCAGGAGTTTTTGTGATTACTTGTTTGTCATCCCTTATGGAACAATAATATTCCATTATAACCAAATGCCACAACTTGTTCAACCATTTGATGTACATTCCTTCAGTTTCCAAGTCTTTGCCACCATAAAAAGAGCTGCAATAAATATTTTTGTACAAGTAGGTCTTTTTCCTCTCTCTTTAATCTCTTTGAGATACAGACCTAATAGAGACATTGCCAGGTCAAAGGGTATGCACAGTTTTATGGCCCTTTGGGCATGGTTCCAGATTGCTCTCCAATGGTTGTATCAGTTCACAGCTCTACAAATGGTGTTAGTGTCCTAATTTTTTCATATCTCCTTCCACATTTATCATTTCCCTAATTTGTCAGGATAGCCAATATCATAGGTGTGAGACGGTACCTCAGAGTTGTTTTAATTTTCATTTCTCTGATTAATAGTGGTTTGGAGTATTTTTTCATATGATTAACGATAGTTAAAATTTCATCATCTTAGAATTGTCTGTTCATATACTTTGACCATTTGTCAATTGGGGAATGCTTTGAATTCTCATAAATTTGACTCAGTTCTCTATATATTTGAGAAATGAGACCTTTCTCTGAGACATTTGCTATATTTCCCTGTAATTTGTTTGCCTTTTAATTTTAGTTACATTGATTTGTTCCTGCAAAAACTCTTTAATTTAATCAAAGTTAAGGTTGCTTCTTTAAGAAAGTCTTCTTTGATCTCTCCAAGTCATAGGTAATCTTTCCTTCATAAGAATTAACATCACACTTTCAACTATACTAATTGTGTGATGTTTGTTTCATACAGACTTAAGAAATATTTTGGTTTGGGGTATACATTTTTTTTCTTTCTCACTGGTTAAAGTCTACAAATACACTATATATATTTTTAGTCACCTAACAGTGTTTTGCACATAATTAGAGCTCATTATGTATTTATTGAATGAATAAATAAAAATGAAGGGGAAATATTTTTTCTTCAGTGTTTTAGGTGAAAGTGAAAGGAAGTGAGATGATTTGTGAAACATTTTATCTTGACAAATAAAGATGAAGCAAAGTTAGCCTCCCTCTATAAGATTACAGATTTAAATTATTTTTAAACCCTTACCTTCCATCTTAGAATCAATACTATGTATTGGCTCCAAGGCAGAAGAGTGGTAAGGGCCAGGCAATGGGGGTTAAGTATCTTGCTCAGGGTCACACTGCTAGGAAGTATCTGAGGCAAGATTCAAACCCAAGACCTCTAGTCTCTAGGCTTGGCTCTCAATCCACTGAGCTACCCATCTGCCCCCAAAGATTTGGATCTTGAAGTGATTTCAGAAGACATAGTATCATCATGGAATCATAGATTTAGACCTTAGAAGCCATTGAATCTAACACCCTCCTTTATTATTATTACTATTAAGATTAAAATTATAAAGAACTTTATAACTTGCAAAGTATTTTACATATGCTATCTCATTTAAGCTTCTCAACCACTCTGTAAAATAAGTTCCATTATTGCTGTTCCCATTTTATAGATGAGAGAACCAGGGCTGAGAAAGTTGAAATGCATGACGCATGGTCAGGAAGCCACTTAGTATCTGAAGAAGGATTAAATTCAGGTCCAGTTCTTTTTCTATTACGCTACTTTTCCTTTAGTCAAGTTTCCTCCTTTGTAAAATGAATGAACAAGAAATGACTTGCCCCCCTGGTCATACTCTTAGCCAGCAGCCCAGCTAGGAATCAAGATAAGGTCCCATGACTTCAGTGGAAAAGTTCAACATTCTTTTTATTACACCATATTTACTACTACTTGATCATCCAAAGATGACAGTAAGGATTCTGACACCCCAAAAAGAAATGGGGTGACATTTCATTTCATCTCTTTCATTCTCAGTGTCATGTTCTAAACAGTTCCCAGAAAGTAAAAGCAAAAAACCTTTGTAAGGCCATTTTTCCTGGTTTTGTCAGTCTGTCTTACCCCCTTTTCACATAATTCAACAATTTCCCTACTCTTTTGTTATATAAATAGCTTACCTCGGGACACTCTGCACAGGTGTCAGTATTAAAAGGTAGAGAAGCTAAATGTGATTTGTGATGCTGGAGAAGACTTTTGAGTCATTTGGATATCAAGGAGATCAAATCAGTCACTACCTAAAGAAATTAATTTAAATTTCTCATCGGAAAGACAAATACTGGGCTTGAGGCTTAAGTAGTTTAGCCACATAATGAGAAGGTAGGATTCACTGGAAAAACAAAACAAAACAAAACAAAACACTAATATTGGGAAAGACTGAAGGCCAATGGAGAAGGGGGTGATAGAGGATGAGATGGATAGATAGTGGCATGGAAGCAATAGATATGACTTTGGAGAGACTCTGGGAAAAGGTGGAGGATAGAATGGACTGGTGTGCTATGGTCCCCTGGGGCAGAAAGAGTTGTACATGACTGAACAAATGAACAACAAAAAATGTATGAATGATTCTATCACATTCCTGTCCTTGCCCTCCTCCCCTCCTCCCCAACTTTGTAAATATTGATCTAGGAAATGAAAATGTCCAGGAAACCAAGGGCAGGGTCTCGATGAACAAAAGTAAATTGGAGATTGCACAATGGTGAAATGTGGGGCTGTCTAGGTAACATACTCAGTCGAAGCTTAATTCAGACAAAAGTAAGCTTTTGGTATGAATCGACACTTGTATTCATCAGATTTGTATTCCAGATTTCAATAGTTACATTGTACAGTTAAATCCTTTCCTTTATTATGTGCAAACTTGTTGATCAATGTCCAGGGCAGGATTCATCCTTCCTGAACAAAACATCTCTCCTCACCAGCTCATGAATCACCATTAAATCTCTACCTGCAGTTTTGCTACATGCATTATTATTCAGGTTCTATGGATTAATTTCTTCATTCCTTTTTTTAAAACTAGGAATTGGAGTACATTGTTTTGTAGATTTTACACATAGCTGAAGGGAAATTTGTAGAAAATCATCCTTCCTTCCAGAGTAAAGGGAACTCAAAGACACTTGGGAATCTCTTTTACCCATGGGTTTATTAGTTTATTCTCACTCACAATCAGTGGGTAATTTGAGCCTTTCCTCCACTTTGTCCATAGTGGCATTAGGGAGGTTGGCCCCTATAGTATTAGAATCACAATGTTTTAATGGTGCCCTGTTATGTTACTGTGACAGCTCAAATATATCACGGCTAAATTGCTAAAATTGAGTGGGGCCCACTTAGTCTTTAGAACACTGTCACACTGGCCTGCTGAAATCATGGTTTTCTTAATTTTTAGGAAATAGTAGTCAATCAATCAACCAACAAAATAAACTGTCTTTAAGGATGCCATAATAGGAGCCTTTCCTAATCTTTCTCCTATTCCCCTAAGGGGCTTGGACCTTTCCTTCCAAAATTATATTGCATTCATTTTGTCTGTCATTTGTATTCACTTATCTTTGTGTAGGTTGTTTTGCCCCAATTAAATATAAGTTAAGTCTTGAGGGCAGAGACTTGTTAAATTTTTGTCCTTCTATCCCCAAGGTCTAGCATCCTGTCTGGCATGTATTAGGTAATTGATAAAATTTTATTAAATGAATGAATAATGAACACTGTGGTATACACTCTGGGAAGTACTGGCCTCCTCCACCAAGTTTCCCTCCCTAGAAATTTGTAATCTAATCAGAGAGACAAGCTATAGGTATAAGAAATAATAAAGAGCAGAGAACAACACAAGACAGCACATGATTGCTAGGCATGTCCTCTACTGTATTTTGTTAGTATTATGGTTTCTAGCTTAGTTATTGTCACACTTTTGATGTTGTTCTTCAGTCATTTTTTTCAGTTGTGTTCAAATCTGTGATCTCTTTTGGGGTTTTCTTAACAAAAGACACTAGAGTGGTTTGCCATTTCTTTTTCCAACTCCCTTTATAGATGAAGAAATAGATGCAAAAAAGGTTAAGTGACTTGCCCAGGATCACATAGTTAGGTCAGATTTGAACTCAGAAAGATGAATCTTCCATGTTGCTGCCCAATGTAATCTGTACTTCAAATACTTCAAAAGATCTGTAATTTATTAGTGGCACCTAGGTGGCCACTCAGTGGAAAGGACCCTAGAGTTGAAGTCAGGATGATCTGACTCAAGACACTTCCTAGCGATGTGACTGGGGGCAAGTTGCTCAACTTGTATCTGCCTCACTTTCTCCATCTATTAAATGGGGAAAATAAGGGAACCTACTGCCCAGGCTTGTTGTGAAGAAAACATCAGATATCTGTAAAAGGACTTAGTGCAGTGCCCAATCCATAGTAGGTGTTTAATAAATCATTTTATCTGTCAGCCTGGCTTTCAATCTATCAATCAATCTAACTTTATCTATCTATCTATCTATCTATCTATCTATCTATCTATCTATCTATCTATCTGTCTATCTGTCTATCTAGTGTAGATGGTGGAAAAGCTGCTCGATTGCAAGGATCTCATTTGAGTTTTCAACTTGCTTGTTCTGTGACTTTGTTTAAGTCACTTATCCTTTCTGGTCTCCCTTTCCTCACCTGAAAAATGAGAAAATTTTTTTCTCTAGACTAGATAACCTCTAACTTCTCTTCTAGACTCAAAGTCATAATCTTATGATCTTATAAATCCTTCTTATATTCTATTGCCTGGCACATAGCAGGCACTTAATAAATACTTGTTTGATGGACTGACTGAGCATGACTTATGTCCATTCAGTGTTTTCTGGATCGAGATGACTTTTAAGTCAAGAAAGATTATTGGAGAAGCTCTTGCTCTACCAAAAGACTTCCCCAAATATTTATTATAACAGAGAAAAAGTTAAGCATAAATAACAAAACAACAAAAGTCACTGATGGCTTATGGAACCATTCCCTATCTGTAGTCTCCCCACCTCTGCTAAAAGGAAGTCAATGCTTTCTCATCTCTTCCTTGGGGCCATGATTCGTCACTTCATTTACTTGAGAGAGAACATACTATTAATCCCAGAGGAACCTAGTTTGATTTGGGGAGGGAAATGAATTCATCAAGGGAATAAATGTTTATGAAATCTATGTAAAACAATGTCTTTTCTGTTTTCACTTTTTCAGAATATTGTTTAATTAGGTCAAATGTATGACTTAGGTGATGGACTGTGTGTTCATTGTCTAAGGACTGGCCTGGCTAAGTTTGGACATGTCTATCACCAGCCTGGCAGCAGGCTAATGTATTTTTCTGTAACAGGAGCTTTCCCAAACAACTTACAAAGCAAAGAGAAGTTTCAGGGGAGGACATAGGCAGGCCAAAGGAATTATGGTTCCTTGAAGGCTACTTAATTAGGCTTCTGGGTTTTAAAATCCAGAGACTGAAATATTGTACAAGTTTGTTATGACTCGGGACATTATGATTATTATCTGGCTAAAAGGTTGAAAGGTCAAATAGAGGGTACTAAGTACAGATCCTTTAAATACTGACAAATGTTGATCCACAGATTGGTATTTACTTTTGAACTGTATTTGACTCTTGCTATGGAACATCTTTATTCCTTATGTACCTGGAATCTTATCAAAAACTGCTGAGAATTCTTTCCATAGACAAGCATTCTTAGCAAGTGAACACATCTGTAGCAAACAAGGCAGTAATAGTCTTTTCCTCTGATGTGTTTCCATATTTTAAAAAAAGTGACATTACTCCCTCCTCGAGATGACAGTGCAGGGGAAAACACATATCACAATGTGACAGAAACACAGCCTGCATTTCAATTGTAGTGAAGGGCGTTCAAGCCAATTAGTAGAAAGCTTGGTGGGAAGAAAGGAGAAAAAGAAACCACATAACTAGACTTGAAGTTGATGGAGAAGGAAAGGGCCAGTAATGGTTCACTGAACGTCATTTTATTCACATAGAAAGAGCTTGGAGGTACCAGGCTTATTAGTGAGATGACCCATGGCCAAATGGCTGCTTGAAATTTATGACAGAAAGTATTTGCCTAGTGAAGAGAAGGCTAGACATGGAGTCTGGTAGAACTGGTTCGGATTGTAAATGATGTTCTGATGCTTACCAGGTTACCTTTATCCTCTTTGAACTTTTGATTCTTCATCTCAAGAATGGAGAAAATAACAATTATGTTATAAGTATATTATGTGGGTAGAACTATAGAAAGTACATAAATTACCTTACAAATCTTAAACCAATAAATAAATGTGACTTTTAATTAGCATTGCCTTGAGTCTGATTCACAGTGGTCTTAAAAACACTATCAGACCAATGGTCACACAACATAGAAGTATTCTTTATTCCTGTGGACTCTCCCTCTGGCTGGCTACCACTTCTCAGAGCTTACATCTTAAAAAAAAGACAATGAGGCCAGCTATGGCTTGATGCCATTCTTTTTTTTTTTAACCCACGCCCTCTTAGTATCAGTTCTAAGGCAGAAGATTGGTCAGAGCTAGGTAATTAGGGTGCAATGACTCGCCCAGGGGCCACAGCAAGGAAACATCTGAGGTCAGATTTGATCCAAAGTCCTCTCAACTCCAGGCCTGATTTTCTATCTATTGTGCTACCCGACTGCTCCCTTGATGGCATTCTTGACTCTCTGGACTTTCTCTACAATGTCCCATTGGGTACTTTATTTCTTTTCTTATTCCCAACACTTAGCATGGTGTTAGGCATGCAAATTTAGCATAAATACTTGTCAATTTTTTGTCTTGACTTTGAGGCAAAATAAAATAATCTTTATTTTCTAAAAATAATAAATAAATATAAATAATATATAAATAAAATAAATAAACAATAAAATATATTAGAGATAATAAAGCAGAGTGAAAGGGCATCACACTATAGCTTTGGAAGACAAGCCTTGGTTTATGCCTCACCTCCTCCCCTAAAGGTACCCTAGGAATCTACTTTATGATAAACAACTTGATTGATGGAGAAAGAGTCAAAAGACCGGCATTTTAGTTTTGATTGTGATTAAAATAGATGAATTGGTTTGAGCAAGTACCTTTACCTCTCTAGGCCTTAGTTTTGTCAACTGTAAAATAAGGTAGTTGGACTAGAAGATCTTTTAATTTTTTCTAGCTCTGAGTCTATGCTCATATATATATATATATATATATATATATATATGTGTGTGTGTGTGTGTGTGTGTGTGTGTGTGTGTGTGTGTGTGTGTGTGTGTGTGTGTGAACATTGTTTAACAGATAAATGCTAAAGCCATGATTCTTAAAAGCAACAGATTTTGTTCATGACTCTGGACATCCTGGCATTTTCAAGAAAGAGGGAAGAAGGAATAGTTTCATGGTCTTATGGAAATTTGATGCAGAAATTGGTGAATACAGCCATGTCCTCCTGAGTAGGCTTTAAAGAATCAAAGTATAGTGGTCATAGCATGTAGCCAGTGTCATCCTCTGTGTGTTTTAAGTGGTTAAAGTGCTCCCTAAAAAGGCTAATGACAAAGAAGGGTAAAAACAAATATAAAGGCTTCAGAGTTAGGAGGAATATATTGTAAGAGCTACAAAATTTCTGTGACTTTGGCTGGCCACATCTGCATTTCAATGACCAGGTAGAAAGGATATTCTTCTTGTTTCCAAGGTTTAGCCTGGTCTCTTTACCTACTTTTTTGCAAAAGGGAAGTTAAAATAGGGAAAAATCTGAACCCACAGCTATTTTGTAGTTATTAGACAAATAGTCTTTACAAAATTTAATCCAAAAATTAAAATGAGAAACTATAGGGAAAATCACAAGCCTTGAGGCCAGAAAGTTTATTTCAAAGAAAAGAGAGATTTGGACTTGGGGCAATAGCCATCTAACTCATAGCCAAGTGAGAAGAACAAGGTATGTTATTCCACCAGGAGAAAAAATTCTAAAACATGAGTTTTCCTTAAGGAAGGCTATTTCTTAGAAGGTGAGAGTGTCTGCCTTTTTAAAATGAAGAGCTATATAGGAGTGGCAATTAGGTTGTTCAGTGGATAAACATTTACTATCTATGTGACCCTGAAAAAGTCACTTAATCCTGTTTGCCACAGTTCCTCATCTGTAAAATGAGCTGGAAAACGAAATTGCAAATCACTCCAGTCTTTTTGTTAAGAAAACCTCAAATGGATTAATAAAGAGTTGAACACTACCGAATACCAGCATAGCAGTATTGGGCTGTAAGCTAAACGAATTTGCAGTATTGTCTCTTCTCTTGAAGAAAACACTAACCAAGGAATTGTCACACAAAGATAATGAAGGAAGCCGTGCATTGTTTAGGAAATCAGCCCTGAGTGGAGATGACAAGGGCAGCAAGAAGCAACATTAATGGTGCAGCGTAACATCACTAGACCTTACCAGATTTGGAAGTGGGACATATCTTGCTGTGTGTGTACCTTGGCCAAATGCATTTCTCAAGTATCTACTTCATGCCTGTATCCTGGTCCATATGCTCTCCAAACACAATCTTCCCTTTCTTTTCACTTCTTTCTTTAAAAAAAAAATTAAACAAACCTATATCCCCCAATCTTAGAAGCAATGCTAAGTATTGTTCCAAGGCAGAAGAATAGTAAGGGCTAGGCAATTGTGGTTAAGTGTTTTTTTCCATGGTAACATAGCTAGGAAGTGTCTGAAGTAAAATTTGAACTGAGGACCTCCCATCTCTATACACTGAGCCACCTAGCTGCCCTTTCCCCCCTTTCTTTTAGACCCAGTTAAAGCACAACCTTCCACATGAAGCCTTTCTTGATACCTCTACTTTAGTGCCTTCTTTCCCAGACTACCTTATCTTTAAATATCTAATGTCTATTTCTATTTATTAACCTTTATTGGAGTCTGCTGATTACACACACACACATACACGCACTATATATATTTTTTTCCTCATTAGAATCCAAGTAACTTAAAAGGATATTGTTTCATTGTTTATACTTCTTTCAGCAGCACATAACAGGGCCTGAAAGACAGTAGACACTCAACAAATTTTTGTTTTTGTGATTGAATCTCTTCTCACAGAAACTGTATATATTTGTAGGGAATTATAGCCCATATTTATGGAGAAAATGTTTTGCTGTTACTTTTTTTACTATGACATTTCATGAAACGGCTTTACTTTTAAATAATTGTGTTTACTGGCTATTAACATTGGGAGGGGCAGACTCTCTGGGCTTTAGTTTTAGGGATACAAATGCCCAAACTACTTTTAACTTGGAGTAGCTGGTCTGGATGGATGTAAATAGAAGATGTTATTAGGAGAAACATAAGTATATGTATATGTGGACATACAAGGGATCTCCAAAGCCTTAGAGTAGTCTTAGGCTCAGATTTTAGAACTTAGAGCTCAATTTAAGCTATGAGAATTTAAACCTGACACGACTTTTGGGACATCCTGTTTAGTGAACAGTGAAGTAGAGATTGAATAAGATCACTTTTGGGAAATTACAAATTTCTTTTACTGACATCAGTTCCCATAAGAACAGAGGCCCATATTTCCTCTCCCCCCACTTTCTCTGTCTCTGTCTCTTTCTCTCTTCCTTCCTTCCTTCCTTCCTTCCATCCTTCCAACAATTTTTGACAATTGTTTTCTGACACTTTAGGATTTGGATTTTCTTCCTCCCTTCCTTCCCTCCACCTCTCAAAGGCAGTGAATAGTTTGATATAGGTTATACTGGTGCTTTCATGCAATACATATTTCCATATTGCTCATCAAAGACCACTTTGTCAATGCTGACATTCCACTGAAGTTCCTATATGAAAGAGATCTGGGATCAACTCTCTCTGAAGAATCAGGAAAAAAGTATAACACAGTGCAGTAGTGAGGTTCGTAGTGAGTGTGAGCATGCTGCATTATTTAACCAAGGAGGAGCTCTGAGATAATCCTGTGTGTATCTTATTCATAGAGAAGAGAATTGCTTGCATGTTGTCTCCCCACTTAGACTGTGAGCAACTTGAGAGCAGGCATTTTTTTGGGTGAGGCTTATGGACTGACTGAAAAAGGATAAGAGTAAGAGGACTCCTGAAAGGATGAGGAAATGAAGTAGTCCCATTCAATAGGGCAGGATAACAAGTAGACAGCCAGAGTGCTCCATGAGTATCATTGCAAAGCTAGCATGGGAGATCTGTATTAGATTGTGTGGACACACTTTGGTGAACTCATGGGAGGACATAGATAAGAATCACACAAGATGAACCAGAATGAATCAGTCATAATCTTCATTATTGAAGGGAGCACCCAAATCAATGAGATCACAGATGCATTTGAGAATCTTGAGAACATATACACATGTGAATACTCCCCACATATTCTTTTTTTTAAACACTTATCTTTCGTCTTGGAATCAATACTGTGTATTGCCTTCAAGGCAGAAGAGTGGTAAGGGCTAGGCAATGGGGGTTAAGTGACTTGCCCAGGGTCACACAGCTGGGAAGTGTCTGAGGCCAGATTTGAACCTAGGACCTCCCATCTCTAGGCCTGGCTCTCAATCCACTGAGCTAACCAGCTGCCCCCCCATATTCTTTATTGAAAAATTAACTTAAAATTACCTGAAATAGAATGTTAATGCCTATTCTGTTGACATTAGAATTTCAAATCACAAATGTAAATCATGAATCAGATTATATTTTGTGGAAAAATCATCTACCTAATTTTAGCAATGAAATGAGACCTAAAGATCTGGAAAATTGTTTATAATTAACTTTAAGGAGATATCATTACTAAATTTGTATAGACCATGCTTATTTATAAACTAGCCATTAAACTACATTTTCCTTTTTTTTATCAGAAAAATGGCAAAGCCAGTTCATGGCATCTGGAAACAGTTCTACATTTTAAGTTATTCTAAGGGGAAAAAACCCTCATGCAATTTGAAAGCACTGTTAAATGAAATAAGCATTTCTAAATGAGAGGGATTAGCCCATGTTCCATGTGGCAGAAATTGTATTCAGTGAGCTTTGTCCTGTCCCCATCTCTCTGGTTTCTTTTCTTTTTTTTTTTTTTTGATCCATCTCTTTTTTATGAAGGTAAGTGTTGCTTACAGAGAATGCTTAGTACAGAACATCATAGCTTTCTTTCTTTGACAGTTATATTGGTGGTTTCTTCTCTTTTTTCAAGTTTTTGCCTGCTTCCCATAAACTGGCAAAAAGTCAGAGATGCCTTAAAGCTCTATGTGTTCCATTTGTAAGAAAATTACACAAAAATGTAAAGTGCATAATTAATAAACTATAATCTTTGCCTGAAGAAATTTTTCTCTTAAATTTAATATACTAAACATGACAATTTTATGAACTAACTCTTATACACAATGCACTTTTATGTTCCCCAACTAAAACTTGTTTTGTAAATAGTGGGGCTAAAAAAGTATTTTATATATTTTAATTTCCTTTTTATCTTGAAGAGAAAACAGAAATGGAGAAAAAACTCTCCTCTCATACCCCCATTGTTTAGATTTTTTGGGGAAATTTTCTACCTCCATGGAAGGTATTAATATTTACAGAAATCATCTATAGGGCTTAAAACTGCAGCCAAGTGAAAACCTGAGTAAGTGGGTAGGTTTTGTAAGTAGTTTCTGTTTGTTTTATAAGACATTGCCTCCATTTTAAAGTCCTTCCAATACCTTAAGGAAAATAGTCCTTTAATTGTTTTTTCTGTCTTTAGAAAACAATCAGAGTACTGAGGGAATTATCAGGGGAAAGGTGGATCAATTAAATTTTGGATCATCTTCATTGCAATATTAATAAGTTTTCAACTGTGACTGTGCCCAATTTTTCCTGATTGTTCACTTGGCTTAACATCCTTTGGCTTTGATTTATACAATACCCATTGGCAATTATTGAAGAGATAGTCTTAATAACATGGCCATAGGTACTATTGTCAAACTAAAACACTTTGTCCCTTATGCCTCTTATGGGACCAGTAAAAGTTTCATCCTGAATTTAATGAGTATTTGACAGGTAGACCACATCCATAAATACACATATTTTATTATACCTTATAAAATTTGTGCTGAAACACACAGTTGTGGATTTTATAATATGTTCTACTCAGTTCTACATCAATGAATTCAGACAATCTCTACAAAGAAGGTTTGGGAACATTCTCAATGGATTATAATAGAATATATAAATGTATGTATATATAACATATTAAATAGAATATATATTTAAGAATCTCTCACACAAGGAAGATCTCAAAATGAAGAACATGGAGTCTGGTATTCTATTCTATAATATGTCCCCAGTTGCCATTCTGAAATGTCTGGGAAGTAGTGATCTCTGATTTTGATCATGAAACCACAATTTGGTGATGTAGAGGGAATTTTTTTGTATTACAAGGTTCCCAAGGAATGGTCTTGTGACAAAGAAAGACATCGTGGGCATGTGCAGCAACATGTTTAGTGATAAATGAGAAAAATCATCACTTTGGTTGACTGAAATGGCAAAACAGTGAGGAACAACGATCAGTTGGTAATCACTGTGCCCATTCCCTTTTCCTTGAGCCTCTTTTAGAGCTCATCTTTTGCACCTGGTTTTCAGTGAAAGGGTGCCGAGTGTCATATTCATATTGGTTTGCTCTTCTACCTTCCTCTGGCTACAGATGTTAATATGAGAGTGGTCACTCCTAGGTATCTATCTTCATTGGAAATTTGAGAGTCCTTGTAAGTCAACAGCTTGAGCTTTTTAACATAAAGGTGAAGGCATGAATTTAGGGGTCTCTGAGGAGTTCTGGATAGGCTCTATTTCAAATGTTCTCAGCAGATTGTGACAATCACTCAGCCTACAAGGCCTGGTGGATTTTAAAAACATTTATTTCCATTAGAGACCATCATCAGGCTTCTCAGACCGATTTCTATCAAGTAGAGGGAAAGTTGTATTTGCAGCCAGCTGAATTCGAGTAACGCAAGTGAGGCCATAACTGGTTCCTATTAAGCTGTTAAACAGGAATATGAAGAGGTAGCTTAAAATCAGGTGCATTTAATAAAACTCTGTTTGAATTGGCACTGAGGCCATTCCCATGTGCTTTTCAGTTTAGCTAGGGCTGCAAGTGGATCACCCATATTACCTATGGTAAAATGTTATTTGGCTCCAATAAAAATAAGCATCATTTACTATTTCTATCAAGTGTTGTTACAGTAACTCCACAGTTAGATTTGTTAACTTGATGTTGGGGTATATAACACACCCACTAGATTTACTATATTTTTAACAGAGATTTATGCTTGTGGATTAGTGGCAGCCATGGGAAAGGAGGCAAGGGGTCTGGAAAGGGCTTTTCAAGGCAGGATAAATATTCCAGTTAAACCAAAGCTTGAAGTAGGTCTGTTAGTCAGCATTAAACCCCACCCCCACCTTGCAGAAATAATTCTTAATAAGGATAGTAGAGACCATATTGTTCTAGAGGTAAAACAATTCTCTCACACTAATACAATCATCAGTTTCATTGCCACTTGTACCATGTGCTGTAGGAATAAAACATGGTCACTGGCTTTAAAGGCCTTGCTACCTAGTTGGGACAAAAATTATAAAATATGGGAGAATGTGAATATTTCTTTTGGTGAATGACAAACCCATTCTGTAGGATCAAGAGGGAAGAAAGATCACTTTTAGCTAAGAGATCAAGGAGGTCCTTATGGCCACCATGGTATTCCCTCTCCCATATCCATGACTTTGTGCTGTCTGTTCTGTGCTTTCTCTTTACCCCCACCTCTCAGGACTCCAGGTTTTAGCTAGAACTCCACCTTCTACCTGAAACCTTTCTTAATCTCCCTATTAGCGCACTCCTCAAAAGTACTCTACACAGGACCATCTAGGTGGCTCAGTGGATTGGTCTAGAGATGACTTTGGACACTTCCTAGTTGTTCCACTCTGGGCAGCTCACTAAACCATTTCTCCATTACACCCCATTGCCTACCTCTTACCATTCTCTGCCTTGGAACCAATAAGCAGTATTCATTTTAAGATGGAAGGTAAGGGTCTAAAAAAAAAGTACCTTGTAGTAATTTTTGTCTACATTATGCATATTCCTCTCTATGCACATATTATTTCCTTCTTTGGGATTTATGTCAAATAAAGGTAAGAACTATTTCATGCTTCTCTTTCTTCCTTAGAGCTCAGCACAGTGCCTACAATAGACTGGTTCTTAATAACTGCTTGTCAGTTGATTGATTGATTGATTAAGGAGGTAGCCTCTGTGCTAGTCCTTGAAAGATAGGGAATATTTTGATTAATGTGGATATGTAGGCGTGTTGTGTGTGTTGGGGGGGGGGGTGTTGAGGAGTGAAGAGTAGGGTAATAAGCATTCCAGGTAGAAATGTTATTATTCAGTTGCATCTGATTCTTCATGACCCAGATGGGATTTTCTTGGCCAAGATACTAGAGTGGTTTTCCATTTCTGGCTCAATTCATTTTACAGATGAGGAAACTGAGACAAACAAGATTAAGTGATTTGCCCGGGGTTACGTAGCTAGTGAGTGTCTGAGACTGAAGTTAAAGTCAGGGAGATGTCTTCTCTATTCCAAGCCCATGTATCTATGCATATCACCTTAATTTAGAGTGTTTAAGAAATAAGAAGTCCACTATGACTGGACCATACAGCAAGTTAGCAAGAGAAATAAGAGACAAGGCAGAAAATGTATATGAGAGCTTTCCATATCATATTTGGATTATTTGTTTCTTTTTTAAATAATATTTTATTTCCCCAATTACAAGTAAAATTCTTTTAACATTCTTTAAAAAAAAAAAAAAACTTCTGATTGCAATGGAAAGTAATGAATGTTGGAGGGGGTGTGGCAAAGTTGGGACATTAATGCATTGCTGGTGGAGTTGTGTGTGGATTGATCCAAACATTCTGGAGGGCAATTTGGAACTATGCCCAAATGGCGCTAAAAGACTGTCTGCCCTTTGATCCAGCCATAGCACTGCTGGGTTTGTACCCCAAAGAGATAATAAGGAAAAAGACTTGTACAAAAATATTCATAAATGCACTTTGGGGTGGCAAAAAATTGGAAAATGAGGGGATGCCCTTTAATTGGGGAATGGCTGAACAAATTGTGGTATATGTTGGTGATGGAATACTATTGTGCTAAAAGGAATAATAAAGTGGAGGAATTCCATGTGAACTGGAACAACCTCCAAGAATTGATGCAGAGCAAAAGGAGCAGAACCAGGAGAACATTGTACATAGAGACTGATACACTGTGGTACAATCAAATGTAATGGACTCCTCCATTCGTGGCAATGCAGTGATCCTGAACAACTCAGAGAGATCTATGAGAAAGAAAACTATCCACATTCAGAGGAAAAACTGTGGGAGTAGACACACTGAAGAAAAACAATTGCTTGATTACATGGATTGAGGGGGATATGATTGGGGAATGTAGACTAAATGATCATCTTAGTGCAAACACCAACAACATGGAAATAGGTTCTGATTAAGGACACATGTAAAACTCAGTAGAATGGTAGGGGAGGGAGGGATACAATATGATTTTTGTAACCAAGGAATAATGTTCTAAATTGACTGAACAAAAGAAAAAAACAATGACTAATATGGAAGTGTGTTTTACATAACAATGAAAATCAAGTTAATGGAAAAAAATAAAATAAAAAACTTCTGATTTCCCAAATTAATTTTCCACCTCCATACTCCCAACCTGAGTAGAAAAGATATGGGTGTTTACTTGTGCCATTATGTAAAACATTTTTTCCATATTAGTCCTTTTAAGAAAGAAAATTTGAACAACAAGCCCTTACCGTCCTGCCTCCCCCCACCCCATGAAGAAAGAATATAAAATATATTATGCTTCAATCTGAATTTGGACTCATCAGTTCTTCAGTTCTTTCTCTGGAGGCAGTACACTTAAGCATTTTGAAATTACCTTATAAGTCCAAGGAAAGCCTTGAAGATTTTGGGCTAGGAAGCTATATTTTTAGAGCTAAACTTCAGTAAGTTTGTCCTGTTCTCATAGATTCAAAAGAAGAAATATTCCTATTCTGGACTATCAGACTTTTTTCTTTTCAACCTTTGAATTCAGCTAGTTTTGCTCTGAGAAGTCACCTGCCCCTAGTGGTTGGATTCATTAACCCTATCTGGGTTGGCCAGAAGGAGCTGTTCAAGAGGCAAACCAGACTTCACTATAAAGACAGACTTTGTTATATAAGCAAAAGGCCACTAGGCTTTTGAGACTGGAAACTCATCTCTGATTTTAATGAGCTGTATGTCTATGGACAAGTTATATAAATTTGCAACCTCAGTTTTCTCATCTGAGGGATGGGGATAAGAGTAGCATTATCCTCATTGGGTACTATATAGATCAAATGAGATAATGTATATAACATGCTTTGTAAACCTTAAAATGCTACAATCATTTTAGCTATTATTTTTAGCAAGAAGAAAATAGGACTGGGTCAGGAGAATTGGAATTTAGGAATGTTGAATTCCCTCCCACAAAGGCAGCACAATTTCCTGCCTGTTGTTTTCTAAGGCTCCCTCAGACTCATTTTTTAAATAAAACATGAATACTGAATACTCTCCAGGCTACACGCATGTGTACACTTCCCAGGAGAGTTAAACCATTTAAATTCAGTGCTTTCCCATCTTAATAAGACTTCTGAGACCTACTGCATTTTTATTCCTTGTATTAAATGCAAAGAGTCACATTTTTAAAGCAAACCAAAAGTGATTCTCATCAGGTCAGAGGAATAGCAATAAGTTTCCTACTCTGGTCATGGAGCTTCATCCCCTAAAGCTCTGACATGTATCCCTGTTCTCTTATTTCTAAAACAGTGAAATCTGAATAGATCACAAATTTGGGTTCATTCATTGGGAAAAAAGGTTATTAGGATGTTTTAATTAGAGAGATTTATGTCTGTAAATTTCCTAAGGCAGATGGTTTTCATTATAATAGCTGTGAACTGATATCTTTTAAATGATTCCCCAACCCCAAACCCTGCACATGAAATCTTATTAGAGATTACTCTGAGTTTTGCATGGGAAAGTGGACACTTAGAGCATTTCTTGAGTCAGAAATTTCTTTGCTTAGTAAATGTATTTGAAATACCACTGAAAAAGATTGACAAAGATTTTCTTAACAGTGTATTTCCTGACAAATAGAAGCCACATCAAACTAAATTTCTAGTATGGACAGTTCCTTTGAAGTGAGCTTTTTTTTCCATGAAAAGAATGACTTGACTCAAGATGGAGGTGGGCTGGGATGAGTGTTACCCAAGTCTTAGTGTGGTAGACTGTAGTGTAGGAGCAAGAACACACTGGTCTTCGACTCTGAAGACCTGATTTGGAATATTGGCTTCTCTGTTTAGAGGCAGTGTGTTGGTTTTGGTGGTGTTACTGTAAGCCTCTGTTTTCTCATTAGTAGAAATGAGGATCACAATACCTGACAAAAGCAAGGAAATCTGTGGAAGACAGCAATTTTTAAAGTATTATCTTTCATTAACTTCCTGTATGGGTAGTCATATGCTCATGAATTAAGTTTTGCTTCAATGTTTAAGTTCACTTCTTGAGAACTGGCTTTTCTGTTGTTTTGCTTCATTGTAGGTGCATCATGTATTTTCTATGCTATTCAGAGATAGTGGGAGAGGAAGAGGAAGGGAATAAGTATTTATATAGGCACTGTGCTTAGTGTTTTATTTTTTTAACAAATATTATCTCATTTGATCCTCTCAATAACCCTGCAAGTCGATATTTTTATATTCATTTTTATAGCTCATTTTTATAGGTTTGAGAAAACTGTGATGAAAAAGGGTTAAATTACTTGTCAATAATTTTTTCAGATCCACATTTACACTTAATCCTTCTCAAAATTCCAAGTTTTTTTTAAACACAAGAATAAGACTTTATAATTATTCCTATTAACTTCATCCTATTAGATGCAACCAATTTGATTGTATCCTCTAGTGTTATAGCTATCCAGCCAAGACTTCTATCGTCTACAAATTTGATAGACACATTATCCAAGTCATCGATTTGCCAGGCATGGCTGTGCACATGTAATCCCTGGTACTGAAGAGGCTGAAACTGGTGAATCTCTTGAATATGGAGGTCTGAGCTTCAGGGGGGACTAATGTGATTTGATGTCAATAATATGTACTATATTAATGTGGTGAGCTTCCAAGGAATGGAAGGCCATCAGGTTACCTAAGGAAGAATGAACCAACTAAGATTGAAAATGAAGCAGTCAAAACTCCTGTGCTGATCAGAGTGGGACATGGGCACTCCCTTGTCCTCCTAGCCTGGTGAAATAGAGAGACACAGTCTATAATACTAATCAGTAGAGATTCCTGGGGCTTTCTACAACTATATCAAGCTGATATAGAAATAGGAGGAGGGGTGGGTGAAGTGACGAATGTCCTCAGTGAATGTAGAGAGGAGAAAAGGAGTGGTCAGAGTGCTTAGCTCCCCTCTAGCTCCGTCACCTCTGAGACACCCACCTTACCTCTTGTGCACTTCCATTAGACTATGTGAATTTTAAATGATCACTCTTTGGATATTTTTCATGGCCATTCCTTTCAGGTCTGGTTTGGACCAATTGTCTTTTAATTCTTGAATTTTGTGGTTTTATGAATCTAGATGCTCTAATTCAACCTAGTTTGTACTATTGTCTAGCCTGCATCCCTTCTAAAAGGAATATTATAAAATAATACATAAGAGACTTATTCAAATACTTTGCTAAAATTTAGGTAAGCTATAATTTATATCTATAAACTTTCTGGATTTCTTAGTTTAGTAACCTTGTCAAAAAAAGTTATAATTCAACCATATTGCCTTATCCATTTTATGAAAGCATAATTAGAAGGAAAGTTTGGCTAGGATATAAACATATTCTTGTATCAAACTGGACATTACATTATCAACTTATCAGCATAAGCATAAAGCATACCTTTATAATTATTTTTAATTATCAGGGAGCCCACTGGACATTTCTAGTTTACACTAAATTGAGCTGACTAGAAACCTACTAACTAAAACTGGCCTACTGGGCAACACAAGTCTTAAAAACCAAACTTTATCCACTTATGCTTCCTCTGTTTCATTTCTGCCCACTTTCCTCTCATTTCCTTATCACTTGGCTTTCATTTTCACCACTCTACTGAAAGTAATCTCTCAAAGGTCACCAATAATTTACCACCAAATCCAGTGTATTTTTCAGATTTTTCACCTTCCTTGACCTTTGCAGCACCTAATAGTGTTAAATATTCTTTTCTTCTAGAAAATGACTTTTTCTTTAGCTCATGAGAGATACATCACTCTCTTTATTCTTTTTCTATCTCCCTAGCTACAAATTCTCTGCCTTCTTTACTGGTAGCTTGTCCCATTTTCATCTGACCCCTTTAAGTAGAAGCTCTCAGAGTGTATATCCTACGCCAGTAATGGTGAACCTTTTAGAGGAGTGCTGGGTC
This sequence comes from Monodelphis domestica, assembly GCF_027887165.1. Taxonomy (NCBI): domain Eukaryota; kingdom Metazoa; phylum Chordata; class Mammalia; order Didelphimorphia; family Didelphidae; genus Monodelphis; species Monodelphis domestica. Next base: position 320,140,856 of record NC_077229.1, on the reverse strand, counting down.
CCACCCCCACCCCACTCCTCAGACTAAGTGCTGCCCACCCCACAACCCCAGACTGTGTGCCATGTCCCTCCCCAACTATCAGGCATGCCTGCCCCCCTTTACCCCACACAAGGGAGGGAGAAAGCACTCCCATTGGGCTGATGAGAGGAGGGGTGGGTGAAGTGAGGAATGTCCTCAGTGAGTGTAGAGAGGAGAAAAGGAGTGGTCATAGTGCTTAGCTCCCCTCCAGCTCTGTCACCTCTGAGACACCCACCTTACCTCTTGTGCACTTCCATTAGACTATGTGAATTTTAAAAATATAATTTCACCCTTTACAAGTGCTGGGCAGAGAGGTAGGGGAAGTGAAAAATTGTCCTCAGGCAAGGTGGAGATGGGAAGGAGAGCAGCTCTGCCAGAATCCCTCTGCCTTTCTAGTAATGACCTGGGGTGGGGGCATTCACATACCACAGAGAGTGATCTGAGTGCCATCTTTGACAATCGTGCCATGGGTTCACCATCATTGTCTTAAACCCTATGTTTTTCCATCTCTTTGCCTTTGCTAACACTATTTTTTGCATGTAGAATATCCTTCCTCCTAATCTCTACCTATTGAGTTCTCACCATTTATTTTAATTTATTTATTAAATTTTTTTTATTTAAGTATTTTCTATGGTTACATGATTCATGTTCTTTCCCTCTTCTTTTCCCCTCCCCCTTCCCAGAGCTGACAAGCAATTCCACTGGGTTATACATGTATTATCACTCAGTACCTATTTCCATATTTTTCATTTTTGTAATTATCTTTTAAAAACCAAAACCCCACATCCAATACCCATATAAATAAGTGAAAAATCAAATGTTTTCCTTCTGTGTTTCTACCCCCACAGTTCTTTCTCTCGATGTGGATAGCATTCTTTCTCATAAGTCCCTCAAGATTGTCCTGGATCATTGCATTGCTATCAGTAGCAAAGGCAGTTCTATTTGATCAGCACACAATGTTTCAGTCTCTGGGTACAATGTTTTCCTGGTTCTGCTCATTTCATTCCACATCAGTTCATGGAGGTCTTTCCAGCTTGTATGGAAATCAAGCAGTTTATCATACCTTATTGGATAGTAGTATTCCATCCCCATTATAAACATGGTATAAATTTAATAAATATTTGTTAATTATTATTTATATACCTGTGATGCTCCCACTGACTGAAAGCTAGGTATTTCAGTTCTTCTGCAGGACTCTTCCAGTACCTTTAAGGGTGTAGGAGTTTCCCATTCCTAATTCCACTTAACATCAACTTCAAAATAGATTTGACAAAGCAATATTAATTTCAAAGGTATTAGAATAAACAATCAAACATTCACTCTCCAACACCTGGGGGGTATAATTTCCCCACTTCAGTCTCTCAGGAGGGTGGAGGGATTAGGTTAACAGTTTAGCTCAATTCCTAAATAGTTTAAGTCCCACCTAGTTTTAAATGCAAAACTACCCTGCCTCCCCTCTACCCCTGGGTTTGTGTTTTGGAACTTTGACTTCTCTGGCTTTCCTGCTGAGCTAGGAGCAACATCCAGCCTGAAATCCTGGTTTCAAAATAACAATGACTCCAGCTCCCCCAGGTCTGGGACTCCACACCCTTCATCTAGAAATGAAAAGGATAAATGAAACAAACCAAAACCCCAAGCACATTTCTAAGGGCCATAGAGAATAAGAGAAAAGGATTGGGATCTTTCCCCTATCCAATTTAGAGTGTGATACCCATGCTTTGGCCAAATAAGACCTTTGCTACTCCTCCCCACGAGAAAGAGAGCATGGGATTATTTGAGTCTTGTAATTCAAAGCACACAGACAGTTCCTGCTAGGTAGCTAGTGGAAAGAGGTGGCTCCCATTCATGTCGAGGGGAACACTGCATGTCTTCTAGTAACAGGTCACAAGAGACTCCCATATAGATAATCTTGGCATGTGCCAAAGCTCGGTTATGTATGAACAATTGTGTAAGGGTCGTCTGAAGTTCTGTGGGTGGAAACAAGGCATAACATAATCCTTTCCTTCAGGGAGCTTGCACTCTTGTTAAATAACATAATAATTTGTTAGCTTTTGTGACTTTCAGGAAAAGTGTAAGATATCATTTCCCTGCTCCTTTCTATTCTTTTGTCCCAAGAGGTAATAAAGTTATTCATGGGTCTGAGTGGAAGCATAATTGAGACTGGAAATTACCCAAGAGGTTCTAACTCTGTAAAAATAACTTTCTCATTAAAATAACTAAATTTTTGGTCATTTAGTTAAATAACGAGAACTTAAAGAAATTTGTCAGCACTAGCTGATGCTCCAAGGATAAGCTCTAAAAGCAGATGGCTCACAGCAGTTTACTGAACAAACAAAATATTTCTTTGCTACTTGCAAGCTCTTGGAAACTCATTTCAGTTCCATTGAATTCCAATAGTTCTTGGACTCTAGCTTGGATAATTTGTTACTGCTCTTAGTTTGATCCTTTTTCAACTTTACATCCCTGTTATCCTTCCTATGTATTCACAGACTGATGAAGAATAATAGCTTAGAATTGGCAAATGTATTCAATCTGTTCATTTCACAGAATTTGCACCTGTATACACTTCCTCTATTGCTGTAGACTGATTTTTGGATGAAAAACTTTGTATCTGTTTTAGCTTTTCTAGATCTTCTATCTTGGGCCAAGTAATACAAAGATTATTAATTTCTGTTTTTCCTTGAATTATCAAATCCCATTTTATTCTCTAAGTCCCAATCATAATTTGATGTTTCCATATACAGGTGTCCTTTCTATATTATGATCTTCCCTATTATGGTTTCAATATATTATTGGTTTCAATATATTATTGGCATAAGAAATGAAGTGGGAATTTTTTTGGGGGGGTTGTGGAAACTGCAGATGACAAGTAAAGGCCAGAAGATGACAGAGAAAAAGTTTAGAAACTCAGAAATGTATAAAATTTATTTATAGTATTGTATAACAACAACATACTGCACTTCATGTTTTTTATTTTTTTTTTGGTGAATAGAAGAAGCCTGCTCAGGACGTTTGATAAAACAGGAAGGTGAATGCAAAACCCTGAATTTTAGTAAGCACAGGGAACTTTCTCTTCACAGAGGTAGATTTGCAACTCTCTAAAACTCAGGTGTCTTGTTTGTTGTCAGTAGCCAGTGTATGTCTAAAGGTTTTCCTTGAATCCATTTCTTCATAACTGCTAGGCTGACCCTTGATCTAGAAAGCCACATTCTTTCTCACTAGCTAATTAAAGGGTGAGAGAAAATTAACAAATCCCTGGAAGAGAGGTGAAAGGCAAAACAAGAAGACAATGCACTCCACTTTGGGGATCAAGGACCTAACCAATAACAGTTTTCAAAGGCCCAAGGTGATAAAATATCAGATGTAGGAAATAAGGAAGGAAAAACATAACCTGAATGGTTTTCAAATCTGAAAGAAATTCATATATAGGAAGAGGAGGAGAACAATGTGGAGGGAAGAGAATGATCATTTGAATATCAAAAAGCTTAATGGAAAGACTTTGCCCAAAGTAAAATCTTAGGAAAATGGACCTTATTTTGCTATTCTATTTTGGTCCTCATAACTCTCCAGGTCTTCTCTCTCCACCTCCTATTCAGCTAAAGGCAACACAGCCGTGGATTTGGGCATCTCTGGGAGATTCATGTAGTTATCAGTGCCTACTGCAGCCTGCAAAAAGTAAAGATAATTACATTGCAAGTTCTAATTTCTCTTTAATTGGCATTCAATTTGGCTTCAGTAAAATCACAGTAAAGCAAAACATTTCAGGAGCTCTGAGGCCCTTCTGAATGTTTTTGTGAAACCAGGCATGGATTTGACACAATTTGACATTTTGATTGGTTTTGGTTCTTTCCTTCAGTGTTCCTTTGGGGGTGGATGGTATGATTTCCTCACAATAAAACATCTGAAGTTTATTGTGGTAAACTTTACTTCAGAGTCTTTCTCTCATTCTCATTTGTGATTACTCAGGGTTTTCAACTTTGGGTCTTTGGGGCATATTGGAGTAGAAGTGTACCCAAGCAAAGTTTTTGCTTTACAACCTTGTTTTTCCTTTTCTTGGCTGGGAGAGGGGGCCATCTGCCAGATTTGGATTGAGTGGTTTCAGGAAAGCTAGGGGAAAGTCTCCATTTCAAGCAAGCCAGTATTGTGGTGACTCAGTTACCGTTCAGATTAATTTTATACAATTAAATGCCTCTCCCCAAATGGTTGAGCATCTCTTCCCTTCCCAAGGCCCTCATACTCCATTTCTAGGAAGTTGACACAATATTGATTGGATAACTAGTGTGGCAAGAAAGGAGGCCCTTCATTTATAATTTATAATAAATTGATCAGTTTGTTCATGTAAAAATGAAATTTAAGAATAAAAAAATAATTTTAACTGATAGTGCAACCAGGCAAATTACTACCCTTTTTTACGTCTCAATTTTGGTATTTTTAAAATACATTTCCTTTGGTATCTCTCTTCTTCCTATTATCCTCAGCCTCTTACCCCCAAAGGGGAAATTAAAACAAGTTTCTTTACTAACAGTTTTAAGACTCAGAAAAGGCTTTTCAACTAAGTGACCAAATTAAAATATGGAAATGGGACTGCAGCTAAGTCACCTCTTCCTTTAGGTTTCCAAAGTACTTTCCCCTCTTTTTAAACTAGTTAACACATTATATCAAGGATCTTATTATACGTCTATATGTCCTACTTTCCCACTTTATGAGAACAAGATGTGTCTTATTAATTTGATCCTCCATCTCCCCATCTAGAATAGTGCCATATACTCTAAGAATTACTTCCAACAAGCTATTACTAAATGCAAACTGGGGGGAGGTTAATGTCCTTACCTCATTCTTCTGCTCCTAGGGCAGCCCTTTATTCAGTTGCAAAATTTGGAAATCTCACTAAATCCATAGGTTCTAACACCCCTGCCTCCTTGCTACATCAGATGGCCTCAGGGTTATCTAAATAAGAATGGGAATTCACAGATGTTATCAGTCTGAACAAGTGGGAAGCTTAGTTGGACTCCCAGGGTTAGGGGAAATACAGATTCAAGGCTCCCAGGGATCCCTTTCCATCAATCATCTCAAGGGACTTTCTACACTGGCAGGGTGAGTTGATGGACATCTTAGTGGCAGCCCTATCCCTAAGTGACTGTGACAAGGGTGCAGGCAATCACTCAGAGAGGTCAAGGGGGAACAATCTGCTTCCTTTATTTCATAACACCAGGAACAGAGGTTAGTAGTGATTTGCCAAAATCTCCAGATAAATGCATGTTCAAACTAGCATCAAAGTGGGCAGCTTTGAATGAATTTTCACCCCAAATCCAAGTCTAGAAGTCTCTGTGGGTACAAATCTCAGATGAATTTAATTTCTGGATATCCAAATTAAAAAAAAAATTAAATCTAGTCTGGCCTAATTCTGCAGACAGTTCTCTTCAGAGTTGCTTAGCATTTCAGTTTGGAGCTCTTCTCCCTGTTCATTGGGGAAATTAAGTAGCAAAAAGGAATCATTTGAGATCACAGGATTACAGAATCTCAGAGCTAGGAGAAGCCTCAGGGGTCATTTTAGCCTAACCTCTCTTTATTTAAACAGAAATCCTCTCTAAGGCCTCTACTGATAGTCAATCAGCCCTCCTTTGAAGACCTCCATGGAAGGAGTCTCACATTTCTACTTTTCCACACTTTCAATTGTTAAGGAGTTCTCTTCCTCCACCCCCTTTTATCAAGCCAAAATCTTCTCTTCTTGCCTCTTCTACCCATTGCTCCTAATTCTGCTGCTTAGGGCCAAACCAGACAAGTTTATACTTATTTCTCTATATTCAACTCTTGCCTCCCACCCTTTTCCCTGCTGACAATTCAGTTTTCAGGTTCTAGCAGTCACCTCAGGCCCACAAAATAACCAAACTTGGCTAAACTCCCAAGAGCCCAAGGTGAACAGTTTGCACACTTGATCCATATGTCCTGAGGCTGCAATGATCTTCACCCATTTGCTTACACTCCAAGTGAGTGCTGCAAGGTGAGCTGATTAACTATCCCTTGAAATAAAGTTTCTTGTTGCCTTTGGGCAGATAATAAAAAATAACTCCTTTGACTCCAATTTTCTCTGCAGAGAGAACCAGGGAGCCATCCTTTCACTTAGCTACACATCTTTTCCACCCATTTCTAGTTTCATTTAATAGTATATGGGTATCCATTGGAAAGTTGTGCTTGGATTCATTGGTGGTATCTTCCCTAAATATCCTTGATGATGACTCTTCCTCAGTGATGACTGAGTAAAGTTCCTTTCATAAATTGTAAAAACAAAACAAAACAGTATATCGTTGTGGTGATTTCTTACGTTATTACATTTTTGTCATTTCTGGAAAGCACCTTCCCTCTATGATCTCCTCCAATAAAGAAAAATAAACACCATCCTCTACATTGACCATTTATGACAATCTAAGACAGTTGTAGAATTGTACTCTGATTATCTGCTACTCAGAGGTAATTTTCATTATGCTCTAGGAAGGACCACTGTTGGTTTTCCAATTACTGATTTTGGCTTCCCTTTAGTTATCTTTTCATTTCCTTTGTCAGCTTAAAGAATAGATTGAACATTTGGATTTGGGGTCAGAAAAAGTTATAATTTTTCCTCATATACTTGCTAGCTTTGTGACCTTGGGCAAGTCATATCACTTCTCTCCCTCTTAGTTCCTTTATCTGAAAAAAAATAACATCACTTTTTTCACAGGGTTGTTGTGAAGATGAAATATGTCTAAGGTGTTTTATACACTTTAGAGTGACAGCCAAATGTTAGCAATTATTATTGTATTCTCTAAGCTTTGCCTATTTTATTGTCTCAATTCTTAACAAATCTCATGTTTTCCAAAATTTTTTATTTCAGTGAATATGGTGTATTTCCTCCAAGATATTGCCTACTTATTGTTCACTGGGCACAGATAACATATTGTGCATCTATTGAGTGAGGTGAAGTAGAGAATTTCTATGAGGAAATCAGTAAGGATTTCCAAAATGGGTACAGGGAACAATGGCAAAAAAAAAGTCACTTGGAAATAAGAAGTGAAAGAAATTGGAGGTATGCAGAAGTTTCTACTCTGTTTATTACAGATGCTTCAGGAATAAAATAATAAAACAATAAGGTGCTAGTTTGTTAAAATGTATATTTCTTTTCTTTTTAAACCCTTACCTTCCATCTTGGAGCCAATATAGAAGAGTGGTAAGGGCTAGGCAATGGGGGTCAAGTGACTTGTCCAGGGTCACGCAGCTAGGAAGTGGCTGAGGCCAGATTTGAACCTAGGACCTCCCATCTTTAGGCCTGGCTCTCAATCCACTGAGCTATCCAGCTACTCCCTAAAATGTATACTTCTTGATGAAAGGATTGTTTTACTTTTATCTTTGTAACCTGTGTATATGATTCACAGTATTTGATAAAATTTTGTTGCTATTGTTGTTATCAGTTGGTTATGTATTTTTTTTTGCATTGAAATTTATTTTAGAACTATTTCGTAGGGTTTTCTTGACAAAGACACTGGAGTAGTTTGCCATTGCCTTTTCTAGTATGTTCCCATTTTACAGCTGAGGACCTGAAGTAAATTGGGTTAAGTGACTTGCCTTGGGTCACACAGTTAGTAGCTGGGGACAGATTTAAACTCCTGACTATAGGTCTGGTGCTTTATTCACTATACTGCCCAGCTGCCTCTCTTAGTATGTAGTTGACACAATAAGTACTTGTTGATTGATTGATTAGGTACAATGACCACCAAACTACATTATAAAATATGAAATTTACTATGTTTTAATGGAGGAAATGACTGGTTATACAGAGAGCCATTATTTCAGTTCTCTCTGTCAGTATCCAGTAAGATCTATTGGATCAGAGCAAAGGAAGGTCTCAGTTAATACCAGATATTATTTTCCCATTGCTGTTGCCAGGACTGTCTCCTCCTTTTCCTGGCAGTGTTGGCTCACAAAATGAGTTAGAATAGTTGAGAGGAAAATCAGCATATAAAACAATTGTCATGAGACCCAGTTAGACCAGATAATTATAAGAATATGTAATAAGGGTATATTAGGGTCCTTAATAAGGACTTCTAACTAACTTCAAGTTCTTTCTATATCAAATCAAAAGGTCTAAAGTTTTAACAAGCTCCAAAGCAGATGTTCTTAACCTTTTTTATGTGTGTCATGGATCACTTTGGCAGTCTGGGGAAGCCTAGAGCCCTTTTGCTGAATATGTTTTTAAATTCATAAAATAAAATATTTAGCATTACAAAGGAAGGCTATTGTATTAAAACATCAAAATATAACAATAATAATAGCTACTATTTATGTAGCACTAGAAGAGCTTTACAAATCTTATTTTATCTTCATGATATCAATGGGCAATAAATGAGGAAACTGAGGCACAAGAACAACATCAAGAAATTCATTGACTGGGTTAACAATGTTAGGGCATAAAAATCTTATGGGTCTTTGTTTCTAAATGCAGAAACAGCTGGATAGCAAAAGCTTTTTTATTTTATATACTCAAAATTGACTGTTTTATCTTTTCAGATCTCACTGTCCTTTCTTTACTTAAGCATTCCTCTGTTAGTCATACTTGTAAAAAGCACCTGATCTCATTCTCTTCTAATTATTTTATGTTATGAGCTTTTATATTTAGGTCATGTATACAATTTGAACATATTTTGGTATGTGGTCTAAGATACTAATCTAAGCCTTATTTCTGCCAAACTTTGTTTCAGTTTTCCTAACAGTTATTGTAAAAAAAAATGACCTTTTTCTAGTGGGTCAAATACTCTTCCACAGATTTTCTATAACAGATTATCTTTATGATCATATAAGATAATATAAGATTTTGCTGTGCATGTCATTTATTGATGTGAGAAAAATACTTATGATTTGATAGTACAAAATGTAGCTGTGAAGACTTTTCTCAAATAATGTGACTCCAATGATACTATAGGGCTGTTAAGTACAGGGCATATTAGGGTCCTGAATGGATAGGGTGTCAGGCTTGAAGTCAAGTCCCAAAGAGTTAATTCTGACTGAAATGATTCAAAAACAACAAAATGATACTATGACAAATGTGATTTTCAGTTATCTGCTAAATATTGACATCACAAAATATAAAACAGTGATGTGTATTCTCATTATTTTTGTTGTTCAGTCATGTTCAACTCTTTATGGCCCATTTAGGGTTTTCTTGGCAAAGATACTGGAGAGTTTTGCCATTTCATTCTCCAGGTCATTTTATAGATGAGGAAACTGAGGCAAAGGGGGTTACATGACTTGTCCAAGGTCATACAGGTAGTATCTGAGGCCAGATTTGAATTTAGGAAGATAAGTCTTCCTGTCTCCAGACCAAATGCTCTATCCATTGTGCCACCTATCTGCTTTTACTCACCATACACTACCAAACTTAGGTAATCCGTGTAATTTCCTTGTTCAGTAGTGGTGTTGATGTACAAATGATGATGAACAAATGTAATTCCTTTATCTAAAATTTAAGATACTCCACAACCTGATTCTTCCTTTCCTTTCAATCTCTGGACCATGAAGTATTTATTGTGTTATCTATGTACTAGGGAAGGTATAAGGTGCTAGGGTTACAAAAATAAGAAATGAAATAGTTCTTTCCCTCAAGAAGCTGATATTCTATTGAATAAACAAAATATATCATATGGAGTGATGAATAAATGGGAAATGTTTTCATAAAGATTCTCCCTATGAAATTGGCTTCATGGCTTCATTTGTTGTTCTGGCTCAGCCAAACCAATAATAGTTCTAAGTGAATGCCTTGGTCTAGAGTTTCATCTTTTTAGAAATTATCCAACCTCCTAATTATATTTTTTCTTTGTTGGTTCCTGGTTTGTACAGAATATCCCTCACAGCACTGTATATCAACTTAATACTATTTAATAAAGAAATTTGTATAAACCACAACCTACTGAACATTTCTACTATTTATATTTCTTAAATCTGGGGGATTATAATTTAGTAATTTATATATGATTTGTTAATTAATGCTCATCTAACAGCAGTAGTATAGAGGATAAAGTGTTGGACTTGAAGTCATAGAGATCTAATTTAAAATATTATTTCTACTACTTACTAGCTCTCTGACCATGGCCAAGTCACTTAATCCTTCTGAGTTTCAGTTTTATTATCTAAAAACAGGTATAATTATACCTTATAGAATTATGATGAGGCTAAAAATAAATAATTTATATAAAAATGTTAAAATCTTAAATTGTATTTAGATATTAGTTATCATCATCATCATCATTATTTTTTATTATTATGCTTCTATGCTTGTTAAAATGTTAAAACTCTACATAGATACTAGTTATCATCATCATTGTTATCACTTTTATTATTATACTTCTTAGCTAGGTCACACCATCTTTACTGATTTGGCTAGCCAGTAGAATAAAATAACCAGTCAATTTCCTTTATAACTCCCCCCTCTGCCCCCAACAAACAATAATTTTGGTATAAGATAGAATTTGAAGCAGTGTGGTAGAATAAGAAGAATACTAGATTTGGAGTGAGAGGATTGTGGTTCCAATCCCAGTTCTGATGCTTAATACCTGGGCAACCTAAGGCAGGTTCAGTTTGTATCTCTAGGCATCAATTTTCTCATCTGCAAGAAGTAATTATCTGAGGTCTCTTCTAGTTACAAATCTTTTATCATCTGATTTCACTCCTAATTTTTCTCCATCTTTTATTCTGACTTGTTTAGAGGATTTGGTAACCATGCCTTAAATATCTCTATTCTCACAGAGCCTCAGACAGGTTTATGCACACAGTAGGTACACAAGAAATATGTGTTGATTGATTTCAGAGAAGATCAAATTAAGGGGATTTTGCTAATAAAAGTTCACACAGAAGATAATATGGTATTGGCTTCCACCTCTTAAATAGGCATCTTAACCACCTTATAAAACTCGTCCTAGAATAATCAGCCTTGAGTACTTCATCAGCTTTAATTTTGAGACCTGAAATGGAAACCAGAAAACAATGTCAACTTTGGCTTCTTTTGGAGCACTGCTTTTCTCGCCAACACCACTGTGAAAAATTATAGAATAAACAGAGCAAAAGTGATACTTCCCTGGAGGTATTAGGAAGTAGCCACTTGTATGTTACCAAAGGCAGGGCTCAATGTAAATACACACTCTATCAGTCTTAGAATACCCAGTCAAAACAGTGGTTGTCAGCTGTTACAGATACTTCCTGTTGCAACTGGTACAAATTAATCATGGAGAATGAAGGGATGATTAATCTTTCCCCATTTGGCAGTGACCCACTTTAAAAGATTCCTTTTTTTTTCCATGTTGATGATTCACCATACATGTCTCAGAAGAACATAGTTAGGGCAGGAGCTCAGTGGGAAAATGTCATCTAGTTTGGAATTGCCTCATCAAAATAAGGTGAAAAAGTCATATCCGAACCAAGGCAAACCACTTCAAAATGGCAGTCGGCCTTCTCACTGGCCATTTCTACTCTGGCAAGAAAACCATATGTCGATTACCTGGGCAGCTGCTGGAAGACAAGGCATGCATTAAGGCTATTCAGATCTTTGAATCATGCAGCTGTAAGACCAAATCTTATTATACAAATCCCTAGTTTTATTTCATTAAAATCTAGTTTATCAAGATAAAGACATTCACATGCCCACATATGGAAAGAAAGCACAAAAACAACTGTAGCCTTGTCCTGATCATTGGAAAATTGCTCCCTTTTGACCTTCGTGGCCTGGGGTAATCTGAGCAGGTGTATAGATTGACACAGTCCATGATAATATTCATGTGGAAAATGCCCTCTGAGCAATTATATGAGTCCCATCTGTAAGCTTCTAAGTATGATATTTCTAACATATTGTGTCCACCAAACTGATATACATTCCCTTAGGCTTGTAATCAGAGGGAAAGCCAGTTACAGGGAATTGTATTTCTAGCCAGTTTCATATAATTTGGGAACAATAAAGGAAATGAAACTTTAGGGCTGACCTTGAGACTACTGCTTTAGAAGCCAAAAGAAATGAATGGAGAGTTTGACTTTGGCCACATAAGCCAAAATCCTTCAGCCAACCCATTTATTTAGAACTTCTAAGTTAACAGCAAGTTTTTCTCTCCATAGTCCTGTGAGGTAAATTATGCAAACCTCCTTACCCCAAATGAAAGCACAGAAAATACAAATGGCTTTCCTTTGGTCATATAGATAATAAATGGAGGAGCTGGAATATGAACTCAGGGCTTCATAACTCTTGAGCCTAGTATTCTTTTTTCTATATTACCTCTAACAAGTAAACATTCACCATGTGTCTATGGCATTGTGGAAACAGGGAATCATAAATTACTGGTTAGGGGATAAGACTGAAATATATGATCAATAAGGAAATGTACAAACCCGTATAACATAGGCCACAAAATCACTGAAGTGGAATATATCACTAAGAAAAAAGAAGTGGATGAAAAGTAAACAAGCCCTTCCCTAAATAATCAATAAGTCCCAAGTGCAAGTATTTTTAGAGAGGAAGGTAGACTGGTTTATGAGATTTTCTATGACTGAAAAACTTGACACCCTTCAGTGAACCTGGTAAAAAGACTATGTTTATAGGTGGGCTGGTCCTAAGAAACAAAGCTAGATATATTCTCACTCCCAAATTTAAAGTCTTTCCAAATTGGTGAACCAACCAAGACAAATTGTCATCAAGCACTTATTAAGCACCAGATACTGTGCTAAATGTTAAGGAAACCAAAAAGGAGGGAAAAAAATAGTCTCTCTCAAGGAGCTCAGAGTCTAATGGGGGATATAACAGGAAAACAACCATAAACACAAAATACATATACATTATGTAAAATTTGCATATAAATTTCAATCTGCAATAAATTACAGATTATTAATAGAGGGAGGGGATGAAGATCAAGGAAGACTGGATAAGCAAGGCTTCTTGGGAAGACTGTAATCATCAAAGCTTCACTCTTGGCAGAACCTTCAAGTAAACAGTGTCACCTTCCCATCCCAAAGAGGCACCTAAGAAAGGCTTTAGTGGAGGATTAAGCAATATGGGGTAATTTTTTCAAGTTCCATTTCCTGCCTTCAAGGAATTTGCAGTCTAATTAGAAAACAAAGCAGGTACACACAGCATGAAACAACTTAAAAGCATTAACAAATCTTCCTATAAACAAGAGCATTAACATAATTAGTACTTAATTAAGCCATTTGAGAGTAAAAATCTAAGGAACCCAGCAATTTCTCCTGCTGTGTTTGACTTGCACATGACCTTTGGGCACCTTGTTCCTATCTCTCAGGTTTTTACTCTATCTCTGTCACCCACAGAGATGGACATGCTTTTCATCTTATCTTTGGCCACAACTATGCTAACTCCATTATCAAAGATTTCTGAAAGTTTCACCTCTACCCATAGCCTTCTATTCTCAAAAGGCTGAGAGGGAGGTGTCAAATATGGCTTCCTGTAGGAACTACTTAATGAGCTAATAGGAGCTAGTATTTGAGGTGAATTTTGGAAAAAGTCATAGAGGAGTTGAGGAGGGCATGTTTTCTAGCAGTGGGAGACAATCCATGCAAAGGGTTAAAGGCTGAAGAGGACACTGTTTGGGTAATACCAAGAAGCCTAGTTGTCCTCCCACAGAAAACGAGGTTTTATTTTGGAAATATTTTAAGAAAAAATATTGTTTTAGAATTTTTTTTTGAGATGTCTGTGGGATATTCTAGCAAGGATCATGGGATCATGAGCTCTAACTTTAGAGTTGGATGGGTTCTCTAGCACAAGTGAGGGTGATTCTTTCCTAGGGTCACACATCAGAACAAGGATTTGAACTTTTGAATTTGATTTTTTTTTTAAAGAAATGAGAAGAAAAAGTTTAACCTTTAATTGTATAGCATATACAAAAGGGATATATTTATAAATCTGAAGCAAAGATTAGTATTAACAATGTATTCTCTTTATATGTTAGCAAATAACAAAATAATGCCCCAATAACGATTAGTTACAGAATGCATTCTGCTAACATGGAAGATTATATACAATTTGCTATATTACGAGGGTATTTGTGGAAAATAAATGTTGAAAAAATCTTTTAAAATTATCAACTTCTCTTAAAGAGTAAATCAATTTTAAGGATTTTATATATGCAAAATAGAAAAAATTATAGTAGGGTAGGTGAACCAAGTGAATGGTTGAACATTACTTTAATACAGAATTTCCTTGATATAATTATTACTAAGAATGACCAATATTTAATACTGATTGAGGAATTTCAAGAAATTTTCTAGAAAAGGAAAATTAGGAAGTAGTTATTAAAAAGGGTCATATATTTCTTAAAGCTGCTTGTATGTCTTTGCAGACATTTTTTTCTGGAAGAGGCACCTACTACTAAAATGATTGTCCAAGTGAGCAGTTGGCACTGTGAAAGTGGAGCTCTAGAGAAAGTCAGCATTTATCAAGCCCCTACTATTTATGCCAGGGCACTGTGTCAAATTGAATTTTTAGGAAAGGAAGAGATCTGCATAGCTGTGATAATTGAACTCATAGTACCTGATGAGATCACTCAGTGAGAATGTAGAGAGAAAAGAGAAGACACTCGATTCTTAGAGAATACAAGGTGTGGGAACTGTCAGTCAACAGGCACTTATGAAGCACCTAAATGCCAGGGATTCAGATAGGAAAAAGATAGTTCCTGCCTTCCAACGAATAGAGGAAAGCAACACTTAACAGGAAGCTGAAAAGAAAAGGTGTACAAAGAGGGCCATGATGGAAAAGTTCAAAGTAGTTTGTCTTGGTGGGAAATGAAGATGTGGCTGGCCTGGGCAATCTCTATAAATGGGCATTTTGGAAGGAACTCACTGCTCTACCTTCCCAACCAGAGAAATCCCAGGGACAGAAGGGGCTCATAAGGTAGAAATGAATGATTTTTCAGGATGATAAGTTTCCTGTTAACATGATGGAGAAATCAAAAGGAGTATAGCCAGGAAAGAAATATTAGGTTTGAGATGTCTATGGACTATTCAGGTTGGAGCCAGAGAATCACTAACTCTAGAACCAAATGAGAAATCTGAGCAGGGACATTTCAGGGTGCTTTTTGTACTTGTGCTACCAGCACCTAGCACAGTGCTGGTAACACAGGTAGTTAACAGATATTTGGTGAATTGAATTAACAAATAAATAAAAATAGGATTCAAATGAGTTCACTAAGTTTGAAAATATGACCCCAAAGCAGTTCAAGGTTAAGAAATGAAGTTGACTCTTAATTGCTTTCTCTGGCTGTGCCCCATGCCTAGAATTCTCTCTTTCATCACCACCTCCTGGCTTAGAGAAAACAAGTTTGACTTTCAGCAAGAAACCGTTTAATATCCTCTCTCTGAGATTAACCCCAGTTTATCTGTATATATCTTGTTCATTAAAAGTCGTTTACATGCTGTCTTCCCAAATAGGCTGTGAGCTTCTTGAGGGCAGGAACTTTTTTTTTTAACCTTTCATTATATCCTTAGCACTTAACACAATGTCTGACTAACACTTAATAGGCAAAAATAAATACTTGCTGACTAATATTAATAAATCACTGTAATATTTGGTGAAATGATAAAAAGAAGCCTACTGTTTCTGGCTTTCTAAAAGTATGTGAGGAAATGCTTTATTTCTTGTCCCAACATTCCAAAATCATTGAGATTTCATGTTTAGCCTGGTTAAGTTCTGGGTAACATGCTGAACCATCATGTTATGCTTTAGGAAATCTTAAGGTTTAGTTATATATGAGTAGTAGAGGAATATACTCTATTAGGATAACAAAGATGAGAAAAGTTGGAAAAGAGAGGTACATAGGAATGTATTTCTTAAAGGTTACCTCTCACCATTGGCTACTAGGTTTACTAAGGAATCATATGTAAAAAGAAAAAAAAACCCACTAATACTAATATACACTCTGTATTTTTAAGCTTAGGTCTACCAAAAGCAATTTATAGGAATCCCTTCCACATCATAACTTTATATGTTTTGGTTCAGGAAAAGAAATTAAATGGAATTTTTTTTAGAGTTTTGTGGAAGTTGCAGACAACTCATAAAGGCCAGCAGACAATACCAAAAAGATTTAGAAACTATATAGCCTATGACCAAATACTTAATTCAAATAATAAGGTACTGTAAACACTCCATAAAAGAAAAAACTTCAGACTTCTTTTCTAATACAAAGGGTAGGCCAAGAATTTTATGCATATTTTCCAGAGGACTCTTTACTCCTAGTTCATGCAGTGTGTAAGGGATGCTTGTAATTATGGTATTAATCTACATGTAAGTCATTTCTAGTTTGAACAGAGAGACAGGAAGCCAGGAAAAGACAGATACCCATAGAGAGAGGTAGAAAAACAGAGAGACAGATAGAGAGACAGAGAGACAGACAGAGAGGCAGAGAGAGAGAGAGAGAGAGAGAGAGAGGCAGAGACAGAGATATCCTTGTCATTTTTGACCCAAGACAATTTTAGATGACATTTGTAGGAAACGAATATGGAAATGATATCTTAAAATACTGTTTGAGCTGACATGCCAAAATTTGTTGAATAACCAAGTCAGAGCCAAGTAGGCTTCAAAGACCCCAGAAGCCATGTAGTAGA
Organism: Monodelphis domestica; assembly: GCF_027887165.1. Classification (NCBI taxonomy): domain Eukaryota; kingdom Metazoa; phylum Chordata; class Mammalia; order Didelphimorphia; family Didelphidae; genus Monodelphis; species Monodelphis domestica. The sequence continues at coordinate 320,124,221 of NC_077229.1, read as the reverse complement.
AAGAGAAATATTCTTAAGTAGATAGTAATTAATAGATACGTTTATAGTTATATGTATTCAATCAATCAGAATTTATTAAGTGCCTTCTTGTTGTTTAGTTGTTTTTAGTCCTTTCCTACTGTTCATAATCCTTTTTAGGGTTTTCTTGGCAAAGATCCAGGAATGGTTTGCCATTTCCTTTTCTAGCCCATTTTACTGATGAGAAAACTAAGCTAAACAGAGTTAAGTGACTTGCTCAGCATCACACAGTGAGCAAGTGTCTGAGACCAAATTTCAACTCAGATCTTCCTGACTTCAGTTCCAGTACTCTTTCCACTGACCCACCTACCTCTCCATGAAGCATTTACTATATGCCAGGCACTACATTAAGCATTGGATTTTTTTATTGGAAGAATCTTTTGTTTTGGTTAAGTGCCAGTCTTGTAGTGGTGGAAATTAGCCCAAGTAGTTACCGAATTGCTAACGGTCACATAGAGTTCCTATAGGTAGAAGTGTTATCTGATACAGACTAATAATTAATGGTCATACTTAACTCACTCAAATACTACTAGTAAAGAATTTAGGATCATAGATTAAGAACTAGAATGAATCTCATAGATCATTTATTTTATAAATGAAGACACTGAGGTCTAAAGACAGGAAATAAGGGATACAAAGTTATACAGTAATAAATGGGAAAATTGAGACACTAATGCACCATTGGTGGAACTGTGATCAGATCTTCCCATTCTGGAGAACAATTTGGAACCAGGCATAAAGGGCAATAAAATAGTACACACTCTTTGATCTCATAAATACCACTACTTAGTTTGTATCCCCAAAAGGTCAAATATACGGCAAAAGGACCTACTTATACAAAAATATTTAGAGCAGCTCTTTAAAATTTTTTTTTCCCATTTGAATTAGTTTATTTAGTCAATTTAGAACATTATTAGAGCAGCTCTTTTTATGGTGGCAAAGAATTGGAAATTGAAGGATGCCCATCAATTGGGGATTGCTGAACAAGTTGTGGCATATGATTGTATTGTGCCATAAGAGATGACAGACAGGATGATCTCAACAAAACATGAAAAGACTTATATTAACTGATACAAAACAAAGTTAGCAGAATCAGAGGTTGTATGTAATAACAACAATGTGTGATGATCAACTCTAAATGACTTAGTTATTCTAATCAATACTAATTCTAATCAATAATACAATTAATTCTGAGCAACAACCCAAGACAATTCCAAAGAGTCATGATGAAAAATGCCATTTAACTCCAGAGAAAGAACTGATGGACTCTGAATACAGACCCAAATATATTACATTTCACTTTTTCATCTTTTTTTTTGTTAAACTATTCCACAAAAGGGCTAATATGGAAAACTATTTACCTGACTGCATATGTAAAATCTATATCAGGTTATTACCCATCTCATGGAGGAGGGAAGGGAAGGAGGGTTTGAGAGATGGATAGAATTTGGAACTAAAAATTAAAAAAAATTTAAAATATTATTTAAGAAATAGTATTCTCCCAAACTAACTAACAAGCAAAATACCCTTTCCGTTGCCCGTATTAGTCTGAGAAGATTGTAATCTGCTTATCTCATTAGGTCATAGAGTGAATGAAGAACCTGAACTGGGAAATAACACAAAATGAAACAGACAGTAGAGCCTGACTGCCTTCACTTTAAGTTGGTTGGCTTTTCTGCTTGGATTAGAATCCAAAGACCCAGCTCTGGGGATATATCACTGTAAGACTGAGTTCCTTAACAGAAAGGACTACTTTCTTTGTTTCTACATTGTTTAGCATAGTGTTTCGCACCCAGTACATATAAATGCTTATCAACTGAGTAACAGTAGAAACCCAAGAATACGGGACCCTCTTGCTTATACCACACATTATTTCTGCATTGAAATAAAGATTAGTCTGGTTAGAAAGAATTTATTTCTGAACCACTGCTCTGGGAGTAGAGGTAGGGAGAGCCGTGAAGTTTTTGCCAAAAGACTCCCAGCTTTTTGTTTGTTTGTTTGTTTCCTTTATTCCACCCCCCCCCTTTTAAAAGAGGCTCACTTGAAATCTAATATTGCAACTGAATTAATATTATAGTAGACTCCACACTGATCTTGGGGAAAGGAGGGGCTCAGTTGGATGTTCATTATAGTGGCTCATTCACAAGTGTTACAGGGCTGTCATTGTTTCCATTTAATCATTTTTCTTGCTGCTAGGGGTTTAGCATTCCCACATTAAAAAAAAATATCATTCCAAGACAAATACCTGACACACCCCAAGGCAGCCTCAAGAAAGAGTGATCTATTATGAATTGTCTGTTAAATCAACTAGCCTAAAGCTGGCTGCAGTATCTACTGATGATAACATGGTTTATGGATGGTGGGTGGTGTGTAAGGGTCAAGATTTGAAGACTTTTTTGAATTTATTAACTTATATTTTAACAGAAGGGGCATCATTAATATTTAGAATGCTTTGTTTGGAGTCAGGATGATTTGGATTCAAATCCCCATCTATGACATTCAGCAGCTGAGTGATCATGGGCAAGTAACATCTTGACTTCTTTGTGCCTCACGGACATAGGACATAATTGTTAAGCTTCACATGGTTTTCCATATTATGCTGGTGGAGGTAGTTCCCAGAGCAGTAGTTACTAATACTGAAGAAATTACAGACTCTTAAGTTTTTACCCATTTCTTACATGGGTGCAAAAATTAGCAGTAATTAGAAACCTTGAAAATTGGATATTTTAGTGAGGGGAATACCTGCTGGACAGAGGAAGAGTTGAGGTCATTTCTCTCCCTTCAGACATTATTCCCAACATGACAACCATATTGAACCCAGAAATGAGCATGTGACCATTCAGAAGTACATATAACTTCTAAGAAGGAACTTCAATAAACCAGTCTGGCAAATAAACTTTCTCTCATCCTACCTCTAAGCATGTGATGTGCAGACTCTAAAATTACTTCTGCCTCTATCTTTTGCTTAGGGTGAGAAAAATGGTTCCAGGTCTTTTTGCTTCATTCCAACTGAGATTATATTTCCTAGGATGGTTTTTCCAGATCCATTCATACAAACACCCAAAAAACATGGCTGACAGATGTAAGATCTTACAAAATCCCTTTAGATTTAAATCTTGCATGTGTGAATTCATTGATATTAACTTGTTGGTATAGGGTTCATTTACCCAGTGTTCAAAATATGTTTACAGATTTAAAAGACCTAGACAGTCATGTTTTCTCCATGAGAAGATTGGAAGAAAAAACCCAACATAGCTGTATTTAGTTTCATTTAATCGGATAGATTGTAGTTTACCAATCTATAATCCATCTCTTCCAAAGTAAGAATTATCACCAGGTAAATAGAATTAGGGAAAGTAATGATACCTTCCATTTATTAATCCTCTTTCTCAAAGAACTTGATAAAATATGAAAAAGAAACCAGATCAGGTTATATCTATGAACAACATGTAAAAGTATATGAATCAGAGGGCATTAAGGTGAAAAAAAAAAGGAAAAGTTCATTTAAAGACTGGCCTGGAATGACAAAAATGCACATTCTTCTTATCACAACACTTCTAATAAGCCATTAAATGTTAATAAAACAAGATTATCTTAAAAATGAGCTCTTCAAAAAAACATACTTAATGCCAGAGTTTTTTGTTCCTTGTACATTTAGAAGAAAATTTATCTGAATTTTGCAGCAAAATAAAAGGCTTTTCTTATCAGTCTCGTACCTAGCAATGAGAGCAGCCTTTGTTCTCCAGAGTCTCATTTGCTGATACTGAGATGGGGTGACACTGAAAAGATTCACTGTGTGAGCAACCATCCAATTTCTCACTGGCTGTCAATTATCTGAAGGCCTCATCCAGCAACAGAGGCACAGAGGCACATGTTGGGCTGTATGGCTGAAATAAAGTCCACCTTGAGTCTTGCGCCATTGTGGAACAACTAGTGGTCATTCACAATACTGGAAAAAAAGTTGGATTTCCCTAAGACTTGACACCAGACATAATGTTAATATTTGATCCTTTTGTTCCAACTCTCCAAGAGATTAATTGGGTAGAGAAGGGAGACTTGGATTAACCTGCTCACTTATTCTATGGGAGGTCAGGGGAAGGAGTAAGAAAGGGAGGGAGCAAGGAGATTTCTAGGGAGAGTTTCATTATTGTATAATTACATACTCCAATGAATTTAATTATTCTACAGTTAAATTCCTAGAAGACAAATGTCTTCTCAGTATTTACCTTCTACTCCCTTTTGGTGTATCCATTTCTTTCTAGATATTTAGTGTGAAAATATATTTGGGGAAAGCTATAAAAAAGGATTGCTCTCTCATGCCAAGAATTTCCATCTTCTCATATTCTACTGTGATCTTTTGCTGTGTAAATTTTGGAATTTGTTAAGACCAATTAAGTATTTCAAAATCATAGATGATCTGATTTGTTTTAGAAATACAGTTTCTATTGCTCCCTAGTCTTAAACCTGAGTATAGATATAGCTACTGTCTTGATGGAAGACCCTTGTTTCTCAAGCAGAGGGTTTCTCAAGAGTGCATGCCTTTATATCTTAGGGAATTGGACCAGGGGATAGAGGTAGTTGTGTGAGATTTTGTTTTGAGCTGACATTAATTTAATCTTGAACATAATTTACTTAACTTTCTTGTGTCTGAGTATAAAGAGTTAGTTTGTCTATCCAAATATCACACCCAAGTCATCATGGATTATAGTGTGGTGGAAAAACCATTGAACAGAGCCAGGAGACTTGGGCTCCAGATTAATTTTGTGTCTTAGGATAAATCATTTTCACATCTCTTGGTCTTATTTTTATCACCTATAAAATAAACAGGTGACCTTAACTGATATGACATATTACCTGGGTGTGTGTGTCTTATCCTACTTAAAAGCTTTCCAGGAAGATAAGGACTGACTCATACCTAAAAATTGTACCCTCTAAGAAGCTGTGCACAGAGTTGATCACCCTGTAAAATCATATCAGCAGATACACTAAACCAAGTGGAGGGCAGCTGACAGGCTTGAAAACCTATTGGTGATCTAGGTGAATGTGTACCTGAAGCACGTGAAGACATTCCTTGGAATGGGCTAACGAAAACAATTTTTTCCAATGGCCATCGAGGCCGGTGAAGCAGGTGTAGTGAAATGTCTGGAGCTTGGTGATATCAATGATACCAATGTCATCTGCTGCAACATGGGCCATTGCCAGTCATCTTGACTTTTGTCTTGCCATTGGACTTTCTGGAAGAGAGAGTGAGACTGATGGCTTTGTGCAACTCTGCCTTACTTAAGTCTAATTTGTGCACAAGTCAAGACATCACCCCCTGATGTCATTGGTCCTCTTTGAAAGGAAGAATGAGTGACAACAACAACAACAACCCTTCTCATCATCTCCAAATAGCTCTGCACACAACAGGCACTTACCAACTGTTTGTTTTATACATGCATAACGAATATTTATCAAACATCTAGTGTCATGTCAATAAGCATTTATTAAGTACTTACTAAAGGCAACTGTGGATACAGCATCAGGCCTGCATTCAGGAAAACCTGAGTTCAAATCTAGCCTCAGACATTTACTGGCTTTGTGCCCCATGGCAAGTCATTTAAATCTGTTTGCCTCAGTTTACTCATTTATAAAGTGAGTTGGAGAAGGAAATGGTAAACCATTTAAAGTATTTTTGCCAAGAAAACTCCAAATGGGGTCATGAAGAGGCAAACATGACCGAAGTAACTCAATAATAAAGTACCAGGCACTGCACCAAGACCTAGGGATACAAATGTTTGTAAAAATTGTTCCTGTGCTCAAGGAGCTCATGTTCAATAGAGGAGGCAAAAATAAAGCACATGTAGTGTATGTACAGAATGGAGAAGATAACTTTAAGGAGGCAGAAAGCACTAGCAATTAGATATATAAGGAAAGGACTCTTGAAGAAGGTGGGATTTGAGCTGTCTTTAAAAATGCTAGGGAAGCTGAGAAATTGAGCAAAGAGGGGAAAGCATTCCTTGCAATGAGGAGACAGCCAGTATAAAAGAGACATGATACCGTGAGCAAGGAACCATGAACAATTAATTGCTCATGAGATGAGGGTGGGGTAGAGGGAAAAAATCTGGACCAATGATTTTATCGATGTGGGGAGTACCTGGTGAAGAAACTCTTTCCACTATTTGTGATCAGCAGCCCTCCTGCTGATTCTTTGAGAGTTGTCTGTGGGCCCTTAGAGGTTAAGTGACTTGCCCATAGTCACATTGCTTCTCTTTGTCAGAGACAGAGCTTGCTAGCAGATAGGAGACTCCTTGATTATTATCTATTAATTAATGTCTGTTTAAAGTATCTATATTTTATTGATATAATGAAATGAAGTAGATTGAGCACTTGGGCAGAGAACCCAAACATTTGGCTTTTCCAGAGTGAGCCCAGTATGGCCACCCTAATGCCATCTTTCACTAACCCCTATTAGCCAGGGCAGTTTCATTATTGGTATTCAAACACCAGAGCAATGAACCATTTCTTCTTTCTTAGCTCACATCAATACCACAGAAGCATTCCTTGGGAAAATCATTAACCAATTATAAAAATAAATTAAATGTTTCTGTGTAATCAATATACAGATTTTTTCCCTTTTTAAAGCTTTAATGGAAAAGCTATAACTGATATTTATAATGCCTTGAAAGCAAATCCTTGTCAGCTACCACAGTTCTTAAAAGGAAATTCTAGGAAAGGAATCCTTAGTACTTTAGGAAGCCTGGATAGGAGGGGAGAGGAAGAATTTCAGGAGCTAATTGGGGAAGAGTGATCTAGGACCCTTTTCTAGAGAAATTTTAGTCATTTGAGAATGGATATCTGGCTCTAGAAATCATTCTCCAGGGTTATATTCCTTGACAAAACTTTGAAGTAGCAGATATTATTTGGCATTATCAGAAAAGAATCTGTTGTGAACTTTGTGGGACAACCTGCATAAGTTTTGGGGATAGTGGAATACTGCCATTTTTATCTGCATTTCTTTGTTTGTTACTAATAGGGGAGAAGTTAGCCAAATTACCATGTAATAATATTGTGAAAACTGCTCCCTGTACCCCTTATGAAAACTTCCTGATTGTCTGAGAATAGACCTGGACTGTGAAGAATGGACCAATGAGTACCTTGAAAGTAGGGACTTTGCTTGCCTTTATTTTTATCCCAGATTCTTGAGGATTGAGATTGTTTGATACTATTTCATATTACTATTGCCTAGCTCAGTGCCTGGCATAAATATTTGTTTTATAAATATTTACTGACTTGACCAATGTGCTTGATCTAGAAAGATTAGGGAACAAATCAATTTAATTTGGGGGACATTTTCTGGGTCACAGAATCTGAGAGTCGTTAGTGGACTCAAGATCATTTAGTCTAACACATACCTGCACAGGAATCTTTGCAAGGAGTTGTAGTTTTGTGAATCAAGCTAACATTTTTCTTTTTTGGGGCCCATTCCCTTGGCAGTAGAAAAATCATGGACAAACTAGGCATGGAAAATGTAACCTGGGGTTTTAGGTGTTTTTCAGTCTGGGATAAAATAGATGTCATTTATATGCATTTTTGATTATTTTAAACTTAGGTATTATTTGAAATTTGTATATAAGTAATTTATTTCTTATAAATAAACTAGGAATATACATTTGGTGTCTGATGGGTGTGGTTGTAGAAAATCAACATATTTGTAGTGGCAAAATAGAGAAAGGAGGCCGAAATCAAGGGATCAAAGATCATAGAGTTGGTGAAGATGTTAAAGATCTTTTAATCCAACTCCTTCATTCTAAAGATAAAAAAATGGGACTCAGAGAGACTGAATAACTTGCCCAGGGTCATATAACTAGTTAAATGTCAGAGGTATGATTTGAACTTTATCTTCATGACTCCAATGTTCTGACACTATTTAGTATACTCTTTCTCATAACTGATTAGATACAGATCTCTGCGTTCTGAGAACCAAACTATAACAAACATTAGGAAGTTCTAGATGACAGCACAGTGATGGCAAACCTATGGCACAGGTGCTAAAGACAGCATGCACAGTTCTTTCTGTGGGCACAGGAGCTGCCCTCTTCCTCCTCCCAGAGTTTGTTACTAGAAAGGCAGAGGGACTTGGGTGGAGCTGCTCCCCTTCCCCTCTCCACCATGCCTGATGACATTTTTTTTCACATCACCCACCCCTCTGCCCAGCAGCCCAATGGGAGCGCATAGGGGTTAAGGGGGCACAGTTCACAGGTGGCAGAGATGCAGGGGAACCTAGAAAAATGATTATGCACAGAACCCCAAATATTTCTAATATCAAAAAGAAATAGAGAATAAATATATCATACAAAGATCTGATACTTGTGATGAACTGGTACATATCCATGCATAAGAAATTTCTACAGAGGCAAAAGTCAGAGTATATACATACAGATACTTTTTGACAATGAAATATAAATCAAAACAACCTTGTGATATTATCTTACATGCTAAAATATCAATTATAATCCAAAATTAGTAAAATTCCATATTAACAGGGGTAAAAGGAAATAGCCTATTACATTGTTAGTATAATAGGTGTAAAAGTTTTGGAGAAGACCATGGGGACATGAAATGACTCAAAAATAATAACTTCCATTGATTCAAAAATTCTATTATTGGAACTGTCTATAGATACCATGAAAAGAAGCATAAAATGATATATCTATATACAAATATATGAAAATGTTAAGTAACAACAATCGAATTGGAGACAAACTATCCAACAACTGGTGAAACAGAAGAGCTTAATAAATTGACACATTTTGGAGTGTAGTGTTATGATAACTACAAAAATATGAAGAATACAAAACAATGGAAAAATTCCTATATAAGGTGAATCAAAGTGAGATTAGCAGTACTTGAATGATGTGTGCCATAATTGTCCGCTATTTAATGAAAAATTGGTGTGTGTATGTGTGTGCGTGTGTGTACGTGTGTGTGTGTGTGTATCTTGGGTGAGGAAGCCAAAGAAAATGGGATGCAGACAAATGCAGAAGAGAACAAATATGTTTCTACCTCTTTCTTTCTATATATACTGATTTGAATCCTACCTTAAACACTTGGTACCTGGTGACTAGGGCAACAAGGTGGTAGAGCATTGAACCTGGATTACATTTAGACACTAGTTTTGTGATCCTGGACAAGTCACTTAACTCTGTTTGCATCAGTTTTCTCATCTATAAATAAGCTAGAGATGGAAATGGCAAACTACCCCAGTATCTTTGCCAAGGAAACCCCAAATGGAGTCATGAAGAGACAGATATGATTGAAATGACTCAGTAACAACTGCCCTTGGTGACTGACTTTAGGTAAGTCACTCAACCTTTGGTATCCTCAGTTCCTTATCTAAAAAACTTAGATAATAATAACATCTTTCTTACAAAAAGGATTAAATGAGATAATGTGTTTCATGTGCTTGGCAAACTTTAAAGTGCTTTATATTTGCTGTCATTATTATTATCAACTACCTAGGATAAACAAAACAATTCAATATTTCTGTCAGCTGATAGTTCTTCAGGGATAACGAAGACCATCAAAGGCCCCTGGTACAAGTCTGGTTAAATGCGTCTATACTCCATGGGTAGCATCAGCATGGAGGATTTTAACCCACCATTATGCTGGGGTAGTAAAAAATGCTTACTTCCTCTTCCTCCTGGCAAGAGCCATATCTCGTTTTCAATAAAGCCACCCCCAAGAAAGAGCTGCCAACCAGTAGCCATCTCTTTTAGCTGGTATGGCCCCCTGCATCATTAGTTTTTTTGGCTTAGCAATCAATTGGGGGTGGAGGAATTAAACCCAGAGATGAATCATACATAGCAGGCAGAGGACATCTGCACTTACTCTAGTTTCCCAGGGACAGAAATAACATCTATAAATGTTCAAAGATGAGGGAAATGCTTGTCCTTGACTGCAATTCTGATTGAGAATACTATAAAAGGAAGGGACAAGAATTGTTGTCTCCTTCATTCATAATCAAATTCTGTTAAAAAGGAAGGCATGAGCGAATTCCTTAGGACAAAGAGAATACAAAAAGTAGCAGACTAGGTGGTATCTCTGACCCAGATCCCAGAGAAATACATAGTAATTTTCTCTAATGTATAGGAATTGATACAGTATATTAAAAATAAATTCTCACGTGTTTCTCTAAAAGGGGATACCACTATGTTAATGTCCTTTGCAGGACTATCTTTGGCAAATAACTAGGAATTGATATTCTCTACTGAAATAGACCGGGCAATTTTTTCCCTCCATTATCCTATGTGTGGTCAAATGGAAAGATCATTGGATTCAAGCTTAGAGCAACTGGGTCCAAATCCAGATATTGTCACTGAGTGTTTGCACTCTGAAAGGCAATGGGCAACTCAACCTAAAAATAAATCAAAATTGAATGTAAAATTGGAGAGGATTAGATTTAATGATTTTAGAAGTCCTTTCCAGATTCAAATTTTTGATACTGTGAATGGCAATCCTTTATCTCCTCCCTAATTACATTTGCCCAGTATCATATTAAGGCAATGAGTTATCCAATCTTTTGCATAAATACATTTTATCTCTCTTCTCTTAATTTAAAAGTTCTTCAACAGAGATGGAAAACTCTAGGGGTATAGGAATGTGAGTTAGTCTACGATTCCACTAAAGGAAGTTAAAAGCTAAATTACTTCACTGCTGGGGATTCTCATAGATTTTAAACTTCAATAATGAGAAATATTACAGTGAAAAATAAGTTATTTTTGATATATCTTCAAATTTTTGGCAGCTCTCATTAATCTATCCTCAATTATGGAATCCAACATATTGAATGAAGCTACCTGAAATAAAATTTGAAGCTTGTTAATGTTCTATTGCCAATATCAATCAACCTTTTTTAAAAAACCCAATTGAGACCCATTATATTATGATCTAACCGCACTCCTTTGTAATGACAACAACAAAAATGGACTGACCTAGAAATCATGTCTGATTGCATATTGAACATTCAACATCCATATGCCACCACTTCTCTCCCAAGAGAAGGTGGTGGGAAGAAGGGGGAGTAGAGACTTCCTCATTTTTTCTTCTATATCAAGAGTTTAATTAATTAGGTAGGTTGCTTTTTAGTGTTGTTTTTATTTAAGGTATTCTGGTCATTTTTTGTTTTTCTCTAATTTTGCTTTCATTATTCTGATCTCTTCACACAAGCCTTCCCAACTGTTACCATTAAAATCTCAAGAGATTGATTTTTCTTAATTTTAAAATAATTTACTAATTGACCAGTCAAGACATTCTAAGTGTGGTCAAATGCCTCTCTTGGCCATCATAAGACAAAAAGAAACTCCTGGCCCAGGTACACACATACATACACACACACACACACACACACACACACATTATTCAGCTCCTTGAACACCCCATGACATTTTTAATTGGTGATGCCTAATTAAGGGTCTGAAGGACCCGTAGCCTTTCCCAAAGCAACAGATGAGGTTTTGCACTTTTGCACTAGTCTCCTTCATTCACAATAAAATTCTATTAAAAGGCATTTTGGGGGTTCCTAAGGACAAAAAGAATGCAAAAAGTCACAAAGAGTCTCCCAGACAGAGAAATACATAGTAATTTTCTCTAATATATAGGAATTAATACAATACATGAAAAACAAATTCTCATGTGTTTCTCTGAAATCTTCAACTTCTTTTTTTTGTTCTAATGATGGTATAAGATTCCATTCCATTTATAGATCAATCTTGATCCAACAAATAAGACATTATTTCTATTTTTTTTGGCTACCAACAAAAATACATCTGGGAATACATTGGTATATTTCCTTGTTGACTTTGACCTCCTTAGAGTATAAGATCTCTGACTCAGAGGCATGAATAATCCAGTCATTTTTCAGGTGTATTTCTGAATAGGTTTATAGAATGGTTGGACCAATTCTCAGATTCCCCAACAGTATTGTTTTCTATAACCCATCCATCAGTGATTATTTCCATCTTTTCTCATCCTGGTTTAAGAGGAAGCAAGGAGTCATGATAGGAATTGGACACTTCATCAGAAAGACCTATGTCTATAATTCATAATTGCTGTGTGATCCTAGACAACTTGGTTAACCTCCTAGTAGCCTGGCAATCTCTAAACCTCTAAGTTATAAAAACAGTGCTCATCATACTGGTAGAAGGTTTTCTCTGTGGAAAGCTCTCTACAATGATGAGGCCCTGAACTATATTTTTAAGAGTGGGCCATCATTGTTTGTCTTTAAGCATTTGTTCAGCATTTCACTTTTCTTGGGAAGAAGCCTAATATAATAAAAAGAATGTTAGATGCAAATGAGTCACTGGAGAGCAGGACAAACTTCATCAACTCCTTAAATATTCCTGACCCTTTACTTCCTTTTGTAAGTGAGCAGGTTTGAAGAGATGATCACTAAGGTTCATGCTAGCTCTAATACTGTGATTCTGTTTTAAGGTATTTTTTTTTCCCTTTGGAGAAACTGATTCTCCCATCAACAAATCTGATATAGTGAGTTATTTAACATTTTTTACTGTATTTGTGCTTTCATTTAAAGGCCTTAACGTTAATGTTTTAAAACATTTTCTTAAGGGGATTAGACTCTGCCTGCATTCAATCATTTGCTACTATTAAACTGTGATATACAGGATGGGGAATTCTGTGGTGGAGCAATGATGTGAAACTGGAATTCTGAGAAGAGCAATGTGGGTAATCAGGAACCTGGAAGGATTCATTTATGAGTAAAGAATAATGAATGATGCATTTAGTGGCTGAGCCAACCAAACCTCAACTTTCAGCTTGTGCAATGTGGAAGTTGCGGAAAGTTCAGACTTATGTCAGGGCAGAATGACCCAGATTGGATCACGTGCCAGGTTGTGATTCAGTCTGGTTGTTCTTCAAAGACCAAACCCATGGAAAGATAGGAAACACAAGTACAGGATGCAGTTACTGAGGAAATGGCAAAGGGTAAAATAGAATGGCTAAGGAAAAGAAAGTATAGATACTGTTTCAGGAAAACATTCCATAAAAAACAAAAATCTATCCATCAGAGTAATGTCCTTTCCCTGGAAGCATTGTCATTGCAACACTTATTGCTTAAAAGCTAAAAAGATCAACTGAGAAACAAACCAATCTCCCTCTGAATTTGAGATACTTTGCTGAAGAAAATCAATTGGTTATAAACTTGCAAGATGACAGAAAAGGAACTCTAAACAAGGATGTTTAAATAAGAGGTGACTAGCAAGTAATGAGATATCTTTTCTCAGGTGACTTGTGGAGCATCCCTTCATTGTTATGGCACAATCATGCTTTATCCACTGAAGCCTTGTTTATAACTTCAACAGCAGGGTTTAAAATTGCTTTAAAGGTATTGGTTTTAAAAAAGATGTGATAATAATGTGGCAAGACTACCCAGGAGCTGTGCAAAAAAGTCCTTCTCCTTAATTTATTCACCTACAATTGGAGGGGACCATTGAGTTGAGTTCTGTGGGTTAGCACATCCTTTGCTTGTGCTTTATGGTCCCCTTTGTCAGCAATTACGTCCCATTTCCCATTATCTTAGGAGCATAAAACAAATGGATTTTCTTGAGTTGCTCAGGAGAAACTGATTTGTTTCTTTTCACAGCATGATATCATGTCAAAGGGACTAGTTTTGATTTTAAAAGACCTCAGTTCAGATCCTGTGACCTTGAACAAGGCTCTACATCTCTTTGAGCCTCAATTTCTTAATTTGTGCAAAGAAGAAGGGACTAAATGATTGCCAGCTCTAAAAAATACCTCTTTTACTTAGCTTAAGGACTTCTTTTAAAGAAGAAAAATGGCTTTTGGAAAAATTAAACTATTTAATATAGGTAGCCATGGTTAACAATGCCCCAACAATGTAATTGAAGTTACAAATCAGATAACTTATGTTTGAGTCTTTTTGTTTTTCCAGAGTTTCTTTCCATGAAAGATGTTTCTTTTTTTTTTGTCCTTTTGAGAGTTGTCTTCTACTTGCTATTTGCTCTGCCAATCAATCTGCCTTCAACTTAATGCTTGCTTGGCTCTAGTTCCTTTTCTCACACATTCATTCTGGTGCTATCTACCCCCCCAGGCAGTTATTTCCCCCTCCCCTACTTATACAGTATTATTCTTAGGAAACAAGGAAATGGTTTTGCAATTCATTTCATCAGAAAAAATTGATTGAAATTATAATTCTGTTTACCATACATCTTGATAAGTATAAACATATCTTCCAAAGAAATGACTCCTAGAAAAAAAATTGCAAACTCTTGATCAAATTGCTTTGGGGCAGTCCCAAGTGGCGAAAAACAACAATAGCAGTAGACTGATTTGTCAGGAAAGACAGAGGCACAGAATGAACATCTTGCAAAAGAATCATGAAAATAAAAGGAACAAGCTCAAGAATTATATGAACACAACTACAAAACACTTTTCACACAAATAAAACTAGATCTAAACAATTGGAAAAACATTAATTGCTCATGGGTAGGATGAGTTAATATAATAAAAAATGACAATCCTACCTAAACTAATTTACTTATTCAGTTCCATACCTATCAAACTACCAAAAAACCTTTTTATAGAATTAGAAAAAATCATAAAAAAGTTAATTGAAAAGAATAAAAGATCAAGAATATCAGGGGAACCAATGGAAAAAAACGTGAAGGATGGGGGTCTACCAGATCTTAAATTGTACTATAGTGTTCATCATTGATCATCAAAACAATTTGGTATTCCAGAGAGATAATAAGGAAAAATACATGTACAAGAATATTAATAGCTGCGCTCTTTGTGGTGGCAAAAAATTGGAAAATGAGGGGATGCCCTTCAATTGGGGAATGGCTGAACAAACTGTGGTATATGTTGGTGATGGAATACTAATGTGCTCAAAGGAATAATAAAGTAGAGGAATTCCATGTGAACTGGAATGAAGAGTAAAAGGAACAGAACCAGGAGAACATTGTACACAGAGACTGATATACTATGGTACAATCGAATGTAATGGACTTCTCCATTAGTGACAATGCAGTGATCCTGAACAATTTGGAATGATTTATGAGAAAGAACACTATCTACATTTAGAGGAAAAACTGTGGGAGTAGAAACACTGAAGAAAAACAACTGCTAGAATACATGGGCTGAGGGGATATGATTGGGGATATAGACTCTAAATGAACATTCTAGTGCAAACATCAACAACATGGAAATAGGTTCTGATCAAGGACAAATGTAATATGCAGTGGAATTGTGAATCGGCACGGGAAGGATGGGGGGAGGTAAGGGGGGAAAGAATATGATTCTTGTAACCAAGGAATAATGTTCTAAATTGACTAAAGAAAATTTAAAAAATAAGCCAATATGGTATTGGTTAAGAAATAGAAGGGTGGATCAATGGAATAGATTAGGGGTAAATGATGTCAGCAAGCTAGTGTTTGATAAACCCAAAGATCCCAGCTTTTGGAACAAAAACTCACTATGTGACAAAAACTGCTGGGAAAACTGGAAAACAGTATGGGAAAAATTAGGTTTAGATCAACATCTTACACCCTATACCAAGATAAATTCAAAATGGATAAATGACAAATATAAAGAGTGAAATCATAAGTAAATTAGGTGAAAAGAGATTAGTATACCTATCAGATCTGTTAGAAAGGAAGGAATTTAAGACCAAGCAAGAGATAGAGGAATTTAAGACCAAGCAAGAGATAGAGAACATTACAAAATGTAAAATGAATTATTTTCATTATATTAAATTAAAAAGGGTTTGTACAAACAAAACCAATGCAACCCAAATTAGAAGGGAAGCAATAAACCGTGGGGGGTTTGCAGGGGGATTTATAAGAAACTTCTCTGACAAAGGTCTAATTTCCCAAACATGTAAGGAACTAAGTCAAATGTACAAGAAATCAAGTCACTCCTCAATTGACAAGTGATCAAAGGACATGAATAGGTGGGTTTCAGATGAAGAAATCAAAAATATCAATAATCACATAAAAGTGTTCTAAATCCCTCCTGATTAGAGATATGCAAGTCAAAACAACTCTGAGGTACCACCTCATACATAGCAGATTGGTCAATATGACAGTAAAGGAAAATAATAAATATTGGAGGGGATGTGACAAAATTAGGACACATACACTACTGGTGGAGTTGTGAAATGATCCAACCATTCTGGAAGGCAATTTATAATTATGCCCAAAGGGCTTTAGAGGAATGCATACCTTTTGATGCAGTGATACCACTAATAGATTTATACCCCAAAGAGATAATAATGAAAATCGTTTGTACAAAAATATTAATAGCCCTGCACTCTTTGGGGTGGCAAAAATTGGAAAATGAGTGGGTGTCCCACATTTGGGGAATGTCTGAACAAATTGTGGTCTTTGATGGTGATGGAATACTATTGTGCACTAAGGAACAATAAACTGCTTGATTTCCACAAGAGCTGGAAAGATCTCCAGGAACTGATGCAGAGCAAAATGAGCAGAACAAGGAGAACATTGTACAAAGAAACTGAAACATTGTGGGACTGATGATCATATGTAATCAGCTTTGCTACTAATAGCAATGCAATGATCCAGGACAATCCTGAGGGATTTATGAAAAAGAATGCTATCCACATCAAGAGAAAGAACTGTAGGAATGGAAATGCAGAAGGAAAACATTTGATTTATCACCTATTTATATGAGTATTGGATGAGGGGTTTTGGTTTCTTAAAAGATTACTACTCTATTACAAAAGTGAATAATATGGAAATAGGTATTGAGTGATAATATATGTATAAACTCAGTGGAATTGCTTTTTGGCTCTGGGAGGGGGGTGGGAAAAGGGAAGGGAAGGAACATGAATTATGTAATCATAGAAAATACTTAAATCAAAAAACAAATAAATAAATAAACAAAAGGGGAAATGACTAAATCTATTAAAAGTCACTTTATGTAAGATTTTTCAGAAATAGCCTAATTCTATCGGTTGTGTGAAATGAGAGCTGTACATTGGTACATTTCAAGATTTGGTAAATGGTTAGTTCTTACCTTTGTCCATTTGTTGATTGTATATAATATTTTCGTAATTGATATTTAAGGTATTTCAAAAATCTTAGCACAATTTTAAGAGCTTAAGACTTTTGGGATGCCCTGAATAAATCCATCTAAGGTCTTTCCCATAAACTAGTATGAGATACTTTGCTTAGATCTGTGATCTCATCGATGTGGGCACTCCTGCCATCACAATTCAATGAATTCAATGTATCAAACTACCTCTCTTGAAGGGACTAATTGACCGTGTTATATTATAGTCCGAATTCCTTCTGAATTGGTCATTGGTCTAGAGAGATACTTAGATCACTTCCAACTCTCAGATTCTATGATTCTGTAATTCCATGATGAAGGAACTTACTTGTATTATTTTAGACATCTCTTGCCATACTTTACTTCCATCATATGTATTCTTCTTACAAGAAACTAAAGTTACCTTTGATTTCTTACTATTCTTAAATCTCTACACTCATGCATTCATGATCCTGTTGATCATTTTCTCTCCATTCCATACTGCTGTGAATATCCTTTCTCACTATCACCAGTACCCTTTAGACAACTGCAAATAACTGTTTTCTGAATGGCCCCAATCTCCTTCAGGACCATTCTCTTTCACTCCCTTTTGTAGCTTGCTATTTGGCTGAAGCCAACATTGAACATGGTTGGGAGTAAGTTCTCAGCTTTCACGTTCAATATAACAGATGCCAATTCTTTCTTTTTTAATGTAAAGCATGAGAGTGATGTGGATGGTCATTGCTCACTTCATACATAGCATGTAGGCATGTTGATACCTACTCACTCTCTAAAATGCCTCACTCATTACTTAATTCTGTGCCTTTAGTCCATTTAGTTTCAATTTTTATGGTATGTACCTTGATTTGAATGTATTTGATTGTAAGCTCTTTGAGGTCTTTTGTCACTTTTCCTATCCCTAGCATTTAGCAAAGTGCCAGCATCATATCTAAGGTGCTTACTACCTCTTGATTGATTGATTGAATAACCCCTTTAGACCTTTAAAAATCATTACATGTAGGGAAAAAGAAACAATATCATAAATGATCCTATTGTGAAGCAAGTATATAAATTATAAAATATTCCACACCCACATAAAAACATGAGTCACATTTTCTCACTAATGCACTCAGTATCTGTGGAGGAGAACAGAAACACCCTTATCTGGCAGCTGGGTGCATGAGAGAGGAAGAGAAGTGGACTTGTGATAACTCACAACTGTGGATTGCAAGCTTTGATGTCATCCATCCCTTTAAGAACATTTGTAGCAGGAAACTACTTGGTTTACAGTTTGTTGGTCCTCATCACTCTAGCAGGGCAAATCCTCTTCTCTTTTATGCTTGAATGTAACATTTACCTTTTAACTAATAATCACCCTAAAAAAGAAGTTTAGAAAGTTACTTTTTAATATGAATAGCAAAGACCTCAGCTAATCAGATAGAACAATCTGTGCTATACAAAGGAGCTCAGCTAGTTATTCACTCACTCAAACACAGTTGTTCACTCAGAATTTAGTTATAGCTCCAGTTGTATCTTTTTAATCTAGTTTCCTTGGCTCATCAGAATGCAAAGCTTAAGGATGACTAGGTGGCTCAGTTGATAGTCAGACCTGGAGGCAGGAAGTCCTGGCTTCAAATATGACACTTCCTAGCTGTGTGACCCTGAACAAATCACTTAATCCCAATTGACTAAACTCTGCTACATTTCTGCCTCAAGAACTGATATGTAGTATCAATTCTAAGATAGAAGGTTAAGAACATAAAAGAAAAATGTAAAACCTGTTTTTCCTATGCTTTTACTTCTTAAATCAGAGATGGCAGCAGAGAGCAATAAACACATTGGTGAAGCCTCATGTTTCTCCAGTTCTAGGTACAAATAGAAATTTACAAGACCATAGAAAACCACAAATTAACATGATCTTTAGTACATTTTTATGTATTTTGTTAAACATTTCCAAATTACCTTTCAATCTGGTTTTGGCTACATTTGGGAGTTTTTCAGAAAGCTTGAAATAAATTCTACCACCAATCAGAAATTACTTCTGTAATGACTTTTACTTATTAAAACTCCAACAGTAGGACTTTCCCACTGTTTACTGTTTCTTCAGTCTTCACTAGACTTTTCTCATCAATGGTCTCCCTTATGTTTTTTCCCCAGGTTCCTCTCAGGTTGCTTTTTCTTCAGTGGCTTAAATGAGAACTGCCTTACTTTCTGTGGCTCACATGTAACACTTCCCCAATTTCCCACATAATATTGATAGTTCTTTTAAAATCATACTTAATGCTCCCATTATTTATGTAATTTCTCTTTAAAATGTTTTACCTTTTTAAACCATGAAACCTTTTCATGCAAATGAAAAGAGGCATAATAATTCCTTGTGGCTCTGAAGTTTTTAACATTGTCCACTATTTCCTTTGATGTACTTGAAAATGCATTTCTTCCTCTAAAAAACTTTCTCTTTTTAAATAAATGAAAGCTCTGTCTTTGCTCCTTTAAGTCATCAAACTATTCATACTCAAGTGAAGCATCATTCTGTGTCAGGTGTGCCAAACTCAAATAGAAAATGGGACCACTAGACTATACACACACACACACACACATACACACACACACACACACACAAATACATACATAAGGATCCATGCAGGTCATGTATTGACTTAGAAAATCATGCATTCAACATTATCTATGTTCGATTGTATTTTTATTTTGTTAAATATTTCCCAATTTCAGTTTAATCTCACTTGCCATACTAGAGCATTCTCATGGAAGCTTTTTGATGTTTTTCAACAATTCTGAAGTTGTTTGTCTTTATGCTATTTCTAATTTTTCTGACCCAAACTGCTGAAATCCAATTTCAAAGTTCCTTCTTTATTTTTTAAATTTTAATTTAAAAATATTTTTCCATGTTTACATGATTCATTTTCTTTCCCTCCCCTTTTCCTCCCCCCCTCCCCAGAGCTGACATGCAATTCTACTGGGTTGTACAAATGTTATCACTTGATACCTAATTCCATATTATTCATTTTTACAATAGAGCAATCTTTTGAAACCAAAAACCTCAAATCATATATACCCCATATAAACAAGTGACAAGTTATGATTTTCTTTTGCGTTTCTACTCCCACAGTTCTTTCTCTCAATGTGGTTAGCATTCTTTCTCATAAGTCTCTTGGGAGTGTCCTGGATCTAGTAGTAAATTCTATTATATAGGATTTTTACACAGTGTGAAAGCTCATTCTTTAATACATAAACTTTATCAGTTTTTGTTAACGTTCTTTTCCTATTTCTTTCATGTATCAACATATCTATCCCTAACACTGGTAATATTTTACATCTTTCAAAAGTTAATATCATGCTTTTCTTTCACTCAAAAATACCTTGTATGTCCCTCTCATCAATAAATTATTCCATAGAGCAATATCTTAAAGGGACAATAGCAACAAGAGAGGAACATGGCATAGTAGGAAGAGTACTGACCTAGGAATCAATAAAACCTGGGTTCAAGTCTCTCTCCTGGCACTTACTAGCCATGTGAACATTAGCAGGTTGTAACTTCTAAGTTCCCCAGACAAGAAGAGTTGTAAATTTCTATCAAAGGAGGAAGTTTCTATCCTGAAACTACCTTATAGTGATAAAGTCATAGTCTAGATTCCCTAAATTAAAAATTCTCAAGAGACACAAAAACAACAGAGAAATTTACAATAGAGGATGATAATTAAGAAGTAGAATTAGCATCAATGTAGAGTATTGTATTGGACCTTAGGTGTACTTAATTTTAATTCCAGCTCTGTTAGGAAAAAAGAAGTTTGGACTTGGCCAAATCAGCTAAATTCTCTATGTCTAAGTTTCCTTAGCTATAGATTGAAGGGTTTGCATTATATTATTTCTACATTTCTCATCAATACTAAAATGCTATGCATCATCCAGTCACATATTCTGGTTGGATGATTCTTGACCAATGCAGTGGAAGTAATAGGTTTCTTTGGATCTCTGACAACTGTGTCAGAGGTTCAACTGGCACTTTGGAATCCAATTAACCACTGAGATAAGTATCTTTATTTGGATTCTATCTCCTGACCATTATGACCCCAAACTTAAGAACAAAAAGGTAGTAAGCCAATGAGGATGAACAGTGGATGACACTTAGCTACTGCCCAGAATCAGACTGATTTATTCACTTATCAGGTAGAAATTTCCATAATTTGTTAGCAATATTGCTTGAATATACATATTTATCTGAAGGAAAGAAAAATACTTTGGGGCCATTGAAAGTGAATATTCAAATGCATCCTTTGACAGTAACTAGGAGATGAAGAGTATTAAGAATTGATAGCATTCGGGTAATAGATAGGTTTCTGTTTTCCTTAGGTTCAGGAAAGGTTCTTAGAAATCAGGAAAAAAAATCAGGAAAGAATTGAAATTAATGTGGCAGCAATAGACAAATGTGGTAAAGGGCTTTCTCCCCACCCCTTTTGTTCTGAAAAGTCACCCTTCAAGATGCCATGATGTGAGACAACACAGGCTTCTTGCTCTGACTGCCTAATATCACAAAACTATGTTAACTAATGTATGTGGACAAGAAGCTTGGAGAACTGAGCTGTTTCTATGGAGATGGGAATTAGTGAGGAAGTACTTTTCTTCTGATTATGTTGAATTTTCCAAGGGACAATTGTACCCATTTATCTTTTTCGGAAGGAATAAGGACAATTCTGGGAACAATAGTAAGGATTTGGGAGAGACAGTTCCACTTTAACTAGATTTAATATTCTGCAACAAGACCTTTCAACATCTCCCAATGGAAACCTAAAACATATGGAAGAATTGCTCTTGCATAGCAGATATGAATGAGGTTGAGCCAGACAGATGAATATGCACTCTCTTAGAGTTTCAAGTAGGAACTTCTCTGCTAGGGGACATTTCATTCAAATACTGTGATTGTTCCTTATAATGCACAGTTTGTTATATGTTTATAACACCTTGGATTTATATTCAGCTTTTCCTTTGGGCTATTCACACAGTTTTCACATTTATTACATCATTAATCTTCAATATGACCATAAGGCTCCAAGTGCTGTATTTTCATTATTATTATTATTGTAAATATTTCATGGCATTGTGAATAACTCACTTTTTATATAGCATTTTGCAGTTCATAAAATGGTTTCCTCACCACAACCTAGTGAGGTAGGTAGTTCAAATATTATTATCTACAGCTTATAGGCTAGGAAACTGAGAATGGAATAGATGAAGTGACCTATTTAGAACTATAGAATTACTAAATAACTGAGATCTTCTTACTCCAAAACTATAGTGTTTTATGCATTGAACCAAAATGTCTTCCCAGATTACAATTAAAAGACCTGTTTCAAAATTTTGGTTCCTCACTTCTTGTTTACATGACCCTGGGAAAGTCCTTGAACCTTTCTTAGATCTCAGTATTTTTATCTATGAAATGGGAATGCTTATACTTATCTTAAAGGTTTGTTATAGGAATCAAACGTGTAATTTGCTTGAAAAGATTTGGACTGTTTGATTCTCACAAGAAACTGCTGAGAAAAGACAAATAGAAATAATGCATTAAAATTGTTAGCTTTGTTAACATTAAAAGTCTCTGGAGATTATATTTATTTATTTATAATTATTTATTAAATAAATTAAAAGAGTAAAGCAGAGAGAGAAAAGGCAAGATCTGCACTGGTGGGCGATTTCCCTTCCCAGGCCTCCTTACCAAGTCAGCCCTCTCTTGAGCTCAGTTTGCAATCTTCCTATAGATCAGTGGTTTGCAACCTTTCTAATGCTGTGACCCTGCAATACAGTTCCTCATGGTGCAATGACCCCAAACCAAAAAATTATTTTGGTGGCTACTTCAAAACTGTAATTTTGCTACAAACTGTAGCAAAAAACAAAACTGTAATTTTGTTATGATTGGGAATGTAAATACCTGATATGCATTATGTATTCTCATTGCTACAAATTGAGAGGTTGAGAACCTCTGGGCTAGATGCAACTCTGCTCTCTGCATTTCCTCGTCCAGAAATAGCCAGAGCCCTTTCTCCATCTAAAACTTAAACACTCTGTGATATCAGTTTGCTGAAACTCTCTGACTTGACCTCAGTCTCTGTGAGAGGCTGGTCTTCTAGACACCAGAAGTCACATGAGTCAAGAGGCAAGACTCTTCTGGGTGCCAAGGAGCTACCTGGGAAAAAAGGCGAGGGTCTTCCAAGTGTTAAGTCCTTAGTGGAAAAAAAAGAAAATGTCTTTTACTGAAGTTCCTTGACTCTTACTACTTCCTACCCTTGCAATTATTTTTCATTTATTTATCTGTGTACATGTTGTTTCCTCTAGTGGAATATAGGTTTTTCTGAGAGCAGGAATTGTTTCATTCTTGCTTCCCCCCCACCCCCCTGTATCCAGCATAGTGCATGACAGGTATTAAGCACTTAATAAATACATTGATATACTGACTTGTTGAATAAAGAAACCAATGATAGTTTTATGATATATGAGGACTTAAATATTTCAGGTCACTGTCACAGCACAACTGTGTGTCTTAGGAAAATGCTAACCATCCCATGATTAATGATGCACCTTGACTTTGGTTCTTTGTTATTGAGTCTGAGTCATCAATCTTGAATCGTGGAACAGTTTTACTATTTCTTGGTTGACTCTAAATAAAAGTCCTTGGACGACATAGCTGTTCTTAATAGGTTTGGTCACTGTTAATTAAAGTTGTTTGTCTAAGGATGGCAGATTTTCAGGGTCTTAAAAACATAGCTTCATAGGAATAAGTTATCAGATATTAGTAAGGGGCAGTGCAGGAAAGCTGAAACTCAGTGGTAATATATGGAGGCACATAGACCTGCATTGTACTAACAAGAGTATGTCACAATTATATAGTATTTCAAAGCTTTGAAGACTCCTTTCAAGAATGGCTTATTCTAAAACAAACAAAATGTTGATTAGGTATTTATTAGCATCATCTTGTTTATAAGTCAAATAACATTGCAATAAAATTTACTATAGAACAAGAATGGTTTATTCTGTTGCATCCTTTATATGTGCAACCTTGGGCTAATGACAGAGGCCAGAGAAGAACTATGTAAAACCGAGAGTCTATTTAGTCCAATCCACATGCTGATTTATAGCATATATAAAAATTGGTCATCTGACATCTATGTGAGGACACCCTATGGGAGGGAACCCTTTACTTCTCAAAGAAGTGCACAGCCCTTTCCCATGCTTTTTTGATAGCTGCAATTATTAGAAAGTTTTCTCTTATATAAAGTCTAAATCTGCCTTCAACTTGGCCCACTGATCTTTGTTGTGTTCTCTGACCGTATTACCATTTCTTATAGAAATGTTAACTAAAGAAATGTAGTGGAAGCATGACATTTCCTTAGGCAGCACTCATTCACTCTTTCAAGACATGTCATTCAAGGACAACACTGGCTTAGAGTACAAGGTCCATGGCAAAACATCACAGAGGAGAACAGAAGGTGATGAGCAGTATTAGATCAAAGAAGAGTGTGCAGCCTTGAGAGAAAATGAAGCTAGGACACATATTCAGTTAAGCAAGACCATCATGAGTGTATTTTTAGGTGAAATTGGAAGGACTCTAAATAGAGATGAAATGGAACAGGTCTGCGATTTTACCTACAGTTGGCTAGTTTCAATACTAACTATAGAGCTACCACATTTAGATTCTATCATTTCATTACACTGTACACTATGAGGTACAAGCAATGGATCTTGGAAAATGAAGTAGGGAAGGAAGACTGGATTTGATGAAATATATACAGAAGAAATCTGGAAGCAACAAAAATTTAAAAGGTACTTAAGGATTAACTGTTTTTAACCCTTACCTATAGTCTTGGAATCAATACTTTGTATTGGTTCCAAGGCAGAAGAGTGGTAAGGGCTAGGTAATGGGAGTCAAGTGACTTGCCCAGGGTCAATCAGCAGGGAAGTGTCTGAGGTCAAATTCGAACCCAGGACCTCCCATCTCTAGGTCTGATTCTCAATCTACTGAGCTACCCAGCTGCCCCCCAAGGATTAACTTTTTTTTAATCTTTTTTTTTAATTTTTAGACATTATTTTATTTGGTCGTTTCCATACATTATTCACTGGAAACAAAGATCATTTTCTTTTCCTCCCCTCCCCCCCACCTTTCCCTCTCCCATAGCCGATGCACGATTCCACTGGTTATCACATGTGTTCTTGACTCAAACCCATTTCCCTGTTGTTGGAATTTGCATTATAGTGTTTATTTAGAGTCTCTCCTCAGTCTTAGACCCTCCCACCCTGTAGTCAAGCAGTTGCTTTTCATTGGTGTTTTTACTCCCACAGTTTATCTTCTGCTTGTGGGTAGTATTTTTTAGATCCCTGCAGATTGTTCAGGGACATTGCATTGATACTAATGGAGAAGTCCATCACCTTCGATTGTACCACAGTGTATCAGTCTCTGTGTACAATGTTCTCCTGGTTCTGCTCCTTTCGCTCTGCATCACTTCCTGGAGGTTGTTCCTCTACTTTATTATTCCTTTTAGCACAATAGTATTCCATCACCAACATATACCACAATTTGTTCAGCCATTCCCCAATTGACGGGCATCCCCTCATTTTCCAATTTTTGGCCACCACAAAGAGTGCAGCTATGA
The DNA here is from genome assembly GCF_027887165.1 of Monodelphis domestica. NCBI lineage: Eukaryota > Metazoa > Chordata > Mammalia > Didelphimorphia > Didelphidae > Monodelphis > Monodelphis domestica. Next base: position 320,098,476 of record NC_077229.1, on the reverse strand, counting down.
ATATTCTTGTACAAGTCTTTTTCCTTATTATCTCTTTGGGGTACAAACCCAGCAGTGCAATAGCTGGATCAAAGGGCAGACAGTCTTTTATCACCCTTTGGGCATAGTTCCAAATTGCCCTCCAGAATGGTTGGATCAATTCACAACTCCACCAGCAATGAATTAATGTCCCCACTTTGCCACATCCCCTCCAGCATTCATTACTTTCCATAGCTGTCATGTTAGCCAATCTGCTAGGTGTGAGGTGATACCTCAGAGTTGTTTTGATTTGCATCTCTCTGATTATAAGAGATGTAGAGCACTTTTTCATGTGCTTATTAATAGTTTTGATTTCTTTGGCTGAGAATTGCCTGTTCATGTCCCTTGCCCATTTGTCAATTGGAGAATGGCTTGATTTTTTGTACAATTGATTTAGTTCTTTATAAATTTGAGTAATTAAACCTTTGTCAGAGGTTTTTATGAAGATTGTTTCCCAATTTGTTGCTACCCTTCTGATTTTGGTTACATTGGTTTTGTTTGTACAAAAACTTTTAAATTTGATGTAATCCAGATTATTTATTTTGCATTTTGTGACTCTTTCTGATTCTTGCTTGGTTTTGAAGTCTTTCCCTTCCCAAAGGTCTGACATGTATACTATTCTGTGTTCGCCTAATTTTCTTATAGTTTCCTTCTTTATGTTCAAGTCATTCACCCATTTTGAATTTATCTTGGTGTAGGGTGTGAGGTGTTGATCTAAACCTAATCTTTCCCACACTGTCCTCCAATTTTCCCAGAAGTTTTTATGAAATAGTGGATTTTTGTCCCAAAAGCTGGGATCTTTGGGTTTGTCATATACTGTCTTGCTGAGGTTGCTTGCCCCCAGTCTATTCCACTGATCCTCCTTTCTGTCTCTTAGCCAGTACCAAATTGTTTTGATGACTGCTGCTTTGTAATATAGTCTGAGATCTGGGACTGCAAGACCCCTTTCCTTTGTATTTTTTTTTTCATTATTTCCCTGGATATCCTTGATCTTTTGTTCTTCCAAATGAACTTTGTTATGGTTTTTTCTAAATCAGTAAAAAATTTTTTGGAAGTTCCATGGGTATGGCACTAAATAGATATATGAATTTGGGTAGGATGATCATTTTTATTATATTGGCTTGTCCTACCCATGAGCAGTTAATGTTCTTCCAATTGTTCAAGTCTAGTTTTAGTTGTGTGGAGAGTGTTTTGTAGTTGTGTTCATATAGCAAGGATTAACTTTTAAGAAATCTGCAAGTAGGGAGCAGTTGGATGTCTCAATGGATTGAGACTAGGCCTAGAGATGGGAAGTCCTAGGTTTAAATCTGGCCACAGACAGTTGTGTGACACTGGGCAAGTCACTTAGCCTCCATTGATTAGTCCTTACCATTCCTCTGCTTTGGAACCAATACTGATTAATGATTCAATGATGGAAGGTAAATGTTAAAAAAAAAAGAAATCTGCAAGTAAGGAAAATTTCAGCTGAATGAGAAAGATAATGCATTGAAGGTACTCTGAATGGAATTAAACTTCCTATAATGCCAGTTTAGGAGACATGGATACACTCTAAAAAAGGCATCAAAGAAGTCAGCATCCTTATTCGCATTTTCTCCTCTCTATAGAGCTTAAGACTAGTGTCTGTGAGAATATAGGCTATAATTGATGAAAATATTAGAATGAAATAGGCTACATAGTTGATTTTCTGTATCAGGCAGCATCTTCTGTAGATCTACATCTTCAGACTCATACACCTGGTTTACAATTATAGAAAACATAAGATCCTATTATGTCTGTTAGTATTTAAAATCCAAGGAACATCAGACCTAGAAGAAATCAAATTTCAGAAATTTTCCTCAAATAAGGTATCTCTCATGATTATGGTAAGATCATACACGATTTTGTGCTAGATGTGAATAGAAGACAATGTTACTTAATGTTTCACTGAATATCAATGTCAAGATACACATAGAAGAGAGAGATATTTTCCTCTGGGTTTTCTATTGTTGTGGAGGTTGCCCTGTAGAAAATCCAAATACAAGATGAATTTCCTATTGATGATGAAGGTCTCCAAATGCTCATATTTACTGATGACAATGTAATTCCTCTGGCCATCTAAGGAAGGCCTCATGCAAAATTTGCCCAGTGAAATCTATAGTCACTTGAAAGAAATTATCCTATCCAATCGCTGTTAAAAAAATTAAAACACAGTTGAAAAATGCATATTGCTCAGATAAACAATACTCCTATAGATAGACATTCACTTAGTTTAGTGGAGTGGTATCAAATTCAAATAGAAATTAGGGCCATAAAATATACATAAGGATGCCTATGGGCTGTAAATTGATGTAGAAAATCACATATGAAGATCTATGTTCTATCAAGTTTTAATTTATTTTGTTAAATGTTTCTTAAGTATATTTTATTTTTTCTCAATTACATTTAATCTGATTTCACTACACCATATGCAGCCTGTAGTTTACAATGTGGACAGCCTTAGGTTAACTGTTGTATACCTTTGATCTAGTCTATTAATATGTCTCTCTCTCTTCCCCCCTCTAAGACTATCTAGCAGGATTTAAGATAGAGATTAAACATTCAATCAGTGAAATTAATGTTTATGACTTTATGTAATAGAAACAAGTGTCTTAAGTAGCAGATTATTATATTTAACTTATTTTGTGTTCAGTGTATTTTCAGACTATTCTTAGTATGCTTCACAAACACAGACATTAATTTAATTTTTATAATGGAAAGGAAGCCATTTACTATGCACAAAGGGCCATTTGTGCTACCCAAATCTATGCTAATCTCCCTTCTAAATCCCTTAGCAACTGTTACTTACTTAGAGCCTCAATTTTCATAAGAGATAAAACTCACTGAATACATTTCAGTGAAATTCTGCTTTTTGGCTACATAGTAAAGTAATTAAAAATTTCAAAATTGACATCAGGTCATAGAATGACTATTCTAAAATGAGTTTTCACAGTTTTTTCATATAGTAGATTTCCTTCTGGAATTAAGGACAGGTATAGTCATGCACATAGGACCCTAGAATAAGCAATAAGAACTGTAGCCATCCCATATTACTTGTAAGAAGTTTTTTGATAAGATAGAGAAGAAACAGAATAAGCACAGAAGATGATTTAGGGAGTGGATAAAGTATATGGTAAAACTAACAATATACTGTCTTCAGATCTTAAGAGATAAAGTCAACACAGAACTTGTTGGCATTTTGATTTAATATATTATAATAGTGATAATAATAACTAGCATCTAGCTAGTGTTTTAAAATTTGTAAAGATCTTTACACCCATGGTTTTATTTTATTCTCAAACTAAACCTATGCATAAAGTATTGTAGTATTATTGTATTATTGTTCCAAATATCACCATTTAATAAATGAAGAAATTAATACTCAGAGATGTAAAATTATCTTACTGTGGTCACAGAGCTACAAATTAGAAGGGGAATTCAAACCCAGATCTTGACCCTAATTTTAGCCTGTTGTGCTGCTTCTATACAGCAGTCAGTTAGGTATAGGAGATCCTTGTTATCTATAACATTCTGTACCACTATTAATTGATCAACATTTATTAAGCATCTGCTATGTGTTCTATCATCAAGGAATTATAAAGCACCCACATTGTGTCAGTCACTGTGCTAAGTTCTAGAGATACAAAGAAAGGCCAAGGACAATTCCTTCACCTGAAAAACTCACAATCTAATGAAGGAAAGAACATGTAAAAAGGTATGTACAAACAATTTATATAGAGGAAAAACAGGAAGCAATCAACTGAGGCAAAGTTCTAGAATTTAGAAGGATCTGGAAAAGCTTCCTGTAGAAGATGATATTTTTAGCTGGAACCTGAAGAATGCCAGGGAAGCCAGAGGCAGAGATGAGGGAGAGCATTCTAGGCATGGGGAACAGACAGTGAAAATTCCTAGAGTTGATACACCATCTTTTCTCCTGTACTGACAGTGTTTGCATGTTTGTCTTACATTTTCTACTAGGTGAGAGTTCATACCTTTAATTCAGAGACCATGTCTTATTTTTCTTTGTAGCCCCCCAATGCCTATCATAGCACCTTACAAAGGTCAGGTACTCAAGAATTATTTGCCGGATGTCACTCTGTAAAAGATTGAATACCATCTATTGTGATTGTATTCACCTTTCCCAATTTAAAAAAATTTCATCATCTACCCTAAAGACTTTCATTCATTACTCAAAAGAGTTGACCTGAATTTGGGGTTCATTGCCTCTCAATGGAAATATCTTGATTAATGTAATCTCAAGGCTTGAAGTACTGTACAAAGCTTGTGAGTGATTTATTGTTCTGAATCATAGATAGCCACCTCACTCAAAAAACATTCTCTATGTGTTTTTTCCACCTGCTAGGTGGCATTGCTAGTCATTGATGTCATTCCATTTGTTAATAGGATAGGGGTCCCATGTTACCTAGAAGTTATGCACTCCCCTCAGGTCTAAGGAGAATTTTGAGTGATATATTCTTTATGGAGGGTTAAGTTCTGAGCCTTTTGGTGCATGGCCATCATCACAGCTATCAACTCCTGTCTCTGGAGCATGGACTAAAATAATTGATTGTGTCCACATTTCTTAGAAAAAATTATTCTCAGAACTGGTGTCACTTTGGTAGATCTTCGGTCTCAGGCATTGATACTCATTCCAGTGGTGTAGATCACAATCTATCAGAATTTCTCAGCTTGTATAAATTGTTTATGTCTTCCCATAAGTCCTCCTTAGAGGTTCACCCAGTGTGGTATGGACCTTCCTTTATATCTCTTAACAATGGAACAGATTTGCCATTGGAGAATGAAGACCATCCATCTATGACCATCCTGTTCTCACTACATGATGGACTCAGATCCTTTTAAACCTGTACATTTATTGGATGATATCTTTTACACTACTTCTCTAGCATGCTTCTTTATTGTTAATATACCACAGCTTACTCATGCCCAACATGTGTCTCTCCATTTTCTTTTGGATAACCCTCAACTTTTAATTCTTTGGAGATTATGGCATTCCATGAATCACAATTACATTGCTTCACCAGAAAGATATTGGAAATTCAAAGATGGATCATTGTTCTAAGGAGACACTAGAAATTATTAAAGGCAATTTACAATATAAACCAGCCTGATCTCTTACTATTCAATGCTTGTTCTCATTCATTCATTGTTCATCATCAGCTAATACTTTTCTATTCCAAGATCTCAACTTACATGACTCTCTGGTTATGTTAATAGATCTCAAACTGCTTGCTTTGCAAATGCACATTCCTTTAACAATAATAATCTTTCTTTAGTGGCTTTAATCTCAGAAGAAACAAAATTATAGATAGGTCAAAGGGCAAAGGAAAGACATGTAGTTGTCCTATGTGGGTTACATTATGTTATTATGATGACTTTCATGTGAAAAATATAAAAAAATTATCATGAAGTATATGACAAGAAAAGGAGGTGGAACAGTCATTAGTGAATATAAGTGCTGATACTGTAGGTAGAGAGTTATGAACATATCCCATTGGTATTAAAAGAATGAGATAAAGGAACACTTCACATGGAATTTATGTAAAGACCCATAAAATTGCAAAGGATTGGAAGATATGGAGTATTTATAATCTTTACTACAGAAAATGTCTACATGGAATAATGATTTCCCAAGAATATCAAACCATGTTTTTTGGGGGCATCTAGGTAGTGCACTGGATAAAACATGAATGCCAGGAATCAGGAACATCTCATTTCAAATCTGGTCTCAAACACTATGTAACCACAGGCAAGTTACTTAACATCTGTTTGGTTCAGTTTCTTAAATATAAAAATGGAATAATAAGGGTTATTATCAAGATCAAATGAGATAATATTTATAAAACACTTAGGAAAGTGGCTATGACTTAGTAAACACTGTATAAATGTTATAGTGATGATGATTATGATGATGAAGATGATGATATCAAGGCATTCTCTTGGGTGTCAGGATGACACAGATAAAATGAGGTATACAAATGCAATATTACTAAATACAATATTACTAAAAAGACAAAAATAAATAACACTATAAAATATAGAATGTTATCTGTTCTTCCTTTGTTTTAAAGGAGATCAATGACATCATGAGTCATTTCTTGACTTGTGTGTGAATTGTACTCAAGTGAGGCAGAGTTGCATAAAGTCAATGGTCTCACTGCCTCTCCCAGAGTCATTGAAGTTCAGTGTCAAGACAAAAGTCAAGATGTCTAGGGATTGCCTAGGATGCAGTGAATGGCCTTGGCATCTTTGATGTTTGACCAAGCTCTGAGCATAGCTTTATGCACCTTCTTGGACACTGAAACAAACTGTCATTATCTGCTCATTCCACAGGGCAAGTCTTCACATGCTTGGGGTAAACATTCCCCTAACTCTAACAGGTTTGAGGCTTGTTGATTACCCTCAATCTGGATTAGCCTATCTGTCTATCTGATTTCACTGGGGTATGGCTGCTGGGCATACTCCAGTTTCTTGGAGCTACAGGTGAGAATTGGGTGAAAGATGGACACCAAAGGTGGATGAACAGTCCTGAAAAGCGTTTGGCAAGCCCTCACACTAGACATGGTAGTCCTTTATGAACACTTCATATACCCCATGAAATACTCTAAGTGCAAAGAAAACATTATGAGTTGTTTGAGGAGGATGAGATCAATTTTATCTATAGAGAATTAAAGGAACTTTCAACAAGGTGGCAATCAAGTTGAGCCATAAAAGAAGAAAAGTATTTGAACATATGGCAAGAGGAAAGTAATACAACTTCTAGATGACGATAAGTTAATAAGATGATAAGAAAAAATAATGATGAGTAATGTAGTTTGGTTGGTCTATAGAGGATATTAAGGGCATTACTATGAGATAACTCATCTATTGGCTCAGAATTTGAAGTGTTTACAAGTTGGGAACAAAGACAAGCAACTGACAAGTAATATAAATGAATGATATAGTCCGCTGCACTACTTTAGGACTTCTCTGATTCTCTACCATGCCCCAGAAAGCTCATTGTTGGGATCACCTCTCCTTCCTGTAAAATCTCATCAACTTTGTACTCTACCCCAAAACTACCCTTTTCCTCTCTAATTGGAGGATGGAGTTATGAACTCCAAACTTCTCTTAAAGTAGAAAGCTCAATTCACATTTCATTTTTCACCTAACTGCATTCCTTTGGTATTTTTCTGAATGATTTCTCCCCCACATCCTTAAATCTGATATTCCTTCTCCCCTTTTCATCTTCCTTTTTGTATGTTGTCTTCTCCATTACATGAAGCTTCTTGAGGGCAGGAGTTCCTTCTTCCTTCCTTGCTTCCTTCCTTCTCTCCCTTCTCTCCCTTCCCCCTTCTCTCTCTTTCTTTCCTTCCTTCTTTTGTTCATTCATTTGTTCATTCCTTCTTTCTCTTTCTTTCTTCCTAGCACATAGTAAGTGCATTATAAATGTTTATTGACTTCTGAATATTAAAGCTAGAATTAATTGAGATTTGTGATAAATACTAAGGATATAAAAGCACTTAAAACCTATGTTGAGTTATGGAAACTTGGAAGACCAAGCGGTCTTTGGGTTTAGGTGGATAGCAGCATTAAAATTGACAAAAGAAAGAAGGAAAAACTGCTTGTTTTACATCTGTTTTCTCTAACAAGAACAAATGATATTAAGTCAGGGAAATATATAACAAAAAAAATCATTGGGGACTAAAATCCAATGATAATGAAAGAATATGAAGAAGTGATTGCTGAGTTGCTTTCCATGATCTCTGAAAATTAAGGAAAAAAGTGGGAAGTGCCAAATGAGTATAAATGGACACACATCTCAGTGCTCAAAAGGAGATTGAAAGTAAATTATTCAAACTATAGATCAATTAGTTTGCTTTCAATTATGAGCAAAATGTTAAAGTGAATTATTTTAGTAGTTTGCAAACATTTAGAAAAAGCTGGTGATTAATTTGAGGTGGCCTGGGCTCTTTTAGAGCAACATATATTTGACTTCATTTTCTTTTGATTAGATAGTTACTAGGTAGGTCATATGATTCTTTGAAAAGACAAATGGATTTGGAGTCAGAAGTCTTGGATTCAAATCCTGCCTCTGTCATACCACTAGTAAAACCTAGGAAAATTCACTTAACCTTTTTGTGCCTTTATTTCTTCATCTTTAAAATGAAAGAATTAGAATTAGATGGTATAAAAGGTTCATTCAACTCTATCATCTATAATCCTTAGGTATGGCAGATGTAGCACTTGAACACTGGCAAAGCATTTGACAAAAGTTCCCATAATATTCTTGTGGATGAGATGATGTGAGGTGGCTTAACTGATGTTACAAATTGTTTTTTTTAATTATTATTATTATTTTTTAAATTTTACTTTTGATTAATTAAGAAAATTTTTCCATGGTTACATGATTCTTGTTCTTTCCCTTCCCGCCTCCCATGCCTTCCCATAGTCAATGAGCAATTCCACTGGGTTTTACACGTGTTATTGATGAAAACCTATTTGCATATTATTGATATTTGCACTAGGGTGATCGTTTAGAGTCTATGATGTTACAAATTGTTGTTCAGTCATTTCTGAGTCTTCATGACTCACTTTGGGACTTTTTTTGCCTGGAGGGTTTATTATTTCCTTCTCTAGCTCATTTTTTATAGGTAGGGAAATTGAAGCCACACAATAACTATCTGAGGTTGAATATGAATCTAGGTCTTTCTGATTCCAGACCAGTACTCTATCCACTGTATTGCTTTGCCACCCTTCTTACAAATTAGTAGATTACAAATTTATTAAATGATGAGATGATGTATATGTTATCTTCCTAAAAGTTTTTTGAGGAAAGGGAATATTTCATTTTTGTTTTCATATCTCCTGTTCCTTGTGCACAAGATGAATTACTAACTTTGTGTTGAATGATTGATGATAAATGGATTTATGTGGATCTGGAGAGATGTCTATGGTGGAGTGCCATGTAAATCTGTCTGTCTTCTGGTTATATCCTATTCATCATTTTAATCAATAACTTGGATAAAGACCTAGGAGGCATGCTTATCACATTTATATATGGCACATACGGGAAAGAGATAATAACTAATATTGGGTTGTAGATTTAGGAGTGAAAGTGAACTTAAAGATCAGTGAGTCTGATTTTTTTACATTACAGATAAGGAAATTGAGGGTCAGAGAAGTTATGTGTCTTGCCCAGGCTCACAGTTAGTAAGTATCAGAAATGGGATTTGAAAACAGGCCATTCTGACTCCAAGTCTAACATATTAGGTTGTACTTCAACCAGTGAAACTCATAGGGTTTAGAGAAGTTACACTTTATAACAGAGGAAATACAACCTAATCATGCATCCCTGATGAAGCTGGATATAGAGTGAGGTTGGATTCACACTCTGCTCTGCACTGGTCACACAGCATGTGGTATATCTTGATCAGTTCTAGGTGTTGTATTTTAGAAAGGACATTGACAAACTGGAGTAGGTCCAGATAGAGTTGACTAGATTAGTGCGGGGAATGGAAACCAAGCCATATAAGGATCAGTTATAGGAACTGGGGATGTTTGGCTTGGAGAAGAGAAGACTTGTGTTGGGGGAGGCAGAGGGACAGGAAAGGGAGTAACAGCTGTCATCAATTATTTGGAGGGTTGTCATGTAGAAGAAGGATTAGGTTTATTTTGCTTGGCCCCAGGGGGGAGAATTAGGACCAATCAGTGGAAGTTATAGAGGCATATTTCTGCCCAAGATAAATAAAAACTTTCTAAAAATCTGAGCTGTATAAAAGTGGAATGGGCTGCCTCAGGAGGTGGTGGGTTCCCCTTATTTGGAGATCATTGGCAGAGGCTAGATGACTATTTTGGGGGGAATGTGGTACAAAGGATTCCTGCTTCAGGCATGGGTTACTGACCATCTAGTCCAAGATTTCTCACCTAGTTTTGTATCAAGAACCTATTTAGCAGTCCAGTGAAGTATATGGACTTCTCAGAGCAATGTTTTTAAATGCATAAAATAAAATAGAGAAGATTATACAAGAAACCAATTCTGTTGAAATATAATCTAACTACCTGAGTACCTACCTACATAACTACCTATGTATGTACATATGTACATGCATATGTACCTCCCTACCTACTTACCTATCTGCCTGCCTGCTTGCATGTCTGTCTGTCATCCATCTGTCTGTCTGTCTGTCTATCTATCTATCTATCTATCTATCTATCTATCTATCTATCTATCGTTGTTTTTTAAACCCTCTATTTTAGAATTGATGCTGAGTATTCATTCCAAGACAGAAGAGCAGTAAGGGCTAGGCAATTGGGTTCACACACTAAGAAGTATCCAAGACCAAATTTGAACCCAGGACCTCTTGTTTCCAGACCTCTTTCTCTATCCACTGAACCACATAGCTGCCTTTCAAAATATGTTTAACCCCCCCCCCCCCCAAACTTTACCTTCTATTAATTCAGAAGAGTGGTAAGGGCTAGAAAATTGGGGTTAAATGCCTTCCTCAGAGGTATGCAGTTAGGAAATACCTGATGTCAGATTTGAACCTGGGACTTCTTGTTTCCCAGCTTGACTCTCTATCCATTGAGCCACATAGATGCCCCCAAATACTTTTTTCTTACCTTCCCTCTTGGAGTCCAAGGCAGAAGAGTGGTAAGGGCTAGGCAATGGGGGTTAAGTGACTTGTTCAGGGTCACACAGCTAGGAATGTCTGAGGCCAGATTTGAACCTAGGACCTCCTGTCTCTAGGCCTGGTTCTCAATCCACTGAACAACTCAGCCTCCCCCCCCCAATACTTTTTAAAAGCAAGCATATGGACCTCAGGTTAGGAGCCCCTGAGATTGTATATAAACCAAATGACATCTTGACACTTTCTAGTTTGAGATTTCTGTGATAAACCAAAATAGTTAAGCAGGAGTTAATTTTTGTAGTGCCTTGAGTGTCAGGATAAATAGTTTATAGTTTCTTTGCAGGCAATGGGGAGATACCAAAAACTCTTCCAGATGAATGAAGTAACTTGATTCACTACAAGTGAAGTACACGTAAGTAGGAGTTTGAAGGATGTATTGGAGAGAGGAGAAATTACATTATTACAATATTTTAAAGGAGGATTGATGAGGGCCTGAACCAGGATAGTTTCAGTGATATGGAAAGAAAGAAATTGATTGGGAAATACTGTGGAGCAGAATTGACAGGGATCAGCAATGTATTGGATTATGGAAGTTGGTGGAATGAGAGGAAGGGAAGAGTCAAAGACGACTCTCAGTTGTAGACCTAGGTGATTAGTAATGTCATCAACAAAATAAGGAGAATTAAGAGATGGAGCAGATTATTATGAAAAACAGAAAAAGCTTAGTTTCTTTAAAACTTCTTTCAAATTCTAAAGTCTTCATCTATAGACAATTTTATATTCCATCAAATCTATTTGTCATTGTCTACAATCTACACATTCAAGGCTTAGCTTTTTTCCAATCTAGAATTTCTCATGTTATTTTTATGTACACATTCTGTTGATAGCATAGTTATTTTATCTTAATTGTGTTTGTGTAAGACTCTTCTCTCATTTCCTGATCTCTTAGGCTGTTACTATATTTTATTATAAGCTGAATTATCTGGAGAAGTCTTTTTTCATCTCTCCAGATTACTGAGTCAAACATTTCAAGGTGGGGTGCCGTGTGTTATCTAAGTAATTTCTTATTCTTAATTTGTTTTGGATGTGTAGAAAGTTTGCCATAAAAAAGAAGAGCAAGGAAGGGATTGGGACTCCCGTTATTATGAAACTTGAAGACTTGTAAAGTACTTTTTTTCACAATATTGTGAGGGAGTTAGTGCCAGTGTTACTAACTTGATTTTATAGATGGAAAGATTGAGACATCTGTGGCATTCAAACCTAGGTCTTCTGGCTTCATATTTGATGTTCTTTTCTACATTAAGGAGAAAGATATTCTATAAGTAATTTTCTTGAATATATAAGGGTTATACAGTTTCAGAAAAGAGAACTGGTGAGATCTGTTTTCTCTAGGCCAAACTTTACTGTCCCAAACAGATGTCAAGCTGTACCGATAACCCACTTCTTACCTGTATTACCTGCTTACACCTTTTGGAGTTCACAATCTCTTTTGCCCTGTCCGAATTCCTACAATAACAAGCTTTATTACACCTTCATTATTACCTGTGAGACCTTACAATGCCAGCTTTGTCCCCAGTCTAGGGCCAGGGAACAAATATTATATACTTGGTTTGCTGACTAAACTTTTAAGTTATAATGGTGCAAAGGAGGGAGCTTAATATTCCTGTCATCATAGTTTGTTGGTTCTTTCATGTTAGTTTTATTTATTATTAGCTAGAAGTCATGAACTTTCAACAGATTCAATTCAGTAAATATTTATTAAGCATCTTCTTTGTGTTAGGCACCCTGCTAAGTGATGGGGGTACAAAAAGAAGCAAAAATAACTAGAAGAGAGAAAGCACTGAAATTAGAAGGTATTAGGAAAGGCTTCCTATAGAATTTAGATTTTAGTTGTAACTTAAAGGAAATCATGGAGGTCAGTGATGTGGAAAGGAAATTAGACTGACAGTTTGTGGGGGAAGGGGCCAACTGGGAGTGGTAGTTGGGTCTTGTGACTAGCACTTCCTTCCTGCCGGGAGTGGCAGTGGGGTCACTATTCCCTCTCTCTCCTTACCCCTATACAAACCTCCCATTATCCCCTTGTTTTCCAAATCCAATTTCCTTTCCCAATAAATATTACAGTGATCAGAGTGAAGGAGGTAGAGCATGCCAGGCATAAGGAATAGCTGGACAAAATTCCTGAAGCTGAGAAATGGCATGTATTATTTATGGAAAGCTGAGAGGCCAGTGTCACTGGATCAAAGGCTATTGTGTAGGGGAGTAAGGTGTTAGAAATCTAGGAAAGTAGGAAGAGGCTAGGTTATGAAGTGCTTTGAATGCCAAACAGAATATTTAGTATTTTTAACTAGGGGCCACAGGAAATTTCTGTGCCAGGCACTGTGCTGGGAATATAAATAAGATAGCCAAACTCTGACCTTAAGGAGAGTACATATGAATGGAGGAAGACAGATCATAAAAAGGATCTGGAAAGAGAGCTAGAGAAGAGATCTACATGATGTGGAAATGGTTGGGAAGTGGCATTAAGGCTTTACTTCAAGCAAGAAAAAGTGAAAAACTTGACTCTCAGTGACATGCTTCCTAGGGGCAAAGTCTAAGATTCCATTGGGAGGGAGGATGATTGGAGTGCTGGCAACATGGTATAGAGATGTTTGGGATTAAATTTACATATATTAATAAAGTAGACAAAAAAGTAAGAGGATGTAATCTAAATGGATTAAGAAAAAAAATGTTTTTGATTTGGAGTGGGTCCAAGAATAACCCTCACCAAGATGGATATGGACAAGCAGAAACATGGAATACACAAGAGAATGGAGATACAAAGTGAATATTAAAAGGCAAATAGATATTAGCTGGGCTAGGTACTGGATTCTATTGAGATCTGGAGTTGTGTAGATAAGGGATAGACAGATTGAGGAGCTTAGGGCTGGTTCTTTAGGCAATAGGGTAACCACATGAACTTTCTGAGTGGAAGAAAGGCATTTGGAAAGGGTATTTGAAGATTAGCTTAATAAGTGGGTGGAAGGGCTGGAGAAAAGGAGATTAGTTAGTAAATTATCCTGGTGAAAACTCTGAACAAGGGCAGTAATTGTGAAATTGGAAACAAAGGATTGGAAAATTGGAGAGTGGTTGTAGAAGTCATATCACATTTGTTGATTCAGTTTTATGGCTGAAAGGTAACATTTGTCATGTAATATTCCCATTCAGTATTATATTTAACATTTAAAACTAAGCTTGTTGCTTTCTTTACCAAAAATCTTTATTTTTGATCACTTCAACTTTGTGAGGGAAAAAAGCCATTATTCATACAATATTACAATTATTATGTATAATGTTCTCCTGGTTCTGCTTGCTTCACTTTATGCCAGTTCATATGTCTTCCCAGGTTTTTCTGAAAGCATCTTGCTCATTATTTCTTATAGCCCAATAGTATTACACCAAAATGGCACATCACAACTTGTTATGGTGGTGCTATTTGAGACAGTATGTGGAAAATTGTTAAGTACTGTTGGTTTAGAAAATAAGATCATGAGTTCAGACTTTGTTTTAGTTTCAGGTTTGATGGTACATCCAAGTAGATGATATCCTGTATCCTGTAGTTAAAGAAACTGCACAGAGGATTTATCTGCATAAAAATGACAGTGATAGCTTAGATTTCTAGATTGGATGATTTCTCTAAGAAAGTGAGTATGCAGAAGGAAAAGCAGAGGGTGGAGGCCTAAACCTCCTAATACATCCTAGAGAGAAGAATAGAGGCAAAAAACCCACAACAAATCCAAACCCAGAATAGAAAGAAGAATCGTTTAGGAAGAAATTCAAGGGACTGTGATATCATGGGAGTCAAGAAAAGAAAGGTAAAGAATGTCTTCAAGGGCAGGCAGGTAGTGTAAAATGCAGCTGAGAGGGTTGTTTGCCAGCTGCAAGAGAAGTATTAAATGAATTTCTGGTACTTATCCAAAGGAAGCACATTGATGAGTATGTTGGCAGTACACTCGTATAATTGACAACATTGGTGGTAGCTCAGAGTTTGGGAAAATTGTCACTGTCACATTCAATAGCCTGCTTGAATAGGATGCTGGCCACATACCCCTTATGTAGGATTTCAGGGCCACAATGAGATGGATAACCCAGAGGTCAGCAAACATACACATGATGCAAGATTATGTTGAGAGGTCATGGTGTATTTTCCTATGCCTACACAAGGGGTTTTGTCAGCCTGGTGTAACAGAAGAATGAAAATGTTCAGAGGAATTTCCACTGAACAGAACCTTTGGGTATTTCAAATAAACAAATTTGATTGAACATGCTTTTTATTTCTTAAATAAGAGCAGGTTTTGTTTCACTGGGCTATCTCATTTTGCAGAACTTTTCCAGATCACAGTTGCCCTGGGTTTTTTCCCTTTGAAAATGAAATCTAAGTACCCAGTGTGCAAACATGATATTAAATCTACCTGTTGCCAAACCCTAGGGCTCTAATGCATCAATCCAAGTCCCTTACCAAAGGAAAGAAACCCAAAGCCAGTGAGCATCAGTGTTTAATGGAAAAATTAAATTGTTCTCAGCTGAGGCACAGAAAGTATCATTTGAAACAGGCTGGGCATCAATTTAATAAAGTTCTTCTGAGCTGTTTCCCTTTACAATGTATGGAGAAGAGGAATAATTTTTCAATTTAATTACTTTTTATTGGGAGGAAGAGGTTTGAGTTAATTTTCTTTGTTTCAAAAATGGACACTCAGAATTAGCTTCTTTCCCCCTCCATCCCTCCCTAAGGCTGGGTAGACAAATCTTTGTTCCTTTTTCTCTTTTGAGGGAGCAGGGTTCATTCTTCTCTGATAGGTAAAAGCAAAACCAAAATGAAATCATCCTGGGAAAGTATTTCTCAAAGAAGGGGATTTACAAAACACTGCCAGCAGCCCCATGCATCATTGTGAAATACCAGTTGTTGACATCTCATTTTTATATATGAGTAAGCAAAAAATAAAGACATAGGGAAACTGCCTATGGCTTCAAGAAAAAATCTAAGAATTTTATCATGTTATGTGTAAAAATTTTGTCTGTGTTCATTTTTCGCATTATGCTTATATGGTCTCTGGAGAAAATCTCTTGAGATGATGTTAGACATCTGGGTTTGTAAGTCTGGGTATAACTATAGAAACTGCGAGTTCCTCTTTTCAGTTGGTTAAGGGAAAACATTTTTGAGGATTAAAGTGGATATTTAACACTCTAAATTGTTTCAGCTGAAAGATAAAACAGCTAGTGGAGACTAACATAATGAAAATATACATTACATATCAAGGAAAAGGATGGAATAGGAAATCAGTATATTAGGAAAGTATACATAAAAAAGGCCAGGAATGCATATAAATGTCATTTCAAACACACCTGGGACAGTAGGATGAGGTCTATTGAATTACTCAATGGAAACATATTACTGGATTAGCCAATCATGCCAGGAAAAACAAAAGAAGTTTCCAACTCCACACAGCACACTTCATCTTCAGTATAACACCATTTGTTACAGAGTGGAATTTAGTGTAAGGCAGATCTGTCTTGAATTCCATTCCAACAAGGTTAGTTACTGAAATAGAAAAAAAAAGAGCTTTTTACAAGGGAGCCTAATGGTTTGGACCCTGACAACCCTCATGCCTTGACATATACAAAAGATATCAGGGGAAACTATCTTTGCAGTCCAGCTATATTGAAAATGGATTTAAGAAGACCTATCGATCTCCACTGAATCTCATGCTATAATAAAGAAAGAAAAACAGCCAGCAAACTAACTGCACTTGGCAATGTATGCTATATCCCACAAACATTCTTTATCTACAGCCTCTCATCTCTCTGCTAAGAAGAAGGAAATATGTTTCACCCTCTGTTCTCTGAGATCAAGACTGGTCATTTCATGCCTATATTTTTAATAACCTCTAACAACTTCTTTGAAGATTTGTTGTGGTATGGAGATGGTGGCTCAATGGACCGAGTATTGGACTTGGGGTCAGGGATTCCTGAGTCAAAATGCAGATCCATATATTTACTTGCTGTGTCATCCTGGGCAAATCACTTAGCTTCCGATTGCCTTAGTTTCCTCCTCTGTAAATTGGGGATACGACCTCACCTACCTCACAGGGTTGGCGTGAGGATCAAATGAGATGATACTGTAAAGTACAGCATCGTACTAAATGGCACACAGTAGAGGATATATTAATGCTTATTTTGTTCCCTTTCCTCTAGCAACTTTCCCCCTTGAATTCTTGGAGTGAAGTCAAGGAGGTATAAGTTCTGCCGGAGTCTACCAACACAAAGTACCTCAAGTATATTATTATACATTCTTTTTCTGCATATAGTCCTAGCAATAGACTGGTTGCTTTCAGAGGAACTGTTTGGCTAGGTACAGACAAGCTCATCAGCAGCAGGTTGATGACTAGGTCATGAATTCTTAGGCTAATGGTTAGAGTTAAGAACAGCAATTAGGGTTAGGACATACGCAACACATGCTCCAAAATTTTAATGGATGTGCTTTTTCATTAATACAGATCCTCATCAACAGTGACAATCTTAGCCTTCAATGTTTCTTCCCCTGATACCTGTCCACATTCCCCCCCCCCAAATGTTGTCTCCCTAAAATGTTGGGGAAATTCTTTTAGAGTTTTTACATCATGTGTACACTGGTAAATGAGTTGGATTGTCTATTTTTTTTAGATTTTACTAAATGACCAGCTCACCTCTTTTTACAATCATACCTTTCCTGTATATGTTTTGTGACACGTTTGGAGGGTAAAGTATAATTGATATAACATTGCTTTCTATTAATGCACACCATACCTCTCTTTTTGTTACCTATGATTTTGAGTCTTGAGAAATATCAACCCATAAAACAGACTCTAAGTAAATCTTTCCTTCTGCAGTTATGGCAATGATAAAATGAAAAATAATAGAATGATAAAAATGATAGAATGATGAAGAAGAGTGCCAATGATGTGCCAAAGATCATAGTTGTTAGACTACCTATTGAGATTAATTTACCTTCAAACTAAATTTGTGATATTTGATTTGACCAATAAGTTAGAACACTACTTGATGAAATGAAGTGTATTATATTGATAGATTTAGAGAAAGATCTTACTGTAACTCATGCTGGAAGGTATAAAAGATGTTGCAGTCAAATAGAAAAACAGCTCATAAATTTTCCTCTGATAGATAAATAAATCAATTATTAAAGCTGTTTTAATCCTCATTAGAGCAACAAGAAATCTTATTCTACAGGACACGTGATTATTTTTAACTTAAGAGTGCTAATGATCACTATAGGCAAGGAGACCATCATGAAGTTAGGTAGTTTCTGCTTGTATGTTTAAAAATACTCTCTATTGTAAAGCCAAGAAATTATATAGAGTAGGCCCCCTTTTCTTTTTTTAACCCTTACCTTCCATCTTGGAATCAATACTGTGTAGTGGTTCCAAAGCAGAAGAATGGGAGTTAAGTGACTTGCCCAGGGTCACACAGCTGGGAAGTGTCTGAGGTCAGATTTGAACCTAGGACCTGTCTCTAGGCCTGGCTCTCAATCCACTGAGCTACCCAACTTCCCTCTAGGCCCCATTTTCCATGGGGAATATAATCTAAGACCTTCCTACAGATCCCCATATATATATATGTTCTCTCTCCCTACTCCTGCCCTTTGTCTTTTTGCTCTGTAGCTTCCCTGCCAAAAACCTAAGCAAAGGGAATGCAGAAGCAGAAGAGATTGATGACAGGGACAGAATATTGCCATGAGCAGACTTCCAGACTTCTGGTTCTTTAGGATGACTGCTGATAACTGAACCATGGAAGTGAAAGCATGGTTAAGATAAAAGAATGTGTGAATATCATGAAATTTTTCTTGCAGATAAATACAGTTCTGAACTTAGTGACTACTAAGAATGATCACATACATACCTACATATGCCCAATGAAAATTTCAGTATTTTAACTGACAATTTTAGAATGGACAGTTTGTGGGTAATTAGATCATTATTGACTGGAAAGAACACATTTTAAAGCTCAAATTTTCATTAAATTTGAAGAAACAATAAAGATAAGACATCACACTAATATTAGAATAAATACAGATGATTATTTCCATTTCTTGGGTTTAAAAGATGCTAATGGTCTCCTACCACAGAAAGGTCAAAGGAACCTAATTAACCACTTCAGCCAAAACCCACTCGATCCCCCTTTTAAACAGAGAGACAAAGCAGCCAATAGCGCTAACTTAGGATACACGTTTATTTGGGAAATATTACAGAACATGATGAATAATTATATCCAACATCATAGATCCAATTGTGGTAGGGATGTCCTATCAGTAATAAGGTATTCCTGGTATTCCTATTGGTTGATAAATGGGCTGATTGTATCTTGCCCCCGCATGCAATAAGCCTTGTTCAATGCTATTCTTGACTTTTCCAAACAAATAAGCCTTGAAATTCCCAATAAAAATACCAAGTTAAAGGAAAATGTGTATTAATAATAGTGCAGCAGCTTGCAAAGCTAGCCAAGTGCTTTATTCACAAACCCTGTGAGATAAATAATGCAAGTTTTATTTTTCAGATGAGGAAACAGAGGCAAAGTGATTTGTTCATGATTACATTAACTAGTCAGTGGCTGAGCTAGTATTTGAACAAAGGTCTCCTCTTGTGATATGCAGTTGAATGGTATGAGGACCAGCACGATACCAAGAGCTGTACCATGGCTCAACACTTAAAAGCATCAAGTGACTGCAATTAGGAACTAGTAGTCAGTAGTTATCTTAAACCAGTGTTCTAGTTAAGCCAGGTGGGAACCCAGCTAAGTGATCCAAAGCGTCAACTCTAACCCAGCTAATTGCTGACATCCTCTAAGTGGCTTATGCTACCCCAGCTTGGTACAGTTAGTATTGCTTCCCCCAACCTCTGAAAATCCTAGCTGTGTGACCCTGGGAAAGTCACTTAACCCCAAATGCCTACCCCTTTTTCTACCTTAAAAGTAAACTTAACATCAATTCTAATACAGAAGGTAAGAGAACAAAAAGGTTAAGCTGCTTCTAGAATTCTTCTCTTGAAAATTTCAGCAGAGTTTTTAAAGGGATTTCTGTTCCATTATTGGTTGGATTAGATCTAGAGCCAGAAGGTCCCTTCCATCTCTTAGATTCTGTGAGCTCAAGAATGAGAATAAAAGGTAACATTAAGGAAATTTATGACCACAAAAAGATGGGGGCTGTTCATATCCTGAGAGTGAGGAATAACAGATGTACAGCTCAAGTATTGCAATAATATCCAAGGAATGGTAAAAGATTCAGCATAAATCATCCAAGACCATTGGGCAGATCTTCTGTGGGAGCTTTAGGGAGGGCTATAGACAAATATTGGCCAGGATAAGAAGACATGAATGGAGTGCGATCCTCATCAGTGAAAGGGTTATCTTCATAGTGTGAGTGGCACAAAGGGAACTATATGTAAAAGGAAGGATTCTGACTAAATAATGTACTCTTGTTGAGGGACATACCCTGGATTTAATTTCTAAAAGTTTTTGGACCTTGGGGGTTCTATGCATTTTTGAAAGCCATTTCTAAAAGGAACCTTTGGGAACAATATATAAAGTCCCTTCTCAAACATTGTACCCAATGCAGACCCTATTTAATAGGCTTACAATTCAATTTAATTAGACAAACATCTATTAAGAACTCCTTTCCAATTCAGGGTGTATTCCTCTCTGGTGTGAGGGCTTGCTGAGCCCTTTTTAGGGCTGCTCATTCACCTTTATCTGTCACCCACCTCTCACCTGTGGCTCTGAAAAGACTATCCTGACTTGGTAAAGCCAGTAAAACTCACTTGACAGATGGGCTGAGGGTAATTGACAGGCCTGAAGCCCATTGGGGAGTTAGGGGAATGTCTACCCAAGCTTGTGAAGAATTACCCTGATGGGATGGGCAGATGAGGACAATTTGCTCCGATGTCCAAGAAGGTGGCTGTAGTGTTCAGACCTCAAAGATGCCACCACCAGTTGTCCTGATTTTTGTCTTGTCACTGGCTTTGTTGATTTTGCCTCATTTAAATCCAACTCCCTTGTGAGGTAAGAGATCCTTTTTAAAAACTAAAAAGATGGAACAAGAACCCTTTCTCCAGTCCCATTTTGTGTATTATCTTCCTCCATTAGAATACAAACCTTTTGAGGGTATGAACAATTTTTCTTCTTGTGTATATCTCTGTATTCTCAATGCTTAGAAGAGTGCCTGAATATAGTAATGCCATCAAAAACACTTCTAGGTTCAATAATATTCATCACTTAACTCTTCATAAATTTTTTTGATCCTTGTGTAAATCAAAAAGTGTTTTTAAATGACTAATTTCCTAAATTAATGACTAATATTTTTAGTCACTTTGAGAATTCATGATATTCATTTAAACTAATGCTGAACAATACTTTTGTTTAGGTTGTCTGTTTAAAATCAACACATATGTTCTCTGAACCATCCCCCAGTCCAAGTCTTTTGAAGACAAAGAACATTTGCATCAGCCTTATTCATTCCATAATTTCTCTGTGATTTTCCAGATCTTGGTGAATATTCAGTCCCATCTTATATTTCTTTTCTTCCTGTCCCATTTGCATTTCTACACAGGATAGGAAGAAGAGTGATGAGTGAGACTGACTAGCCATTTCCTTTCTTAGTTTTTTTTTAAATAACTCAGAGTATGGAGAAACTCATAGTGACCATAGTATGGGAATGAATCTGGTATATGAGAAGTTTGATCTGATAGAAGAAGGTTTTTAATTCTTGAAAGCCTGAAATGAATTACTAACATTGAGTTACAATAATTATTTAGTTCTATTTGTCATATAGATACTCAGGCCAGACAAACCTGTGAAGTAGGTGAAATTTCCCTTTTTTTCCTTTACTTCTTTCCTTCCACACACACTATTCTCCATCCTTCAGATGAAAAGGAAAATAATGTCATTAAAACATAAAGGAGAAGTAATTCTTGTTTTTTTTCTTTCTCTTGTGAGATTATTTGCATTTTAAAAGAGATCCGAACAAAGATTGCATCAAAGAAATGGATCTCTAATAGGGAAATTTCATGTAAAATGGTACTTGAAAGAGGGAGAGATCCTTTTTATGATTTTGACCTACCTTTCAGATATCTTCTTGCTAAGGTCCTTAATAGCTGGTATATAGATGATTATAGTATAACAAAATGAATTTCTATTTCAGATGTCTTTGCATAGTTTACTTGATCATTTCAAGAACTCTTGTTATGGATGAGCTTAATAAATTCATTTCTGCTCAGCTGAGAAAAAATTCATAGAAGTGGAAGAGAGAGAATTTCAAAAGAAGTTTGAAGGAGATGAGGACGGGGGGTTTAAGGAAACACAAGATTTCATTGCTCTTATTTG
This sequence comes from Monodelphis domestica, assembly GCF_027887165.1. Classification (NCBI taxonomy): domain Eukaryota; kingdom Metazoa; phylum Chordata; class Mammalia; order Didelphimorphia; family Didelphidae; genus Monodelphis; species Monodelphis domestica. The sequence goes on along the minus strand of NC_077229.1, from coordinate 320,076,412 downwards.
AAATTTTTAACCTGATTTCAGAAATATGTCTTCTGCCTACAAATATTCACATTTATTTGTTGCAATTACTTTTATGCTATAACGGAGAGTGTTGAATTTGGCTTTAAAAAATCCCATATATTAAAAACCCATATTTAGAAGTAATTTAATTGGGAAGCAATTATTTTAATCCCCCCCAAAGTCTTAAAATTTAAACCCTTTCCTTCTATTTTAGAATCAATACCAATAATTAATTATGTAGCACAGGAGTGGTAAGGGGTTAGGCAATTGAGGTCAAGTGACTTACCCAGGTTCATACATCTAGGAAGTGTTTGAGGTCAGGTTTGAACCCATGCTGTCTTTCTGGTCTACTGAGCCATCTAACTGACCCAGAAGTCTTAATATTTTGTGAAAATGATTTTCAATTGGTTCCCTTAATAAAACTTTCTTAGGCTACTTGAAATGGGATATGGATTTGAAAAATTCAAGTTTTAAGGGATACTTTCTAGACAAAATAAATCATACACTAGTGGTATTCTCTTTGATGATATTTCCCTTTGAGGATGCCATTTTGTAAACTGTTTTAAAGGAAGAAAATAGTCTCTATTAGAAGAAATATTTTATCACAGGAGAATTTGTTTTCCTAACTTTCTTCATATTCTGGAAGTAAATGAAAGGGACAATATTTTAATCATTAATATTTGTTTTTCTTAGTAAGAAGTGTGTAGTATAAACTAAAGAAACTGATAGCCCAAACTGAGACAGTATCTTTCTTCCTACAGTGTTTTTTCTTGATTGATAGACTTGATTATGTGTTACTCTGGACTAACTAAATTGCAAGAAAAATTTATTTCTGATTTAGTGTTTGAGACAATCCTTTTCATCTCCTGCCTAGTATTAATCTATGACATTTCCTTTTCCTAAGAAAATCATTCCAATTTCACATCTTTTACTGAAGAATGGCATAAATTATATTGTTTTTAGAACTCAAGTTGTAAAATTGTAAAGATAATAAGCAAGTGGACAGAAAGAGAAAGAAAGAAGATGGAAATCTGTGGGAGAAATGAAGGAAATGTCAACTCCACTTTGCATAGCAACATTAACATAGTACACAGAACAAATGAAATGACTCATGGAGTAATCCAAGATATAGGGGGACTCCAAAAGGACAGAATAGACGTGACTTGGGCCTCTTGGTGTGGACTGCCAAGAATTGAACATGGCAATTAAGAAATTGATACATGCAACAGTGAAGGTATTCACATAACTCCCACAACATAAAACAGACCTTCCAACACTGAATTACTTCCATCTTGTGCTTTATTAGACAACCATGCTCAAGCTGAGCCCACTGTCAACCTCTGTAAAATGCTACATTATGAATCACTTTCCCTCTAATTCAAGGAGGGTATGTTAAAATTAGTATGTATGATTTATGAAAACACTGACAAACCATATCTGGACACAGGTTCAGTCACAAAGCCTGGTACTGTATCTCTCCCTGACATAAAGAATACATTTCATTCCATTCAATGTATAGAACTTTATGAAGTATTTGTGCTTATGAAGTTATTTTTCATTCCAGCATGTTTTCTAATAACATAGCCTAATTTAAAAATTAAAAGCAAATTTAGCCAAAATTCATATTCTTTATCTCCAAAGGAAGATCTTTCAAGGTTTCAGTGTTTTAAAGCTTTTCTTAAATTGGATAGTTTTCCAGCTTTGAATATAGGCATTCATCTCCATGACTGAGCAGGAAGCTATTGATATTCTGTGAAAGGAAAGGAAGGGAAAGAATGACCAGGGGAATTTATGAGAAGTACAGAAGCTAGAGAAGAGAATAGACTACTTATTTGTGTTGTACAGGGAAGAGGCTGGGAGCTAATTGGGTGTATAATAAATGCTTTTTAATGGTATATATTTAAGAACTCATACCTACTATTATAATCATTTTCCCTATAAGATCTTGAGGTCAGAGGATGGAAATAAGAACTTGGACTTCTTCAAAGGCAGCATATTTCAAGACCTAACTCAGATTCCTCCACACTCCCATTTGCCATCAACCTCCTTCTACCTTATCCAGTTAATTCATTGGCTCTTGCCTGATGTACTTGTTTGCAAAGGAATCCAGTATCCTTTGTTGGAATTTACACTTGATTCTTGAGATAAAGACTCCTTTGGTTTAAATTCCAGAATCTTAGTTTGATTGTTTTTTCAAAATAGATTACTAATCACAGGTGGGGAGGAAGCCTTTATTAATGCAGGTCACTGCCTTCTCTGAAATCTATAGTCTTGATTTTCTAGAATAGGGGAGGTTAAGCAACTTTCTAGGGAAAACAGCCAGTGTATCAGAGCAGAGACTTAAACTCATGTCTTCCTAATCTCAAGTCCAGTTTTCCATCTACTAGACAGGCAGTGCAAGGGATAGAACATTGGGCCTGAAGTCAAGAAGACCTGAGTTCAACTATGACCTGAAATATTTATTAATTATGTGACTTTGAGTAAGTCACTTAACTTCAATTTGCCAGCTTCTTCAACTGTAAAATAGGGATATTATTAGAGTTATTGTAACATGAAATAATATTGATAAAAAGTGCTTACCACAGTGTCTAGCACAGAGTATGCACTATATAAATATTAGTCATTATTTTTATTACTATACTGTGAGCTTCTCTAGACACAGAAGTATATAAAAGAGAATCTCATGTGTGCCTGGGAACAGTTGTATACCATATTTACTCCAAAAGTCCGATGGATTGATGATCTCATAGATGTAGAGATTTGCTCAGATGATTCAGATATTGACCCCTCCATTCTTGCCCATCCTATGCAAATCCTGTTCATACCCTTCAAGAAATTTCCCACAGCAGTTCTATACTAATGGAATACATTGGCGAGAGCCAATGGTTCATTCCTCTTTGAAATAAATGTACCTTTCCTCAATCATAAATTTCTCTAAGGATATCCATTACATCATGTCTCTATCATAGCCCCATGTATTCAAGATTATCAATGCCTACCTCTTCACCACCCTTTGGATAATCTAAAATTTCAGTTTTTAGGTGAGTACAGCATTCTATCATTCATCAATATTTAACATCATTGAAAGAAAAGTGATGTTAAAGAAAGAGCTCTGCATTTTTCCAAAGATTAATTTAGTTCATTCTCCTCCAGTTCAGAGCCTAGCTCATTCTTAATTTAAAGTGTGTACCTAAGGCTATATATATATATATATATATAAATGAATATGTGAATTATCTATAGATTTTGTAGATTAGTGCATGACATATGCTTTTGTAGTATTAATATATAATTTCTATAAACATTTTATATATGTATGTGTATGTGAATCACTGAATCATAAAACATTGTCAGTCCATACACACACACACACACACACACACACACACACTCATATCAGGGTCTGAGTGAAACACTGTTTTTTAGCCACTTGTTTTTTCCTGAGTAACTAATTAGGTCAAACTCTTCTGAGTGATTGCAAATCTTATTTAAGAGATTCTAAGCCATTCTTGTAGATGCAAGCAGAACCATCCAGAAACAGGAGTTGTTATTTGTTGTTCAATAGTTTCCATCTCTTGGTGACCCGATTTGTATCTGGAATGAATACAAAGGGAATATTACTTCAGTATGAAGTCTCCCAGATCTCTATTATCATAGTACAAACACCTTTGATAAGAACCTATCTCCCTGTTTTATGCCTCAATTTATATGAATGAATGAAAAAAATACTTTATATTTAGAGCTCTGTGTTAAATGTAAGGAATATAAAAAAATCTGTGTTCTCAAGGAACTCAATTCTATTATATCAGAGATTCTTTACTTTTTTTTATATATTAACATCTCCTTTAGTCTGATAAAATTTCTTTTTACTTTTCAGAAAAATGATTTTTGTTTACATTCATAATAGCAGGAAATGCTGTTTCACTTTGAGATTATTTAAAATAAAGATGTAAATTTTTCCCCCATCCAAGTTCATTGACCCATTAAAATGTACCTCAAATCCCAGAAGTCAGATTAAAATCCTATGATAGCAGGAGGCAACATATATAAAAGAATTCAGCTATAAGTCCAGTGATCCTTAAGATGTGATGTCTGACTTATCACTTATCACTTGTTTATATGGATATATGATTTGGGGTTTCAGTTCTATGGTAAAAATAAATAATATGGAAATAGGTATCAAGTGATAACATTTGAACAACCTAGTAGGATTTCGTATTGACTCTGTGAGTGAGGAGGTAAGAGGAGAGGGAAAGAAAATGAATCATGTAAACATGGAAAAATATTAAAAAAGAAGATGCGACATCTAAGAAGATGAAAATACATCTTCTTCAATCTTATTTCCATTGATAACACTGAATCTATTACAGAGGTAGAACAATTTCACAGTGCTAAGAAATATAGAGGTGACAAAGTTATTAGCTCTGTCGCTGAGGAAGTGAGGGCTACAGCACCTGCAGAGAAAGTGGGGTGCTTGTGTCCCTCCAAAGGTTGTTTTCCATGTACAATGGCCACTCGAGCTAAGCTAGCAGCAGAGTTGGTAATCTGGATGGCATCACATTTGTCCAGGCTCTTGGACTCTTGGTACTGAAATATCTCTACTGGTATCTAAGGGGAGGGTGGCCAAAGTGGTGGCAGTGGTTTAATCCACTGTGAGGATCATAGTGTGTTCTGAGGATCAAATGCGGTAATATATATATATATTAAGAGTTTAGTATAGTAGGTTTTAAACAAATGCTTATTCCTTTCCTTCCCCCACACCCTCAACCATGCTGGGTCTTCTCTTTTCCTTAACATATCTTATTGCTTTAGCTAAGCTGGTTTTTCTGTCTGGTCTTTGATTGATGGCAAGTGGTGATGGTGGTGGTGGTAATGAACATGGTGGGCCCTTTCTCCAGTGTGTAGGTTTCTCTGCATGAGAGCAGAATGGGTCGAGCTGGAAGAAGGTCATTGAATAAGATTATCTTTTATTAAATCTTTCAAGAAATATTATCTAATTTTGACTTATTCATGGAGAAATTTAGAAAAGAGCCTTTTAGATGTTTTTCTCTTCATCTAATATGACCCCGACCCACCTCATCATTTTTCACTATCTCCTCATTCATTCCAGTCTCTGATGAAGTGGCTCTTCTCTTTGTCATCAGCTCCAGAACAGTGCTCTTAACCACTGAGCCACAGCTGTCCCTGCTTTCAGACCCTCATCAAATATGCCCTCAATGCTTGTGTAGATGATTTTCATTGGGTTTTTATGTAGATTGGAAAGTGGGCATATTGGATAGAAGTTATTGACAATCACTTGGTTGTGAGTCTTTTTGGGGGGGAGAGTAGGGTCCTAAGATTTATAAAAATACCATACACATACACATATGTTTATATGTACACATATAGTATAACAGCTTTTCCTACCTTTGTTTTTGTTTTTTTCATTGATACTTCTTCAAGAAGTATACATGAAACTTACCCTAAAAAGGACAAATGTTGCATAGGTCCACTGTTCTTGATAAAAGTTTGTTATCAAAATCTTTTCAGTTCTTTTTCAGTTTTCATAGGTTTATTATCCCCTTTCTAATTCTCCTTGTCAATGATCTCAGAATGATTTCACTTGTAGATCCTCTAGACAAGCTTTCTTTAAACTTACACTTTTAAACTATTTTTTTTGAGGCAATAGTGTTCATGTTCTCCTCTATGCTTCTCTGTTAACATTTTTACAAAGGAATTTGTATTTCTAACTGGAATGGTTCTTGGTTATCATATTTCTCTACTTGACAAGTGGGTCAATTGTTTGCTAACTAAGGTTGTTTTTTAGGCTCTTTGGGGATCATTATGACAATTAATTCGTATCTGTCAAACTCCTATGCAAAATCATTTAAATAAGTATCTTCCACATAACTGAGACTTAAGAATGTTCATTAAATTGAATCATCTCTTTAAATAAAAAACAGAATTGTGCAAATTAACACACACACTTATGAAGTTGAGTCTAACAAAAGTGAAGGAAAATCATATTCCTCCGTGACTTCTCAACTTGTTGGAGATTTAAAAACTAATGAATTCGAAAGACAAAGGAATAAAAAAAATACTTTGAATTAATTAGCTTCAGATAAACCTTTAAAAAACATTTAAAAAGTAGGGCATTGAATTTATTGGGAAAAGCAGTTGCTTTTTATCATATATTATTTCAAATAAACTATTATCAGTATAGTGAGAATTTGTTAATTAGAAAAACCTTTTAGAGGTCTTTCATGAGCCTGGCTATTAAAAACTTCCCTTGGGTGTAGGGAGTGGGGTTGGGAAACCTTCCAAGAGAGAAATGGGAAATTATAGACATGTAGCTAGAACTTAAAAATTCAAATATCACACGGGAAAGTTTTATAAGCCAGAATGTCTTATGAGGATGTTACTGTATTCCTATTTTTACAGATGTGAGTGCATTCCTTTACCTCAGAGTAATGGATTTACATGTATAATGGGGTTCAAATCTTCCCATGCTTAGTCCAGTACCACATATCCCTTTTGATTCAAAAAGGACCACCACTCACTGCAGGAAGGGAAGCAGTGGTCCCATGCTGAGAGAACAGACCACGTATACTCTTCTTTCCACAGGATTTAGTTGACTTTAAAAAGATACAAAATTCAATGGTCATCATCATAGTAATATCTTATATATGCTTCCTGGAGAGCCACTTTTTCTTGTCTTCTAGAGCTGAAAAATCAGTGGCATATTAATTCATTAATTTAAAGTATAAAAATGTTGAATAATTAAGAAGTGTAAGAATTTTGAATAATTAAGAAGTATAAGAATTTTTAGGTGAGTGAGATTCTAATATAATACTAGAATTTTAGAACCAAACTAAATTCTACAGAGTATTCAGTCCAAATCCCTCATTTTATAACTGTGGCACAGAAAGGTAAAGTGATTTTCCCAAATAAGTTTGTAGGAGAAATCCAAGTCTCCTGGCTCCCATTTGAGGGGCTTTTCTCAGCACTTTCACAGATGACTCTCTTGAATGAGTTGTTTTCAGATGTCAGTCATTTCCATTGCAAAGTCTTTGAAAATAGAAGCTATTTCTTTCATCTCTGTCTCACCTCTTCTTAGGATGCAGTAGATGTTAGCTGAAATGAATTGCTTAAAAAATAGATGTCTTCCAACTCTCTATATTTCCCCAGTAAGATTTAATTTTATACTTTGACCTCTAAGCTTATGCACTCTTAATTAGGTGGTGAGGTCAGGCATGTTGGGAAATGTGTAATTATCTATTTATGTGGGTGAGTGATGATTGTGGTTTTGTGATAAGGAGCACAATTATTATTCTGGAGCTTCCTCTCCTTTTTGCATCAACTTTTCTTCTCTGGGAGGGAACTTAGCAATAAATAAGAGTTAGTTTTCTCTCTTTGACTTGATCCCAACTGGCCTAAATGTTAAGGTCGAGTTCTATCTCTTCATGGTGGTCTTTCCTAACTCTCTCAGTTAGTGACCTCTTCCACCCTCATGGAAAATACTTTGGATTCACATCATAGATAGTTTACACTTCCTATCTGCTCCCTGGATTTCTTCTAGTTAAGTTTCTCCAGGATAAAGAAGGTTTTGCTTTTGTCTTCCTATCCCTAAGCTTAGTATAACACAATATTGTTGTTCAGTCAAGTCTGACTCTTCTTAACCCCATAGACCTTACTGTCCAAAAGGTTTTCTTGTGGTCTGGTGGCCACCTGGAGTAGTTGCCATTTCCTTCTCCAGTAGATTCAGGCAAAAGAGGGTAAATGGTTTGCCCAGAGTCACATAGCTATTAAGTATCTGAGGCTGGTTTTGAACTCAGGTCTTCCTGACTCCAGACCCACCTACTCTATCAATTGAGTCATTCCCCCCTACCTCTAGTCTAGCACAGTATCTAGTACTTAATAAATGCTAATTGAAATTGCTATTGATCATTGCATTCTGAGGGAGAGTGGTTAACTTCCAAGTTGTACCATACTGTGGGAAGGGGATTTTTAAAAATAAGGTATTATAACAATAGTAACAATAATTTCATTAAATATTTTTCTGTCATCAACTGATAATTAAATTGCTTTTTCTCATTAGCAATATCATTCCATTTTTTTGTCTGTTTCACAGATTTAGAGTTGTTAGGGATCTCTGATCTACTCTCCTCATTTTCATATATAAGGAAACTGAGACTCAGAGAAATTGTCACTTATGTAGTAATTCAAACCCATATTCTCTGACTCCAAATACTGTTATCTTTCCCCAAATTCTGTACTTCCCACATAAATAATAGAATGTTATGGGTTCTTTAGGTGATTTTATTTCTTTCTTTCACAGCACAATTGAATGACCTTTAGTGGAGACTTATTTTATCCAACCTAAAAGCCTGGGGATTATTATGATTATTTTCTGTGTTTTTCATTAGTGCTACTAAGTTCTGTTACAAGAGATTTTCCATGCTCAGGTAAGCAGGTCCTCCTAATCACTTAATTAAGTGAACCTGTGTTAAGCCTGAGTTAAATAAACCTTGTTATTGCTGAGATTGCCTGAAAAAAAAAAACAGGCTTTTGCAAAGAAATACATACATTCTAAAAGCATGAGTCTTAGAATTATTCTTTCTCCTCTCTCTCTCTCTCTCTCTCTCTCTCTCTCTCTCTCTCTCTCTCTCCTCTCTCTCTCTCTCTCTCTCTCTCTCTCTCTTCCTTTGTACAAATAGACCTATCTATCTATATGTCATTGTTTAGGTCTATATCTATGTCTAGGACTCTATCTGTCAGAAAACATTTGGTAGAATGTACCATGGAGAGTTAATACTCTTGAAAGGCTAATGGGGTTTCTATTTTTCACTGAACTATTTTTCTTGACAAGTTTGGGTTACTTTGGGTTACTGTTTACAGAGAAATAAAAATTAGTTTACTTGACTTTGTTAGTAAAATTCTGAAAGGTGGCTTAAGTATTAAAAATTCAGTGTGAAATTACAAGGCAGGGCATTTCCTGCTTGTTAGCCATTGGTTAGTTCTTAATTTTCTATATTAGTCCTTAGTTATTCACCCACCCAGCCCACTTAGGTCTTTTTCTTTCTTAATTGCATTTTTGTCAGGGATACGAGGAAGAATCTAGGAATATGTGTCAGGTTGTATTTAGTGGGTTTAGAGAAGAGAACTAGGACAACCAAGCAGAGGAGGAGGACCATGGACCAAGGGGCTAAAATTAAGTGAAATGACTTGACAAAGAGGAGGTTATAGGAGGATGATTACTATGTTATCCAATATGACATGCCCCTCTTAGTAATAGCACATTTTTAAAAATTAATCTCTAGCTGAGGACTCTAAACGAGAGCCTTACCTCTTGACACCTGATGGCTTTGTGACCTTGGGAAAGTTACTTAAACTTAAAGTGCTTTAGGTACTCTATAAGACTAAATTTAAGAGAAGTTGCCAACCTTCAATGATAGAGATTTTCCTCCTGTTGGAATTCCCTATACCAATGATATAGGAGCAGAACCACAATGTTACAGGAAACCTCGACTGAGCTCCTTTCCACAAAATCTTCAGAAGAGATGTAGAAAATGCATTATACCAAATCCTGATGGGGAAATTCAGAAAAAGTCACAGCAAGTCATTTGTCTAGCTCAGCTCAGTTTAGAAAGAAATAGAAGTCTTTGGAGAGTGAAAATGGGTTGGACCAGAGCATACAAATAAAGGAATCCAGGCCCCAGGAGAGATTATACACCAAGGCAAGAAGAGGTTCTAGACCCTTTCTCAGGCACTACAGTGGATACAGGAGCTAATTGGCAGCTTTGTTATCTGGTACCAGTTCCAAGTCACAACTCTATAGCAGAATTGAGAAGGAGATCTGCTTATGAGAGTGACATTTTGGGGTAAGGCGGTCCTGCACCATTCACCAAGAAGGGATGAAGTTTAGATGCAAGCTGCAGTTTTGTGGTTCAGATTCCAAGTTTGGCATGGTGTCTTAATTCTAGAATCTAGCCCAGACTGCAAAAGAATAACCCAAGTCAGGAATTCCTTAGGAAAGGGGATCTTATCTATCACTGAAATCAAGAAGCTTTCCAACTGACTGATATGGGCTAAGTTCATTATCATTTTACTGTTGTTCAGATTAAAACTGAGGGCAAGAACTAACAGAACTCAGACCAAGGGCATGGCAGTCAGTCTTTGCCATATATTGGAGCATTTGGAAGCACCAAAAGCATTTGAAATTTTGTCCTTGAAATTCTGGTATAACACAATATTTTAAGAAAGCAGCAAGAGGAACAGCTAGTTCTTTTCTGAAAACGTGCTGCAGAACTCAATACTAACATCAAGTCTGAAATCAAGAAGTAAACTGAAAGAATGGATAAAAAAATCCAATGATACAGAACTATTCAGGTGGCAGAAAATCTCAAGATAGAAACCTCAGAGAAGAATAACTCCAACACATCTACAGTAAGTTCTTCAGAACAAAACATAATTTGGCACAAATTCAACTATAATTCCTGAAAGAGATGAAGTAAGAGTTAAAATAAAAAGAAATAGAAAAGAAATGAAATCTATGGGAGAAAGAACTTGAAAGGGAACAAGCAACTTGGCACAAAAGTTACAAACCTCTGCTTAAGCAACAAACTTCCTGAAAATTATATTGGTGTTAATGCAATAAGAAATGCCACAATGAAGTCAAAGTATTGAAAATATAGAGAAAAGTTATTTTATGGGAAAAACAGCTAACCTGGAAAACAAGTTGAGGAGAAAAAAATATGAATCACTGGATAGAGGCAGCTTAGTGGAATTCAAATATGATCTCAAATACTTTCTAGCTCTGTGACCCTGGGAAAGTCATTTAACTCTGTTACCTAGTTTTTATCATTCTGTCTTAGAATTGCTTCTAAGACCAAGAAAGAGTTTAAACAAATCACTGGATAATTTGAAAACCTTGTAAGAAAGAGTTCAGTCATTGTATTTCAAGAAATCTTAAAACTGCCTAGATCTCTTAGAACCAGAGGAGAAGGTTAAAATAGAAAGAAGCCACTGGCTACTTCCTGAAAGCTTCCAGAAACATCTTAGCCAAAATCTAGACATTCCAAAACAGAGAAAATATACTATAAGTAGACAGAAATAATTAAGTACTAAGGAGTGAGAGTCATGCATGTTTTAACAGCTACCACTATAAAGGAGCAGAGAACATGAAATGCAATATTCCAGAAAGCAATGCATATAGTCTAATAACCATGAATAACTTACCCAGAAAAAACTGAGTATAATGCTGCAGTGGAAAAAATTGGTTTTTAATGAAATAGAAGACTTCCCAACATTTTTGATGAAAAAGAGATTTTTATTCAGGACTATATAGAAACTTTAAAGTTCAAACTTGAGAGTGAAGAGACACATAAAAAGGTGAAAAATCACAAGAGACAAAACAAGGATAAACTGCTTACATTCAAATATGGGGAGATGATACATATGTCAGGGATCACAGAGAGATTCTAATTAGTCAAACCCCAGAGTGATGTTATATCTTGATTACATTAAGGGAAGAATAAAAAGACAACTGAAGAGGAATACACTAAGGAGAGGCAAAGAGAAAGGAAGATTAGGGAAATTCATCTTACTCAAGCGGAGTGCACAAATAGAGAAATGTAAAACTAGAGGAGGAGGTAAGGGTAATTTTTCTGACACCTGAATCTCGCCCTCATATGAACTGAAGAAAACACACAAACACACACACACACATACACAAATACACACACATATAGATAAACACAGGGTTGGATACAAAAATATATTCTACTCATCAGGGATATAGGAGGAAATGGGAAAATGGAGAAAAAGGAATTAGAAATAGGGTAAATTAAGGGTCCTAAACAAAACAAATGCCAAGAATGTAGAAAATATTTATAGCAAAGAAGAGGATCTGAGGGAGTGTCCATAAAGTTGACAATGGATGAACAGGTTACAGAATACAAAAGTGACAGAATAATATTATGCCCTTAAGTAATGATGAAGAATAGAATTTCAGAGAAACCTGGGAAGACTTGCATAAACTGATGCAGAGTGAAATAAGCAGAATGAGGGCATTTTATATAATGAGAACAATAAAATGACAAACAACTCTGAATGAATTTGAAGAATTCCCCACAACTTTTAAAATGTATCAGCACAAAGATGGATGGTGATTCCAGAATACGAATGATAAACTATCCTACCCATTTCCTAATGGAGAAGTGGAGCATAGAATGAGTAGAAGAGTATAGAATAAAATAATTTTTAGGGGGGAATGTGACCAATGTGGAATTTTTTTTTATTAACAATGTATGTTTGTAATAATTTTCTTTTTTCCCTTCACTCAGTTGGGTAGGGGACAGTTGGGGTGTGAGAATAAGAAAGTGAATTTTTGTTGACTAAAACAATAAAATATTTTTAAAAGAAATTGCAGTTCTAGGCCCTATCCCTAATTGATTGCCTATCCCACTCACAAATAATTGGAGTATTTGGGTCCTCAGTCAGCTATCATGGTATATGACTAGTGGCCACTGGTGATGGGAAGATCTTTAATTGAGTCATGAGGAGTTCCCCTCCTGTGCCATGAAAGAGCATTGTGAATCTCCCCCAATTGTAATAACATTGGTTGGCATCACTGTAGCATGGAAATCTGCTCAAGTCATGGTTCTTAAATAATATGGAAAAATAATACTCTATCAGAAAATATGGGACCACAAAATGAGCTACAAAAGGTGTAAATGGAAAATATGTTTTCCCTATTGACTTGTTTGTATAAATAGCTTAGAGATGTTTTCCAACCATAAATTCCCACTACTATAAAATTTTATTCCCCCATTGGAAGAAAATTCCCATTAAAGGAACCATGGGCCTCAGTTTCATTTGTAAGGATTTTTAATTCAGTATACAATAATTAATTTGTTCTTTTTCTTTGTTGCAATATTTATTTTGTAGTGCCAGACTGTTAGTGAAGGAGAAGCTGAAGGAGGTTTTGTTTTTAAGAAACTAAAGTAGATCATAGACACTTCCTAGCTGTGTCTCTGAGCGTCACTTAACTCTTTTTCCCTAGCCCTTAGCGCTATTCTGTCTTGTAATCAATTCTTAGTATTAATTCTAAGATGGGAAGGTAAGGGTTGCTTTTTTTTTTAAAGCTATGATGCTAATGATAATCCAAAAAGTTTACCTGCTGGCTAAAGGCATCTGTCTATTTTGAGGTTCTCAAGGGTGAAAGATATTTTCACTCTGCATTAGTGCTGGCTATTGAAATAAAATTAACACTCATATACAATTAAAAATCATTTAGTGGACACCAACTGTCCTGCCAAAACATTTTTATTATATCAAATTTTTCTTATTATAGCATTTATAAGACAATTTAGCCACAGAACAGAAGTATAGTGGAGACAGAGCTGACCCTGGAGTCAGAGCATTTTGGGTCAAGTTCTGGTTTTGCCACTTCATTGAAACTGTATCCTTGGGCCTTAGATTCCTCATCTAGACTAAGTAACCTCTGGGATCTAAACCTGCAATTCCATAATAAGACTATTACCATTTGTAATTGCTATTTAAATGCCAGTAAAGTGATGAAACTAGATGCCATGTCCTGGACCATTAACTGTTTACAGAAAGGTGATGACAACACACATGAGGAACAGAGTCCAAATTTCCCTTCCTAAGATGAAGGAACGGGGGATACTTTAAATTCATACTTTCCAGATGCATTGTCATGAGAACTTTGTTGGATGGTTGAGAGAAAATGGTATAAGGATTTTTGCATCTTCTTTTGGAAGTATGATATAATTTTTTTTCATGAGTAAGAAGATAGATGACAAGGAAAGGAAGTAGTACATATTGAATGGTAGAAAGTGAGTTTAGTGTAAGGAATATATGCACATAAGGATAGATCTCATCCATTCTTTCAAACTACTTTACTTACCTCTTTTGTTCTAGCAAATCTACACATACCACTCCTACTCATTGTAATCCTTCCCACTCTATATTACTATTCTTAATCTTTGTATTTTTCATTTGTCATTTATCAATGTTATCTGCTTTTGCTATTAAGCCCTTGAAAAGCAGACACCATAACAATAACTTTATTCACATAATATATACTCAAGACATATTTCAACATTTCAGAGATTTGTGATAACACTGGGAATATATATATATATATATATATATATATATATATATATATATATATATACACACACACACACACACACACACACAGTACTTCTTTCCATAATGCAATAGGAGAGAATCTTCACAAAATACTTTGACAAAAAGAAAAAAAAAGAAAAGAATATTGCTTGGTAGCTTGCCTCTTGGTGACTAGTCTCTCCAAAATTAACTGGGTCAGTCCTCATAAAACAGAAATAATCCAAATTGAAGTCATGCTCTGCTGGAATGGTCTTCAAGAATCACATATTAGCTCAATGTCATGGTGGAGAAAGGAATTAGGGAACAATTGAATAGGTATTTGTTCAATAAATGAATGAACAAGATGAAATACTGTCCAATTTTCTACTTTTATTAAATTGCTTCAATCCTATGTCTCATTCCTTTGGAATGTTGATTTTGTATGAGAAGGAAGAATGGTTCTTTAGTGATTCTGGAATGAAATAATTTCTGCCTGCCCAAATCCTTCTCTTCCCTCAAGTCTCCATTCAAGTGTTTCCCTACTTTCCCAACAGAGCCTCAGTTGAAAGTTATCTCTCCTCAAATTTTCCTTGGATATGAAAGAATTTCTCCTTTATTTACACTATATTCTTTCTTGACTCTCAAAGACATATATTGTGTTGTTGTTTTTTCCTTTGTATTTCGAGTATCCAGTACCTATGTGGCTTAGGGCAACCTAAATATGGCCTCTTTCTCAACTACAGCCTTGTGGCACCACTGCAGGATTTATTGATTAAAATTTATAGTTATAAGCTTCTACTTATATATCTCTTTATCTCAGTCCTGGCTAGATTGCATGTGAATTCAAAGCAAAGATATTTAATTAAAACAAAATGACAATGAAATAACAGGAATTAAATCAGGACTTAAATGTTCTTGGCATTCATCCCAAAAGGACTGTCACCTTCAGAATGTCTATGAAAAGCCCTAATTTTGGCTCCTAATTAACCCCACTCTCTTCTTAATACATTGGCAAAGAAAACATTTCACTTTTACTCAGAGAAAAGTGCTAGATTAACTTGTTGCCAGGACAGGGTTAGGTAGTCAACAAGCAATTTATTAAGCAAATATTGTGTTTCACATACTGTTGTTAAGTGCCAAAAATAAAATTACAAGCTAAAATTTATTTCTGTCCTCAAGGAGCTTGCATTCCAATGGGGGAAAGCAATATGTAAAATAGGAGGGGAGGAAAGAGCTAACTATATGGGGAATGATGGTTAGGTCTATGCAAAAAAGATATGACTGATGTGGGCACTTCCAAAAATGGAGGTTCTGGGAAGAACTTACCAATGGAGAGAAGGGGCCAGTAGGAGTATAATAAAGAAGCAGCTAAGGCATGGTGGATATGGCAATCTCTCTTCTGAGGATAGTAATTAGCATTGTAGAATCAACTAACAGTTTCTTAATGCATAGCAACTGTAGCTCAAGGAGGACTTCCTCACTTTGGTTCTAAAGTATGGGTGTGTTGTCTTTTATTGGTGTGACTTTATCTAGCCTCAATTCTCTGGAATGATCTAGAAACAACTGCCATTTTTTCTCTTTATCTCTTGATTTTCTTTCCTTCCCTATACCTTTTCATTCATTTCATCACAAAAATCATTTCAGGATTTTCTTTCATCCTTTCTATACTTTTTAGATTGTGCATGGTAGAAACATGCCTACATAATCAGCATCCCTCTTAAGTTATGGCAAACATGCTGAAAAGCCCATTCATAGAGAGGGGTGGTTCACAGAGAATTTCCCTCAATAAGTAAGATTCTCTTTGCTCCATACTTTGTGGAATCCTGAGATCAGCACATATACACCATCACCCCCAACCAGGTAGCACAATGTATATATTATTACAGAGTCTATATACATTGCATTCTTTGTCTCTCTCATGCCTATTTTTTTAAACCCTTACCTTCTGTTGTAATACTGTGTATTGATTACAAGGCAGAAAAGTGGTAGGGGCTAGGCAATGGGGGTTAAGTGACTTGCCCAAGGTCACACAGCTGGGAAGTGTCTGAGGCCAGATTTGAACCTAGGACCTCCCATCTCTGGGCCTGGCTCTCAATCCACTGAGACACCCAACTTCCCCATCTCATGTCTATTTTGGAAAAGTAACCAGACCCAGCTTCTGGAGTCTGGCCATAAGGAGTCTAATCTCAAGTATCAACCAGAAACTCAGGAATTCGTATCTTCAACACAATGAAAAGAGGGACATGAGGTCAGAAAGATACAATATAGCCTACAATAAGATAGTATACCAAACTTCCTCATCACTGAGCCCAAAACGACTTCCTGCCAATATGCTAGTCAGACAAGTCTACCCTCCAGATTGTCTTCTCTTGTCCTTCTGGGTCTTCATGTCATTTTCCCTGCACAGTGTAGGGCAGATTCCACACCTCCTCCCCCTCTCTGAAGGTGTTCAAATTATTTTTCTCCTTTAAGGTTGAGCAGAAGTGTTGTATCCTCCATGAAACTTAGTGTTTCTCCTTACCTGGAAATTATTTCCTCCTACTCAAATCAGTGGGCTTCTATGTAGGCATCATATTTTTTTTTCTTGCTAATTATTTTTAAAAAAATCCCTACCTTCTGACTTAGAATTGATAGAAAGTATTGATTTTAAGGTAGAAGAATGAAAAGGCATATGCAATTGGGGTTAAGTGACTTGCCCAGGGACAAATAACTAGGAAGCTCTGAAGCTATTTTTGAGTTCAGGTCCTCCCCACTACAGGTTTGGCACCCTATCTAAGTACCCCTGCTTGCTAATTGCTTGCATCCATTCTTATCTTTTACCTAAGATTTTAAATTCTATTTGGACAAGGACTATCTTATTTCATCTTATTCTAGCCCATGTTCAATAAACATTTATTAAGTCCCTACTATGTCCAAGTCATAAAAATAAGAAAAAAAGCCTCTGTCCTCAAGGAGTTTATAATCGATTTAGGAAAGAAAATTCACAAAAGAAAGCTGAAAATGGGGGCGGGCAGGGTACCATGGGGTATTCAACTTGACAGCATAATGTTTGTGGAGGCAAAACCAAACAGAATGGTTGCTAGAAAATGGAGAATAAGCATTGAACACAAAAACCTCACATTTTTGTACTTCTTTTGGAAAGGGAGAAGAGTTTGAATCAGAGCTGTGATTTCATTGGTATAGAGAATTCTTTAATTTTTCCCCCAGATGACATGTGGATACAATTTTTAACAATAATTTTTTAACATTTTTGGGATCCATGTTCTCTCCATCCTTTCGACCCTTCCCCTCTCCTCAAAACAGTAGGCAGTATGAGCTAGGTTATACATATGTTATCATATATTATTTATTTCCATGTTTCATGTTGTGAAGGAAAATACATATTCCTTATTCTAAAGAAATATGCATAGAGGAAATAAAATATAGAAAGGCATGCTTCAATCTGCATTCATACTCCATCAGTCCTTTCTATGGTGGCGGAGAGCCTTTTTTTTTTTATCATGTCTCCTTTGGAGTCGTCCTGGATCCTGCCCTTTTTGACAGCAGGTAAATTATTCACAGTTGATTATCATATACACTATTATTACTGTGTACAATGTTCTCCTGGTTCTGCTCATTTCACTTTGCATCACTTCATATAAGTCATTCCAGGTTTATTTTTTATGGTCATATTATTGTCATTTCTTATGGCAAAAGGTGTAGAGGATTGTTGACATTAAAACTTCCTTTGCAAATAAGGATAGATACCTGCCTCTGCAACAAGTTGTCTTCAAATTTCTGAGCACTGAGAGGTCAAGTTATTTGTCTACGGCCATATAGTCAACATGTGTCAAAGGTAATCCAGGTCCTTTTGATTTCAAGACCAGCTATCTATGAATTATGCAATTACTGTCACACATCGTAGGTAGGGGCTTAATATGTTTTATTTTCAATCAATAAGTTGATTATAGTATCACCTTTAATCAGAGGGAATATAAAAGGGTTTTAAGATTATAGCTATGATGCTGGAAGGGACCATAAAAACCATCTAGTGCAAGTCCTTCCCTTAAATGTAGAGAAAATGAATTTAATTGACTTGCCTAAGGCAATAATGTGGTAAGGGACAGAGCTGGGATTTGAACTCAGGCCCTCTAAGTTTGCATACAATGACCTTTCAACTGTACCACAAATTACAGATCAATACATCAATCAACAAGCATTTTATTAAATGCCTATTATATGGCAAATACCATACTAGATATGGGGATACAAAGCCAAATGTAAACTAGTGCCTTTTTTTCAAAGGATTTACATTCTATTTGAGGAATGGAATATAAATGTACGTGAATATGTAAGATATACAAATATATACAGAATAAACACATAGAAATTTTGGTTGGAGACTCTAGTATCTGGAATCAGAAAAAAATTATAGAATCAGAAAATCACTAATGTAGGAGATGGTATCTGAATTGAGGTTTCAAGAAAATAGAGGATCTTGGTAAATGATAATACCTATTGAATCTCCTGGCCACTTATGGTTTATTTTTATGGAATGATTCATTATTCTCTTTTGCTGCATATATATCCTCTGTAGTTTGTCCTTGTTGAAATATCTCCTATAATTTTCCACATTTCATCTCTATTTACCCTCCTTTTTTCATATGGAGAGGCATAAAGGCAAACAGGAATAGTTAACATTCTAAAAAAATCTATCTACTTCAGGCAATTTGGAGTCACTTTCCAATTTATATATATTTGGGGTCATAATTTTCAGTGATATAAGACTTCTAGGAGACTTGATTGGATCTTTAAAGATAATGTAATGATTTTCATTATTATAGTTAAAAACAATGATAAACCCTCTTTCAAGAAATGGGAAATTGCACAGAAATTGCACAGAAATATTTGAGTCAGATGACAAAAGACAAATAGAATATACAGAATACTAACCTAAAGAAACCTCACATTTAGCTCACCAAGAATAATATGATAAAACTTTAGAATTACAAAAACCAACTAATATTCTAGATAGACATGAGAAAAATGTTATATTTTAAGTGTTGTATATATATTTTTTAAGTATATATATTATATACACATATATTTTAAGTCCTTCATTAATTAGAAATGAAAGGACAATTAGAATATGGTATTCTGAAGAGCAAATGAGATTGATATGTGCAACAAAATAGCTTATCCTGAAAAGCTGAACCTAGCCAAAGAAAGGAAAGAGAATGACAATAAAGAATAGAAGACTGAGTCATTACATGAAACAAAACTAGAAGTGACCATGGAATACAAGAATTAAAGTTATAATGCAAAAGAAAAAAATGTTTTAGAGAGCAATGAAAGATTAAGAAATTAATTGAAATATTTCTTCGATGGTTACACAATTTACATTTGGGGTGTTCAAGGAAGACTAGCATCTCTGATGTGAGGGCTTGCCAAATTCTTTTTATGGCTGCTCATCTATATTTGGTGTTCTCTTTTTGCCTAACTCTCACCTCTGGCTTGAAGAAACTATAGCAACACAGTGGCCACACCTGATAAAATTGTGTTGCTAGATGGGCTAAAACAAGTTGAAGGTAATTGGCAGTCCTCAAACCTATTGTGCTATAAGGAATGATGAACAGGATTTCAGAAAGAGCTGGAAAGAATTATGTAGACTGATGCAGAGTGAAATAAGCAGAACCAGGAAAACACTGTACACTGTAACAACAATATTGTGGAATGATCAACTGTAATAGACTTAGTTACTATCCACAATGATCTGGGAGAATTCTGAGGGACTTATGACAAAGAATTCTATCCACATCCAGAGAAAAAACTGTTAGAGTTGGAATGCAAATGAAAGCACATGCTTTTTCACTTGTTTATTGGGGTACATGTTTTGAGGATTTGGTTTTATAAGATTATTCACTTATAAAAATGAAAAATATGGAAATATGTTTTTTGTGATAATACATGCTCCTAGATCCAATTGCTTGCCTGCTCTAGGAGTGGGGAGGGAAGAAAGGAGGGAGACAATTTGAATCATTTGGGAAAACTTATGTAGAAATTTGTTATTACATGTAATTGGGGAAAATAAAGTAAAATAAAATTAATTTAAAAATGAAGGAAGATCAACTACACAAGACTCGGAATTTCTCTTTTATGTTTTTAGTTTGTGATAAAAAATTCAAATATCTGAGAGACAATGAGAAAAAAGAATTATGGGCAAAGGAATTAAAGGAGTAGAAGATATGGATAGGGTTAAAAAAATACTATGTAGTAGATAAATGGGAGAAGTGAAGGAGAATTTTCAGTTATAGAAAGCATATTCCCTCAGTAGTGATTAAAGATATTTGGTAGAGGTATGATTTCAGAAGGACTCCTATTGCGTGGGAAGGGGGGAAGAAATATAGCTGAAGGCACATTAAGAAACCCAAATAGGACTTGAGAAGAGTTTTTGATGGGAGATTTTCAGTTTCTTCCCAGCCTCAACTTGAGGACTATTCCTTTATTAAAATGGGTGTCCTCTGATTGTGGAATGGTTTAATAAACTCATGGTTAGATTGGACATTATAGGTACTTCTTGGGAAGGAGTAGCAGGAGGAGTATGTTTATCCCAGAGTAGGTGAGGAAGTAGCAGGTAGCATGATGGAGAGACCCCAAAGAAGCAGGAGAAGGTGCAATGGGGCTTATGAATTAGCTTCAATTGAAAGTTGTGACTCTTCAGAAGAGTATAATTTCTAGACGAGATTGGCTTTTTGGGGGGACAATTTCCGTGTGTGTGTGTGTGTGTGTGTGTGTGTGTGTGTGTGTGTGTGTGTGTAGAGTATTTGGAATTTGAAACTTGAGGAGAACAAGGATCAGAGCGTTAGACAAGGGCACATAGCTCCAGAGCAAAGATGTTATGACATCAAGGACAGGTGAATAGGGAAAGGGCAAGGGGAGAGAATAGGACTGAATTAAGGTTACAGAATGTTCCTCCTATACTCCACTGTCTCCTTCAAGAATCAGTATTTCTAGGAATGTACTTTCTCAGATCTTTCAAAAATTAAAAAAAAAAGATCGATAAGAATGTGTATCTTTAGTTTATTAACTGATGAGTGGATTGGAAGTAATAGTTCATGAATTGGAGTTGAGTATAGCATATATTAGAAAGGCAATAAAGGATTGGGTGAAATTAAAAGATATGCAAGGAATTGCAAATTAATGTTATTGAAATTAAGAGAATAGATGAAATCAGGAAAGGAGGCAAGAAGAATTCAATAAAATATCCTTCTCTGGGAAAGGGAAGATTGTTCAGATCTTTGTATTTGTATTCTTGGTACCTAGCTCAATGCTTGACAAATATTAGGTGCTTGATAAAATATTTGTTGTTTAAAAAGGGAGAGAGACAGAGATGGAGAAACATACAGAGACAGAAACAAAATAACAAGAACATATTCAAGGAACTAGGATTTGGGTTAAATGATTGGAAACAGTCGATGGACAATACAGGATTAAATTAGTGGTAAGCAAAGCAAACAACAGAGATTATGTACTGTCCTTATTTTCCAGAAAAATAATTTTAATATATTTCTGGTTTATACATGCATTATCATGCAAAACATATTTCCACATTGTTAATTTTTGTAAGTGAATAATCTTGTAAAGCCAAAACCCCCAAACATAGACCCAAATAAGCAAGTGATAAATCATATGCTTTCTTCTGCATTCCAACAGTTCTTTCTCTGGAAGGTGAATAACATTCTTTGTCATAAGTCCCTCAGAAATGTCCTGGATCATTGTATGCAGATAGTCGCTAGGTCATTCACAGTATATCATTCCACAATATTTCTATTACTGTGTACAATATTTTCCTGGTTCTGCTTATTTCAATCTGCATTAGTTCAATGTAGGTCTTTCCAACTTTTTCTGAAATCATCCTGTTCATCATGCCTCTGAGTATTGTTTTAAAGAGGAGGGAATAATTTATGTAACAAGGTAGTGCTAGCCCCACATTACCTATAATAAAGATTAATGGAAGAAAATACAAACAACTATTGTAATCCTTAGAAGTAAGAGATTAGTTTAAGTAAATAATGGAGAAATGTATTAAAAAATAAACAATGCATTTTATATCTAAGAAGCATTTAAAATATTTAAACTCACAGAGTATAAATGAAAGGATGAAACAAAATTTATTATGCTTCACGTAATTCTTAAAAAGGAAGAGTTGTAATTTTGATATCAGGCATGATGTCAATAAAATTCATTATGTGAAGAAAGACAAATGAGGAAATTGCCTTATGGCAAAAGTATCATAGACAAAGAAGAAATAACAGCATTAAATGTACTTGTACCAACAGTATGGTGAATAGATTTTTTAAAGAAAAGCTATGCAAATTGCAGAAGATATTGGTCATAACAATAATATGGAGTCCAAAATATTCCTCTCTTTCTGTTGGATAAATCCAGTAGAATTATATGGATGGGAGAAAAATTAGACTTGAATTATTTGTTGTGGTTTCTTATGATGAATTTTCAAGTGTGCATGGTCTTTGCATGACATGGAACTTTAAAAATTAAAGATTTAAAAATAATCAATGATGAAGTAGTACACAAGAGAACTAGAAGCAAATCTAAAAAGACAGAAATAATGATTCACATAAGTTACAAATCTTAGCATAATAAAATAACAATTAATAAAAAGAAATGTGACAAAAGATAAAATCTTAATTGAAATAAATAACTACATCCTGATGGCTAAGTTCTAATTCTAGAAATAGCTCTTTTGACAATAATAATAACAATGAAATAGAAGATTATTAAAGGCCACAGAATTAAATTTATATCTCTGAAATCTCATTTTAATTAAAGAAAATATGTTCACAAACTCAACATATAATTTAAGAGTAGAAAATAAGTAATCTTCAAAGTTGTATAAAAGAAAAAAATCTTAAAAAATATCAGAAAATATTGAGAGTTTTCTAAATAAAAAGCCCACAAAAGTAATAATGATAGTTTCTCCAGGACAGTCAGGGGTAAAGCAAATATTCTCCTTCTTTGATTTTCTACTTTTCTGCTCTATAGCTTTAAAAAACATACCACTTGTAGCTGTTTTTAGCAATCCTAGCCAATTCCAGCCCCTTCTGAGATTTATTATTTCTGATCCAACTCATATTGGAGCATATTTCCATCCTTTTCTACCTATACTTATTTCATCACATTAAAAGAATCTAATTTGATTCATGATTTCTTGGTGTACTTCTATCTCTTTAGACTATATCCCTTCTCCCCCTTTTATTATGTTTCCTCTTGAAACTTCATAATTTTATTTTTTTAGAGCTTCTTGTACACATTGGACTGACTTCCCTGTGGAATTTTAATTCATTGGTTCCTACTTATCATTTAATTGAACCCTTTGAATGGAGCCCCCCCCCCCAATTTAGGATATATACCAGATTATATTTATCCTTTCTTTCTTCCATTGCAAATTCCAAGATGAAGTGATTATTTCCCCTGCCCCCCCATTATTTCCAAGATTTCCATTTCACTAAGCCAGTTGCTCACTATTAGTGAGAATCAGGCTAGAATATTAGCCTTCATCCTATAATTTACCACAATCCCTAAGGTATCAGAATCAATATGGCACCATAGTTGAGAGATATCACTACTTCTAATTCTTATACTCTCAGGCATGCAGATGATAAGAACAAAGTTTTACCCACACTGCTTGAATCACAGATCTTCCTCCATCTTATTCCTGGGTGCTAAATATCTCAGGACCTTCCTTTCTCCTAGATTGCTCTACTCCCTACAATGGATGGTAGGTACAGCTTTTTGACGGAGTCCATGTGACTTTATTTTCTTTCTGCTAGGCATCTCTATTTTATAGTGTCTAGGCATTTCTTTGTTGGTGATTTCTGGAAACTGATAGATTATCCTACAGAACCTGGCATGATAATCTTGGAACATAACTAGTATTCAAGAACTGTTTGCTGAATGAATGAGTATAAGAAAACCTTTGTGAGTTATCATGTAGAAATAGCTTCAAATTAACACTCATGAAGATTTAGATTTTTTTATAAATTATTTTATCTTTAAAAGTTTACTGTGACCTATTGCCATTAGATTAGAAAGGACATACCTCAAGATATTTTCAGTAACACTATGAATGGTCATCCCTCCTTGGCTATTTGTGCATTCAGCTGAAGGGAAGTGAATCTGAAGATGTTTGTAGTAACCTTTCCAGTGGAAAGCAGCCTGTAGCTCAGATTTAGGTGCTCATTTAACAAAGATTTGTTGATTAGAATGTGCCTTTTGAGGATTAGTAAAAAGAGAGGGGATTTTGAATGAAAAGGGATATACAGGAAATGCTTCTTACACATATATTTATTAAGTTCATTTTTTTTTTTACTTCAACAGATTTTTCAGTTGCATCTTGTCAGCTACTCTTGGTGACACAACTTTGAGCAAATCCTTCAAATAAAACAAACAAACAAAAACCTAAGCACCCACAACACTCTTTAAGGTATTCTTAATATGGCAAAACACCCTAACTGACATATCAGTTCCTACTCATCTTTCTCTTTCGGTATTCAGCAATCTCTTTCAAAAGCCCGAAACTTATGTTTTATAGGATTCCCAGTCTCAGAGAGTTCAAAGGAATCACATATTCCATATAATTTAGCATTACTTATTTTGCCAAACAATTCAGAGAAGAAGTGCATTTATTCCTTCCAGTTGCTTTATGAGATGCCTAACTTTTTTAAGAGACCTGTAATTTTCTTTTTAATTTCTGATGTGAAAAGTCTGTCGATAGATCTTAATCTGTTAATTACCAAAGCTTCATGCTGGTTTAAACTTGCTTGAAAATACTTATATGGAACATCTGATATGATTAGGGGAGATGCTTCCTATGGTTTATTTTTTTAAAACCGAATGTTGACAAAATATGGACAAAGAACAGCAAGATCATTTCCACATCCCAGGACACAAGAGATTGATTTCAATGGACCTTGGTATTCTCTTCAGAAGAAGACAGCCTCTCCAGAACCTGTGACAGTACATCTCTGCAAGTGTGGTATAACTAGACCCTACACTGACTTATTTAGAGGCAAATGTTTGTGTAAAATTGACAGCGTACCATTAAACTTTTAAGCTCAATGGTAACCCTGTTGGCAGTTGAAAAAAAGAGAAACACTCTTCCATTTCCCATGTTCCTTTTCACCAATTTCCAAGTCAATTTTCAATCTATCTATTTAAAACACATATATTCTAAGTCAGGGACAGCTTGGTGGTGCAGTGGATAGAGCAGTAGGCTTGGAAATAAGAAAACTCATCTCCATGAGTTCAAATCCTGCCTCAGACATTTAGTACCTCTGTGATAACTGAGCAAGCCACTTAATGTTGTCTTAATTCCCTATCTGTAAAATGGACTTGAGAAGGAAATGGCAAATCATTCCAGAATCTTTGCCAAGAAATCCCTGTAATGGATCAGGAATAGTTGGACAATCAACAACATTCCAGGCCAACCTTTATATCCATAATGGCTGAGACTACTTGGATTTCTGTCATGCCCTTACTTATGTCAGCAATGTGTAGGAGAAAAACTGCTGGATAAAACTTCAAGCTTCATTTTCAGTTCTTCATGCTCTTCATGTTCTGTTAGGCCTTTTTTCCATACTAATAATAAAGTCATTGCTGGGTTTTTGCCAACGCTATTCTCTCCCACTATAAATCTTCTAATGCCACTATAGTGCTTTATTTCTCAGTTCTCGCCTGATCTTCTTCTCACTGTGATTTACCAGAAGAATCCACTCACTGCCAAGAGATCCTATACAACTGTGGGATTTATGAGGTGCTAAAACAGCCGATGGGTATTGGGACCAAAGAAAAAGAGCTATCCAGTTATTCTCTCATTTGTAGCTTTGCAAAAGGAAATAGGCAATGTGGCAATTGTTTATTAGCAAATCTAAAGCATGGACACAGTTATCCAAGATGGTCAGGAACTTTTCGCTTACAGAGAGAGCCTTGTGCCATACATCCTCCTTTAAAAAAAAACAAATTTTTTTTGAGACCGACTTCATGGTTTTCTGTTAGTTAATTGGCTTCCTGAGACATGTGGCCATTCACATACGCCATAGCTGGTCTAGAGATTAAGAATTGGGCATTTATCCTGATTTTCTTTTCCTTAATCAGTACAAAATGAGAATGAGAAAAGACTTTTTAACCCCCCCTCCAATTTTTTTTTTATTTCAGCTTTAATTAGGGACTAGTAAGACTATGAGGGAAAGTCATTAGAAATAGTTGGATACTTTTTTCTTCTCTCTTTGCATATCTTATTTCTCTCTTGCCTTCTGTTTTTTTTTCTTTAGCAACTTTAGAGGATATTAGCAAAATAAAAAAGAAAGCACCAAGTACAGTTAAAGATTGAATTTTGACAGCTGAGATCTAAATAATGGATGATTATTTTTTAATTGATCGCATTTGAAAAACTGGCCTTTAGGAACAATTTTCTTTGGCCAATTCTATGACTGACTAAATAGATGGATCAGAACCTGTAGTTCTCTAAAATGGTTTTTAAGATTTTAGTATTTTTCATAGTATCACGGCTAGTTTAAAAAATGGAAACTGTGGTAGTTGATAGAGAATTAGCCTCAAAGTCAAGCAGGCTTGGGTTCAAATCCTGCCTTTGACACATACTAGTTTGTGACCTTGCCAATTAAACTTTTTAGATAATTCATTAACACTACATCATAAAGTAGATGTCAATCAACATTGGGAGAAGGCACTTCCTTCTCCAAGGATTTTCTATCCCAATAAAATTAAAGGTTTAGTCCATACACTTAAGAAAAAATAACCTGGATTTGTTGTTTTGGAGGTTAAGCTAAACTTGACTCCTATCTTTTTTTGGATTTTTTAACAATTGTAAGAGATTTCACCATTATTAGCAAAATATTTTTCAATATTTGAATGGCTTTGAACTGACTTTCCAATGATTGGCTTTTATTTCATTAGTTCCAACATGAACAAAGATTTATATTTGACCCCTTTATTGCTGTCTGTTTGCTTTTAGGTCATTTTGTTACCCTTTAATATCTTCATGAAATTCAAGCACAGCATATAAGGAGGACTGAAACCCAACCTGATTGTTTTACAACTTGTATGCTGCTTTGGTAAAAGGTGTAGTGAGAAATAATTATCAGATTAACTTCTTGATTACATATATATGACCCTGGAGAGAGCAGTATACAGTTTTCATGGGGTGAGGGAGAATTATTTCCCTTACCAATTTAAACTTTTAGATATTTCTCATTGTCTCACTGTACTGTTCCCATTGGAAATTTTCTTCTTCCTCTTAGATTCAACCATGTTAACACTGTACATACAAGATACATACAGTGTAGACAAGAAAGCACTAGCAGTTATGATGTACCTCTTGTAAAAGTTGATAAATTTGTTTAAATGTTAAACTAAGTGAAAGCTTAGTCTTTAAAGAAGCTAGGGAAACTAAGCAACGGAGGTGAAAGGGGAGGGAGAGAGTAGTCCATGGATGGAGGTTAGCAAGTGTAAAGGTAAAAACATGAGAGCTAGAGAGTCATATGCATAGATATGACAGATATGCTAGGATATATTTAATAACTGTGGGAAAAAACCAGAACAAAACCAAAAACTTATATATGAAAACACTTTGAAATTTAATCTGCATTATTAATATTTGCTCCATTATGGTCTTAATTCCAAACATTCAACAAAACAATTTTTAACCTTGATTTGTAGCATTTACCAATTTCAGAGGTGTAAATTGTTACCTTGAATATTTGACAGTGGACTCCTAAGCTGATATGGGTTAGTTCTAGTACATTCTTAGCCATATGAGGAACACCAACTAGGCCACTATAGCTAGATCATAGAGTACATGAAGGGTACTAAAGTATAGAAAGCCTGGAAATTTAGGAGCGGAACCAAATAATAAAGAACTTTAAATGCTAAACAGGAGAGTTTTTATTTGATCCTGAAGATAATAGGGAGCCACTGCTGTTCTTTTGGTTGCAGGATGGTGACATGGTAAACCATACTTTAGAATAGGATCATGGAAAGGTTTGAGACTAGAGACAAATTAGAAAGCTATTAGAAAACTTGAGACAAAATATGACATCTTGAATTAGCGTGATATCTATGTGAATAGAGAGAGGACTTAGGAGACATTTTGTGAAGGTAGAAAAAAAAACAGTATTTGGCAAGAAATTTGTATGTATGGGATGAAAGAGAGCACAAAGTTGAGGAAAACGCCAAGGTGGTAGACCTGAGTGACTGAGGACAGTGTATCCTCTACAGTGACAGGAAACTTAAGATGTGGATTGTCAGGGGGAAAAGGAATTTCTCTTTTAGACTGTTTTAGACATGTTGACTTTGAGATGCCTATGGGACATCCAGTTCAAAATATCCAGCTTGCAATTGTAGCTTCTATAAGGCATCGATTCTGTAGAGATAACAAAAGCCGTGGGACTTAGAGACAAGAATATGAAATCAGATAATATAGAATGCAAAGAGAAGATCTAGGAAAAAGTTTTGAGGGATATCCACAAAGCAGCAGACATTATACAGATGAAAAATCAACAAAGGAAATTGAGAAGGATTATTTGGAAAGACAGGAGGATAAACAGGAGAAAGCAGTACCTAGAAAACTTAAAATAGATGGAATACAAGATATGCTATTAATTCCAATTTTGTAAGGTAAAGCAATATAGCTACTGCTGTGGTAAAGCTTCACCAGGAAAAGGTGGCAGGAAATAGATTGTCTGTGGCCATTAAATTTTTGAGAACAGCATCTACACCCAATTGACTGTTTGCCAAATGTTTTCCTAGGACAGTGATGGTTACAATTTGATCTTGTTGAAGTTTCTAGAATAGCCACTAGTTGAATTTAGTAAGTAATTGGTTTTCTTAGGGTAAGATTTTAATTTGGTCCATTGTGAATTAATATTGATAGACAACACACATAGCATCATTCCCACTTTTATCAAGACCATATTTCCTAGTATTCTTAATCCCCAAAGGCAATTTATATATAGCCTTTCTTTTCAAGTATGTGCAGTTACATACAATTGTCTAAAAAAAAGAAAAAGAACACGTTAATCAGTCTATCAACAAGTATTTATTCAGGAGCCACTATGCACTGGGAATTGCCCTGGGGACCCAAGGAAAGGCAAAAATAGAGCAAAAAACCAAGACAGAAACAGTTTTTTTCCTTGAGAAATACATAGTTTGATAAATAACAAGGTACGTAAAATATATGCACCGTAGATATAGGGTAAACTGAGATTAGAAAGCAATAATAGAGAGGTGAGGGTAAGGAGAATGAGAGAGACCAGAAAAGGCTTCTGTAGGGGGCAGTTGAGTGGCTCAGTGGATTGGAAGCCAGACCAGAGATGGAAGGTTCTGAGTTCAAATTTGACCTCCAACACTTCCTAGCTATGTGACCCTGGGAAAGTCACTTAATCCCCATTGCCTACTCCTTACCACTCTTCTTCCTTAGAACCAATATACAGTATTGATTCTAAGATGAAAGGTAAGGGTTTTAATAAAAAAAATAAAAAAGCTTTATGTAGAAGATGGAATTTTTATTGGATCTTCAAAAAATCTAGGGAAATTAAGAGGTGGAGGAAGGGTCAGGACATTCTAGATTTGGGAGACAGTAATTCCAAAGAGCTGGAGTGACATGCTGGAAGAGTAGTCCTTAGGCCAGAGTAACTGGATTGTTAAATTGTTTCAGTTAGTTTCCTTTTCCAGCACATTTTATTGATGAGGAAACTGAGGCAAAGAGCATTAAATGACTTGCTCAGGGTTACATAACCAGTAAGTGCTTGATTTGGGATTTGAACTCAGGCCTTCCTGACCCAAGGCCCAACACTCCATTCTGTATGTCACTATCTGCCCAGGTAGAGGAGATTAATGTGTCAAAACACTGGAAAGGTAGAAAGGGACCAAGTTATAAAAAGTATTGTGTCAAATAGAAGAGATTATATTTAATCCTTTTTTTTTTTTGAGTCTGGATCTCCCTATCTCACCTTAGCCAAAAGTACAGTAGTCACTCAGGAGCCTGAAGCCATTGCTGACTTATGCAGAAACTTTTATAGAAATTTTGAATTTTAATCAGTTCCCCTCTCCTTCACCAGCTGCTCTTTGCCCTTGGAGGTTCACTGTATCATTAATACAATCCAAGATGCAATAATAAAAGGAAAATCTTAGTCAAAACAACTATGAAATGCACAAAATATTTGTCCCTATACTAAACTCACTCAACATCATATAGATTCAATAATAAAATGCTCGTTAAATTTATAAAGAACAATTACAACAATTGGAAGAGCATCTAGGGCTAAATGTTTGGGAATACTTAGTATGAGTTTTGTCAATAAAATAACAATGACAATTCTATTCAAGCTAATTTATAGATTTAATTCCACACCAATCCATTTACCAAAATGATACTTTATAGAGCTATATAAAATAATAACAAAATATATTTTAGAGAAAAATATAGAAATTTAAGCAAAAGAATGAAGATGTTTAGGAAAAGGGGATGGTTGGCCGTTAAAGACCAAACTATATTATAATGCACAAATTACCAAACTAATTTTGTAATGGTTTAACCCTGCCACCCCCAAAAAACAGATCAATGGAACAGACTGGATAAGAGACTCAGAAACAGTGGAACTCAACCACCCAGTGTAAGGTTATTGCATTAGGACAGGGGAGAGATCAAAGAATTCTAAAACCCTTTATCTAACCTACAACTTATTTATCTCTCCTTTTGCTTTTCCTTACCAAACCTTATTCTTCATCTGTACTTCTCTTTACTCTCTAATTCTCTCTTAGTCTATCTGCTCTTCACTATGTATTTTGCCCAACTTGACCCTTTGGGGAACCAATTCAATTCTACCCTCTCTCCTCTTCATTTCCTGGACTCGTATTCACATTGCCAATCATAGTATGCTAAGCCTTAGCCTTGGATAATTTCCACCATCAGTCCCCTTTACATACCTGCTGCTGAACGGAGGTAGAGAAAATCATGCAACTTTCTGATTGGGTCCACTATAAATTTATATTACCCATCTTCATTTGGACCTACCCTGCTCATGGCAGTTCCTTATCAGCTCTCTCTCTCCCTCCCACTTTTCAC
This sequence comes from Monodelphis domestica, assembly GCF_027887165.1. Taxonomy (NCBI): domain Eukaryota; kingdom Metazoa; phylum Chordata; class Mammalia; order Didelphimorphia; family Didelphidae; genus Monodelphis; species Monodelphis domestica. The sequence goes on along the minus strand of NC_077229.1, from coordinate 320,045,154 downwards.
AGTGGCTCTTCCATACCTTTTCTTTTTTAAAAAGCCCTTATCTTTTGTCTTAGAATCAATTATTTGTATTGGTTCCAGGGCAAAAGAGCAGTAAGGGGTAGGCAATGGGGTTAAGTGATTGGTGGTCACATAGCTAGGAATTGTCTCAGGCCAGTACCACCCATCTCTGGTCCTGGATCTCAATCCACTGAGTCACCTAGCTGTCCCTTATTTGATACATTTTCATCCCTTCTCAAACTTTCCATGGCTCTTCTTCCACCTACTCTCTCACCTAAATACTTATATTTTACAAAAAAAAAATAACAAGGTCATTATCCCATGAAATCTTTCTAGTCAATCTCATATCGCTCAGATATTTCTCCACTATTTCTCCTTCATCTCTGTTTCACATGAAGATGTGACCTTACTCTGTACCAAGGTTAACTTGTCTATCTGCATAACCCATCCCTTCCCATCTCCTCCAATAAATACCCTCCTTTATTATCCCCATTCTCACTTAATTTCAATCTTTCCCTGGTACTGGTTCATTCCCTTTGCCTACAAACATGCTCATGTCTCCCCCATCTTCATTAAATCCTCACTTCTTGTTAGACTGTAGTTGTTCCCTATTGCCTGCAGAATCAAAAACAAAATCCTATGTTTGGCATTCAAAACCCGTCATAACCACTCCGTTCACCTTTCTAGCCTTGCATCTTACTCCTTACCATGAACCCTTTGATCCACTGATAACTTGCATCCTTTCTGTTCCTCATTAAAGACACTTCATCTTTTTACTCTAGACCTTTTTTTCTGCCTGACTCCCATGCTTGGAATGCTCTCACTCTTTATTCTTGTCTACTCATTTTCCTGGATTTTTCAAAATCCCAATTAAAACTCCATTTTCCATAGTAAAAGTGAGACCATAACAGTGCATGTTCTGAAGATTGTGACCAAAACTAGGTGAAAATGTAATTGGGAAATATTTTAAAAATAAATATCAATACAATGAAAAATGCATAGTATTTATTACTTCTTTTTGTATCCTTAGAACTTAGAATAGTGCCTGGCACAGGTTTAGTGTTTAGTAAATGTTTATTGAGGGCACCTGGGTGATGCAGTGGATTGAATTCAGAGCCTGTAGGCAAGAAGACATCATCTTGTGTTCAAATCTGACCCAAGACACTTACTCATTGTGTGATTCTGGGCAAATCATTTAGCCCTCTTTACTTTAGTTTCCTCACTTAAAATGAGCTGGAGAAGGAAATTGAAACCCATCCCAGTATCTTTGTGAAGAAAACCCTAAAATTTGGTCACAAAGGGTTGGACGTGATGATTGAAATGATTTTCAATTCAATTTCAATTAAAATTATTTAATAAAAATATTTATTGAATAAATGACAAGTTCTGAAACAAGAGATATCTGCATGGGTAGAGAGAAAAGGATGTATATAAGAGATGTTGAAATGGAGTCCAAACTACCAGGCAAAAGTTCTAAGCTTGAGGAATATGCTAGGAAGTGTATTTATAGGATATGTAGAGTACCTTAAGAACTTAATTTCTTTCTATCTTTAGCCTGTGTTGGACTTGACTGGAGCCACTTCAGAAATCTAGCTTAAAAATATTTTTAGGGAAGTCATTTTGTTACCACTTAAGAACCCATCTTTTTTATGTACCATGTCTGTAATATTTGGAATGCTAAAATGTGTTTTCTCTCAAAGGAAAAACAATGTCTAGGAGACATCCCCGCAACCTCACAATTATTATGTATAACATGGTATTATTCTGTACATTCCTCTCCACCATATGGGATGAACATAAAATATATTTCTACTAAGATTTCAAGAGGTCCAAAGCTATTCTTATTACCAGAAATATTAATACCTACAAAATCCAATAGATTTATATAAAGGTAATATTTCATTTTGCAGTTTTATTATTTTAAAATATTTATGTGAGTCACAAAACTAAATCAGTTAAAAGTCCCAAGTTTTTGGGGTGATTGGAGGAACAAGTGTTGAAATGTGAATCTGTTTCTGATAAAAGCTTGCCAGTGTGACTCTTAAGTTTTACCTACACCAGACATTATTAGCCATTCTTACCTTTTTTGTCATTCGCTGACAAGTGACCAAATGTAGGAAGATGAAAATTATTCTTGGAATTTAGAAAACCAGTTTTGTTTAAAATCTACAGTTATAGAATTTAGTGAATTTCACCAAGAATCAGAAAGATCAGTAATATATATATATATATACATATATATACACATATATATGTATATAAAGTAATGAACCCATAGTTCTTTTTAATTACTTCAAGGGGAGGCCAGAGTCTATAGCAAAACATAGCAGTAGCAAAGGTCTGAGAGGTGAAGGGAAAGAGGGAGAGATGACATCTAGCCAGGTGATGAGATTCCATACACCCTGGGCTGATGGCCATGATAGGAGGAGTGGTCAATAGTGCTCTTTTGAAGAGGCTACTCTCTGACTTGGAACATCCAACTCCACCGAGATCCCCATGAAATTGTCATATTCAAGGTTTAGGAAGTGTTCGCAGAAACCATCTTTATTCTAAGGTAATTACCTGGGACCCACAAGGGTTAAAATTTGATAGGAAAGAGGAAAGGAAGATTTCTCCTTCAGGGGAGTCTTATTTGTTCCATTTCTCTGATTTCATAGGAGAAAAATAGTGAGGTATTTGGTAATCCAAGATATCCCGAGGCACAGAGCATGGACATTTTTCTGGGTTTCTGGACATTTCAGGGAGCATGCCCACGGTTTAGAGCAAAGGCAGTCTACCACAATAAGCCTTATGGTTCTGGTCTAGATAGTTTTGGAACATCTCATATATCCAGTATTTTGTTTCTCTTCCTTTTTTTTATCTTCATAAGTAAAGTAAAACTAAAAAATGAATAGTTACCCCAATTAGATGTATTCTAATTCAGACCATAACACCTTATTGTGTCTAAATAATAGATTCTTTTTAGGCTGAATGCTGCAGTTTTGCTTAAGTCAGACTATGTGTACCATTTTATAAGTGTATAAAGGCCATCTTCTCTGATTCTCTCATTTTATAGAGGAAAAAAACAGAAGTAAAAGATGTCAGGCAACTTACTAAGATCACATACGAAATAATAAGAATTGTGATTGAAATTTAGTTTTTTCTAACTACATTTGTCTCTTTATTAATCTAGGGATCTTAATATGAGAGATGTGAATTTGAAACAGTTTTTTAAAAATATGTAATATAATCAATTTCCATTATAAGCTTCTGTACTTTATTTAATGTATTTAAAAGTTATTCTGAAAAGAGATAGGCTTTAATAGTGAATTTGCCATTTAAGTAGATATTAGTAACTTTTTGTTGCAGCTAGATCACATCATTCTCTTCTGGCACTCTCTTTTTAGATGACTTGAATTTTTATATACTATATATGATCTCTATTCTATACTTTACAGTGTGTAAAAAAATCCAAACATTAGGAACTTCCTGGCATACATTAATGTGTTCAAAGTTAGCTCAACTCTGTTCTTCCTGCTGCCTTCAGCATCCCATGAAGAAGGCTTAAGTTAGCCATTATCTCAATTGCTTTCGTATTGAGGGATTGAGAAGTGCTTCAGACAAAAGCTCAAACTGTACCTCCTTGCCAAAGAAAATAAAGCCAGTATCTCACGTATAGATTTATTTTGCCTAACTCCCAAGAGTTGAATACATTAAAATGGCATTTCTCATATGGAGTTTTCAAAAATGCCTTAGATTAAAGCAGTCATTGAATTTTTCCTCTTTTTTTTGATCTTACACTTTTTTTTCTGCAAGCTATTCTCTACCCAGGTGCCCAATTGCTATACCTAAAGTTCAGGTATGACCATGTCATTCCACTGCTCCAAAAGCTTTGCTGGTTGCCTATACAACGTAAAATATAGACCTCTCTCTTTGGTATGTAAAGTCTTTTATAGTCTGGCTCTTGTCTATTTTTTCCAGAGTTATTTCCCATCACTCCCCCTCAGAAACTCTTTTCTCCAGTCAAATGAGTCTATTTTATATTCCCCACATGCAACATTCTCTCAGGCTATCTATCCTCTCTGACTGGAAAGCTCTTCTCTTGAGATAATTGCCTCCCCTCAGTGCTCTAGGAGAGTGTTCCTTCTTACATGAATATTTCTTGATTGCTTGAGACAGCTATGAGGTGGAATAGTACTGGTCCAGGAGTCAGAAATGAGTTCAATTTTACCCCAGACACTTACTGGCTCTGTGAAAATCACTTAATCTTTATCTACCTCAGTTTCTTCAACTACAAAGTGGGGATTGAAGAACCTACCTCATAGGACTGTTTTGAAGATCCTGTGAGATATTAGATGAAAAATTCTTAGTTCAGTACCTGGCACATAGTAGATAATGTTTTATTCTTGTGGAAGCTACGTGACTCAAAGGAGAGTGAGTCAGGTCCGGAGATGGGAAGTTCTGGGTTCAAACCTAGTCTCAGATACTTCCTAGCTGTGTGCACCTGGGCAAATCAGCTAATCACCATTGCCTAATGTAAAAATTAAAATTAGCCCTCAATAATTAAAAATATTATATTTTAAGAGAATTATTAATAATAATCAGAAACAAAGGAATAAAAAGGTAACAAAATAAAAAAAAAACCACAACATATGCCCATGGCTAATCTATCTATTCAAAAAGCCTATTTACCACCACCATAACAACCCAGGAAGCCAAGAGGCCCAGAACAGGAACCTGTACTGAATTTATCCCTCTGTCTACAGGAAGTAAGTACTGACAGGAAGTCAGTGGGCTCCTGGGAAATGCAGTTTTTAGGGTAGCAGATGTTCAATTGCACATTAGCTTTTACCAGTCTTCTGTTATGGAACTAAAATACAGTACTGATTCTATGATGGAAGGTAAGAGTTTTTAGAAATGTTTATTTTTTTCCTTTGCCCACCTTCTCCCTTTACCTGAGCTGTTAATACTCCCTCTCTATGTTGTATAGGCACTCCTCAACAGAATGTAAGTTCCTTGAGGGTAGAGACAATTGCATTTTTGTCTTTGTAGTGTCAATCTCTAGTTGTAATAATTATAGGGAATATTGAAGGTTGAAGAGGTACAAGGGATAAGGAAGGTTTGCTGTTTGCTCCAACTCAGTGGCAGAAAGTCCAGAACTTGCTTCAGTTTTCCTTTTCACATAGTACAGTATCTTCCTTTTGTTTTATTCTTTTTAATTGAAAAAAATTATTTTTAATTAATTAATTTAGAATATTTTGCCATGGTTACATGAGTCATGTTTTTTTTCCCTCTCTTTCCCTCAGCCCATCTTCCGATCCTGGTAGCCAATGAGCAATTCCACTGGTTTTACATGTATCATTGATCAAGACCTATTTCCATAGTATTAATAATTGCATCTAGTACAGTATCTTTCAGTAGAAGACATTTAACAGATGCCTGTTGAATTGAATAAAATTGAATTGAAATTTTGGGTGGCATATAGAGAGCTGTAGGTAACTGGTTTCCTCCCTAGTCAGTATAGGACCTCAGGGTCATAGTGATGGCATAGTCAAATAGAAATGGATTTTTGCTAAGGCACAGTAATTTAGATAACCACAAATTAACATTTTTTTATGTTTTATTTTATTTTCATTTATTCTGTTAAATATCTCCACTATTTATTTTATTTTATTTTATATTTTATTTTATTTTATTTTAATCTGGTTCTGGCAGCACTTGGGAGTTTTGCCCTGCATGGATCAGTGGAAAAACTTCTGCTCAAAGACATCACATGAGTCCTGTTTACTCAAAATTTTCCCCATCTTTTAAGAAACATTTTTCAGAGAGGCACAGATACACCTGATAGCATGGTAGTGCATGGTTTAGATACAGTCTGGGCAAATTCAGATCACACAAAATCTCCCTCTAGATTGTGATCATTTTTCTAAGGGAGATTTCTCCCTCATTTTTTCATAGTTAGTGTTCTCATTTGCTCATAGAATTCTAATGAAATTGCAATTTTTAAAAGAGAAGCAATTAATTTGTAGGAAAAATTAACTATGGAAGTCAGTCAGATGAGGAGAAATGAAGGTAGGAAGCTTATACTTATTAAACAAAAAGTTGCTAGTTTTGGATACTATTATCAGAACTAGAATTTATACTTCATTTGATCTGCTTACTTGATTAATGCCAAGTTTAATCCACATGCAAAATTCGACCAGTTAAGAAAGTTAGATTTACTGATCTTTAAATAACCACTTTTGACACATAAACTGATGCGAAGTGAAGTGAGCAGAACCAGGAGAATATTTTATACAGTAACAGCAATACTATATAATGAACAATTGTGAATGACTTAGTTATTCTTAGCAATACAGTGATCCAAGACAGTCCCCAAGGACTCATGACAAAAAATACCATCCACCTCCGGATAAAGAACTGATAGAGTCTAAATGCAGACCAAAAACATATTATATTTCACTTTCTTTCTTTTTCAAATTCTCTTCCACAAAATGACTAATATGGAAAACATTTTACATGATTACACATTTAAAATCTTTATCAGAATTCTTGCTATCTCAGGAAGTTGGGAGGGGGAGGGGAAGTTGGTTCAAATTTAAAAATGAAACAAAGATTAGAAATTATTTTTACATGTAATTGAGGAAAGAATAAAATATTATTAAATCATAAAACATTTCCATTTCCACAGATTAATTGAATGACTATACATGGGCATTCTTGTACTATGGATTTTATATTAACATAGTATAATTTTTTTGTCCTCCATGCTTCGAATATTTTTCCTATACACTTCCACTTCTCAGTTTCTCAGGATTTCTTCAAGACTCAGCTCAAAATTAACATTCTTCTAGATTTCTCTTTAGTTTCTTGCTGAATGTCAGCAGCTTTGGCTTTGCACATACTGTGTGTATATATTATTTATAGCAAATTACATTAAATTTATCACCATTCAAATGAAAACTTCTTGAAGGCAGGGCTGTTTTCACCTTTCTTTATATTCCCAACACTTACAGTGCCTGGCTCTTGGAAAACCCTCATACAAAGTGCCTATTGATTAATTGCATGAATCTCAATCTAAGGAAGAGATTCTGGCGAAGCTAGTTATTCTCTATATTCTATATTCTCAGTCTCAATATATCATAAAGGGAATTAATGGAAATGTCAAAAATGTCTCTTAAAGAGTTCTCATAATTTATCTTTATGTGAAGACATAGTAATGATACATTTGGTATCAAGTTGCTAATTATCCAATAAAAATAGTGGTTTTAAATTTTATTCAATTCAATATCAGAATCATAGAATAAATAGAACTAAAGCTTAAAGGAACCTGTGAACCTAAATATTTTATTTTAAAGATGAGTAAATTGAGGACCAAATATGTAAAGTGACTTGCCCAAGGTCACAAATGTAGAAACTGACAAAATCAAGATTAGAATTCAGGTCCCTTGACTCAGTATTCAGAGACATTTCCACTACATCACATAGTCAGGTTTAGAATATACTAGTTATGTGAAGAGAAGCATGAAATCAAAAGAAAGTCAAAGAGACACTACATTTTACAGTTTAAGATAATAAATTTTTCTTATGTGACATACATAATAGAATGGAGTTCTAACTAATATTCAGCACATAGCTTCTCTGTATGATAAATGGTTCTCTGTATCTGACACTCTGAAAACATACCTCTGAAAGGGCCAGAAATTGATATATGAATTATGCTTGTTGAAATTTAGCAAAACATAATCATCTGGTGATAATTATTACACACATTTCTGTAGAGCCATAAGGCTTTTCAATGCTTTTTTGGGGGCAGCTTGGTAGCACAGTGGATAGAACACCAGGACAGAATTTGGGAGAATGTGGGTTCAGATCTAGCCTAAGACTCTTCCAATCTGTGTTACTGTGGGCAAGTCACTTGGCCTCCAATTGCCTAGCCCTTGTCCTTCTGTCTGAGTTGTTACTAAGATTGAAAATAAGAGTTTTCGAAAAAAAATAAAGTGCTTATTTCACAATAGCCTTGAGCAGAGGAGAGTACAAGTGTTGGTAACTTCATTTTACAGATAAGGAAACAAGATGAGTTCAACCCAGCAAACATGTCAGAGATAGGATTTGGACACAAATCCTTTTAAATCCAAGTTCAAAGTCTTTTGTGTCTTAACTGTAATATTTAAAAATGTCATAGAAATTTGCTAAGTCTTGATGAAAAGATGGTGTACAATAAGGATTACTTGAATAGTTTGGTTGATAGCAAAGCAACAACAATAAAAATAAAAGAGATGGCAGTTAGCTTTTAATTATCTGTACTAATATGGGAGAATCATAAAGTTGGAAGGAACTTCAGATGTAATCTACTCCAAGCCTCATCCACAGCATTAATCTCCTTTACACTATTCCTGACAAATAGTTATCTTGTGTCTGCTAGAATATATCTCACAGAAAGAAACTCATTGCCTTCTGAGGCAATATATCTGATGTTGTGTCCTTATTAACAGAAACTTTCCTTATAAGGATTAAAAATCTGCCTCTTTTTGAGCCAAAATTTGTAACTACCTATTATTCTTCATTCAGCCATCCAGAATTTTATCTCTTTTATATATGATAAACCTTTTTTAAATCTAAAATTTTAAAAATAGTTTTAGTTCACTCTCATATCATCTCCTCCCCCTTTTCTCCATCCCAGACTTCTTTTGTCCAATATAAATATTTCCAGCTCCTTATATGGTAAAATTTCAAGCACCATCACCATCCAGATTGCTATTCTCTGGTTTTATTCCCAATTGTCAATTAAGGGACTATAAAGTTTGGCATCCAGAACTGGACACAGCATTCCATTTAGGGTACAATCAGCATAAAGAGTACAGCAGGACCTCTATCTCCTTTTCTGTGAGAATTATTACTATTATTAATGCAAGTTACGATTACATTGAGTTTTTTTGGCTGCCGTTGCACCCTGTTGACTCATACTGAGTTTTCATCCAAAAATACCCTTAGCTTTTTACATGAACAAGTATTGCATGATGTCTTCCCTGTCCTCTGTTGGTAAGTGGACTTTTTGGAGCTGATTTGTAGAATTTTATACTTTTACCTATTAAATTTAATCTTATTCAGTTCAGCTCCTTATTCTTACCTATCAAGAGTTTCTGGATCCTGGTTCTGTCATTCAACATAATAGTTATTCTTGACAATTTTGAGTCATCTGAAAACTCAATATGTATGCCATTTTTGCCTTTATTCAAGCAATTGGTATAAATGTTGAACAGAACAAGAATAGAATTGTCTTACTGCACTCAACAACCTTCTTCTTGGTTGACATTGATCCATTAATTAAAAAAATATTCTTTGAATCTGGTCAGAGAAAAGGACATAAAAAGTCTTATATATTGAATAGCTTTCAAATTTCATAGTTCAATGAAGTTGTGGTATCATTAATAGGGCTACACTTTCCGACAACTTACATTCCATCTATACCTTTTTGTTTGGAGTGATTCTTCTCCCTAACAGTTTGTAAATTTATTGATCAACATCAATTGGTTTGAATCAATAGTCAATAAGTCAATAGGTCAACATTTATTTAGGATTTACTATACATAGAATTCTACTAAATGGTGGGAATACAGAGGGAAGCAGATAGAATGATAGTCTCTGCCTTTTAATAGCTTACATTCTGATGATAGGAAGACAAATAAAAAGACACAAAAAAATCCCATTAAAGGATACTGAAAAGGGAGGGGTGGCAAAGGTATACAACCAATGGCAAGTAAGGAGACTAGCTGAAGAGGAAGAAATAGAGCCTAGGGGGGGAAATGGAAGCCTTAAAATTTAAGTTTGAAGAGGAAATAAGGAAGGGGCCACAAGGATGGAATGGACTTCTGGAGTGAAGTGAATATCCAGAGTGAGAAGACTGCTGTGGCATGAAAGATACAATCTAAAGTGTCAGGAATAGATCCAAAAGAGGACTGTATTTAAAATATTAAGATACTCTTAAAAGGACTCCAGAAACAAAGAGGGCTATTTCAGGGAGTACCTGAATGGGAGTTGTAGGAAGCTACACTCTGAATATGACCCACTAGAATATGAGGGCTGGAGCCCAGAGTATCACTGTAACTGTAAAGAGATAGCACTGTATTATAAGAGATGTTGACTATGAAAACTACAGAGAAGTATGGGAAGACATAGGAATTGAAGCAAAGAGGAGTAAAAGCAGAAGAGAGGAAAATATATGTAATAAGAGTAGTAGTGTAAATGGAAGAACAATAACAAAAGAAAATAAATGCTGTGTAATTATGAGCAAATGTCCCCAAGAAGAGATGATAAAAAGTCCTTGCTGTGAGGGACTATGGATGTGGAACATAGAATAAATCATCAGACTCAGTTGATGTGTTAAATGGTTATACCAAACTATTTTCCCCCTCCAACTTTTCTCTTTTTTTAGTCTTTATTTCAAGGGATGACTTTTCTATGTAGGAATCAGTAGAAGGATTCATTTAGAAAGAAAGGTGATATGAATACAATAAATATCAATAATTAAAAATAAATTATTAATTGGAGAGTTAAAGTTATTTTTTTGTTAATAGAATTTGATTCTCCTTATGGTAACACATGTGTAGGAGTTATTTCTTTGAAGATGAGCACTTAAAAACTCCATTTTTACTTGCTAAATGAAATGCTTTAAAATAGAGTACAAATAACATAATCAGTAATATATTTTGTTATATTTATACTTTTCAGTATTCTACAGTTTTGCAAATATTTAGTCTGCTATGTAATATAATTTTGGAATACCAACATATACTTTTTTCATATTTTCATCAAAGATTCCCTCATTACATTCGTAAGTTATTTCATAAAGATTTTGTAGAGATTAAAGGGCAAGTGCAGGGATATATAGTGTTGATAGTCTCTTGGTTACCTTTTGGTTTTATTAAAAATATAATCTGGTTATTTATTTGTTGGTAAGCTTTTCTTCTCTCCTCTTTCAGATATCTTAAGAATATCTCTTTCAAAATCATTTTATTTTTAGCACAGATATCCTCAATGCATGCTTAGTTTAGTGCAGTCATTCTCATCTTGATTATTCTTATGGCCATTTCTACTTTCCTATACATTACTTTAGTGCGCATAATGTAAGGTTGAAATATGGTGAATATGCAGTCATTGATTAGGAAAAGAATTTATCATGGGCATCTTGTCAGATATCAAATGTATTTTTTATGTTTTTGTAATCTTCCTTAGAGTTTCGTCTTACACGTACTGTCAAAAAGATCTGGCTTGGTTGGATCTCTTTCCAAGCTCTCTGTAAAATTCCTTTTTTTCATTACATTTCTTGGTTTTAAAACTTTTTATGGGGTGGTACTGTTTATAATCTTCCATTCTTCTTCACTTAAATTTTTTGCACACAAGGGTATATTCTCAATTAGTGTTGCTCTTGGCTGCCATTTCTTTCTATTGGCAAGATTTTTAAGTATTTGCTGGCTAAAACCATTTCTAGCCTCTGTTGGTTTCTTAATTATGGCAGCTGATTTACATTGATGTTTGTTCTTTTATCCATAAAGCTAGAGTTATTTCCTCATCTATGTCATGTCTTATATTCACTTTAATTCTGCCTTCAAATTTGATAATGGCTTTAACCTTTGCTTTAACAAGGTAATCATTTGACTATACAAAGACAGTTGCCTCGGAAATGATTACACCCTAGTAACTTCCTGTCTGTAGTCATCATTTTCATTTTTGTGCTAATATTTACTACTGGCCATGTCCAGCACCTCCCTTCTTTCTTTTTGAAGAAAGTATTCAATGAATCAGAAATGTGAGACTGTTATATTGCTTTTCCCTGTCTTATTTCTCTTTCATGAACTATTTTTGCAAAATATTTTTGTTCTATTATTCTATTGTTCTATTCTTCTGCATGTTCACTTTTGAGCAGTTTGTTGGCACAGTTCACAGAGTGCTCCAGAGTCAGGAAGACCTTACCCATAATCCTGTTTGCCTCAGTTGCCTCATATGCAAAATGAGCTGGAGAAAAATGGCAAACTATTCCAGTATCTTTGCCAAGAAAGCCCAAAAATGGAGTCACAAAGCATCGGAAATAACTGAAATGCTTGAATAATGTGTTTACGTTTGTATTAAAGTAACTGGTTATATAAGTATATGTTGATGTAATTATCAAATTCTTCATAATGTATCTACCTCCTTATCGTAGGAATCTTTCTATACTTGCTTATCATGATCATTGTGATATGGTATAAACACCTGTCCCAATAAATACTGTTTTCTTTTGTCTTTTGAAGCCAGTTTCAACCAACTTCATTATTTCCTTTATTTGCATTTTTAAGATTAGCTCATTGATTTTATTCTATTTTCTTTTCCATTTTCATGTTATTTTTACTTAGCTAGAAGTATCTAAGCTTTTTTACAAAGTGATCAACTTCATGGCTTTTCTCTTGGGCTAATACCAGAATAAGCTTTCCTTCCCTGATAATTTGTGAGTAGCCAGGAAATATCTCAGGATGATATCAGCTAGAAAGAAGAAATTAGTTCGTGATTAGTTAGTGACTTATCCCCGTTAAGTAGTTCCTGTTCGTCCTGTATGTAGCTTGCTTTGTATGTTTTTGTTTGCATGTTTTCTCTAGGGCAGGGACTTTTTTTTTGCCTCTTTTTGTATTTCTAGCATTTGCCCAGTCCTAACACATAGTAGGTGCTTAACAAATGCTGATTGGTTGATTAATGATTAAAATGTGTTGGAAATATTCTACGCAATAAATCATAGGATGAGATACATACAGTACCCAGCACCTAGTCTAACCTTCTCAATATATAGATGAAGAAAACAAAGTGCACAGAGATTAAGTGACTTGCCCTACTTGACATAGACAGTAACATTTAGAGGTAACAATGAACTCAGTAATTTCTGTTTGAAGTCAGGTTCTCTGACTCAACACAATCTATCCTAGAATAATTAATTAAGACTTGACTATAATGTGTTAGAAATCTAGCATGTTTTTAAAGGATTATTAATGCTCAACTTTTTAGCTTTGGATGAAACCTTTACTTTGGAAGCACATTGTGTGCTATCAAAACAATCTAGGTACACATGATTTTTAGAACAAATTTTAAGTGTGGGTCAGTGAAATACAAATGAAAAGAGAATCAATTAAATATGGGAGAGTTCTATAATTTTTGTAAAAAGTAAACAAAATTCGAACTTGGTTTCTTTTGTAGGTTTTTAGCCTTGCTCTGATATGAATTCTAAATACTTCCCTTATATTTATTAAAGATTAGGTTATAATCAAGCTTAATAATTTATTCATATCTTAAACCTTAAACAATAGTACATGCAAAAATCATTTTGTTACATTAAAAAGATCAAATTCTAAGGTTCATTTGGTTCACTAGAAATGGCTCCACTTTTCTAAACTAAATGAAAAAATTCATTATTTTCTTTAAATATTAGAGCTCAAATTCTGCTTTTATTGTAATAGGTTCTATTGCAAATCATGAGTTTTCTAACATCAGATAGTTAAGAATACTTTAACATGGTGAAGTACTTATTATTAAGAAATAAGAAAAGAAGGTCAGGGGAGGTGATAAAGCCATTAGACACAGTCTCCTGGGCTAGACCAATGATCCATCCAGCCAAGGTCTGGTAATGGGGGCTTTCAATGATATCTATATCAGAAAGTTAGGGATGTTACAACAAAAACGTCTCTCTCTTCCCACTGTTTATGTTTTTAGCCTGTGCCATGTCTTTGGGTAATGGGTTCCATATGTTTACTACCTGCTGGGGTAAAATAGTTTGTTTGTCCTACAGTCACCACTTTAAAGCTTCAAGAAGTGCCCGCTTAGGTCTAACATTGAGGGAGCTGGTAAATAAGTCAATACTTATCCTTTCCTGACCATACCCCTTATGATTTTATACATTTAAATCATGCATATCTCCTAGAGTAAGCTGAGTCCTTTGTCTTTCCAGACTTGGAATTCATGTTTAATTTAGTCTTTCCTTAAATGGAAAAATTTTTTTTCTTCCATTTAATTTTTTCATTTGCCTTTTTCTAGGACTCTGGTTTGTAATTATCAATCTTGGGTTGACTGCCAAAATAGCTTTGTTCAAAGACAGTGTCATCTTTTTTATTTTTTTATTTCCAATCTTCTTAATGATTCTTGACCTTTACATTATGAGAAGGTGGAGGCTGAGCTATGAGTTGAAGCTCATAATAGAATCACGGATGAAACATATATTTATTAGTTTATAGAAAAGGAAACTGAGTTATGAAAGGTGAATGAACTAATCTATAGTTACATAGCATACTAATGGGACAATCAGAACTAGAACCCACTCTTAGTTCCCTTAACTAATACTCTTTATACTGTGAAACAGCTAGGTTCCTTTGAGTGTTGAACCTGGAGTCAGGAAGACCCGAGTTCAAATTAAGTCCAGATGCAAACTATCCTTGTGATCTGGATAAGTCACTTGACCTCTGCTTCTAAATCTTCATCTCTGAAATGAGAACAATAATATCACTGACCTTTCAGGGTTATTGTGAGGATGGAACGAAATGATATCTGTGAAGCAGTTTGTAAACATTTCAGAACCATATAGCTATTATTAATAAATATTTTATCTTACTACAAATAAAACTCATTTGATGCTTTTTTGTATATTCCCACAGACTTTTGAGATCTTCTTTCTCCTCCTTATGCCTCCCCCACTTTTGTTTTTAGAACAAGACTGTTTTATAACAAAACAAAACAATAAGTTTATAAAAAATTATAACAAGGTTTTTGTCATTTGTGAACTTGGAGATTTCTCTATGTATTCTTTTTCCATATTATTTGTAAAAATGTTTAACATATACTTTTAGAACTTTTTTTTAACATCAGAAATATGTATTCCACTTTTAATATAATTCAAGTTGGCACATAACACCAATATCACAGATCACAGTAATATTGGAGGATCTTTCACTTCAAGCTATCTTTTGTGTTAGTCTTGGGACTAGAGAAGGTCAGAAGCAGTTGAGAGGATAGGAGGGAGAGGGAAATTGAGGGAGGGAAGGAAGATGGAACTGAACACAATAAAAAGAGGATTGTGTGAGAATGAAAGGCTTGATATAATATCTCAGAGTGAAAAAAGGATGGCCTGAGAGTGAGGCATGGGGTTTGAAATGTAGCCCAATGAAGCTGAAGGACAGGAAGATTTTGTAGGATATAGGTGGATCCCAAGGACTTTCTCCTCCTGTTTCCCAAGTCAGAAGACCATGTGAAGTGGGCTTTTTCAACACTGGTAAAAGGTAAAGTAGTAGGGATAGCTACTCTTTTTGAAACACAGAAGTACCTTAGAGTTAGCAATTCTCCATACAGAGAAACATTCATTTGTCTAATTTCTTTGTAGCTTTAAACCAATTCTCAATCCATCCCCAAATAATTCCCAGAGTTCTAATTTTTAAAAGCAGTTTTTGGTGTGGAAGCTTGTCAAAAGCTTTTTTGGGAGGGGGAAGGTGGGAAAGTCGAAATAAATTATCTCTAGTAGTTGAACTTTGTCCTCAGACACATATACCCAATGAAAGAACCCTATTGATCCAGAGAAATGTTTAAAATCAACAAATCAGAACATTTTAGGCAAAATGCTAATCCTGGCACAGTAAAGGAAGGTGGTCAAATATAGGGCTTTTCACCTTTCATAATTCACAAAAGTTAAAATTTCTGATTGCAGACTAACATTTTGTAAGATATGAGAAATCAGAATGGCATTAGCATTATTAAATTAATGAAACCTCATGCATTTCTAAAACTGTGTTTTGCCTTTGGTATGAAAGAAAATCCTAGGCTAAGTGAATCCTAGGGTTTGTTTTTATTCTTTCTTTTTATGAAATCCAGTCAGCAGATATGGATTATCTATTCTGAGCCTTTATGTTCCTGTTTTCGAAAATTTAGTTTATCAGTGAGGTCTTAAGCTAAAAATTATTTTTTTTTCCTGCTGGTTCTTCAAGACACATCCAAAAGACTTAAAAAAAATAATGTTCCAACCTGTATAATGATTACTTTGAAGAACAGGGGAGAAAAGTGCCCCCTTCTTTGCAGAGGTGGGGATCTATGTGTATGGAACTTTTTATAGACTGTCAGACTTTGTTGATGTATTACTCTGTTTTGCAGGGCTGTTTGCCATCCCCCTTCCCAGCTCTACCCTCTTTGTATTCTTTATTACACATTATGACTCTGTGAGAGGGTGAGAGGGGAGATATATTTATAAATTAAAGTAATACAAAACTGAAAAATTAATAAGATATTTATTTATGTATTATTTATTTTAATTTTATTTTTTAAGATATCTAAAACATATATGTTGAATTGAATTCAAAGAAAGGTTTTTAAAAATTGTTGGGTGCAAATGCACCAAAACATGTCTGGTGAGTCTATCTCTGAAAGAAGACAGCAAATTATGTAAGTATATCCTCTCCTCTGCAGGTCATCTCCATATAGTACAAATTATAATAATATACCCCACAAAGTATAATGTAAAGATGGTCTCTAGTTTATCTATACATCCTCAAGAGACTCCCACCTACTCCAATTACAAAATAATCCTTATGGAAGAAGCAAGAGGCCAAGGGAGAACTTTGTTTTTGATGAAGGGCTATTTCTGAATTCTAGAAATTTTAACTCTAGTTCTGAAATGAAGAAGACAATTAAAAAAACACACACACCTGAAGGAATATTTCGAGCCCATAGACTTTAGAAAGGGATATTAAATATTCCAAAGAAAATTATCAATAATGAGGCAGTTAAGTTCACTGAAACGAGCCCTGCCTTCTAAGCCTTAGGGCAGAAATTGAAACCACATCTGAAACTCTCTCTCCAAATGAAAAAAAAAAAAGAAGTGAGCTGGGAAAAGCACCTGGTCTCAACAATGGTATGGCTGAACTCATAAAAGAGGCTGGCAATTATGCAGAGAGCTAGTACCCTGTAAAATCCGACAGTGCACATGGAAAAACAGAGGATTGGCCAGAAGCCTGCTACAAATCAAACTGCATAAATACTACAAAACAAGAAGGGACTCAGAGCAAGAAGGGACCATATATTGGGCCCCAGAAAAGCTCTCTCCTTTTCCATCAATCACCTCTATGTCTCAAATATAGCTATAAACTCTTAAGAACACTCTATGTGCAGGAGAGAGGAGACAAAGAGGACTTAGAAGTCAAATTATCTAGTTAACTCCGGTCATGGCAATAAACTTGCTCCCCAGCTACAGTTTTGATTTTGCCTATTATCATTACCTAATTGTGGATATAGATTGCTCCAACCACTTAGGATCTTGAAGACCCCAAGTGGCAGGACATTTTGCAGTTTGCAAATTATATCATGACTCTGTTGAATAGTTAAAAATGATATGATGAAAATTGCTGCGTATTGGACTGGCTTCCTGCATTTATAATATGAGGAGTGACTCATGCTCCATAATCAGAGTTAAGTGATTAGCCCGGGCTCACCCAATTGGTAAGTGTATGAGGCTAGATTTGAACTTAAGAAGATGAGTCTTTCTGACTCCTGGTCCAGGGCTCTATCCACTGTTCCACTTAGATGCCTTGTGAAACTTTATGCATATATTATGTTAGAACTAATTTAGAAAGAAGAAGTGAATTGGGTTTTAAAACTCTTAACAACAAATGAATTTAGCTATAATAGTTTATCTTATTTGAATTTAGGGGAGGTAGTGAAGACAGGTACCTCTGTATGACTTTGGGAACAACAAAACCATGGTGTCCCAGACTCATTGAAGCATAGATTAAGAGTGAAGGGATGCTTTTCAAGATTGCACAGATAGTAGGAGACACAGGCTATATTTGAGGCTTCAGTCAGTTTTATTCCTACTATGTCATGCTACAGCATCATGGAGGTCCCACACATGATGCATTGCTCCAAAATCCTAACCCAGGTGATTATTCCATTGGTGGAACCAGAAAACATAAGTGGCTCTGATGATATTGTCTATTTTAAGTCCAGTGAGAATAAAAAAGAATTGCTGAGGGGACCCACAGTGCAATACAGAAAGAGCGAAGATAAATTTGATTTCTTTCATAGGTTTGTCGATGGCAAGTTATAGCTATGAAAAGCTAGAATGGGTTACTGAGAGAAATTCTGGAAATTCTCAAAGGAGACATTTTTAATAATAAGATACTAGTCTATCTGACATAATTTAGGAGCACTGCTGACAATGAAGAATTAAGTGACCTCTTTGTAGTCCTTACATGTCTCTGATTCTAGGGTAACTCATTTGCTGTTTTGTTTTAAGATGTCCAATATATTTAGGTTTTGAGGTCTTAAATATAATAAGAGTAACATTGATTGTCTACAAAGAAAGTCCTCTGATGTCTCATTGTGCTTGGGAACGAACCCTGTGTTCTTAAAGGCTATGACAGTGGAGTGTTGTGAGCTTTGGCAGCTTATATGAAACTGAGGGGTGTATGGGGTGTTCAGGGAGGGGTAGTATCTCTGGTATGGAGGGCTTGTCGTGCCCTCTTAGGGAAGCTCTCCAGCCTCTGACCCTCACCTGACACCCAGCTCTCACTTGTGGCTCCTAGTAGCTGCTAGCATGCGGCAGCGGTCACACCCTGGGCAACGGCTTCGACAAGCCGGCTAAATCTTGTGAGGGTAGCCATTGGGTCGTTGTTGACCCCTGGTGAACTAGGGCTTTGCTCACCCAGCATGTGAAGACTGCTTCGGCTGAACAGGTGGAAGAAACCAACAAGAAGGTTCAACGGCTGAGAGGGCGACGCAGAAAAGCACTGTGGAGTGCTCAGGGCGTGTTGGAGCACAAAAGACAACACGCCCATCCAATGCAGCTGAGGACGTCTCCAGGTGTAACCACCTTTCGTGCCACTGGACCCAGGCTTCCAACGCCGAGAGAGTGGGACTGTCTCTGTGCATCGACTCTTCCACTTAAATCTCTTTCACGCACAAGTATCTTTGTGCACACATGCACAAAGACAATCGTCATTCTCGGCTTCCAAGAGACTACTACCATGAAACTGAAATGGTATTGTATATAATCATGGAAATATATTGAGTCTATTTTCTAATGACAAAACTTATGGAGAGGCATATCACTAACAGGATGAATAAGACTGAGAAAAAATAGTACAAAAATATATGAATTAGCCTATAGCCTCCTCAGCCCACTTCCACTTTTGTAATAAGTATGTTCTCTCCATTTCAAAACTGCTGACTTTAATCTCTTCCTCCTTATCATTGCCAAAGGGATTTTTCATAAATTAGAATCTGACAGTCACTCCGTTACTCACTGAACTTCTGTGGCTCTCTGTCACCTCTAGGAATACATAGAAACCTTTCAAGTCCTTTTCAATCTGGAACCAAGCTTTATTTTTTATATCCTATTTTATTATCCTATGTTAAACCTCTACCCATGATACCATCATACTGGACCTCTCTGTTTTCCTCACACACAGTATCTCTATTCCTATAAGCCTTTAAATTGGCCATTTCTCATGCCTAGTACACATTACTTATTTACCTTATTTGGCCTCACAGAATCCCCAGCTTCAATAAAGATGCAACTCAAACATTATCTTCTATATGAATCCTTTTCTATTTCTCCAACTGACTGTCCTTTTCCTCTAATTACCTTGTATTTAATGGACAATATACACAAATATATTATCTGTCTCTATCTTTATCCATTATTGACTATACTCATGCCTATCCTTACTGATCATATGCGTACAAGTTGTCTTCCTCAGTAGAATGTAGTAAGCTCATCAAGAACAAATGTTTCATTTTTTATATCTTTGTTTCCTCAACACCTAATACAGAGCCTCTTTCATATTAAGTACCTTAGTACATGTTTATTGATTGAGTATGGCAGAAAATGGGATAGAGAATGCTAAGAATTGTATGATTTTGGGACTTTCTATAAATGTTGAGATTTTTGATGATCAAGGAGTGTACAAACTTATAGAGGAACTTAATAATAGCAATCTTGACATTCACACTGTAAGAAAGAAAAGAATTACAGATAAATGGACAGCTAGTTCACTAGTTTACTTTAGAGGGGAAATCAAAGAGTTAGCAGATTTGGTTTTGTTGTGTAACCTACTCCATGGAAGGGAAATAAAAATGAATTTTGGACACTTTATAAAAATGTATGTGTTATTTATTATTATATTAATTATGATTAATATTACTAATAATCTTATATATTATTAGTAAAGAGAAAGAAATAGGGAAAGAAGGCATTACCAGTTTAACTACCCAAAATCTCAGGCCTTATTGCAGCAGCATGGGGGCCCAGCTATCTGTATGATTAGGCCAGATAAATTAAGGCCAACCCAAAGAGTAGGCTTGAATCCAGGAAAAGACCAGAACCAAAGAGAGTGAATTCCTACTTTTCCTGGCTCTAGTATCTCCTATGATGTTACACCTTTTGATTGGACTGTCTGGATCATTTGTTCTGATGTCTAGGCATATAATCACGTCATGTTAATGAAAGTCAGAAATTACAAGGTCACTTAATGTGCATGTGCCAACTACGAGTTATATTTTTATGTTAATTTCTCACAAAACTCTCAAAATAATGGGAAACATGATTTCTTGTGACATTTGGTCATCATCTATTTCAACATTCATAAATATTTGCAAAAACACAACATGAAAACAATTGTAGCAAAAGCCTTGCTTTGTCTGTGACAGAGAATATGAAAGCAGAGAAATCTAGGAAACAAGTAATAAGATCTTATGAGTTAAATAAAATATATTTTGGTTCTTTATGACTTGAATTCAAGGCTTATAATATGCATGCATAGCAAAAATACACTGGAAAATATGGATGAATTATAAACAGTGAGGAGGCTAAAGACTTAAAGGCTACCCAAAAGCCTTATGCCACGTCTTTAACCTAGGTTCCATGATTCCTAAGAGGCTCAGGAATAGATATCACAGTCTTTGAATTTAAATAGGAAAAAAATCTATCTTTAGTTTCATTAATCATTGTTTTCCTTTATTATCCAATGGCTTTTGTCTTACTTTTTTAAAGCACTGTTCTGAGAAAGTACTTATAGGCTTCACTAGACTGTCAAAGGGGTCCATGACAACGAATTAAAAATACCTGCCTTATGCTAGCTAATATATCATAATTATTTCATTTGAGAATAGAATCTGATAGCATACACAGAAAGGACTGATTAATGTCACACAGAAAAAATAAATTGTCTATAAATTAGTATATATTGTCTAAATGGAAATTTGAACCTTTGATTTAATTCCCTAGAAGTCCTTAGTATTTCCCAAAATTACCTATAATCTCCCCTGTGTCTCCACATTGGCAAGATCATGTTATTGGTATTTAACTGACAGTAACGCCTCCCAGATTCCCTCGTTTTTGGGCATAATACAGCAATCAGCAGTGATGGTGGTGAATGGGGATGGCTGAAAATGGCTAACTAGCCATGGGCATGTGGTTTTTATTTTGAATCCTCTTTATTCCTTGATTTCTAATGATCATTTAATAAACCTCATAAATATATAATTTTTATCATTAGAGATTATAATTTAATTTTTACATCAGACTATTTACTGCCTCAGAGAGGGAGAGATAGGGAAGAGAGAGAGGGAGAAAATCTGAATCCTAAAAGGTCAGTTACATGAAGTCAAAGATTCAAATCTCCATTTATACAATGTGCTTTTAGAACTTTTATTAAGCACTTGTTATTTGCCAGGCTCTGTACTAAGCTATGGAGATATGCAAGAAAGAAAAGAAGAAAGTCTTTATTTTCAAGGATCTGATATTTTAATTGAGAAAGAAAAAAAATAAAGGGCACCTGGAAAAGGCTTTGCAAGTGAGGGTAGCCAAATGAGAATAAGGCTGTTGATAAAGACTCAATACAGTCCAGAGATTGAGTGAGGGACTTGCGCCTCTGATGAAATGTGACTCCAGCCAGAGACACCATTTGGGAGAGCAGACCCCAAAGCAGAGTCAGCCTTAGGCAAGACAAATAGTAGGACCTGGAGCAGGCTGGAGAGTGAGTTGAGAGAAGCAATGACTCATTTATGGATGAATTACTTCTGATTTGGATGCTTATGAAGATAAAATTATTTCAAAGCTAGAAAAAAAGAATAAAAGTGAGAAAAAGATGGTGTGCAACAGAAACCACTCTCTCCTGACCTATTCTAATAAGTTAAGTGTGATAAAAAATGAGATAAGAACAGATTCCTTCTTAAGATGCCCTTATGACTATGGTTGTTCTCTATCTTAGCAAGCATACCTAATGGCAGGTCCATTTGGCAGCACTATGCCAGACTTCATAAAGTTTCTTCTCTAAAATCCTTTAATCACTTACAACCCAGGGTAGGATGAGCAGATTCTTATTACTAGGATTCCATTGAAAGACCTCTGCCAGCTCCCATAGGTTCTCTACAAAGGCCTACAATTGTAGGGTTTCTAGATAAAGGCTTTAGACCAAGCTGAAGCTAAATGGAGTGTCACACACACACACACACACACACACACACACACACACATACACACACACATACACACACATAGAACATAAAATAAAGTTAAATACAAATATATAGAAAATAGCTTAACCCGAGTTTATTTGGAGGAAAGGACAGTAGCAGTTGAGGGGATCAAGGAAGACTTCCTGAAGAAGATGGTTCCTGAGCAACATTTTCATAGAGGAGGAACTCTATGAAGCAGAGATAGGAAGAGAGTGCATTCCAAGCATGGGGGATAGCACATGCAACATTTTCATGCAGTGTCCTGTGTGAGGAACATAAAAAAGGGTAGGAAGTCATATAAGGGTTGAAAGTGTACTGTTAGAGGAAATGTACACATCCTAATGAAAATAAATCTGCAGTTCCTATATAATTTACTTGTGGGTGGTGACCTGAGAAAGAGAATGGAGACTGGAGGAAAATGGATGAATAGCTAATAGAGATAGAAGGAGAAATGCGGGAATAAAGACTCAGAGATGACAAGTTAAAACACGGGGGGTGCAGCAAGCTCCGAAAATACATCCCATGGGCGAGAGAGCCAAAGGATTAATGAGAAGTATGAGGGGCACCTGGGTTACAAGAAACAAGAGGTCTGAGGAATAAGATAGGCTAAAGTGGCAAGAGCATCTAGAGCAATCAGAACATCAAAAGAGGATCAGGGGAGCAGGATCAAGAGAGACTCGTGCTTCTTCCCCAACTTTTATTGGAGATTTTAGGAATGTGAAGTGTGAGGTGATCAATGAATACGTAACATGGCATAGGTTTTAACATTGGTTGAATTGACAGTTATGAAATCAAGGAGGCGGAGATTAATCTGACATGTGCCTTGGAAAGGAATGTGGTCTGACAAGTCATGAGCTAGGACACTGTGGCTGGTAATGCCCCTCTCAGGAATTCTCTTGCCCTTTGGACTGCCGCTTCGTCCATACTTATGATAAATAAGTAACATTACTATGAGTCTGGTAAATGAATACATATGTCACAATATCAATACATCAATCATACTTCCAAGTTGCTAATATGCCTGGTATGCTACAATATATCCAGAGGAATGATGAAACACTACTATGAAGACTTGGAATTGTACATCTGTGTGTTTCCTCTACCATTGCAGGTCATCACCTTTCTCTATCTTATTCAATGATTTCCATGTCTTTATGGCAAAAAACAAACAAACAAACCCCAAAACACTCTATTTGAGGAGATCTATGTGTCATACTTCCAAGTTGCTAATATGCCTGGTATGCTACAATATATCCAGAGGAATGATGAAACACTACTATGAAGACTTGGAATTGTACATCTGTGTGTTTCCTCTACCATTGCAGGTCATCACCTTTCTCTATCTTATTCAATGATTTCCATGTCTTTATGGCAAAAAACAAACAAACAAACCCCAAAACACTCTATTTGAGGAGATCTATGTGTCAAACTTCTAGAACTGAGCCTTTCAGAGTTAAGCCAGGCTAATCTTGGATGGAAAATATAAAGATAATTTTAAATGGAAATGTCTGATTGAGGAAGTACCTTTACTAAAACTCCCTTTTTTTGAAGAATTTTCAGTCAATTATTTTATGAGTAAACAAGCATTTTAGGTGATCACTAACTAATAGGCACCATGATGAGTACTGATGATGATACAAAGAAAGGCAAAATAGTTCCTGCCTTCAAGGAGTTCACATTCCAATGGAGAGGCCAACATGTAGATAGGTTCTATAAGATATAAATAGATGGAAAGTCATTTCATGGGGAAGGCACTGGCATCTGTGGGGACTAGGAAAACCCCTTTGAAGAAGGTGGGATTTGAGCTGTCTTGAAGGAGGGAAACTAATCAGTCAACAAATTTCAATGACTGATATCAGATCTTTCCTATTTTGACAGGGAGAAGCAAATGGAGAGAACAGAAAGGCGTTCATGGTAAGCCTGATATGGTGAAGGATTTTGCCAAGAAGGTAGGGAAAGCATGGAGAAAGGAAAGGCTGGGGACATGGAAGATAAACTCTGAAGATTTCAGTTTTGTCAAGGGTCAGCTCTATTTTCATTCATCTGAATGGGAACAAAGAGAAGTTGTACACGGAGTTATTTTAGTCAAGAGGGACTGTAAAGGTGAAATTGGCTTCATATTTTTATGAAGCTTTTTGTTTATTTTTTAAACAACCTGGAGCTCATTTCCCAGTGGATTCATTAATTAAAGCCTCATGGTCCTATATAATAAACATTATGGGAGTCATAGTTAAAAACTGTTTATTCAGAATTATTGGAATTCTGGGTGAATTACCAAATTACTGAAAAGTTAGAATTATATAATATTTTAACAAGAAGAAATTTTATGACTTTTTAGTTAATATACTAATAAATATTAACTCTTTAAGTTTCTATACAACTTTAAGGTTTGTGAAGATCTTTTCCTACAATACTTTTGCTAAGTAGGTACTATAGTATAGATATTAATATCACTATTTTCAGAAGAGAAAATTAAACAGAATCTGTTTAACGTGTTCATGAGATCACACAAGTAATGAACAGCAGGGGTAGAATCAGAATCCTTATCTCCTGATGCCAATTTCAGTGCTTTTTCAATTATATATATATGTATACATATAAAAAATCTTCATAATTTATTAGAATTAATGGAATAAAGAATTGTCTAAGACTGGATACTTCTGGAGCTGTATAAAATCTCAGGGTTATCTTTGGCTGCTAGTTCTTTTCATTTGACAAGTCCATCAAATGCAGGCCTTTAAGGCCTTCCTATGCAAGCTATATGCAAGGAAAGGAAGACATCAAAGAGGTAGGGAAACTTATTTTTGTTGTGGGAATAAATAAATATTGGTTAAACTTCAGAATAAAGTTATTAAAATTGGTACTGGCACTATTTCTATTATCTATTATTACTGTCCAGTACTTATTTAAATAGTTAAAGATTTATTTGTTTCCATGTAAATCATTTTTTTCTCATTTCTCATTTTTCTTTTTTTTCTTGTTCCTTACACATTCTGAATTGTACTCTGACAAGTCTATTGTCTCCTTGTGAACATACCACTGATTCAGAGATAGTTCCTACACAAATGACATGCTTTTACTTTCTTTTTTTTTCTTTTTCTTTTTTTTTTAAACCCCTACCTTCTATCTTGGAGTCAATACTGTGTATTGGCTCCAAGGCAGAAGAGTGGTAAGGGCTAGGCAATGGGGGTCAAGTGACTTGCCCAGGGTCACACAGCTGAGAAGGTTTTACTTTCTTTTAAAAATATAATCTATTAAATTTTTCTGTGATATTATTTGGTTCTTACCATGCTGAGTACCTACCATAATTTTTTAATTGAAAAAAAAAACTGTCCATGATATAAAGAAATAAGGCTCTGTGCAGTCTATAAGTCTTTGACTTCTTTCATTCCTTCTTCCTGAATTATGTTATTCAATCTATTTCTTATTCTCCATTCCCTAAACTTTTCCCATCTTTGCATTTCAATTAATTTTAGAATGCATGTTAATGTATTTTGGATGATCTTCCTGAGTTCTTAATTGAATCATTCTACTTCTTCCTTCTTGTAACTAAAGTTGGAGAACAAACTCCAATTATTTTATTGTTGGTTCTTTTGAAAGTATTTATAATTAATATTTCAATATAAATTGTCAAATATCTCAAGAATTCATTTCTAGTTGCCTTTGGAAAGTAAGACAGAAACAACTTTGATAACTCTTTTCTTTTCCTCTCCAACCAGTGTCACAAATCAAACTTCCATTTAGCTGCAGTCTTGTTCTTTTTTACAGTTTCATTTATGACATTATACCATTCTTGCTATGATTAATCTCCTATACTAATAGATCTACTCATTGATAATTAGAAAAGGAACTCACATTTTAAGTATCACGAGTCAAATTAAAGTTTATTGATGATCAAAAACAATAATTTCCTACCTTTTCTACCAGTCTGACAACATCATTGAAGAAATAGAATTATGAATTAGAATGAAGTCCATTTTTATAATTGTCTGTTTCATGGGTTGCAAAGGGCAAACAAAGAAATCATCACTGAGTTATCAGTTTGCTAGTGATGAACTTCTTCATTTCCAACTCTTTAGCTAGGCTGGTCCTACACAATCAGACTCTGTTGCCAGATTCATATGAGTTTTTTCAGCATTGTATAAGTTCCTAGAGATTCTTTCTTAAGGCTAGATTGAAACTTAAACTTGTTTGTAAAATAGCTTGTAACTTAGGTTTTTTGAGTATTTTGTGTGCTGCTGCTTAATTATGACGGTATTAGTGAAGAGAATTCTAACACAAGATAACATACTTCTGAAAGGGGCAGCATTTTAGTGAGCATTTGGAGGAGGATGGAATCTTTTAGAGACATAAGTAGTGCCAGACTTTCCTGGAGAATGAACCAAATATGAAGGGGGGAGACAAAACTTTGAAAGCTTCAGGGTTGCAGGGGAAGTCAGTTCCTCAATATGTTCCATGATTTCTAGCTTCCCTTTTTAGAGACTTCAGGGAATTTCCTTCTTCATAGATTAGGACCTACATCTTGATTGAGTGGAATCTCATTTCATTCTCATATCACTGATTACTGTATATTTTCTGTTACAGGCTAATCTACATAACTTCAAGTTCTGTTTACTATTCAGTTTGAATAAAAATGTCATTTATATCTTTAGACAACTTACCACTTGAGGAATGGGTCCTGGACTTACAAATTTGAATTAATTCCTTAGATATCTTAGAAATGAGAACTTTATCAGAGAAATTCACTGCAAAATTATTTTCTGTACTAATTGTTCCCCATTTAATATTAGTTTTATTGGATTTTTCGTGTGTAAAAACTTTTGAATTTTACATGATCAAAATTATTCATTTTGTCTTCCATAATTCTCTATCCATTGTTTGGTGACAAACTTTTCTCCTATCTCTATATCCTATATTTATATATAAGGTGATATGTAGATATATCTAGATTTATTTAGATATCTCTTTCTTTCTTCTTTCCTTTCTTTCTTGGCATTGAGGGAATTTGTTTTGCTTCACTACACATATTTTGTTATTAGGAATTTCTTTTCCTTGACTTATTGTGATAATCAGCATTTCTAATATTATGTCAAAAAGAAGTGGCAATAGTGAACATCATTGTTTTACCTCTGATTTTATTGGGAAATATTTTATCATTCTTACATATGATGTTTTGTAGTAGCCACCAAAATACTTTTTTGGTTTGGGGTCACTGCAACATGAGGAACTGTATTGCAGGGTCATGGCATTAGAAAGGTTGAGAACCACTGTTCTAGGCTAATACCCAACCCTCTTGAAGCCTGGAGAAAAAAGTATCTTGCCTTGCTTGGGCTCTTGATGTCTGACACTCTCTCTCTCTCTCTCTCTCTCTCTCTCTCTCTCTCTCTCTCTCTCTCTCTCTCTCTCTCTGTCTCTCTCTCTCGTTTTGCTCTCTATCTTCCAGGTAATATGTGGGTGATGTGGGCCTTGCCCTTGGCTCCCCTCCTCTACTCAGAGGTGAGTCAGGTCTCAGATCCTGTCCACATTTATGACACATTTAGAAAATCCATGTGGACATTCCTATCATGTATGGACAAGGATGGGCAAAGTTTACACTAGATGGACTGATGTACATCATTAAAAGGAACTTCCAAATTCATGAGATCACAGTTCCATTTTTAAGTAGGATCTCACAAACCTCAGTAAGGAAGTAGCTTTAATTAATAGTTAGAATTTTTTTTCTTTTTTTTAGAAAAATAGCATAGTACAAGTGATGCAGTAGAAAGAATGCAGAGTTGGGAGTAAGGAAGGCCTGAGTACAAATATGACCTCAGATACTTCCTACATAGGCAAGTCATCTAACCCTATTTGTCTCAAGTTCCTTGTCTACAAAATGAGCTAGAGAAGGAAATTGCAAACCATTCCAGTATTTTTGCCAAGAAAACTACAAATGAAATCACAAAGAGCTGGACACGATTGAAAAACAACTGAACAACAACAAAACATGACGGAAAGGATGGAGAGTTGGGCTCAGATACAGAAAGATCTGAGTTCCTATGTGACCCCAGAGCTCTCTAAGACTGCATATATGCATTCCTTGGTAGAAAGAGTTTCCCCATACACCAAGAAATTCATTGTCAAGAAAAAAATATTTTTAATTAGGCCATCAAGTCATGTATTTATATAAGCATTTGACAATAGTTTGAAGGTCATAGGTTGAACATTCTCCTTCAAAACTTATCTTGGCTTCTTTTTTTAATATCCCCTCTGCAAACTTGTTTATTGTACTATGTCTCTTAGTAAGCTTTTATGTAGATCATTCAAAAGTAATTGTAAGCATAATACATGTTCTAATGATCAAATTCTGAATCAGTGAGCTCCAAAATAACAAAGTTTTACAGAAATCCATAAGAGTAGATAGAACAAGACCACCAATGGTGACGTAAAGATAATGGATAGAATTTAGATTTTAAGGAGCAGCTAGTAGGCTAAACAAAATTCTCTGAGAAAGGAAATCTATTTAAAAGGATCAAAGAGCTGACATACAGTGTGCCAAATAAATAAAGAGCAAGATGATTTAATGATTTGCAAAATATGACTAAAAATGTGAACCTCTGGAATAGAAATATACAAAGATAAGAAAGTATTACTTATCTTAGAATAATGTCATATTCTGAATTCCTTTTATAAAAGATAACTCTTCTCCACCTAGAAACAGACCTACACCAGCTCATCTCTCTTATTCCAGCATAATAGAAAAGCTACTGAGCTTAGAATCAGGACCCCTCAGTTCAAATCCTTCTTCTGAAACTTGGTGGTTGTGTTCTTCTAGACAAGTTGGTTAACCTCCGAGTCTCTTTCCTCATTTGTAAAAAGTGGATAATAGCTTTGGGGAGTTCATGTATGAATAGTGCTTTGTAAAAGTGAGTTATTAGCTGGTTTATGTAATTCAGAGAATTTCTAGATTCTGCTTGTGTTTATACTTCTTTGTTGCTTGAATGACAGAAACACAAGGTTATGGAACCCTAAATTTAGAGCTAGTAGAAAAATCAGAAGACATTTCATCTAACTTCTTCATTTAACAGATGAGGAAATAGATCCACTCATAGAAGTGACCTCAAATTCATGTGAGACAGTAAGAAGTAGGATTGGTATTAGCCCTTAGAACCTTTGACTACATTCTTTCCATTGTACTTCATGGGTTAATTGATTTAGGGCTAGAAGCAACTCTTTTGTTCCTATTATTTCATGCACAGAAAAATGATAAATTCTTTATCTCTTTATGGTTTTTTAAATTTTACTTTTAAACACACCTTTAATATGCTAATTGAACAAGCATTTATTAAAAGGCTACCTTGTACAAGCAATGGGCTAGGAATGGAAATATAAAGACAAAAACCTAAAGAATCCTTGTCCTTAAGAGCCAGAATCCTATTGGATTGTTAAGAATTCCTAGAAGTTATCAATCTATATTTAAATCAACAAACTTATTGGCTTCCTTCAAATCTCTGCTAATATTCCATTTTTTTTTTTGCGAGAAGTCTTTCCAAGATCTCTTAATTCCTTCCTTCTGAAACTCCCCCAATTCATCCTGTCTATTGTTTGTACCTAGTTGTTCACATGTTGTCTCCTCCAGTGGATTGTGAACTCCTCAAGAGCAGGGATTCTTTTAAACTTTATTAGTATTCTCAGGACTTATCATCGTAGATTTTAATAAATGCAAGTTGACTAATTGAATATTAGGCAACTTTCGCTATTATATATATGTACAAATATATAAAATGTTAAAGTGTTTTCAGATACCCATTTATTTTTTCACCATAGATTATAAATATTTGTCTAAAGGATATGATTTCACTTTCAACTGAGATATTATATGATTTAAGCCATGTTAGTCTTCCAGTTGGTCAGGTGAACTGGACCTTGGGAAGTCCCATGGGCACCCTAGTAGGTTATGTACTCTGTGTTCTAAACAGAGTGCCAGGAAAATGCCAAGCTTTCTAGGAGTTTCAGATTGGACAATCTTTCAACTCTCCCCTACATCTCCTCCCACATGCTTGTCTCTCTGGAGGTTGTGATCATCTCATACTTGAAATAATGGTGTTAGCAGTTTGAGCAAATAAACATACATGCATTGATTTTGTATCCAATATTTTATTACTCATCATGGATTCAGAAAAGGCAAAAGAACTGATGTCACAGATCATCTCTTGCAATTGCTCAACTTCTTCAGACTTCAGCAGGCTTTAACCAGTTTATAGCAATGGCCCAAATCCAGGGATTTTAGGATCCAGATGCTCCACCAGCTGGGCCCCTCACTGGCAATGAGCAATGCACAGGTCAATTTGTTTATTCCCCCCAAAGCCATTCTTCCTGGTAACAATCAAAGAAATGTAAGAAGTAAAACAGTTTCCAACTGATGTTCAACTCACAGTATCCAGCAGGGCCCATTCCCAGTCATGGAATGATGGATTCTACAACTCTGGATTCAGGACTTCTGTGCTCATGCTGGCTGCTCTGTTTAGGCCATGATTCCAACTTCTCTTACCTTTTAAAACTTGCCATAGACTGGCATCAGCCCAAAGACATCACAGTCTAAGAAAGCAATTGGCATCACACCAAAGTAGATCTTTTCCTTCCCAACTGACATTTTGCCTCTGCTATCCTTCTGTCTCTTCTTTATAGTCTTTTTTTTTAATTCTTATCTTCTCTCTTAGAATCTATACTAAGTATTGGTTCCAAGGCAGAAGAGCGGTAAGGTCTAGGCAGTTGGGGCTAAATGATTTGTCAAAGGTCACTGAGGTAGGAAGTGTTTTGAACCCAGGATCTCTATCTTTGGGTCTGACTCTCATTCCTAGTAGTCACCTAGTTGCCCTTTCTCTGTATATTCTCCATATCAGTGGCTGATAACAGAACATTTCTCAGGGCTTCTTCCCCCTATGTTTGACAATTTCTCATGGGTGGAACAAAAGCAAAACTGGAGAGTAAGATGAACCTTAATTATGATGCATTTAAATTAATCAAAGAATTAAAATGATTAGATCTTGGTCTCAAGGATAGTAGTCAAGTAAAGAAGTGTGGTAAAGTAAAGGAAGATTATTCCTTCCTTATTAGAAAAGTTTAGTTATAGTATGAATGCTGCCTATGAATACATGCTCAGGAGGGTAACAACAAAACTATTCTAGGGGTTTCAAACTTAAATAGAAATGGAGGCTGCCAATCTGTACATAAGGATCCCTTTGGGCCACATATTGAATTATTTTAAAATTATAATATTAACTATATTTTATTGTGTTTTTATTTATTTTGGTAAATATTTCCCAATTATATTTTAATTTATTTCAGTCTTCTCTCAGGAGCATTGCAGGATGCTTGGCCCCTCTTTTCTATCCCATCTCACTCCCACCTCTGTCCTCAGTTCTGGATAAACTACACACTGAAGAGAACACCCCCACAAAGCAGAAAACTTCAGGGGGACAGAAAATAGTTTTTCCTTCAAACAAATAGAAGGGAATGGAAAGAGAGCTAATCAGAGTCCTGGGAAAGATCACTGAAATTCTTTCTTGGGATTAACAGAAAGCTGTCATAAATAAATTCCTTTCACTAACATAGTTGGAGGCAGGACTAAAGCTAAAGCATTGAGAAGGACTCTGAGTATCTAGAAATGGAATGAAAGTTCAGGGCTTATGATATCCTCAATAACATGAAAGAAAGCTGAAGTTTTTCTTGAAAGTAGAGCAGGCAAGTCTTAACAAATTCCAGGTGTAAAGTCATCGAAAAGTCATCAAATAACTTTTTTGTGTTAATTATTTTCTAATTAATCTTAGCTGAAATTGTAAAATTAGACTTCATTCTTCCCATTTATATGTATTCCCTTTTTATTATTATATTTTGAAAAAAAGCAGACCTAAAGCCTCAGGAAGTGGAGTTGGCGTTTGGATTTATAATCTCCTTGTGGTTAGGGAATGGAAGTGGAAAAGAGAGGTAGTAGGTGGATGATATATACCAAGACTTTTACTAATCTTCAAGATACACTGCCAGATAGAACAATCTTTCCTGAGAATTCTCTGAGATTGTTGTATAGACTTTTGGTAATGCCAACTTAGTCCTCAACCTGAGTTGAGAGCAGGTTTTCTACAATGTCCTCTTTTTTTTCTTTTGATTTTCCTTTATTAAAACTAAAATTTTAATCTGATAATTGACTCTAGATCTAAAATAAGTGCATCAAATCCTTGGTAGAAAAATAAGTGGCAGCTAGGTGGCTCAGCAGATAGAACCCAGTCTTGTAGTCAAGGAAGACCTGAGTTCAAATCCTGAATCAAATAATTATTAGTTAGCTGTTTTACTCTGGGAAAATAACTTAATCCTGCTTGCCTCAGTTTCCTCATCTGTAACAGAAGCTGGAGAAGGAAGTGGCAAACCACTCTACTGTCCTTGACAAGAAAATCCCAAATGGGGTCCAGGAATTGGGCATGACTGAAACAACTGAACAATAAAAAAATAATTTAAAAATAGATCTTGTTAATCTTTAGAATTTAACAAAGATGTATCTGATTATATGTGGGTATTTGAATTTCTTAACAATATTGCTCTAAATTGTGCTTTTGTTTTATAACAATGGTTTGAATTTTAGGGATGGAAAGGCACTTAGAGGTCACTTACTTTGATCTTTACCCAATGAAGTTGAGGGGTTCAGTCTTTCAGAATAGAGACAGGAAAAGAGAGGAGATCTCCCTTCCCAAAGCAGGGTTCAGGGGAGACAGCTGATGCTTAGGGTTGGCTCAGAGAGAGGAGAGGGGGTTTGAAGATTTTCCCCCTTTTGCCTTCCCTCCTTAGCTATGGCTGCTCTCCCAGATTTGCTCTTGTCCCTCTTGTCCTCCCTCCACTACTTGGGATCAAGGGTTTCCCCTTGATCTGTTCACTCACACTTGATTCACAGCTTGGGGAAAGGTTAACTATTTTAATGTCAACTCAATTAGGGTAATACAAAGGCATAACTGGCAGGGAAAGAATGGGAAAGGAAAGTGGGAAAAGGGGGGTCCCTGTCTCTATCTAAATACCTTTTCCCTCCCTCCTTGAGTTTGGGGGAAACTCAGGCTTTGGCAGTCTGAGCCCCTTGAGACAAAGTCAAGTTGGCTAACCCTGGGTTTGGCCCCTTGGCCACAGTTCAGACCCAAGGCAACAGGAGTTGAGGTAAAGTCTGACAGAGATTCAAAATGCCTTTCTCAGGTTTCTCTTCAATAGTCTTTTTCAATTTGGAAATGTTGGGGGAAAGGATTTCCAGCCACAAGCAGGAAAAGTGGGTAAACCTCAGGAGAAAGTTTTATTCAATCTTCTCTCTTGGATTCTCTAGACTGAGAGCAACTTCTCTTCCAGCCAGAATCTTCTGCTCCTCCAGATTCCAAACTCCTGGGGCCCCTCCCCCATCAAGGTGATCAGATCCACACACTCTTCAGCCTGGCACTTTTCTTATGTGCCAGCCTCTGTCACACCAAATTGTTAATACATCTTCAGTTAGAAGACCTTCAGACATGAAAAAACGTCTTTCTCCAAGTAGTGCATTCCATTTTTATTAGTAATTTCGTCCATTTAATGAGCTGATATCTTCCTCTCCACATCTTCTAGCCATTGGTTATAATTCTCTCCTCTGGAGACAAAGAGACAAATTCAAATCTCTCTTCAATGTTCTTTAGAGGTGCTGTTATAGGATCATACATTTAGAACTATAAGGAATCTCAGGAACTTTCTGTTCTTCCTAACCTGCTGAAAACCCATTCCCAATTATTCCTTACCAGTCATGGAAATGAACTGGGATTCTATCCATTAACGGAAATATGGTGAAAATATTCACTGCTACTTGACAATATTTTTTTTAATCTATTTGACTCCTAAATTTGAAACCCATGAAAACCATCCCAATCTTTTTCCTCTACAAAGACCCCAATCATACTGAACCTGTCATGTTCAGATGATGGTTTAAGGTTCTACTTCATTGAGGAGCTTAAAGCATTTGGTAGGAGATTCTTCAAATCTCCTTCATTCCTTGAAACTTAGTAATGTGGCAAATTCTTTCCTCCTTTTCTAGGAGGTTTTTCTATGATCAACCTCCTTTCTTGTCTCCTTGATCTCATCCTTTCCTATCTACTGTTCTAGCTTGTTACAGCAATCATCTGCTTACCAGTTCTATACCATCCTGCTGCCACATCTTTGCTTTATGTTATTACCTGTCTAGAATGTCCTCCTTTTCTTGGCTCATAAATTACTGTTCATCTCTTTAAGTCCTCTTCAGAAGCCAAATCTTACATGTATCTTTCCATGAATTGATCCTTTCCTTAGACTTCACCTATCATTTGATTACATCTTTCATTTAACTTATTATATATTATTTACTATTATAGTTATTTTTTCCTATGTCATATTCAGTCCTCTTATTTTCTCCAAATTATAAAATCCATGAAGCCAGTTTATATTCTAGCCCATTTCTAGCCCAGGACTCTGCCTATAAGAGATGCTTAAAACATAATTGATGAATCATTTTTTTTAAATCTGGAGTTAAGTACTGACCTACTTAATTTCAAACTATACATGGTATAACTAGAGATCTTATGCCATATGTGGGTTCTTAGGATTATTTAATCAGGGAATTAGAACATGATGGAACCCAAGATATCTAGTCATAGGCTCTTAGAGCTTGCTCTGGAAGACATCTCAGGGATCATCTAGTCCAATCCATTCATTCTACTGATAAGAACACCAAGACCCAAGGAGGTTGAGTGATTTACTTAAGGTCATGTGGGTAGTAAACATTAGACCTGAGATGGATATTTAGGGCCTTTAACTCCAAATTCAACATTCTTTCTATTTCCCATAGCTGTTTTTCAGCACCTTTTGGTAGATTTAAAATGTTTAAAAATAACCAATCCAGCTAAGAATTGAATCAATTATTTTCATGCAGACTCCTTAATAAGAAGAATATAAATAGAAAAGCTAATTAAAAATAATGGCCACTTTAAAAAATTACCTTTCTCTAATGCTCTCAGAGCATATTGTTCTATAAACTAACAAATTTTCCTTCTCTGGGGAAAGATGCTTCAAAATGACCAGTCCAAAATGTACATATATATACATCATTGTGACTTCTAACAGTCTGGAAATCTTACCAATAATTCCATTGTGCTTGTTTTAAATTCTTTCTGCCATGATCCAAATGCAACATCCTTATAGATGCACATATTAAAATTGTAATGGACATATTGCAAGCATCTTTTTCCATATGGTGTGGGCCATTTGAATTTTAGTAGCAGTTTTTTATAACTTACAGCCCACTACTAAAATGTCAGTCCCCAGGAGAATAAAACAACTTCTATTTTAGGTTTTAGGCTCATTTGCTCTGATCTCTCAACCAGAAAAGCAGACTCCAAAGGCCCCTTTATTCGAAATAAATTTAAGTCTCAGTTTGCTCCTACCTTTTCAGTCTATTAAAGCCAAGAGCCTTCCAGTATCTCCTCTCTTTGTTCATTTACTGAAGTTTATTGAGTTCATTCCATGAGACAGGCCGTCCCCACAGCTAACAAACCAACCTTTATGGCCACCAGAAGTCAGTGAAAGAGAGACGATAGGAAAAATGTCGCATTACGACATGCCTAATTTAACAAACATTTCATGTACTTTAACCTAATAAAGGAGCTCCTGATTTTCAAACAAGTTTTAGCTATCTGAAAGAAAACAGGGATGAACTTGCTGAGGCGAAATGGAAAAAAAGGACATATGATTAAGCCTTCCTTTGATTTTAAGGTCATAATGTTGGGTAGGTCTAAAATGTCTGAGTAGCTCATTAGAGATAATCAGTTCTTCAAGGGCTTTGACTAGGTAGCACCTGCTTGACTAGGTAGCACAGGCAAGATAGTGTGTTTCTTTGATAGTCCCCTAGGAAAATAGGAAACTTAACATCTTGTGAGATTTCCATTTATGCTGACAGCTGAGCTCATTATTCAAAGAAAGTTGTTTCACAGGATGATTCTGTCCTGGAAAATATTCAGGCCATGGGGTTTTTGGCTTGAATATAGTGGCCACTCTACCTACAGGACACGTAGTTCTTCCTATATATTACTAATAATACAGCACAAGAAGGAGGAAGGAAATAATTTTTCAATGAACATTAAAGACTTAGAAGCTGTTTAAAGTAGTGCTTCCAAATGACATGACCCCAGGAAGCATGCAGGAAGTTAATGACTGGTGCAAATCTTGTCCTGGTCATTTGCTTTCCACCAAATGATGTGATACTAGATAGGCCCTAGGTGAAGAGAAGCAGTGACACCTTTAGATTAGATCGGGGAAAGTATGGGAAAAGCAGTTTTTTTTCTTTTTTTTAAATTTTATAATATTTTATTTGATCATTTCCATGCATTATTCATTAAAGACAAAGATCATTTTCTTTTCCTCCCCCCCAACCCCCGTAGCCTATGCGTGATTCCACTGGGTATCACATGTGTTCTTGGTTCGAACCCATTGCCACATTGTTAATATTTGCATTAGAGTGTTCCTTTAGAGTCTCTCAGCTGTCATGTCCCCTCAACTGATGTAGTCAGGCAGTTGCTTTTCCTCGGTGTTTCTACTCCCACAGTTTGTTCTCTGCTTATGAATAGTGTTTTTTCTCCTAGATCCCTGCAGAATGTTCAGGGACATTACACCGCCACTAATGGAGAAGTTCATTACATTTGATTATACCACAATGTATCAGTCTCTGTGTACAGTGTTCTCCTGGTTCTGCTCCTCTCGCTCTGCATCACTTCCTGGAGGTCATTCCAGTCTCCATGGAATTCCTCCACTTTATTATTCCTTTGAGCACAATAGTATTCCATCACCAACATATACCACAGTTTGTTCAGCCATTCCCCAATTGAAGGGCATCCCCTCATTTTCCAATTTTTGGCAAAGAGCACAGCTATGAATATTTTTGTACAAGTCTTTTTCTCCATTATCTCTTTGGGGTACAGACCCAGCAGTCCTATGCTTGGATCAAAGGGTAGACATTCTTTTATCGCCCTTTGGGCATAGTTCCAAATTGCCCTCCAGAATGGCTGGATCAATTCACAACTCCACCAGCAATGAATTAATGTCCCCACTTTGCCACACCCCCTCCAGCATTCATTACTTTCCATAGCTGTCATGTTAGCCAATCTGCTAGGTGTGAGGTGATACCTCAGAGTTGTTTTGATTTGCATCTCTCTGATTATAAGAGATGTAGAGCACTTCTTCATGTGCTTATTAATAGTTTTGATTTCTTTGGCTGAGAACTGCCTGTTCATGTCCCTTGCCCATTTGTCAATTGGAGAATGGCTTGATTTTTTGTACAATTGATTTAGTTCTTTATAAATTTGAGTAATTAAACCTTTGTCAGAGGTTTTTATGAAGATTTTTTCCCAATTTGTTGTTTTCCTTCTGATTTTAGTTACATTGGTTTTGTTTGTACAAAAGCTTTTTAATTTGATGTAGTCGAAATTACTTATTTTACCTTTTGTGATTCTTTCTATGTCTTGCTTGGTTTTAAAGTCTTTCCCCTCCCAAAGGTCTGACATGTATACTATTCTGTGTTTACCCAATTTACTTATGGTTTCCTTCTTTATGTTTAAGTCATTCACCCATTTTGAATTTATCTTGGTGTAGGGTGTGAGGTGTTGATCAATTCCTAATCTCTCCCACACTGTCTTCCAATTTTCCCAGCAGTTTTTATCGAATAGTGGATTTTTGTCCCAAAAGCAGGGATCTTTGGGTTTATCATATACTGTCTTGCTGAGGTTGCTTGCCCCCAGTCTATTCCACTGATCCTCCTTTCTGTCTCTTAGCCAGTACCAAATTGTTTTGATGACAGCTGCTTTGTAATATAGTTTGAGGTCTGGGACTGCAAGGCCCCCCTCATTTGTGTTTTTTTTTTCATTATTTCCCTGGATATCCTTGATCTTTTGTTCTTCCAAATGAACTTTGTTATGGTTTTTTCTAAATCAGTAAAGAAATTTTTTGGGAGTTCCATGGGTATGGCACTAACTAGATAGATGAATTTGGGTAGGATGATCATTTTTATTATATTGGCTCGTCCTACCCATGAGCAGTTAATGTCTTTCCAATTGCTCAAGTCTAGTTTTAGTTGTGTGGCGAGTGTTTTGTAGTTGTGTTCATATATTTCCTGTGTTTGTCTCGGGAGATAGATTCCTAGGTATTTTATTTTGTCTAAGGTGATTTTGAATGGGATTTTTCTTTCTAGTTTTTGCTGCTGAGCTGTGTTGGAGATATATAGAAATGCTGATGACTTATGTGGGTTTATTTTGTATCCTGCAACTTTGCTAAAGTTGTTGATTATTTCAATTAGCTTTTTGGTTGAATCTCTAGGATTCTTTAAGTAGACCATCATGTCATCTGCAAAGAGTGATAACTTGGTCTCCTCCTTATCTATTTTGATGCCTTTAATTTCTTTTTCTTCTCTAATTGCTACTGCTAGTGTTTCAAGTACAATGTCAAATAGTAGAGGTGATAATGGGCATACTTGTTTCACTCCTGATCTTATTGGGAATGCATCTAGTTTATCCCCATTGCAGATGATATTAGCTGATGGTTTTAAATATATACTGTTTATTATTTTTAGGAACGACTCTTCTATTCCTATGCTTTCTAGTGTTTTTAATAGGAATGGGTGTTGTATTTTATCAAATGCTTTTTCTGCGTCTATTGAGATAATCATGTGGTTCTTGTTGGTTTGCTTGTTGATGTGGTCAATTATTTCGATGGTTTTCCTAATATTGAATCAGCCCTGCATCCCTGGTATAAATCCTACTTGATAATGGTGGATGACCCTTCTGAGTCTTTTTTTTTGAGAGTCTTTTTGCTATTATCCTATTTAAGATTTTTTGCATCTATATTCATTAGGGAGATTGGTCTATAGTTTTCTTTCTCTGTTTTTGACTTGCTTAGTTTTGGAATCAGTACCATGTTTGTGTCATAAAAGGAGTTTGGTAGAACTCCCTCTTTGCTTATTATGTCAAATATTTTGTATAGTATTGGGATTAACTGTTCTCTGAATGTTTGATAGAATTCACTGGTGAATCCATCAGGCCCTGGGGATTTTTTCTTAGGAAGTTCTTTGATGGCCTGCTGGATTTCATTTTCTGATATGGGATTATTTAAGAATTCTATTTCTTTTTCTGTTAGTCTAGGCAGTTTGTATTTTTGTACATAATCATCCATATCACCTAAATTGGTGTATTTATTGCCATATAATTGGGCAAAGTAATTTTTAATGATTGCCTTAATTTCCTCTTCATCAGAGGTGATGTCCCCCTTTTCATCTTTGATGCTATTAATTTGCTTTTCTTCCTTCCTTTTTTAAATTAGATTGACCAGTACTTTGTCTATTTTGTTTGTTTTTTCAAAGTACCAGCTTCTTGTCTTATTTATTAAATCAATAGTTCTATCACTTTCGATTTTATTAATTTCTCCCTTTATTTTTAGAATTTCTAGTTTGGTTTTCTGCTGGGGGTTTTTAATTTGGTCGCTTTTGAGTTTTTTTATTTGCATTTACAATTGATTGATCTCTGCTCTTCCTAGTTTGTTAATATATGCACTCAGGGATATGAATTTATCTCTGATTACCGCTTTGGCTGCATCCCAAAAGGTTTGAAAGGATATCTGGCCATTGTCATTTTCCTCGATGAAATTATTAATTGTTTCTGATTTCTTCTCTAACTAAACGATTTTGGAGTATCATATTGTTTAATTTCCAATTAGTTTTTGATTTGGTTTTCCATGTACCATTACTGATCATTATTTTTATTGCCTTGTGGTCTGAAAAGGCTGCATTTATTATTTCTGCTTTTCTGCATTTGTGTGCCATGTTTCTGTGACATAATGTATGGTCAATGTTTGTGAATGTGCCATGTGGTGCTGAGAAGAAGGTGTATTCCTTTTTATCCGTATTTATTTTTCTCCATATGTCTATTAATTCTAATTTTTGTAGATTTCATTCACTTCTTTGACCTCTTTCTTATTTATTTTTTGATTTGATTTATCTAAATTTGATAATGGTTGGTTCAAGTCTCCCACTAATATGGTTTTACTGTCTATTTCTTCCTTCAATTCTCCTAGTTTCTCCATTAGAAATTTGGGTGCTATATTATTTGGTGCATACATGTTGATTAGTGATATTTCCTCATTATCTAAAGTCCCTTTTAACAAAATATAATTACCTTCCCTATCCCTTTTGATCAGGTCTATTTTTGCTTTGGCTTTATCAGATATCATGATTGCCACTGCTGCCTTCTTTCTATCAGTTGAGGCCCAGAAGGTCTTACTCCATCCTTTAATTCTGACCTTGAGGGTGTCTACCCGCCTCGTGTGTGTTTCTTGAAGACAACATATGGTAGGGTTTTGGATTTTAATCCATTCTGCTATTCGTCTATGTTTTATGGGTGAGTTCATCCCATTCACATTCAAAGTTATGACTGTCATTTGTGGACTCCCTGGCATTTTGATGTCCTTCCCTAATTCTAACCTTTCTTCTTCAGCTCTACCTTTTAGTCCAGTGATTTACTTTAAATCAGTCCCCCTTGTACTTCCCTTTCTACCCCGTCCCTTCTTATCCCCTCCCTTATTTTCCCCTGTAGTCTTTTTAAAATTTCCCCCCCCCCACCCTCTCCCTCCCTTATACTGCTTCCCTCCCTACCAGTCAGTTTTTTACCCTTCTACTCCCCTATAGGGCGCAAATCTATTCTCTTCCCCAATGGATTGGATTGTTCTTCCCTCTTTGGGTCAGTTTCAAAGTACGTAAGAGTTGAGTGTTTCCTATCTACAACCTCTTTTCCCTTCCAGTGTATTGATGTTCTCCCCCCTCCTGCCATGAGCTTCTTTGTGACATATAAATTTACCCCCATTTGTTTCTTTTCCCATTTCTTTTGGTCCTAACCTCTTTTCTTTTTTAGCTTTAGTCATGTATATATGTGTATATATATATATATATATGTATATATATATATATATATACATACACATGTATATGTATTTATGTATTTATTTCCCCTTCTCTCTATGTTTCCCTGCCGTCTGTGTTGGGTGCCCCAGAGACTGGCTCAGGTTGCTTTTAAGGTGAGTCCTCAGAGCCCTGAGGTTCCCGCTGCTGCTCAGCACTCTGGGTTGGGGGAGATGGGTCCTGGGACCTTCCTTCTGCCTACCCCTTAGATCTGAGTGATCTAGGGTTCTGGCTTTTGGGGTGCGGTACCTTTTGATCCAGGTCCAGGAGGAGGGTCCTCCAGGTCTATCCTGTTGTTCAGCTTGAATTTCGGTGTCCTAGGAGCACTCTGTTTGCGATCGGTAAGGAAGGGTTTCCGAGGTCTGAACTTTCGCTGCTTCTACACTGCC
Organism: Monodelphis domestica; assembly: GCF_027887165.1. Classification (NCBI taxonomy): domain Eukaryota; kingdom Metazoa; phylum Chordata; class Mammalia; order Didelphimorphia; family Didelphidae; genus Monodelphis; species Monodelphis domestica. The sequence continues at coordinate 320,003,283 of NC_077229.1, read as the reverse complement.
ATATTGACCGGAAGTCCAGGAGCCGGGAAAAGCAGTTTTGACTGAAATAGCCCAACCGTGTCTGACTCGGCTTGGTGTGATCTCTGGCCTCGTCTACCATGAGGGAACTAGTGAAATTGTTCGGTTGACTTGAATGTTCTGGAGAAATTACCTTTTTTAGTGATTCTCTTAAAAGGGTAGCATCTTTGTTTGGTTTGGATTCCATCTATAGGTCAATAAACCCTGACTTGACTCAGAATCATACTAGTTTCTAGGGATTACAAGATTCTAGAAGAGTAAAATCATATTCACTAAGATGTTCATCTTGGTGTATTCTGCTACTTGCTGGATACCCTTTGGTGGCAATAGGCCAGACTTTGGATGGAACTGGCAAAGAAAGGAGCTTGGTTTATGGGAAAGAACTTTGCATTGGGATTGAGAAGACCTGAATTCTAATCCCACCTCAATTTTAATGGTGTAGCTTTGAGTAAATGATTTAACCTCTCTTGATCACAATTTTCAAAAAATGGAGTTGGGTGGGACTAAATAATACCTGAGATTCCTTAAAACTCGAAAACTATATGACTTTCCTGAAAGCTACAAGGAATGAACCATGAGGGGCTGTGGTATAATAAATAATAATCAAGGTTAGATCACCTCTGGATTGAGGTGATGTGCTTCCAAAGGAAGGGGAACCTCTTATTCTGTCAGAATCACTCCTGGAATCCAACTAATATATTCCCTACAAATGGAAAATTCTTTTCAGAATGCAAACAAAAATTCTAGTTTACTATAATATGGGAATTAGTATCACAAAATGATTTAGTGTTAGGGATTGTGAACTTAAATCACAGCTTTGTTACTTATGCTGTTGTTTTTCAATTGTGTTTGACTCTTTGCAACAGTATTTGGGCTTTTCCTGGCAAAGGTACTGAGTGATTTGCCATTTCCTTCTCCAGCTCTTTACAGAGGAAACTGAGACAGTTAAGTCACTTGGCCAGGATTACAGAGCTTTTAAGTATCTAAGGTCATATTTAAACTTATGAACATGAGTCTTCCTGACTCAAGGATCATCCTTCTAACCACTGTGCTATCTAGCTACCCTCTTATACAAATAGCTATGCAAAAATCAGGTAAATCATTTAACCATTATGAACTTCAAAAACTATTCATAAAATAGAGACAGCAATACAACAATTCATAAATGGAGGTCAAAATCAGAAAATGCAGATAACATGCTGTGCAAACTATATATGAGCTCTTATAATTAATACACAAAGATTTAATAACATAATTGCTATTAAGTGAGTGTTTCTTGATCATTAGTTTTTTCATGTAGAAGGTCACAAGAGTGCTGTTTCTTTGGTAAAGACATTAATGTTTCTCTGCTCTAAATACTACTTTATGGAGAATGAATAAGGTTATGGAATTCTTCCATTTTGTGGCATTTATGTAAAAATTTCAAGTGAAATTGGGATTTTTCTATATGTTATTTGAAGTTTTTGATTTGTTTTCCTAATTTTTTAAAAACTGTATCACAATTCATTGATCTGTTCTTTCTCCCTTTTATTAATTAAAGTGCTTGTCAATATAAAATAATGCTTTAGTTGAATCCTAAAAGTTTTATTAGATTGTCTGTACTGCTAGAAGCCTTCCTCTCTAAAATTGCTTTTCATCTTCTCTGTATATAGCTTGTATATTTCTATAGATATGCTGTGTTTCTTTTTAGAATCTAAGTTCTCCAAGGGAAAGAGCATTTCCTCCTCTATTTTTATCTTGTTTATAGCACAGTGGCTAATATACAGCAAGTACTTTAGAAATAATTTTGGGATTGATTAAAATATAAACCACTGTTTAGAATTTTTTCAGAAGGCACCAAGACAGTATTTTCAGCTCATAGATTACAATGTCTCAATCAAAAATATTCCATAAACAAAAAGATGCCTGGCCACATTCTACTAGACTATCCCATGGACTAAATTTAGTAAAGAAGCAAGTAACACATTTTAGAAAGAAGGGATGCAACAGCTCACTTATCCCATCAACCTAAATGAAGTTAATCTGCATCCCCAGCATCTAGATTCAATAAAAGCTCAGAATCCCAGTTTGGACTTTGAATCTATCTATTGAGATCCTCAGTGCAAGGCCTTCAAAGCAGTTCAAAGCAGACAAGTCAGTCATCAAACTCAGTATGACTATTTAGGATCAAGGACTCTCGTAGCTCTTCTATTGAACATCCTGGGTTGGTGAATAGTGATAAATCAGTACTTTGTTTCATTTCTAGCATGGGTTCTAGCCCATTATTTCAGAAAGGGTATGTGGAAAGTTTGTTTTGTCTGTTTCTTGTTCACCCTTCATTTTCCAAAAGGGACAATGACCTCACAGGGTGGTCGCAAAGGTGTCAGGCTCACTCTCTCTTCCAGACTCATCGAAATCCAGTGGCAAGATCAAAATCAGGATAGCAATGGTTGAGGATGAAGTGGATGACTTTGGTGTTTTTGATGTCTCACCAAGCTCCAAGCTCTCCCTAGTACCTGCTTCAGCCTTCAGCAATCTTCATGGCTACTGGAACAAATAGTCCTCATCTACCCATTCTACCTGAGGGGAATCTTCTCATGGACATTCCCCACTAAGTCTCTTATAAATTTGAGGCCTGTAAATTATTCTAAACCTGATTTAACCCATCATTGGAGAGGTCTGTGGCCATTGTCCATAAAACAGATTCTTGGAGCCATAGGTTAAAGTTGGGTGGCAGGCGGACACCAAAGGTGGTTGAACAGCCCTCACACTAGTGCTAGTCCTATACACTTCAGAGAAAAAAGGAAGTGAGGCTCCCATTCAGGAGGTTCTTATTTCAAACTGAATTGTAAAAAAAATTTCTCTTGGAGCAACTGACTTTTAAATATTACCAATATCTTTTTTTATTTTGTATCATCTTCATTAGGAAATATTTGCTTCTTTCTTCCCTACCCAGTGAGTCATACCCTGTGACAGATTCACCAAAGTCAATCGACATATTAAACATATTTGATAGAAAATGCAATATGATGCAACCATAATTCTCCAGCTCTGAGAAGAAGGAAGGGAGGATTATTTTTTTTAACTTTTCTCATGTCCAAATCGGGAATTATAGGGTCTCCAACTTTTTAAGAACAACTGATTTTTAAAAAAGGAAAAAAAATGGAGCTAACTGCATTTTCTTTGAAATAAGTGAACTCACAATATGAGAAAAAGGTCATTCTCTGAAGAAGACAGAATTAGAATCCACAAAATCTGATAAATCATAGAGAAGCAAGATAAGATCTTTGTGTGGAAAATTATCCTGTTCTGAATTCTTAAATCAAATAACTTATTAACTACCATTTAAAATTACCTAGTTCATTTAAAATTTAAAATAACTAAACCATTATTAAATACGTAATCATAAATGTGTGTATGCACATATATATATACATATGTGATAAGGAACTAGATAATGAACATAAAATTTTATTTGATGGAGATCCTTTAGATTAACTTTTACTTTAGACTTTTCAAGATTCCCACATATTTCAATATAACAATATAACTTGTGGAATTTAGCACTATCATTATGTTCCCTTAGAGGCAATTGTCACAATATAAATCTATATTAAATAATGCTACATTTTATGGTCTATAATCTGGAACACAGTGGACTAATAAAGGCAAGAAAATCAACCTAGATTAGTAAATATGTATCACCTCTTTGCAAAGATAAAACAGAGCGATTAAAAATGATTTCAAGTAATTTAGTCCTCAGCTAAGTAGGTAGATATTTAAATCTAAAAGTCTGTTGTTAACATAGTCACTTCTTTATTAACTAGAGAAAATCTGAACAGAGAATATTGTGACTACAAAACTAGTTCTCTATTTGTTAGGCCACATCACCTATTTTCTAGACATTTCAATTTAATTTATATTTAGTGTATACAGGACACAAATGTTAAATTTTTTTTAGTGGTTTTGAACAGGATGAATAGTAGTCTTCTGGGCTATTTCAATTAATTAGTTTCATTATAAATGATTTTATGAGTCAATATTAGAAGGAAAATAGAAAACAGAAAAATTTTATAGCAATTTTTATAGCCTGATAAAGGTCTCATTTCTGATATATATATATATATGTATATATATATAAATAGAAAGAGAGAGAGAGAGAACTGAATCATATTTATAAGTATACAAGTCCTTTCCCAGCTGAAGAATAGTACAAGTAGTTTTCAGAAGAAGAAATAAAAGATTCTTATAGTAATATAAAATTTATCTAAATCACTTTTGGTTAGAGAACTTTAAATTATAACAACTCTGAGGTACCACATCATATCTGTCAGATTAGCTAATATGACAGAAAAGGAAAATAACAGATATTGGAGGTGATATGGGAAAATTAGGACACAAATACTGTTTTTAAATTTTTATTTTTTCTCAACTACATGAAAAAGCAAATCTTCAAACATTTTTTAAAAGTTTGAGTCAAATTCTCCTCTCTCCTTTCTCCTCTCCTACCTCCTCCCTGAAATGGCAACCAATCTGATATAGATTTTATGTATGTAATTTTGTAAAACATCTTTCCATATTAGTCATTTTGTGAAAGAGAATTTGAAAAAAAATAAAAGCGAAGAAATAAAGTGAAATATAGTATGTCTCAGTCTGCATTCAGACTCCATCAGTTCTTTCTTTTTAGGCAGATAGTGTTTTTCATTATGAGTCCTTGAGGATTTTCTTGGATCACTGCATTGCCAAGAATAGTTGTCATTCATAAATATTCATCATATAATATTGCTATTACCATGTACAATGTTCCACTGGTTCTGCTCACTTCACTTTGCATTAGTTCATCTAAGTCTTTCCAGGTTTTTCTTAAATCATTCTCATCATTTTTTATAGCACAGTAGTATTCTGTTACACTCACATAACACAGCTTGCTCAGCCATTCCCCAATTGATAGACATCTCCTGTTTCTAATTCTTTGCTACCACAAAAAGAGCTGCCACAAATACTTTTGTACAAACAGGTCCTGTCCTCTTTTTGCATAATCTCTTTGGGTTAAAGATCTAGTAGTGGTATTGCTGGATCAAAGGGTATTCAATGTTGATGGAGCTGTGAACTGTTTCAACCTTTCTAGAGAGCGATTTGGAACTATGCCCAAGGGCTTAAAAACTGTACGACCTCTTTGAAACATCAATACCAGTATTAGGACTATATTCCAAAGACATTTTTTTAAAGGGGAAAGGATCTCTCTAGGTGGTGAGAAAGAATTAGAAACTGAGGGGATGCCTTTGAATTTGGGAATGGATGAAATCAGTTGGAGTATATAATTGTGATGGGCTACTATTGGACTATAAGAAATAGTGATCAGGATGTTTTCAGGAAAACCTTTAAAAACTTACATAAACTGATGCAAAGTGAAGTGAGCAGAATCAAGAGACAATTGTACAAAATTATAACAATATTGTATGATGAACAACTTGAATTACAGTTATTTTCTGTAATTCAGTGATCTTAGACAATTCTGAAGGACTTGTGATGAAAAATGCTACTTGCTTCCAGAAAAAGGACTGATGGAGTAAGAATGTAGATGAGAGGATATTTTTTAAGCTTTCTGTATTTTTCTTGATTTTGGGGGGTTGGTATTTTCTTTTACAACATGATTTATATGCAAATATGTTTTACATAATTGCATATATATAACCTCTGTCAAATTGCTTGACTTCTCAATGAAGGGGAAGAAGAGGGATATAGTGAGAGAATTTGGAACTTAAAATTTAAAAAAATGAACATCAAAAAAATTTTATAGGGACAGCTAGGTACCTTAGTGGATTTAGGGCTAGGTTTGGAAATGGAATGCCCTGTGTTGCAATATGGCCTTATATACTCCTTTAACTCTGTGACTCTGGGTAAGTCCTTACCACACTCCTGTCTTGGAACCAATACACAGCATTTATTTGAAGATATAAGATAAGGATTAAAATAAATTTATATATATTTGGAAAAAATAAAACATGAAAAAATTTAAATGATTGCATGTTAATTTTCAACATTTTTGTTAATTATCAGATAAAAAAAAGATGAATAAAACATGGTCCCTAATCCAATGGAATTTTATAGTACATGGTAGAGATGAGAATAAAAATATACAAATAACTTTTTAAAAAATCAAAATGGATTATAGGGAATGCCAAGAGATAAAAAGCAGTGCAATGCTCAGACACTTCCTAGCCATGTGATCCTGGGCAAGTCACTTAACCTCCATTGCCTAGCCTTTACTTCTCTTCTGCCTTGGCTGTACAATATTGATTTTAAGATATAAGGTAAGGCTTGTTTTCTTTTTTAAGATAGTATTTGTCAAAGTGTTTGGCAAACTCCAAAGATAGCAGTGCAATGAGAGTTCAGAAGAGGAAGTCTTTACTTCTGGAAAGGAAGACTTCATGAAGAAAGTCATATTTGAGCTATACAATGAAGGATGCAGAGGATTCAGACAGGTCCAGATGGAGGAAATGCATTTCAGGTGATAAGAACAATTATTATTATTTTTTTTATCATTTAAAGAGGGTCTGAGCCAGGAGTTTAATTTTACTGTTTTAACATTAGAAAATCAAAATATAAATTCCATCTAAGTGTATTGCTGTTGTCTTCTTGAAAGTGGAAGAATATATTGAGATTTGATTCATAGGGGCGGCCTGAGGGCTAACTTGTTCCAGTTGTAGCTACTATCTAAGCTAGAAGGGCCTGCAGACAAGAAATCACCCCCCACCCCTAAATTTGTCTCTTCTCATAAGAACCCTTATAAAAAGTTTTTTAACTGTCAGGATATTTGGGCCAGATTTAGCTAAGAGAGTTGAAGGGCATGAGGGGTGGATATTCAGCAGTTGGGAACTCTGGTTCTATTTACATATATTCCACATGTTGTTTACAAATGGAGGAGATGAGAAATCTCAAAAATTATTTGAACCCTTTATTATCATCAAGCCATAGCCAAGCTGCCAATGCTCATTGGTAAGGGTGAGAAAATCAACAATAACTATTTCATATCTATTGAGCATACATACATAATAGCTTAATTAGGTGGACCCAACCTAATACCAGATCTCAACCAAGGAGAAAAATCATTGACTCTACTCTTTAATATCACTAAATTTATCTTGGAAGGGGGCCATGATTATTTGATAGAGAAGATGGAAAATTCACCCATGCCCTTAAAAACTCTCTTTTCATCTTTCCCATAAATCTGAGTTATAAGCTCAGGCAAAAATCTCCCTACTCTTGCCACTATTCCTACCTCATTTTTTCCTTATCTTCATTTACTAGTTCCACCTCTTCCTACTTCCTATCAATTCCATTAGGCTTTCCTTTTCAGTGGTGCCTTCTGGAATATTTATTCTAGAATTCACAAACTCCCTTTTGTGGTAGGTCATTTCCTTTTACCTTCTGTCCACTTTCATGCATTCATGGAAACCTGACTTACCCTTATAGGCATTGCATGCCTGGCCATCCTCCTCAGTACTGAATATTCTTTTCTTCATATCCCCAACACATTCTTTGCTCCAGACTACCACTTTCCCTTACTATAAGAGAATTTATGGAACAAGTGGTTCATTGTGGGAATTGAATGAATCACACTCATTCCACCTTGTGATTCAATTCAGAGGCTAGCTTAGTTCTCTCTCCATTAAATTATGTCTAGTCCAATTTATATCTCATTAGAAAAAAATTAATTGTGACAATTGAGAGAAAATTTTATTCCATTGTTCGGACCCAGCCCTGTATGTTTGGGAAAGTGGACTACTTCTGCCCCCTGCTTAGAGACCCTTAACTAAGAACCTAGGCTATGCTGACCAGAAACAAGTCAGATCCAAAGACTAATACATGGAGTTTTCTCCCAATCATACAACTCAAGCAACTCTGTCTTATCTGAAAACTGACTCTGTACTAATCCATCAATTCTGGTTTCTGCATTCTTTTGATTGTTCACAGCCACTTTTTTTTTGGGGGGGGGGATACCTTTTTTAAAAAAAATTATTAAATTGAAGCTATTTGCCCTCCTTTTCCCAACTTGGAAAGTCCTTAATCTTTCCTCCAATTAGAAATCAGATTACCTAATTTTGAATCCTAGTTATTGTTTTCTTTTGACTAATTGCCTTATTTGATTAATTGTTTTTAGTGTATAAAAATCAGTTTCCCCCTGTATTAGGGGTTTAGGCCTAAGCTGAGGAAGAGGTTTGGTCCTGATTTATTAGACACTTAGCATGTATTGCTTAATACATTGAAATGGTCAGAAGCTTGAACTTTTGTTTCCTTGGTCATTTCATCTTTCATCAGCCACAGCTGCATTCATTGGACATCCCTATCTTCCTTTGAGGCTTTTTCCACTCATCTGTTATGATCCATTGAGATCCTGATTGCAGTCATCTACCGGATTCCTCTTGGTGTTATCATGAGAAATGACTCAATACTTAACTTCCTGCTTGATTTTTCAGTCCATGAAAAAGAAAAACTTTTCAATAGAAGTTTCCTTGAATCCTATTAGTATCTCACTTTCTGTCTTAAGGCTCCAGTTAATTCCTTTGCAAGAGTTTAAAGCAGTGATACCAAGAACATGATGAACATTCATTAAGTAATATGCATTAAGATTTTAAGGTTCTTGGGTGACTACAACACGCCAACATAACAAACAATTGCCTTGAAATTATAGGAGATGAAAGGCTACTCTCACCTCGTTTAACAGAATAATTGGGTAAGAGATAGAATTTGGATTTTGGTTTTCTGTCTTTATAGCAGTTGGGACTTAACTGGATCATTATGTGAAATAGAAGTGTTATTTCTAGGATCTGTGATTTCATGGGAGTGGATAACTTTCCAAAAGGGCAGATCATAACTATTTTTCCTTTGCTTTAGTAGACTATGAGGGCTTAGTGTAACCCCTCTGCCTCCTACAAACCACTCCCAAAAGAACCCCCCAATATTACTTTATAACCAGCTTTCTGAGAAGTTCTTTTTTTCCTTCTAAATCCTTATCGAACAGGGTTATAATCTGTATCTCATTGTTGAATGATGCAGGTATATAGTAAAAATCTTTTTTAGCTAGGTGGGATCTACCAGAAGTCCATTAGCATAGCCTTTGAGAACCCTGGGTCACCATAGTGAGACACCCTCCCCACCACTCACTTATCTTCCTGGGACTACAAAATATTATAATGTGAAAACAAGTTTGGGGCAGCTGGGTAGCACAGTGGATAGAGATCCTGGCCTGGAGTTGGGAGGTCCTGGGTTTGAATTTGCCCCCCAAGATTTCTCAGCTGTGTGACCCTGGGCAAATCACTTACTCTCAATTGCCTAGTCTTTCTCTTTTTGCCTTAGAATTGATTTTTGGTATAGATTTAAAAAAAAAAGATTATAAGGGGAAGGAAAGAAAGAAAACAGAGCAGCTCCAGAAATCAGTGCTAATTGGTGGTAATTATCAAATGACTCTTACCTGCTTTATTGTCTAATTTCAGATATTAAAATTTGGAGGTAAATGGAATACTCACCATAAACTAACCTCTGCTGTCCAGCAGAAGAATCCTAAATTAAGGAGATTAAAAAAACAGATAAAAAAATAGGTTGGAGGATGCTTTGTTCTAAAGAATTTAACACATGAGACTGAGAATTTCCTGATGAGGAGATAAGAGACTTCAGAGTCAAGATTCAGAGCAAACTTTTAAGACTGGAAAACCTGAGGGAAGGGTTATTTGTTTGTTTATTGTTGCCTTTCCCTAGACAAGAGTTTCTGGCTTTCCCACCAAGACAAGGGCTTAAATTCCAAAGAATATGGGAGTAACCTGTTTGTACAGTGTTATCTCATATTCCTTCCCTGCATGCTCTCCTTAGACTGGAGAAATCTGTGCCTCTCCCATACACAAAGGTCTCCTATCTCGGTTTTTTTGTACACATTGTTCTCTGTATTTGAGAAGTCCTTCCTACCCACTTCACCTATTGAACTACTAATGAATTTTTAAATTCCATCTCAAATATTATGTCTCCTATTAAGACTCTCCTCATCCTCCTTGTTGGAAATGACCTTTTCCCTCAGACCTGGAATAACATTTTGCTTGCCAGGCTGATTCATTTGTTATCTAATAAGAGTAGTGACGAGCCCATGATTTCTGTGACATAAGGAGTTCCTGGTGAGGCATTTCCTCTATCACCACAGATCAAAACCTTTTCTGCTACTGATAAGCTTAGCAAGTTCTTTATATCACATGGACTAGACTCTAAGCTCTTTTAGGGCAGGAACCATTTAAACTTTGTATCTCTCCAAGGACCTGACATAACCATTTCATTTTATTTCATTGTATTCTATTCTATTTCTTTCAAATGTTCTCAATAACAATATAATTTTTAATGATTCAGTGTCAGTAATAATGGGGATAGCTGGGTACCATAGTGAATAGTACCAGGCCTAAAGTCAAGAAGATTTATCTTCCTTAGTTCAAATCTGATCTCCTATACTTATTAGCTATGAGACCCGGGGCAAGTCACTTGACCCTGTTTGCCTTTATTTCCGCATCTGTAAATTGAGCCAGAAAAGGAAAAAGCAAAACCATTCCAGTATCTTTGCCAAGAAAATCCCAAATGGCATTGTGAAGAGTTGGATATTACTGAACAACTGAACAACACCAATCAGTAATCACTAAATAAGTGATGAAATGAATATAAAGATGCCCCAGCAATCCATTTCAATTCAAAATATATGAAGGATCTATAATGTGCAAAGCAGAAAACGCAAAAACAAAAAAATGTAACTATCTGCCAGAGATACATTGTGTTCTACAAGAGACACAATGATCAATGGATCAATCAACAAGCACATATTATGTATGTATTATGAGCCAAGCACTGTGCTAAGTGCAGGGAATACAAAACAGAAGTGAAATAGTGCATGCCCTCAAAGAGCTTACATTCTAGTAAGGGAGACAATGCATATAATAATGTGTTTTTATATACATATATATTTATGTATATTGTACTTTATTATAAACATTAAATATAGCTATTTTAAAACATTTAGATGATACAAATAATAAAAACATAAACTTTAGTTATCAATACATAAACTATATATGCATGTATATGTATGTTTATGAATGCATATAGATGTATATATGTATGTATACAATTACATATACTATATATATATATATATATATGTGTGTGTATGTTTATAAGTAGAGAGGTATGGAGAGAAAAAGAGAGGGAGAGAAAGGGAGATAGAGAGCCAGAGCCAGAGGGACAATGAGAGGGACACAGAGGGAGGGAGGAGGAAGAGGGAGAGAGAGAGAGACAGAAAAAATGTAAAGCAGAAACTGCTAGTTTGGAGAATCAGGAAAGGTTTCACATAGAAGGAGAACCTTGAACTAAATACGGCAGAAAACCCTTGATTCTGAGAGTCGAAGGTGGGAAGGAAGTGCATTTAAGACATGAGAGTCAGCCAGTGCAAAGATGCTGAGATGGGAGACAGAATGTTATAGATAATAAACATCAAATAAAACAGTTGGAAGTAGAATTCTGACTGCTTTGATAACAGGCATATCCAATAAATCTGGAAAGATAGACTGGAACCAGATTGTGTCAGAAGATAGTCTTATGGGTATATTTGTTGCTGTCATTCAGTTGTTTTCAGTTGTGTCTAATTCTTCATGACCCCATTTAGGGTTTTCTTGGCAAAGATAATGGAACAGTTTTCCATTTCCTTCTCTAGCTCATTTTATAGATAAAGAAACTGAGGCAAACAGAGTGAAGTGACTTGACCAGGGTCACACAGTTAATAAGTAAAGTATTTGAGTCTAGATTTGAACTTAGAAACATGAGTCTTCTTGACTCCAGGATTGGTATTTTATCTTCTTTACTACCTAGCTGCCCTGTTTATACAAATAAATGAATGCAAAGTAATAGAATAATGTGAAGAGTATGAGGGTGATGAGATGGAGAGAAGACTTTTACTAATGCTTTGACATGGTATATAGAATTTCCAATAATCATAGATTTAGAGTTAGAAGAAATCTTAGAAGCCATCTAGTCAACATATATCATTTTACAAAGAAAGTTTATGTCAAGAGGAGTTAAGTGTTCAGTTCAGAATTATGCACAATGTTTGAGGCAGGATTTTAACTCAGGTTCTCAGATACCAAGGCTAACACTCTCTCTTCTATATGATAGTGATCCTATGTTTTTAAAGGCTCTTCCAGAAGATTGTGAGTTCTAGAAGATATTTACTAGCTTGAAAAATATTGCATAACAATCTAGGGATAGACTGTAGAGCTTCATTATCAAAAAACTGTCCACAAAAGGATGTTTTTTTTTTTTTTTGGCCAGGCCTATCCATTAAGATGATTTTCTAATCCAGAGGGATTCGGAACTGTGTTGACAGAAAGAGCACCTGAATCTCTGACATCACATATCCTCAAAATGTCAAACTAAGTAAAGGAGGTAAGATTGTTTTTCTATTATGCTCAAGAGTCTAAAGAACTCAAGGAAGAATGACCATGTCCACTTGGCTGAACAGAAGGGTCTGGAATGAAAAACTGTATCTGGAAACTCATTCCCCAGATTCATCAGCAAGATAATGGGCAGTTCCCTTTGGCTGCACAAGCTTTGTTTCCTAACATTTTGTGGACACAGCTGGCTTTTAGAAATAAGCAGTCTGTTCTTAGCAGATGAGAAGAGAGGAAGAAAAAATAGAGGAAAGTTAATGATCCAAAAAGCAGCAGTAAAGGAACAATGACTGAGAACTTATTTGAAATAGCAATGAATGAAACAGAGAAATCAGTTTCTGAAATACAGAATCAGGTAGACCCAAACATTCAGTAAAGAGTCACTCACTTCCTTTTTTCCCCCAGTCTAAATCTGTGGTTTCAATGACAGAGGAAGTCCCCTGATGATGATATTCCCTCTATCAGTATATATCAGAAACTAATAGTCTCAGAGAGACTTAATTGAAGAAGTGAAGTGAATCCCCCAGGGTTAAACAACCATTACTATCAGAGTGAGGACTTAAACTCAGTCTTCTGACTCAAAGTCTTTATAAAATATACTAGGCTGCCTTTCAGATCTTTAATATTAAGACATTTAATCATATCCATGCATTTATCAATATAACATTTTATTATAATAACAAGTTTGTATGTATTCAACTGTATTAAATTCCATTGAAATAAGTCAAACTGCTAAGGGTCAACTATTCTCTTGCCATTGTACTTTAAAGACCTCAAATTGCAAAATTAATGCTTATTGATAATTATTTATGGAATTGTTTAAATTTAATATATATCATGAAATTTCCAGTCACCTAACAAGCATTTTTTAAATAACTACTATGTGTCAGGGCATTTAGGTAACCCAGTAGATAGAATGTCATACCTTCAGTCAGGAAGATTCCCCTTCCTCAGTTCAAATCTGAACTCAAACACTTACTCCCTGTGTGACTCTAGACAAGTGACTTCACCCTGTTGGCCTCAGTTTCCTCATCTTTAAGATGCCCTGGAGAAGGAAATGGCAAACCATTCCAGTATCTTTGCTGAGAAAACCCCAAAAGGAGTCACAAAGAGTCAAACAGGACTGAAATGACTAAAGAATAACATGTGTCAGGTAATATGCTAAGTGCTAGGGATACAAAGAGAGGAAAAACAACAACAACAAAAAACCCTGTTCTGGAAAAGCTCACAGTCAAGATAACAAGCAACCAACTATGTGCAGATACAATATAGTAATGATAATTTAGAGAGAATAAATTAAAGGAAGGTATTAAAGGAAGGAGGAATCAATAAAGGTCTTTTGTAGAAGATAGGATTATAGCTGGGGCTTGAAGGAATGAATGAGACTAGGATGAGGGGAAAGGATTTCCAGGAAACAGCCAGTAAAAATGCCTAGAGCTGGAAATGGAGTGTCACTGGATCACAGACAATTTATTTAGGGTAAATAAAGTATAAAAAGATTAAATAGGAAAGTGAGAAAAGGCTATGAAGTGTTTTGAATGCAATTAGAGGATTTGATAGTCTATCCTGGAGGTAATAGGGAACCATTGAAGTTTGTGGAATAGGGAAATGACACACCAGACCTGCCCTTTAAGAGGCTCCATTTGACATCTGAATCAAGGATGAACTGGAAGGGGAAGAGACCTGTGTGACAGGCAATACTCTAGACTTTAGACAATGAGGTCTGCACCAGTGGCAGGGTCAAAGGAGAGAAGAGCATATATGAAATATTTTATGAAGTTGTGATTAACACACCTTGGCAACAGATTAGATGTGAGAGGTAAGGAGTTAAGGATGACACCTAGGTTGTGAACTTGGGTAACTGGGTAGATAGTGCTGCCTCCTTGATATGAAAATTAGGAATAGGGGAGGGCTTGAGGGGAAGAAAATGTCCACAGCATGGAACTCAGAAGAGAAATGAGGATTTAATATATAAATTTGTGAGTCATCTGCACTGAAATGATAATTGAAATTTGGGAGCTGTTGAGGAGAGAGAGAACAAGAAAGACATATAGACACACACAAAGAGACAACTAGAGACAGACTGAGATAAAGATAGAGAGGTAGATTCAAGAGATATAGAGGAACAAGTAAGAAGATATCTGAGAAGTTCCTTAAGGGACACACACACACTTAGGGGGCAGGAGCAGGTATGTATGTTCATCACACAAAAGACTGAAAATATGTCAGAGCAGGAGGCAAAGATTGCAGGTGTAGACCACAGAAAAAGGTTGAATCCTTAAGCTATAGGGTCAAAATTTCAAACGGACATGAGACTGGAATTGAACTGATAAACCTAGAAAACAGGAAACTAAAAACTGTTAGTAAATATAAGTTCGTAAAATACCATTAGCAGGTATGAGGCAGTGAGAAAGGTAGATGATGGATGGGATATTGTATGTTCTGTATGCACCATAGAGGTCAAACTCAGATGGAAACTCGTGAAAACAATGGCATGATCATCATCACATGAGGCTGAAGTAGGCTGAAAAATTACTTCATAGTAGTTAAGTAAGTTGATAAATTGAAAGTCTGTTATTTGAGAAGACATCAGGACATATACTGATCTTGCTGTTTCTATTTCCACATATTTCATGTATTATTCCTTCTCTTTGCTCACATAGTCATTGCCCTAATTCAAGCCCTTATTACTTGTCTCTGAGACTTTTACAAGTGGCCTCTTAATTTATTTCCCTGGCTCAAGTATTTTTCCTTTCCAATTCACCCTATATACAGCTGGGAAAATGATTTTAAGTACAGATCTGGCCTTCTCCCTCCTCAATAAATTTAAGTGTCTCCCTATCTCCTCATGGATCAAATGCAAACTCCTCTGTTTAGCTTTTAAAGTCCTTCACAAACTGACTCCAACCTGTCTTTCTTCTTTTTTAAATTTTATTTTTTTCAGTTAATGTAGAAATAATTTTTGGCAATTGTTTTCTGACATTTTGTGATTTAGATTCTCTCCCACCATCACTACTCCCTCTTCGGAGGTGGTAAACAGTGAGATATAGGTTATACCAATACTTTCATGGAATATGTATTTTGATATTCCCTATGCTGTGACTGACGAAACATATCATATCATACAATAAAAAACTCATAAAGGAAATAAAGTGAAAGATTACTTGTTTTGATATATAATCAGAGTCCAATAGTTCTTTCTTTGGCTGTGGATAGTTTTTTGGGGTTTTTTAAAAAAAAATCACCATTTCTTTGATATTATTTCAGAACCTTATTTTGCTAATAATTATTCAGCCTCTTACTGTTGATCAACATACAATATTTCTGTTATTGTACATTATTCTCTTGGTTCTTCTCTCTTCATTTTGCTTCAGTTCATGTTCAGTTCATTTCTAGATTTTTCTGCACTCATCTTGTTCATTATTTCTTATGGCATTATAGTTTTCCCTTATAATCATATATCACAGCTTGTTTGTCCATTTCATATCCAAACTATCTTTTGATGCTCACAGAATACTGTTCCTTTTCCCATTCTTTGTAGTCCAGTCAAACTGATCCTTTTCTCTGTTTCTCACATGTGGTACTCTTTTCCGCACCTCCAAATCTTTGATTGTCTATGCTCCCATGCCAAAAGAGCACTACTTCCTCACATCTGCTCATACATTCCCTTTCTTACTTCAAGGTGAAACTAAAGCACAACCTTCTCCCTGAAGCGTTTCTTGATGTTGTCTCTCTGTTTCCAGTGATCTCCTTATTCAAGTTATCAAAATTCAACTATGTATTTATCTTTTTGCTTTCTTTTCATATTTATTCTATATACACTTATAAATGAATTAAAGAAATGTTAGAATGCAAGTTCTTTGTGAAATGGAATCATTTAGTTCTTTGTATTCCAAACACTCAGCACAGAGACTGGCATTAAGTAGATGCTTAATAAATGATTATAAATGAACATCCCTAATTCCTTTGAAGGATCTGAATAGAGTCCCTCACAATTCTAGTTGTCATCCTGTGGATACACGTTAGCTTAAACTCTGATCCCCAGAACTGAATAAAATACTCCAGATGTAGTCTGATGAGGGCAGAGTTCACATTCTTATAAAGAAGAGGAAAGGAGAAAGGGAGAGGAAGGGGATTGAGCTAAGAACTTTTTATTTTTTATTTTTTAATTGAAAAATTTTATTTAATTAATTTATAATATTTTCCCATGGTTACATGATTCATGTTCTTCCCTCCCACCCTCCAGTAGTCAATGCTCAATTCCACTGGGTTTTATATTTATCATTGATCAAGACCTATTTCTACATTATTGATAATTGAACCAGGGTGATAGTTTAGAGTCTACATTCCCAATAATATTCCCATCAATCCATGTGATCAAGAAGTTGTTTTTCTTCTATGTTTCTACTACCACAGTTCTTTCTTTACATATGGATAATGGTCTTTCTCCTAAATCCCTCAGCATTGTCTTGGATCATTGCTTTGCTACTAGTAGAGAAACTGATTACATTTGATTTTACCACAGTGTATCGGTCTCTGTGTACAATGATCTCCTGGTTCTGCTCCTTTCACTCTGCATCAATTCCTGGAGGTCATTCCACTTCACATGAAATTCCTCCAGTTCATTATTTCTTTGAGCACAATAGTATTCCATCACCAACATATACCACAATTTGTTCAGCCATTCCCTAATTGAAGAATAGGCAGTTTTTATTTTTATATTATTTTTTTAAATTTTATTTAATTGATTAAAGTATTATTCCAGGATTACAAAATTATGTTCTTTCCCTCCCCTTCCCCAAGCCCCTCCCATAGCTGATGCAAAATTCCACTGGTTTTTGCATGTGTAGGTCAAGGCCTATTTCCATATTATTTATGTTTGCACTAGGGTGATCATTTAGGGCTTATAACCCCAATCATATCCCCATTGACCCATGTGATCAAGTAGTTGTTTTTCTTCTGTGTTTTTACTCCCACAGATCTTCCTCTGAATGTGGATAGTGTTCTTTCTCATAAGTCCTTCAGAATTGTCCTGGATCATTGCATTGCTACTCATAGAGAAGTCCATTACATTCAATTGTACCACAGTATATCAGTCTCTGTGTAAAATGTTCTCCTGGTTCTGCTCCTGCATCTCTCTGCATCAATTCCTGGAGGTCATTCCAGTTCACATGTGTGACAAGGAAATCACTTTAAAAGGCTGATATATATTAATTTAAGGTCGCCAAGGAATTCAGCTATGTAATTCCTAAATGAAAACTCAAGTCAGCCGTCAGCCTTTTATAGAGTTTAATTACAAACAGGAGGAAGAAAGGAATTAGAGAGAGAGAGAGAGAGAGAGAGAGAGAGAGAGAGAGAGAGAGAGAGATAGAGAGAGAGAGAGAGAAAGGGGAGAGAAGGGAATAGGGCTTAAATACCCCTTCTGTTTAGGCTGGGCCAAAAGGCCCAAGCCCTTAGATAGCTGGGGCAATGAAAGGAGATCAGTCCCTATTACTCACATGACCAAAATGGAGAAACAGTCTCCCGGGCCTCCACCTCCAGCTTCCTTCAGAACAAGCTTCTCAGAGCACCTCTCCAACCACTCAGAGCCAAAACTCTCCAACCAACCCCCCCCCCCTTCCTCAGACCCCTCTATCTTTAAGGAAACCATCCAAGTTCCCTCCCCTCAGTTCTCACATCTACCAATCACTGTCCATCATTTTCCCTGTGCCAATGGTGGCTCTAGCTTAACCCAGGACCACCCAGAGGTCTGTGGCTTTGCACATGTCTGTTGAAGGTCATATTCTCAAATAATTAAATCTTGATCTTTTGCTACAGCCCTTCCTAAATCCTGTTACCCTGAGTAGGGTAGAGATTGGAATAATTAAATTTTGATCTAGGCTGCAGCCCTTCCTAAATCCTGTTAGGACTGAGTAGGGTGGAGATTGATTCCAAGTATCTCCATTGTATCAATTCTAAAATCAATCATGACTCAAAGAAATTCCTGTTCTATGCTTAAGCATAGGTCAAAGTCCTTTCCATTGTTCAGCAAAAGGTTTCTGTCCTAAGGAAATCTTAAGAAGGGAGGAGGAGGAACCTCCCATGCCAATGGGGTTCACATTCCAAAAGCCAAGACCCACTATCAATAGGAAATTTTTCAAGTATGAAATTTCCCAATGGTGAAATTTCCAACATTTATAAGTCTAAGAAATTTTAAGGTTTACACATGGAATTCCTCCAGTTCATTGTTCTTTTGAGCACAATAGTATTCCATCACCAGCATATACCTCAATTTGTTTAGCCATTCCCCAATCAGAGGGCATTCCCTCATTTTCCAATTTTTTTTTTTTGCCACCACAAAGAGCGCAGCTATGAATATTCTTGTACAAGTCATTTTACTTATTGTCTCTTTGGGGTACAAACCCAGCAGTACTATGGCTGGATCAAAGAGCAGACGGTTTTTCTTGCCTTTTGGGCATAGTTCCAAATTACCTTCCAGAATGGTTGGATCAATTCACATTCTTTCCTTTCCATAGCTGTCATGTTAGCCAATCTGCTAGGTGTGAGGTGGTACCTCAGAGTTGTTTTGACTTGCATTTCTCTGATTATAAGAGATTTAAAACATTTTTTCATGTGTTTATTGATAGTTTTGATTTCTTTATCTGAAAATTGCCTATTCATGTCCCTTGCCCATTTATCAATTGGGGAATGGCTTGATTTTTTGTGCAATTGATTTAGCTCTTTATAAATTTGAGTAATTAGACCTTTGTAAGAGTTTTTTGTTATGAAGATTCCCCCCAATTTGTTGTTTCTCTTCTAATTTTAGTTTCATTGGTTTTGTTTGTACAAACCCTTTTTAATTTAATTAAATCAAAAATGTTTATTTTACATTTTGCAATTTTTTCTAACTCTTGCTGGGTCTTAAAATACTCCATTTCCCAAAGATCTGAAAAGTATACTATTCAGTGTTCACCTAATTTACGTATAGTTTCCTTTTTTATATTCAAGTCATTCTACCATTCTGAGTTTATCTTAGTGTAGGGTGTTAGATGTTGATCTAAACTTAATCTCTCACATATTGTTTTTCAATTTTCCCAGCAGTTTTTATCAAATAGTGGGTTTTTGTCCCCAAAGCTAGGATCTTTGTGTTTATCATAGACTGTCTTGCTAAGGTCTCTTACCCCAAGTCTATTCCACTGATCCTCCTTTCTGTCTCTTAACCAGTACTATATTGTTCTGATGACCACTGCTTTATAGTATAGTTTGAGGTATGATACTCCTAGGCCACCTTCCTTCACATTTTTTTTCTCCAATATTTCCTTTGATATTCTTGATTTTTTGTTCTCCCAAATGAACTTTGTTATAGTTTTTTTTTCCTAATTTAGTAAAAAAAAGTTTCTTAGTAGTTTAATGAGTATGGCACTAAATAAGTAAATTAATTTGGGTAGGATTGTCATTTCTTTTATGTTACCTCATCCTATCCATAAGCAATTAATGTTTTTTTCCCATTACTTAGATCTAGTTTTAGTAGGTGTGAAGAGTGTTTTATAGTTGTGTTCAAATAGTTCCTGTGTTTGCCTTGGCAGATAGATTCCTAAGTATTTTATATTGTCTAGGGTGATTTTAAATGGAATTTCTCTTTCTAATTCTTGTTGCTGAAATGGGTTGGAGATATATAGAAATGCTGATGACTTATGTGGGTTTATTTTGTATCCTGCAACTTTGCTAAAATTGTTGATTGTTTCGACTAGCTTTTTGGTTGATTCTCTAGCATTCTTTAAGTAAAACATCATATCATCAGCAAAGAGTGATAGCTTGGTCTCCTAATTACCATATTTTAATATCTTCAATTTCTTTTTCTTCTCTTAATTGCTTCTGCTAGTGTTTCTAGTACAATGTTAAATAATAGAGGTGATAATGGGCTTCTTTGTTTCACTACTGATCTTATTGGGAATGCTTCTAATTTATCCCCATTGCAGATGATATTTGCTGATGGTTTTAGATATATACTGTTTATTATTTTTAGGAAAGGCCCTTCTATTCCTATACTTTCTAGTGTCTTCAATAGGAATGAGTGTTGTGTTTTGTCAAAGGCTTTTTCTGCATCTATTGAGATAATCATGTAATTTTTGTTGGTTTACTAGTCGATATGGTCAATTATGTGGATGGTTTTCCTAATATTAAACCATCCTTGCATTCCTGGTATAAATTTCACCTGATCATAATGAATGACTCTCTCGATCACTTGCTGGAGTCTTTTTGCTAGTATTCTATTTAAAAATTTTGCATCTATGTTCATTAAGGAGATTGGTTTATAGTTTTCTTTCTCTGTTTTTGACCTGCTTGGCTTTTGAATCAGTACCATATTTGTGTCATAAAAGGAATTTGATAGAACTCCTTTTTTGCTTATTTTGTCAAATAGTTTGTATAATATTGAGATTATTTCTTCTTTGAATGTTTAATAGAATTCACTTGTGAATCCATCAGGCCTTGGGGATTTTTTCTTAGGGGTCTTTGATGGCTTGTTCAATTTCTTTTTCTGATATAGAATTATTTAAGTATTCTATTTCTTCTGTTAATCTAGGCAATTTATATTTTTGTAAATATTCATTCATATCACCTAATTGCCATATTTATTGTGCTATAATTGGGCAAAATAATTTTTAATGATTTCCTTAATTTCCTCTTCATTAGAGGTGAGGTCTCACTTTTCATCTTTGATACTATTAATTTGGTTTTCTTCTTTCCTTTTTTTTTATTAAATTGACTAGTACTTTGTATATTTTATTTGATTTTTTCAAAAGAACAGCTTCTAGTCTTATTTATTAATTCAATAGTTCTTTCACTTTTGATTTTATTAATTTCCTCTTTAATTTTTAGGATCTCTAATTTAGTTTTCAACTGAGTATTTTTATTTTGTTCCCTTTCAAGTTTTTTTATTTGAATTCCCAATTCTTTGGCCTCTGCCCTCCCTAATTTGTTAATATATGAACTCAAGGATATAAATTTCCCCCTGAGTATTGCATTGGCTACATCCCATAGATTTTGAAAGAATGTCTCATCAGTGTCATTTTCTTCAATGAAATTATTATTTCTATGATTTGTTCTTTAACTGGTTTTGGAGGATCATATTATTTAATTTCCAATTAATTTTTTATTTGCCTCTCCATGTACCCATACTAGTTGTTATTTTAATTGCATTATGATCTGAAAAAGGTTGCATTTATTATTTCTGCTTTTTTTGCACTTGCTTGCCATGTTTATGTCCCATTAATTGGTCAATCTTTGTGAATATATCATGTGCTATTGAAAAGAAGATATATTCCTTTTTGTCCCTATTTATTTTTCTCCACTTATCTATTAACTCTAATTTTTCCAAGATTTCATTCACATCTCTTACCTCTTTCTTATTTATTTATTTTTTGGTTTGATTTATCTAGATCTGATAGAGGAAGGTTCAGGGCTCCCACTAGTATAGTTTTACTATCTATTTCCTCCTTTAACTCTACTAGTTTTTCCTTTAGAAATTTGGATCCTATACCATTTGGTGCAAACATGTTGATTACTTATATTTCCTCAATGTTTATACTGCCTTTTATCAGAATGTAATTACTTTCCCTATCTCTTTTAGTCAGATCTATTTTTACTTTGGCTTTGTTAGATAGCATGATTGCAACTCTTGCCTTCTTTTCCTCAATTGAGGCCCAATAGATTTTCCTCCAGCCTTTGATCCTTATTCTGTGAGTATCTACCTGCCTCCTGTATGTTTCTTGTAGACAACATATGGTAGGATTTTTGGTTTCTAATCCACTCAGCTATTTGCTTTTGTTTTATGAATGAGTTCATTCCATTCACATTCAGAGTTATGATTATCAACTCTGTATTCCCCAACATTTTGATATCCTCCCCGAGTTTGGCTCTTTCTTCTTTTTCTCTCTCTTTAAATAATCCTATATGTTTTATAGGATGACTCTCTGAGAGGGGGAGTGATAATGGGGGAATTATAGTCATGTAAAAATACATCAATAAAAAGTTATTTAATATAATAGTAACTGTCATTTATCTAGCACTTTACCTATATTGCCTACATGTAATATGTGAGGAGAAAATGAGATAATAAATGTAAACTGCTTTGCAAACCTTAAATTGCTGTGTAAAAGTTAGCAATGCAAGACCTGGAGTCAGGAAGAAGTGAATTCAAATTTGACCTCAGACATTTATTACCTGAGTAACCTTGGGCAAATCATTTAATTACTGTCTGTCTCAGTTTCCTTTTCTATAAAATAGAAATAATAAAAAGGAAAGTCCCTCCCAGGAGTGTAGTGAGGATCAAGTAAGATTTTATTTGTAAGGGTTTTGCAAATGTTAAGGCACCATATCAATGCTAGCTTTTATCATTACTAGTAATTGTTACCAAAAGTCATTAGTACTCTTAAAGATGTGAAAATTTCATTTTCTCAGTTGTCTTCTGAATGTTGAAAATGAATCTTTTCTTTTAATAGAACATAGAGACACAGGATAATCATTTTAAAATTAGTTTTAATGCCACCCTCTCCTTTAGAGTGCTTTCCTTTTTCAATTTTTTCAGATATAGGACATCCTATAAAGGTGTCAACATTATAGGCACCCAAAAATATTGTGGAAAGGAAAGCAGAAAGACCTGACTTCTTATAACATCAACATTCAGTTAACTCAAAAAACTACCGGAATATCTCCTGAGGCCAGGCCAAGACAAGATGCCCATTGGTTCCAAACCTGTAAACTGAAGTGTTTTCCCAGCTGGAAACTGTCTGGGTGCACTTTGCACTTGGGGGCCAGATGTGAAGTTCAGTTGAATGGTTCTGTCCTTCCCAAAGTTTATCTGTGGTCACGATAGTTCAGTGGTAAAAAATAAACTGTATCGAGGTGCTTTGAAATGTACCCCACCTGGCTGTAGCCTGATTTGCTGACACTAAGGAAAATAAATCTGAAGTACAGAAATACAGTGTGTCTATTATATGTTGAGCCAGTGTCTTACAAGACACTTATCCTAATGGTAGTAATGGGCTTTAATCTAGCCTTATCTTTGCCAAGCTCTTCGCCATTTTTTGAAAGATAGAACCATTAAGAAGAGTAGTTCTGAGCTATAGAGGCTGGGGTGAGGAGGTAGGAAGGTGCACCTTTGCCAATTTTGAACATTTTATTGTCTTGAACCACAGAGAAGGTGTGTCAGCAAGTATTCTATCTCAAACAGAGGGTCTGGATTCCTGCTGGGCAAGGCCCCAAATCCCACTTAAATGGAACTGGAGGAGGGAGACCTGTTAGGATTTGGAGTTTCTTGACCAAAAGAAAAACACCACATATGCCACTCCACTTTAATAGAGTCATAAACCTCTCAGCAAGGCATTTGGAAGGGAAGGGAGGAAAGGGAAGGACTCTGTATACCCAGGGAGAGAAATTTGCCTGCCAGGGACAGAGTGCAAATGCTAAAAAGGGCAAATAAATTTCGGTTTTCAACGCAAATTAACCCTTTTGAAGACCCAAGGCAAACACACTGTTCAAAATCCTCCTGGAGTGGATATTGTCTTTTTTGAAGGGAACAAGAAAAGCTTGAGAGGAAGAGATTCTAGGTTACATAGCCCACTGGTCTGGGAGGGGTTTAGCTGCATTATCTGATCTTCCACTCCTTCAATGAACAATTAATGACCGTCTGGAGAAGTTAAAAGCTAGAAGGGAAGCCAAGGCTCCTCAAGACTCCAGCTGGCATTAAATGACAAGGAAGAATTCAAAGGCCAGACAAAGCTGTTATTATAAACCATGGGCCAGCAAGAAAATAAAACCTAAAAGGAAAAAAAAAGAAGAAAAGAAAAAAAACAGACAACAAAACAGGACCTGGAAATGACATGATGCTTTGGACTTAGGTAAATCAAACTTCAGTTGTTAGACAAGCTTTTTACCTTTGCAGTTACAACTTGTTTGCTGAAATTTAAGTTACAAGATTTTCTTAACTGTGGCTTGAAGAGTACTGGTAGTAAAAGATGTCCCCTATAGACTTAGAGTGCATTGAAAAAAAAAAAAGGCCTATGATCAAGTATTTTAAGTTAATTTCTTTCAGGTTTAAATCAAAAGGCATTTGCCATTTACTGATTAAATATTTAGGGAGGTGGTGCTGGGTGTTATTTCAGCAGAAAAAAATGTCTTGAATTTATTCCCCTGATATCTTGTAAAAAATATTCTAATCTTGTGGGCTTAGCTAATAGACTGTCAAAAATCATCAATCCCAGAAGAGAAGAGAAGAGGATCTGGCAGGAAAGTTGGACGGAGCTCATTTTTAAGGCACCAGGGAGAAAATGCTAAGTTTCTCAAAAAATTCTTGGATTAAGTCAATTTCAGAGTATGTTAAAATGCTTATCTGAGTTTTATCTCCCACCTTTATATGGGCAGGAATATCTGTTAGACCATTTTGAAAGTACATAAGCAGATAGAAAGCCATTGCTTTTGCTCCCATGGAAACAGCCAGTACTATAGAGCAATGATTTGAAGCAGATGAAAGCAGGTGAGAGATTATTGTGACTTAGTCAATTCGCTAGGAATGAGGACTTGGAGGCCACCAAAGGTCTTTATCCTCTTTCTTATTGAAAAACATTTATCAAGCTTAGAATTGTACAAGGGCACTGGCAGATTTTGGATGTATAGAGTTTGGGGTTGCAAAGCTTGTCTTCTGTTAATTTTCAATCTAAGATGAGCATGAAAGGGAAACCATGGTAGAATGGAATAGAAAGATTGCCAAGTCTAGAGTCAGAGGATTTGGGTTCAAATCTCACTTCTAATGTGTATAACCTTGGGCAAACCACTTAAATTTACTAATTTTCAATTTCCTTATGCCTAAAATGAGGATACTGGCCCCTGTGTTTCCTGTCATGTCTAGATTTGTCAGTTTACGATTGGTAATAAGACATTGAAGCAGCCAGGTGATCTAAAGAATAGAGTACCAGGCCTGGAGTCAGAAAGACCTGAGTTCAAATCTGTTATTAGATATATACCAGCTATGTGACCCTGGACAACTTGGTTCAACCTGTTTTCCTTAGTTTCCTCATTTATTAAAAATGAGCTGGAGAAGGAAATGTCAAATTACTGCAGTATCTTTGCCAAGAAAACTGCCAAAAGGGTGATAAAGAGTCAGAGATGACTGAAAAAAAAAAAAACCCAACAACAACGAAACAACAATAATAAGATTTTGACAACAAATATTGACAAAAGGTTTTCTCTAAGGTTATTTTCAGTCCTGATGTTCTGATTCTTCGTAGTATCGCCATGTAAACAATCCATTTATTAAATATCTACTGGGTACTAGGTTCTGGAATTTCACCTCTCAGTGTCTCGGTTTCCTCAGTCTTTTTTTTTTTTGAGGAGGGATCAGGAAAAAGTTTCTCATAGGAAATGGTACTCGTATTTAAATTTTGACAAGAACAAGAGAATCTTAAAAGGTTCTTGGTGAGGAGGGTCAGCATTTCAGATATGGGGACAGACAATGCAAAGGCACAGAAATTAGAAAAAGAGTGTCAATAGGTAGGAATAGCAAGAAGTCCAGTCTGATTTTATCAGATATTACAGGGAATGGAGTATTTTGTAAGAAGACTGAAAAAGTAGGTTGCATTCAGATTGTAAAAGGCTTTACATGTCAAAGATTTTTGATCTTTGAAATAGTAGGGAGACACTGGATTTTATTGGGCAAAGGAGTGACTTGTACTTGAGGAAAATCACTTGGAGCAGTTTCATGAGGATGGATTGGAAAGGGGTGAAATGAGAAAGGGAAACTAATTAGGAGACCATTTTCAATAGTTTAGGGTTCCAAAGAAAGAATTGTAAGAAAAGTTTTTTGTAAACCTGAAAGTATTGTGCATATAAATACAAGTTAATAGACTAGTGAAGAAGCTGCTTGAGAGTAGAAGTTATTTCATTCTTTGGAGGTTATATCCCCAGCACTTGTCTAGTGCTTGGATTTTATAGGCATATAATAAATGCTTACTAACGGATTAATTGCAGTCATTGTTGTAACTAGATTGGAGGTTACTAGGGCTTTTATATTGATACTGGGATGGTACTGGAGAAGAATGTTTTTTCTTCTACTGTTGCAGAATTATAGCCGCCAATTTGTCCCACTATTAGTCAGTTGTAGGAAGTCACCATTTCTTACCACTCATCCTACCTTATGTTCCTATTGGAATTTCCTCCATTAAGCTACCTGACTATACCATGCCTGATGTCCAGATTTAGCAGAGATAGACAGTACAGTGGTAAAAGCACTTTGGGTTCCCTGTTCTTACTCCTTGGAACCCTCACCTTTTGTGGCAAATTATTTTATCCTACATTTTTTTTTCAAATTCCTTCCATCTTTTGGGTTTACTAAAATCTTAGTTTCTCCAAAGTTACCACATTTCTTGGTACCCTCTATAAGCTAATTGGCTCTTTGTGCTATACCAATTGATACAGGGCGAAGAGGAAAAGGTGGTATTTTCCTTTTTTTTTCCTGATGCCACTGTCCAACCTTCTGTTTCCTATTCAGCAAAATCTCTCCTCTTTTAAAGTTATCTTATTCCTGGTGAGATCATCATTCTTCTCATCTGTGGATTTCTAGGATCTTTCTCTTCTTGTCCATAAATGTATTACCTGGCTCATCATCTTCATCCCAACTCCCTCCTTTGAAAATTTTTATTTCTCAGCTTCTTAATCCTCTTAAATTCCATGACTTATGTCTATAAAATTAACCACACATTTCCATGATTATATGTTTATCTTAGATCATCTTTTCCCCTACTTACCTTAATTTATCCTCGGTCCTGGAATTTCCATTTTTGGGACACTACAACTGAAAAAGCCTTATTTCTGGAGCCAGAGGACCTGAGTTAACAGAACATCTCTGTTCCTTCTTACCTGGAAGACCTTGATCAAGATATTTCATTTCCCTTGACCCAAGATTACTCATCTATAAAATTAGAGAATTGAGCTAGATGGCCTTTGAGATATTTTTTCAGTTCTGCATCTATCACCTATGAACTCCAATCATAAGCAGTCTGATACTTTTGTACTGTATCAGAACCCTGATAATTTAAGCCCAGTATGCATTCATACTGGTGGTGAATAGAGGCTGTATGGTCAAAGCTCTATGTTGGCATGGTTTTCTCTCAGATGACAAGTTCAAAGGTTAGATATATGCTAGTTGACAGTATTGACCTCATATTTGTGTGTGTGTGTGTGTGTGTGTGTGTGATTCTCATTCTAGGGGAAGATGAAATATTTTAGCAGTTTGTATTTTAGACTAATAAGAAAATTCTGGAGCTCAATTTTTATCTTCACTAACATTTTATATAATGATAATATCCTGCTCTCTGTTGTACTTCTTCTATAGCCTTGGACCAACAAAACCAGTGGAAATTCCATAAAGTTAACTCTCCTAGAGGCAAATAAACATGGTAGTCATTCCCTGGGTATTTGGCTAAGCCAAATGAAACTTCAGTGAATTAGAAAGCTTGAATCAATTGGGTTAGGACATAAGAAGTTTGATTTCATGGTAAACTATATTAGCATATAAAGCCTGTTATTCCCTTAGACTCTTGCAAGATTTGGAGTCAGAGGATTTGGGTTCCAAATTAGTGGTGCTCTCACTTACTATTGTGTGGCATTGGACCATTAAATTTGTTTTAGCTTTTTGAACTATGATTTCCTCATCTAGAAAACAATGGATGTTAGACTAGATTTTTAAATTCCTTTATATAACCAAATCCTGTTACCTTATGATGCACTCCAACTTTGACTTTTGCTGAATTGCCACTGGCTAGTTTAATCACCAGCAGTCTTTTATTGCTAGGGGACATATTCTTTAAGTATTGGGTAATTACTGCCCCTTCAGGGATGCAATTCATTACTCATACATAGTTGCCAGGCCTCAGCATTCTTTGCACCAGTATACTGCTCTCTATGCTTTCTTGGACCACAGCTACCTTAAGTTTGGTTCTTTTTTCAGCTGATGTTGTAGATCTCTAAATCCTTATAGATAATTAATTAATATGATTGCGGAACCCTGGGAGTGATACTTGAAAAATCATGGAATCATAGAGAAATTGCCAGACTAGAAAAGAGCAAACACTATTCCAAATTAAAAAAAAAAGGTGGGGGAGGGAAGAGCATGATTTCAGCAAACTATCAACTAAGTAGATTGATTTTGATTCTTGGCAAAATTCTCAAATTCATTTTAAAAGAGATTGTTAGTGAATATTTAGAAAAGAAAGATGCGATCAAAAGCAGAATTATTTTTATCAAGAGGGGGTATGCCAGACTAACCTTATTTCTTTTTTAGCCAGGAAATGAGGGAAATAGCATTTACCTAGATTTTAGCAAAATATTTGACAAAGTTGTTTATACTAAACTTTGAGACAAGATACAAAGATATAAGCTGGATAATAATTGAAAGATTGGATAAAAAGTGTGGTCAATAGTGGTTAAATCTCAGTGTGGAAGGAGGACTCTAGTCAAGTGTCCCAGGAATGTATGTATTGCTCTGTGTGATTCTGTTATTTGAATAAAGACTTAAGTGGTATGTTTATCATATATTTATTATTTGGGGGGTATTGGAGTAGATTAAATTTCTCCTACTTGGTCCAAGTGGTCAGAACAAAGAACAATTAAGGGAAGTTGTTGATTTTGTCTTGATTTAAAAAAAATCGATCTAATAATGTGATCTGGCCCAAAATGGAATGGGCTGCTTTTGAGCATGGAGGAGAGGTATTCACTTGGAGCTGCTTAATCACCTTTCAAGGAAACTATACAGGATATTCTTTTTCATGGGTTGAACTGTCTGGCTTCTGAGGTTTCTTTCAAATATCAAGGCTTTGTAAATCTCCCAAAGGAATTCCTGAAGTTTATTATATGTCTTGTTCATTAATGCTGCTTCTATTTGTCCTAAACTTACTTCACTTGAGTTTTAGAAGTTGTCACCTTATTTTAGTTTTTTTCAGTATTAAGTAACCAAGAACCTATTCACCTTATCTATCTTATTTATAGCATTGTATAATTCAACTACATCTTCTCTCTGGCTCCACAGAGACAGAATGAAATTTACTAGAAACTTTTCCACCTCTCCTCACACATCTGACTCTTCAACAAATCATCCTACCACTTTAGTTGATCTTCTCATATGAACAAAATTTCCTATTTTCCTACTTTATTTTGAGTTAAGGAGCAGAATTACATTGTTTCCCAGATATTTGTATATATCTAAGATTAGATATATACATATACTTTAGATTTTTTTTAAAGATAAGGATTTTTTTTCCTTTCTAGATATCTTTCTGGGTAATGCCTAACAGTATTTTAGAGGTCCCTTTCCTGGTGTACATTTGAAAATTTCAGACATCTGTTCCCTGTGTCTAATTTGTTTTAAAATTCTGAAATGTATTGTCTTGTCTTTGTACACCCAGTCATTGAACTGCTACTCAAATCCTTCACATTTTCCACTAAACTCAGATACTCTGAACTCCAAAAACACTTCTCTTTCATCTATATTTGACAAAAGCCTTACCTAATTACTTTAAACTCCTGAGCCTTCTTGCATTGGCCACATCTTGGTAATTATCTTAGTATATAGGTTTACAAAAAAGCTCACTTTGTACCTTTATGCTTAAAACATACAATAATAGTAGTAGGTAGAATCATCCAGATTCAAGTAGCAAATATTGATTCACAATCTGGAAATAAGGTCAGAAATGGACACTTTTTAAATGAAGAATAACAAGAATTTACATTTACTAAATAGTATAAATGGGATATTCCCTAAAACCTTTTTAGCATTTAACTCTGTTAATACCTGATTCTCCTGGGTACTCTCTTGATTCAATGACATGCCAGTCTTATGGTTCATCTTATTCTTTTCAAATTTCCTATTTGTTTCCTCTCATATATTACCTTTCCACTAAAAAAATTATCCTCTGATTAATAAATGGTTTTTTGGTTGCTTCATTACTTGATTGGTTGGATTTTCTTGTGGAGAAGATGTAAAGCTATGGATTTTTTGTGATGATGGAGAAATATGGATTAAATGATAATCCAACCAGATTGATACAGAACAGATTTTATGACCCATGTACAGAGTAGTTGTTTTTTGTTCAAAGTCAACATGACAGAAGGTCTCCAGGGGAATATTCCAGTGATGAGTTTGGCCTGGACTATTTAACAATGACTTGGATTAAGGTATAGATGGGACTGGGAAGATCATTGAATCTGCAGATCATTCAAAACTTAGTAGGACAATTAACACATAGTAGGATGACAGAACAAAATTTCAAAAGGGTCATGATAGATTAGATAGAGCACTGGGATGAGTTTGATAGGATGAAATTCAATAGGGATAAATGGAAAGTCTTGTGCTTAAATGCAAAAAAAATTAATTATACGCTAAGACTTTTTTTCTGAAAGATCTGGGGATTTTGGTGAACTGCAAACTCATCATTAATTGAGTATATTATGATAACCAAGAAAGTTCATTTGATATTGCATTAAGAGGGAGATAGCTTCCAGGAACATGGGAGTGATAGTCTTACTATACTCTATCCTCATCAGACTTCATCTAGAATATTGTGTTCAATTCTGAGCATCACAGTTTAAGGAAGTTAGATATAATAAGTTATGATATCATATGATAATAAGATAGATATGATAAGTTAGAAAATGTCTAAAGGAAGGCAACCAAAATGGCAAAGGTCCTTAAGTTCATGTTGAATAAGTATCAGTTGGAGAAATAAATAATATCTGTCTTCAAATATTTGAAAGTTTATCATGTGAAGAAGGAATTAGACTTTGTGTCTTTGTTCTCAAAAGACGGAATCAGGACAAATTAATGCAAGTTGTAAAGAGGCTAATTGAGGCTTGTTATCAGGAAACTCCTTAATGATTAAAAACATCCTAAAGTGGAATGAATTGCTTTGAGGGCTGGTGAGTTTGTCCTCCTTGAAAGTCTTGAAGAATATGTTGAAATTGGAGAATTTGGCTCAATAATTAAAAGAAAAAGTTTAAAAAAATTTTTATATATAATTGAGGAAAAATATAAAAAAGAATATGTTGAAATATCATTTTGGGGATGTGGATTTTTTTGAGTGTATGTTGGAGTAGGTAGTTGCTAAAGACCCTTCTAACTCTTAAATTCTTTCATTCTAATATTTTTCTGTATTCTTTCCTTTGTCATTTTTATTCACTTCCTTAGTTTTGTCAGCTATGTAATATGATTCCTAGTCACTTAACCTCTCTAAGCCTCAGTTTACTCATCCATACAATACAGACATTAAACTAGACAGTGTCTAAGGCCCTTTTTACTTCTAAATCTATGATCTTATAAGATCTAAATTCTTATCCTGACATCTAGTGCCCTTTGCAATGTAATTCTACTTATCTTCTTTCTCATTCTCTCTAATTTTTTACCTTACTTTTTTTACTCTTCTTCCTCATCAGTTCTCTCTTCTCTATTCTTACATAATACCTGTAATGCTATTTGCTGTGTCTGCCTAGGCACCTCTTTCCCTGATCACTGAAGTCCCTCCTTTCTATAAACCCCAATGTTTTACCTTGGTCATGAATTCTTCCCTAATTCTTTCTCCCTCTACATCCTATCCTCCCTCCATACCTAGATAAAGTTAGTCAGATATTGAAGAATGTTTCTGTTTTTAACCATCAACAATCCAAGGAAGAGGGACATCTCTGATGTGTGCCCATATTCTGCTCTCTAGTGAGATATGCTCCATTGCAGAACAGGGATAATTCTTATGGTTCTACTGCAGTCTTAGCAAATATTCTACAAACATTTGCTCTGATTCCACTCTCCACTAGGAATCTTGTGCTGGTTACTTTGTTCTCCTGAGCACCTCTGAAGTAATACAAGTAAGCATTCTTATCTTTGAATAGGTATTTTTCCCACTATAAATGAAAAAAGAAGTATTCTAATTTATAAATCAATCATTGATGAGTTTGACTAATATAATTAGGTCCTTTAAAGAGGGTTGATATGTGTGCAGCTGAAGACTAGGCTCCACAGTGTGTTGTTCCAAATGAGGCATGACAAATTGATGAGACCCTGTGTGTTATTGCCTGCTAGTTCAGCTTAGTAATTACAAAACCATCAGCTCTTCCCTGTGCAGTTCTCACAACTAGAAATCACTAAGGTGTTTTTGCCTAATATCCCAAAGCAACAAGAGACTTTCTTCAATGCTACATTTTCTTTGCACATAGATCATATAAACATTTCTTTCAAAAAAAGTAGGCATTACAAGAAGTTTTTAGTGACTTGAATTTTGCAAACTAGCTCAAATCTGTTCCTGAATAGTACTTTCTAGGTATATTGGACAGAGTGCCTACTATGTGCAAGGCACTGTGCTACATTTTGATTTTCAATATGTAACCCAGGGAGGTTTGGGGCTATTATTTCCATCTCATTTTATAATTCAGAAAACTGAAACAAAAAAGGTTAGGTTTTTTTTTGTTGTTGTTGTTGTTGCTGCTGTTCAATGTTATATAATTTTTAGGTATCTGAAGTTGGATGTGAACTCAGTTGTTCTTGACTCCAGGGCCTACATTTTATCTGCTGCATCACTAACCACTTTCTTGCCCAGTAACAGTCCATTAGGACTTAGAACATACAGTGCAGTTCCAGAAAGGGTTTTCATTTCTCTTGTAGTTGTTCCCAGATTCATTAACCTGCCTATAGTTTTGAATCAAGGCAACAAAAAATATTTATTAAGCACTTAGGTGTCATACATTGTACTAAGTGCTGAAAATACAAATATAGGCAAAAAGGTGACTGTTCTTTTGAGACAACTATTCTGGAGGGCGATTTTGAACCCTGCCTAAAGGGCTCTGGAACTATCATATCTTTTGTTCCAGAAATACCACTACTAGGTCTGTATTCAAAAGAGATCCCCCCAAAAGGAGAAAGGACTTATGCACACAAAAATATTTATACCTGCTCTTTTTGTGGTGGCAAAGAATTGGAAATTGAAGGGAAGTCTAGCATGATAATG
Organism: Monodelphis domestica; assembly: GCF_027887165.1. Classification (NCBI taxonomy): domain Eukaryota; kingdom Metazoa; phylum Chordata; class Mammalia; order Didelphimorphia; family Didelphidae; genus Monodelphis; species Monodelphis domestica. Next base: position 319,969,793 of record NC_077229.1, on the reverse strand, counting down.
GAATGAATGCTTCTTTGCTATAAGAAATCATGAACAGGATGATTTCAGAAAGAGCTGGAAAGATCTACATGAACTCATAGAGAGTGAAATAAGCAGAATCAGGGGAATGTTGTACAAAGCAAAAGCAGTATTGTGTATTGATCAATTATGAAAGACTTCACTACTCTCAGCAGTACAATGATCCAGGACAATTCTGAGTGACTTATAACAAAGGCTATCCACCTCCAAAGAAAAGAACTGTTGGAGTGGGAATGCACATCAAAGTATATAGTTTTTCACTTTGATGTATTTGGGTTTTTACTTTCGAGTTTTGGTTTTATGTGATTATTCTCTTACAAAAGTGAGCAATATGGAAATATGTTTTTCATGGTAATACATGGTATTACCCTGATCAAATTGCTTGCTGGCTCCTGGAGTGGGAAAGGAAGGGATGGAGGGAGACAATTTAGATCATATAACTTGGAAGCATTGTAAAGAAAGATTAGAGATTCAAGAATAGAGTCCAGAGAGGAATGACAACATGGCAGGCTTGGGTACTTTTCTTAAACAGAGGTTCTAAGAAGAACCATCCAGAGAAAGGGACCACAGAGATGAAGTAAATTTTCTGTGTGAGAAAGCTGGTGGCAGAATGAATTTCCAAGGTGAGGATGCTGCTCTGGTATGGTAGAAAAACTCAGAAGAGTCAGGAGAGAAGCATAGAGAAGAATGCCATTGTAGGGATTATCAAACCAAATTTCTGAATAATGATAAACTGAATAATGATAAACTAATATTTCTATGGTGCTTTTAGAACTGTAAAGTATTTTATACATGTTGTCTTATTTTGGTCCTCCTAACAACTCTATGAGGTAGATGCCTCTATTATCATCCTTATTTTACAGATGAGGAAATTGAAGCCCAGAGTCAATATTTGTAAATGTTTGAGGTAAGATTAGAATTTGTCTTCCTGACTCCAAGTTCAGTCCTCTAACCACTCTACAATTTATCCTAAGGTAAGTCAGCCATATCAAAGGAACATCATAACCTCTCATAATTTTTTCACTATCTCTGAACTGCTCCAGTCCAAACCCTGGAGTATTAATGTACTTTCAGAAGTCCCTGCTACCATCCTGGTATGGACAGAGAATACCAAATCCAAATACATAATTACACTAATGGTCTGTTCTAGACCCAAGGTAGCCATGAAGTTCTGGGGAAGCCCTGGAGGAATACAAGGTTAGAAATTCATGGAGTGGCTGACAAGATTCAGAGAAGTCTCTTATAGTTCATGGGAAACCAGTATTTTCCTTTGTAAGATCTCTATGAGGTACGCAGAATTTTCAGCTCACATTCAAAATATTTTAAACTTGTAGTGAACTTAAATCTCAATGGGAGCCATTGTAGTAGTCAAAAAATTTAATGTTATCTTATATTTGTATTCATGGAAATATAGTGTCCAGAATGAGAGAAGTGATGTTCTGTTGTACTCTGCTTTGGTCAAACCACAACATTTAGAATATCGGGTTTAGTTTTTATTGCCAAATTGTCAAGTTGGTTTAAGTCCTATTACTGTATATTATTCCCCGCATAGATCATATATTTAAATGGACTGTAAAGGTAGTGTCGGGGCGAGGAAAGAATAAGCATTTATATAGTACCTACTATGTGTAATTATGTAAAGACTTCCCTAGTGAAATGGACAAATGAGAACAATTGTTCCAATGACCATAAACGCTAGTCACACATTTAAAGCAGGGGGACACACACAGAGTAAAGGCAAAGGGGGTGAAATAGAATGTCTTATGCTTCAGTTAAAGTTGAAAATGCAGGAGTAGCAATTATGATTTCAGATGAATCAAAAAAGTAAACTAATAAAATTAAGAGAGATAAATATGGGAATTCTATCTCAATAAAAGGAATCACAGATAATGAATTAAGAGTCTATTTGAAAATTATTTAATTATTTATTTTAAAATTTTCACTCTTTAATTCAATTCCTCTTTTTCCTTCCCATAACATAAAAGGCATAATCCAATAAAATATATAGATTATGTCTTTTGTATTTCCTCTTCTCAGTTCATCTTCTGGAGGTGAGCATTTACAAATTATTTTTTAAACATTATATTTATAGTCGTATATAATGTTTTCTTGATTCTATTCATTTCACAGTTCATTGTCTCATAAAATTCTTTCCAATAAAAAAATTTATATGCTTATCATTTCTTATAATGCAGTAGTATTCCATCACAAGCATGCACCACACTTTATTTAGCCATTCCCAACTGAAGGACATCCTCTTGATTTCCAATTCTTTGCCACCACAAAGATATTTGGAATATTTTGTAATACATAGCTTATTTTTATTTTTCCCTGGTCTCCTTGGGAAATAGATCCAATCTAAGAATATAGTTGTTTTATAGCCCTGTGGACAAAATTGCAAATTGCTTTCCAAAATGATTGTTTTATTTCACAGTTATACCAACAGTGTATTATTTTCCTCAAGTAATATCAATGTTAAAAATATATGCACTAAATGGCATAGCAGCCAAATTCCTAAAGGAGAAGTTACATGAGTTTGAGTGACTATGTAGGTGGCTGAAGCTGGTGCTGTGGAGTGCTTAGAGTTTGGTCAGATATTGAAGACAAAAAGGTCATTCATTGCATCCTGTGGCCATTACCAGTTATTCTGACTTTTGTCTTGCCACTGTAATGGACTTCATTAACTCTGTGAGACAGGTGATGATTTTGTGCAACTCTACCTCACTTAAATCCAATTCACACATAAGTCTAGACATCACCTATCATCCACTATTTTACCTCAATATTGTGATGCTATTGGTCCTCTGAAAACAAAGAATGAATGCAACAACAGCTACATGCCAGGCACTTTGGAAAAACTTTCCAAATATTATTTCATTTAATAAGAGCAGAAAAAACAGAGAAGAGAGGATACCAAATGCATAGAAAAGTCTAAAGATTAAGCGATTAAGTCTTATTTGTGTGTGTGTGTGTGTGTGTGTGTGTGTGTGTGTGTGTGTGTGTATTTCTATGTAGCTGAACTTTCAGGTCCAAAGGTAAGGGAACTGCTTTATTATGATCATGGATGATTTTGGAGAAGTTGCTTTATAATGGAATGGAGGTATCAAGTTAAGATGGGAGGGGAAGTACATTCCAGACATAGTTTATATCTTGAGAGAACACTGTGAATGGGAGGTAAGAGGGAGAGGCTTAGCTTAAGGTGGTGATGAGTTGTCCTATCTGGGTGGAGTGGAATAGATAGTCTGGGGGAGTATGGGAAAGTGAAAATGATTAAGTAAACCCAGAATAATACCAAAATATTGAAGTGAATGTTGAGACACTTAATTTGGTAGGCTGAGGAATTCAAAATACTTTAGAATTATCAAGAATATTATAGTTTTGTCAAAATTCCAGAAATGATTTTTGTCGATGCTCACGATTGACTTGAAGAAGAATGTGGTCATATTTTTATTGGAATAATAGTCTCAGTTTTGAGAATTGAAAATGTTCAACTCTGTTGAATTCTCTCAAACTTAGAAATTCCAATTTTGATGTCTTTCTAAACCCCAGCAGTGAATTTCTAATTGCCTTCTGAACACTAGTTTTTAGATCTCCATAGAACCTCAAACTCTACATTTCTAAAATTAGCATATAGGATTGTTTAATAGAAAAAAATGAGACACAAAGGTAAGAACCCTACATTAAAGTTAGATATCTTGCATTAGAATTTTCTCTCTACTACTTCCTAGGTATATTATTTTGGGGAGATTATTTTTTTTCTTTATATTCTAGTTCATTTATGTCTAAAATTCAAGAAAATTCACTATCATTTTCAAACTATTTTGCACAATACATGCCCCAATGTAAACAAGTCAAAGAAAATAAGAAAGATCTTCCTTGGATAGCAAAAGTTGCAAACAAAGTGGGTGCCCATCAGCTGTGGAATGGCTAAATAAATTGTAGTATATATGAAAGAAAAGGGAAATTATCATATTATTAGAAATTATGAGTATAAACAATTCAAATGTAATAGGTGGAACCATTGCTGGGCTCATCAAGGTGAGGGCTCCTTTTATTTTATTTTATAGGAATTCCTAGCTCTGAACCTACATTTTTAGATTGTTCAGTCTTAAGAAAATGAAAAAAAATGTTGGGTGCTTTTAAAAATAACATTTTATTTTTCCCCGATTACATATAAAAACAATTTTAAATGTTCTTTAAAATTTTTTTGAGTTCCAAATTCTCTCCCTCACTCCCCATTTCCTTTCTTTCCTCCTTCCTGAGATGGTAAGCAATCTGAGATTTTATATGTACAATCATGTAAAATATTTTCCCATATTAGTCATTTTGTGGAAGCTATCACTAGCTAAAAATGAAGAAACAAAGTGAAATATAGTATGTTTTGGTTGGCATTCAGACTCTATTAGTTATTTTTCTGGAGGTGGATTTTTTATCATTAGACTTTGGAATTGTATTGGACCACTGTTTTGCTGAGAATGGCTAGGTCATTCTCACTTGTTCATTAAACAATATTGATGTTACTTTATACAATGCTCTGGTTCTACTAACTTCACTTTGCATCAGTTCATGTTGTCTTTTCAGGTTTTTCTGAAACCATTCTGCCCATCATTTCTTATAGCACAATAGTATCCCATTATAATCATATACTAGAATTTGTTCAGCCATTCCCCAGATGATGGACATCCTCTCAATTTCTAATTCTTTTTTCTTTATAATACAAAAAGAGCTGTTATAAACATTGTATACAAATAGATTCTTTCTCCCTTTTAAAAACCTCTTGGGGATATAGACCTCATATTGGTATTGCTGAATCAAAAGGTATGCATAGTTTTAGAGCCTGTTGGCACTGACAAATTGTTTGGATATTGAAGAGTGGTTCTGTGTTTTTCAAAGTTGACAACACATTTTCAAATTGTTCTCCAGAATAATTGGATCACTCCATCAACAGTGCATCAGTATCCCAATTTTCCCACAACCCCTTGAACATTTATTATTTTCCTTTTCTATCACATTGGCCAATCTTATAGGTATAAGATGGTATATCAGAATTGTTTTAATTTGCATTTCTCTATTCAGGATTGACTTAGGACATTTTTTTAATGACTACAGATAGCTTTGATTTCTTTATCTGAAAACTACTAGGCTCTTTTTCTTGATATCTAGATTTTTATATTTCCACCTTAGAGCCTTGGAGAGAGTCACATAAAGTTTATGTGGGGCTCATGCTTTGGGTGTCCACAAGTGGAAATAAATACTCAATATAATGTAAACCAGAGATAGGAGAGGTATTTATCTCTCTAATAAAAAGAAATGCTTAAAACATAAAAGACTCAAAAGTACATATTGGCAAAGTCCTAGGCAAAGAACCTAGAGGCAAAGAGAAGCTGTTTGAATTTAATGAATTGGGGGAGTGACAGACCTACATTTTAGAAAAATCATTATGGTAGCTGTGAAGAGTTGATTGGAGTGAAGGGAGACTTAAAGCCAGGACATCAGCTAGGGATAATAAGGGCCTAAACTTGGGTGGAGACTGTGTGAGTATAAAAGAATGGGACAGATGTAAGCAATGGGGAATTAGAAATTATCTTCTTTTAAATCTACATCTACATTTTTCAGATGTGATCTGTCTCTGCTTCTTTAGAAATAACTTTAATTCACATCTCCTCTTAAGTAGATTTTCTTGGACAGTATCTAATTTAAGAGAATCCAACTTTTGTTTTACTTTTCTAATGAGAGTTTATATTTTCTAAAATGAAAAGAGAATTCCAATGAACAAAAAGTAAAATCAACCTTGTTTCCTTTTGGCAACAATCATTTCCTCCTAGTATCAGCTAGTTTCAAAAAATTATGGGCTTGAAGTCAAGAAACCTAAATTCAAATCCAGAGTCCAATACTGACTAGTTCTGATACTCTGAGAAAATAATTTATTCTCAGCCTCAGTTTCCTCAATTGTGAAATGGAGATAATACCATTTACTTGCTAGGCTTATTGTGAGGATAGTGCTTGTCAATGAGATGTTATGAGGAGATAATATCTGTAAAGTTTTTTATAAAACTTTAAGGGCTATATGGAAATGTTAGCTCTTGTTATAAATGTTTTTGAAATCAAATGAGACAGCATCTTTTATATGGTTACTATTTATACTATTCTCCAGTAATTATCAGAATTGTTCTGTTTTACTGCTAACATAAATATAAAAATTTCTGCTAAGAAGCCCTCATGTCTTGATATTTCACTTTGTTCAGCATGGCTGCTTCTTTTGGGCTTTTGTGAATTACTTTTGTCTTGTGAAATTCATTCCCTGGTGGTCAGTGCTCTGGTGATGTTTCTCTGAATTTAGACAGGCTGGTCTGTAAATGATAGACATACAATCTGTGGCCATACTCGCTGCATTTCTGAATCAGCAGGATTGAAAGAGTTTTTATTTTACTGTAGAGTCCTTGAAAGACCAAGGTCATCACCCCACCACCCATGCTAAATAGGACTTTATGTGGAGGCATGACTCAATTATGCAAAGCAATATTTCTTTAAATGTATAAGAATGACACGAGAAATCAGAAAATTACTCCATACAATGAAAATATTATGAGTTTCTTTGCAGAAGAAAAATGTATGATCGATCACATAGTTCGATAGGGATATGATTAGGGTTTCGATGTTAAAAGATCGCTCTACTGCAAATATGAATAACATGGAAATAGGTTTTGAACAATGTTACATGTATAACCCAATGGAACTGCTTGTTAGTTTCTGGAGGGGGCAAGAAAGAACAGGGGTGGTGGTGGATCATGAATCATGTAAGCATGGAAAAATGTTCTAAATTAAAAAAAGAAAGAAAATTTGTAAAGAAAAAAATGAGTTTCTTGGCTTACTACTTTGGGCTAATTTCTTTACTTGCCACACTCATTTGTCTAACATGACCCAAGGACAGTGACATTCAAATATCTTTAGAGACTTCTGTTCCTTAGCCAACACAGCACGAGGCTACATACCATTACACAATCTATTTCTTTGAATGGAAAAATTATTTGTATACCTTTAGGAGGAGAAAATTAAATGTAATAACCAAATTACTTTATCTGTAATTTTGTTATTACCCTTAATTTTGGCTTTTTTCAAGTAGCTGTCAGCTGCTGAGAATTCCATTAAGCTAATGTATTTCTGAATGAATACAGATGTATATGCTGTATTTGAGCAATAATAGAATTCTAGGTGACCTGGTTGTTTAGTGGCTATTGATGGGTTGCCAGAATTTGTGTTTTGCGTGACTCTCTTGCTTTGCTACACTCCCTTGACATAGAAATGGCGATCAGAATGTCTCAGATTTACTTAGATGTAGAGAGACTTTACTAAAAAACATTGAAGAGTCAGCATTTGGCACAAGTACTACATATCTTTATTCACACAGTCACATGATGACAATCTCCTTATTTTGGTCTGTAGGGGTAATAGTATTGGATTTTTCATATATTTCATCTCCTAGATTGTCAAATTTCTTGCCATTAACAAAGGAATGGTGATTAAATCATTCATTACACTTCTGGGAAGAGCACAGGCAAAAGGTAACACTCAAAGTAACAATTGCATGTGAAACCTGTTTTAATACTTAATTTTCTATTTAGACGAGGTAAATGTCTAGCCAAATACAGCTTAAAATATATGGTTCCTGGGAACGTTAGATGGAAGAATGCTCATATAGGAATTGCTTTTTCATGGAGCAAGAACTGACTGCAAACCTAGGCCGTGACTTTCATGGAAGTTGTCTTCTATTGGGAATCACGGAGTTCCCAGAGTTTCTATGGAGAAAGTTCACAAGCCAGACATGCATTGGATATTCCCTCATGCAAAGTTAATGCTGCTATTAGGAATAGCCTTGTCTTTAAAAAAAAAAAACAAGAGAATAACACCAATAGTTCTAATTTATGCATGATTTAAAGTTTTGTATAGCATTTTACATACTTTATCTCCTATATCTCCACTATACATACTGTGTCTCCTATAAGCACTTTAAATACTTTATCTTCACAACAGATCTGTGAGGGAAGTGCTAAATATGTGATTATCCCCATTTTACAGATAAGGGAATTGAGATTCAGAGAAATTAAATGATGTGCATATTCATGTAGCAGGTATCAGAGGTGGAATCTAAACCCAGCACTTCCTGTTTCTAAGTTTAATGTTCTTTCCAATGAGCCAAACTCCTGCAAAAAAAAAAAAATCACATCAATTTTATACTATCACAATAGCATCACAATGAGAGTCATCTTATTTTAAAGTTGATATCATCAAATATTTATTAAGCACCTCCTGAAAACCCCTTTGCCTCCCACTCTTTCAGAGTCAAGATACTTTGTCAATTCCTCATGGCTTTGGGGGTACATGGAGGGATTGGAACATTTTTCTTCTTTAATGCCTTTGGTTAGCACCCTTGCTGGCTATATTCTCTCTTCCTTGCATTGTCAGGGACCTTCAACTAGGACTCTGGTTCCTTTCAAACACTTAAGATAAAGTGTCTCTAACAAAGGACATTTACTTAAAACATAATAGTAAGAAGTAACGTATAAGCATTTTTCTCAATACTTCTAGAGAATATTATATCATGTTAGTGTGTAGGGGACCAAGCTGAAAATTTAGCTGAGTTCCTACATAGGACCATGTTCATGTTCAGTTGTGTTATGACTACTTTCTGATGGACTAAGGAACCAATGGTCCTTCTCAAAAAATATTCTCTGTTCTTTGGAGTGTGGATGCTGTATTAGTTGTAAAACTCAGCTTGGATTCTAATTCTCCAATTTCCGTGGCTCACTGACTTGACCAAGGTTGAATACTTGATTCTCTCCCTGGACTGGAAATGGAAAATAATGAACAAAAAGGTCAATGATCTAGACCATTTTCTTGGGCTCAGGGTAGGATTGGATTGGGTGGGGGGAAGAAGGTCCTAAGGTTTTTTTCAACTTCTCATCAGATTTCATGAGTGAGAGAGTCATGGAGCATCTCAAAGAGTTAGCAAAGGTTGATTCAGTTCTTTTTGAAGACTTCAACAGTTTTGGTTATGCAGTGAATAAAAAAAAAAAAAAAACCCTCTTCATCCCAATCACATAGTTAGCAAATTGGAACTAGGTTGAAGAGTGCTCCCACATTCTTCACAGTCTCTTCAAGGCTTTCTGTTTATGTTGCTACTATTCTCTCAGAAGTCTTCTCTTCAGTATCCTCTATATAGAAGTGGTATCAGCCAAACAAGCTTATGCGGTTTGCATATGTGCTGGATCAGATCTCTATTACATTAAGTAATGACTTATGCATGGTGAAGATGAAGAAATGATAGAACTGAGTGCAATATAGTAAATAACTATAGTAACCTAGTTCTTGACAAACCCAAAGATCTAAGTTAGGGGTCCCCAAACAATGGCCTGTGGGCCACATGTAGCCCCCTGAGACCATGTATCTGGCCCCCATGTATCCAGAAGTCCCCACACTTCTGGAAGGGGCACCACTTTCGTTGGTGGTCAGCAAGAGAAGCACTGTATGCGGTGGCATCGCAAAGCGTGGCATTGCTCACGTACAGTACTACTTCCAGTGACATAATTGGATTTATGTGGCTGAACAATGGAAGACATCAGCATAGGGGGAAGTGATCTGGGAGAGTGGATCCCGCACTGTGTATACTGCTGCCCACTTAGGGTTAGGGTTAGGTTTTTATAGTCCAGTCCTCCAATGGTCTGAGGGACAGTGAACTGGTCCCCTGTGTAAAAAGTTTGGGGACCCCTGATCTAAGTCTTTGGAAGAACTTACCATTTCTCAAAAATTGCTGGGAAAACTGGAAAATAGCATGGCAGAAACTAGGCATAGACCAACATTTCATACCATATAACAAGATGGTCAAAATGGTTACATGATTTAGAAATAAAAGGAAATTCCAAAAACAAATTAGGCAAACCAAAAATATTAACCTGTAAGACCTTTGGCTAAAGGGAGCATTTATGACCAAACAAGCAATAAAGAACATTATGAGAAGTAAAATAGATAACTTTGGCTACATTAAATTAAAAAGTTTCTGTGCAAAAATATCTTAGTGCAACCAGAATTAGAAGTTAAACAACAAAGTGGGGAAAAAATTATAGCAATTATCACTGACAAGGTCTTTATTGCTCAAATATATAGAGAACAGAATCAAATTTATAAGAATATAGTCATTCCCCAAATTTATAAATGGTCAAATGATATGAACATGCAATTCACAAATAAGGATTTAAAAGTATCTTTAGTTATATAAAATTCTCCAAATCACTATTAGCGAAATGCAAATAATAAAAAAAAACCCTCTGAGATACTACCTTACAACTGTCAGACTGATTAATATGACAAAAAAGGAAAATGATAAATGTTGAAGGGGATGTTGGTGGAGCTATGAACTGATATAATCATTCTGGAGGATAATTTGGAACCATGCCCAAAGAGCTATAAAAATGTGCATATACTTTGTAATACCACTCCTGAATCTGTATCCCAAAGAGATTAAAGATAAGGGAAAAGGATCTATTTGTTCAAAAATATTTCATAATCTCTTTTAGTGGTGATAAAGAATTGAAAACAAAAGATATCCCATCAATTGGGAAATGGCTGAACAAAGAGTGATATGTGATTGTAATGGAATACATAAAAAATGACAAATAGGACAATTGCAAAAAGTAGAAAGACTTAAATAAAATGATACAAAGTGAAATGAGTAGAATCAGGAGTATGTTGTACACAGTAACAGCAATAATGTATGATCATAAACTATGAATCACTTAAGCATAATCAGTATTGCAAAGATCCAAGACAACTCCAAGGGACTCATGATGAAAATGACTGCTCACTGATAAGGAAGGAACTGACAGAGTCTGAATGCAGATTGAAGCGAATTATTTTTCACTCTATTTCCTTCATGAGTTTTTTTTTCCTATGAGTGATATGTGTCTTCTTTCACAATATTACAGAAAGTCAGAAAACAATTATTAAAAATTGTATCTACAAATAATGAGGGGGGAAAACAGAATGTCTGGGACTTGATAAAGAGAATAAGCAGACAAACTTGTTTGTGTGAAAAATATCCTCAGAAAGATTCTCTGAACTATTTAATTACTGATTGTGGAAGTCAAGGGGAAGAGTGAAGAACAATGGTCAACTTCATTCATTCCATATACCTAAAGTGCTAGACCAAGGGATACAAAGGGAAAAAGTATGACAATATTAATGATTAAGAAGCTTACTTTCTACTAGAGATAAAATTATTGCCACTATTTAAATTTCAAATGAAATTCATATGTACTTGTGGTATCATAGATTTAGAAGTCAATTAACAGTCAACACACATTTTACTAAAATTTTAGGGTATGCAAAACTCTGAGAATACAAATACAAGAACAAAGGAATATGGTTCATGCTCTAAAGGAGTTTCTTTTCTATGAGGGAAGCAAATATATTAAAGGAAGATAAAAGGAAGAGCAGAATCCCTGTGGGTTATGGTAGAGAATACCAGAGAATCAGGAGTAGAACACAGACAAGAATGAAAACATGGTTGACATGGAGTAATTTTCCTAAAAAATTAGCCAGTCAGAGGAAGGGGCCTCAAGAATGACATTTAATAAGTGTGGCAGTGAAGGGAATTTGCAGGATTAGGAGACTTCTGTTATATGGTAGAGAAAATTCTAAGAATTCAGAATGAGGTGCAGAAAGATGGAAGGCACCTTAGAGTTCCCTTTAACACCCTACTTAATATTTACAACTTTTTTGTTTTTGTTTTTGCCAATGAAGAAGCAGGCCAGATATGTGACTTGCCTAAGGTTACATGAGTCATAATTGGCAGGGCAGAGACTTGAACCAAGGTCCTCTGTCCCCAAACTGGATATTTATTTCCATTTTATCATTCTACCCAGGAACAAGGGAAAGCACTCATATTAAATGAGAGAAAAACATCTCATTCTTTCAAAGCTTATTTTTTGCTATCTTCTAAGGCTTTCAGGAACCAAAACTAATGGCCACTGGGTTTGAAGGGAAGCAACATCTGTAGACAATTTGTAATGGTGCTAAAAAGCATCACCAAAGCATTTTATACGTAACTCACCCAGACCTAAACTCTCTCTTTCTCTCTTTTAATAGTCAGTGTGTGTCCCATTTGGCAGTCCATTTGAAAGACGCCCATGTGCTTCTGACAGCTTTCTGTCTGTCCAAGTTTCAGTGTCATTAATAGGCTCAATATAAGAGACTAATTCTTCAAAGGGACTCGCCTGAGTTGCAAACACTACATTTTCAATTACACACTAAATTAGGCACACGATTGAACACTAACATTTTCCAAAAGGTGGTGACTAAGTGATTTCCATTTATCAACTCAGCAGCAGTATTCTGGCCAAATCATCACCCTGTGTCTGAGTTCTCAGATTCACTAAGAGTTTTCAACTTTTCTGTCTGCAACCTTTAAAAAAAAAAGAGAGGTAATGGAAGCTCTTAGGTAAAGGCAAGTGCCTGGACCAAAATTTAAACAATAACTCAATAGCAAATTAAGAGATTCCCCCTCCACCCCCCCCCCCCCGAAAATGGAGGGAAGTTCAAGGGAAGCAAGATTCTGAGCTTCATGAAACTGTTAAAAGAAAGAAGAGACTAGATACGAGGCCATTGAAGTAATTGGAGTTTCAGACATCTACTTACCTGAAAAATGGAAATTATTTAAAATGTTTTAAAGGGAGTTAGGATACTTCCCAACTCCATTTCCAGATTAAAGTTATTGCTAACTCTTTTTCTCAATAATAAATAGGTTAATTGTGCTCATTCTAAAAATCAATGATTATTTGGTGGTTTATAGTTATTTTCATTCTGAAGGACTTCTTCTTGGCAACTTTTTTGTGATACACAAGATGCAGTATGAATGCAAATGCATTATGAATAAAATAACAGAGTCACTCATAGAATTATATAATCTCAGGCTTAGAAGGGTCCTTTGACACAGGAGGAAGAGTGCTAGAGGACAGCTAGACTAAACTTAAATCTTTGTTGGGCTCCAGTCACATGTCTTGACTACTAAGGAAAGACTTTTTGAAGTGGTCATTGAGGGATAGCACAAGGAGGTTACAAAGAACCCAATTATGACATGGAGGTTAGAGAAGATAGCTTCTAATTGTCTGAAGGCAGGATCTATAGGAATAATCTCTATGATCATGCTAAGCTGATATACTGGTACTCAAAGAAACCAAGAAACCTCCTGGTCCAAGGTCTTCAAATGGAGATGGGATGACCACCTGTTGAGGAATTTGTAGAGGGGATTCTGATTCAGATACAGGTAAGAAAAGATGGTTTTTGAGTTTTCCAACTTAGAAATTTTGTGCTCCTATTTAATATAAGCAAAAATATCCAGAAATTACATTAATATAAGAAAGAAAGTGAATAGTGAGATAAGTGTAATAACTCTTGCAAGGAATTGGTTACTTGCTTTTATAAAAAAAAGTCATTATTTGATGGAGTTTAAAGATCACAACTAATCAATAAGATGCAAGCATCCTTCTAATTGATCTACAATTAATTTGAGGAAGAATGACTAAATTACAAAATACCTTTTTTTTTTCCAGAACATTAATGAGATACTATGCAATGTTAGGATCAGAATAGATTTTGTGTGACTAATATAAGATGTACAAGGGAGTTGTGGGACTACTTGTTACTTAGAATATCCAGAAGTAATGATCAAAGGTTGATTGACAGTTATGCACATCACTCAACAATTCTGCTGTTAACATAGAGAAGATTCAAAAAATAATAACTGACTTTTGTATTGCCCTATACAGCTTACAATGCTTATTCTGGACATTATTTCACTCAATTCAATACCTCTATTAAAGGTAGTGCAAATAATAATAATAAACCTATCATACAGAAAAGGACACAAATGTTCAGAGAGGGCTTGTCCAGAGCCATACAAAGGAGTAAATAGCAGAAGCAGAAGCAAATTTCAAACTCTGTGCTTATGATACCTTATCCAGCCTTCCCTCACTAAATCAAACTGCAAACAATGCTACCATTCCTCTATTGAAGTCTCTGGAGCCAAAGAATGGAACAGGTTTTGTAGAATAAAATTATGAAACTTGATATTTTAATCACCTCACAGTAGGAGCTGGTAGTTGGATTACTGGGTATAGTACCAGTTGCTTTGTCTTTGACTAAGGGAAATGAAGTACTCTTATTAGTGGTATTTAGAGGAGGGGTGGATGGACTGGTAGGTAGTGACATATGACCAAAAAAAGCATCCATAAAATATTTTAAAGTTAAAATTTTTTTAAAAAGCTACTTTAAAAGAAAAGCCAGGTACTAAATACATCTTCCTCATGGAAGTGGGGAGGCAGGGCATGGATAAAAACTTGAATATGGAGTAAGGAAACCAAAGTTCATATCTGAGCACTGAAACTTACAAGTGATGTGAGTCTGGGAAAGTCATTTAACCTCTATCTTTCTCAATTTCCTCATCTTTAAAATAAAGATAGGAGGTGGACCTAAGATGGCAGCTTCGTAGCAGGTTCCTTCTGAATCTCCTTCTAACCAACAATTACAAAGCATCTCAAAAGGATAGCAAGAAACATCAGCTGAATAAAGGCGCTGTCTGACTGGACTGGAAACAGATTTAAAGATAGGCAGTGTTTGGGGATTCTCACACTAAAGGTGATGAAACTATACTTCTCTAGGTGCAAGCTGATCACCCCTCCCCCATACTACCTACCACACCAGAGTCAGAGCAAGGGCTGGGGCAATCTCTAAATTCTCAGGGCTAGCTGAAAGTACAACTGACTTACCCCTGAGGGAAATGCAAGGCCTTGGCAGCAAGGCTGGAGACCTGAGGCCAAAGAGTGCTGAGCTTGGGCAGAAGCAAGGCTGACCAAAGCCAAAGAAGCAGGTCTGGAAAGATAGCCTCAGGGAAAAAAGCTTTAAAACATACTACACAAAGAACATCACAGATACCTGCCCTCCTTCAGGTTTCTGACTGGGAAGGGAAGACACTACCAAGACAAATCCCTGTAAGACGGAAGCTAAGAAAGCAACCAACATGCAGGAACCTTAATCCACTAGTGGCAAAAGAAATAAGCAGCAGCAAAAAAAGCTCTTTACCCTAGATAACTTCTTTTGAGAAAAAGGGCAAAATACAGAAGCAACAGCAGAGAGTAAAAAAGCAAGCAACCACATCCAAACCTCCCCACCCCCAACTCCCCAAAAGGAAATTGGTCACAAATTCTTGAGGAACTCAAAAAGGAGTTCAAAAACCAAGTAAGAATGATAGAAGAAAAATCAGAAGAAAAGTGGGAAAAAGAAATGAAAGTAATATAAAAAGAAAATAACAGCTTAAAAGACAAAATTTTCCATATGGAAAAGGAGGCACAGAAATAAAATGAAGTAATAAGCAAACTGGAGACAAGAATTAACCTGCTGAAAGCCATGAAAAGTAGAATAGACCAAACCAAAAAGTAAAATTAAAAGATCAAAGCTGAAAAATCAGTCTTTAAAGATTAGAATTGGGCAAGGAGAAGCTAATGATCTCATGAGACAGCAAAATCAAAAGAATGAAAAAATCGAAGGAAACATGAAATATCTCATTGAAAAGACAACCAACCTAGAAAACAGATCCAGGAGAGACAATTTGAGAAGTATTGTTCTACCAAAACTGATATACTGGTACTGGACCAGGAGGTTTCGTGGTTTCTTGGAATACCAATATATCAGTTCTGGCAGAACAGTGAGGTTATTGGAACAAAATAAAAGCTTTGGTATAATATTACAAGAAATTACCCAAGAAAACTGTAGTGATATTCTTGAACAAGATGGCAAAATAGACATCAAAAGAGTCCATAGATCACCCCCTTCAACAAATCCCCAAAATACAACGCTCAATAATGTTATAGCCAAATTCAAGAGCTTCCAGGCTAAGGAGAAAATATTGCAAGTGGCCAAAAAGAGATAATTCAGAAATCAAGAATCCCCAGTCAGGATTACACAGAATCTAGCAGCCTCCACACTAAAGGACCACAAAGCTTGGCATATTCAGGAAGGCAAGAGAATTGGGTCTATAACCAAGAATCACCTATCCATCAAAATTCACTATATACTTTCAAGGGAAAGTACAGGCATTTAACAAAATAGAAGACTTCCAAGCATTCCTAAAGAAAAGACCAGAACTAAATGGAAAATTTGATGTCTAAATATAAAATTCAAGAGAACCATAAAAAAAAGGTAACAAGAAAGAGGGACAAAAAAATTTAAGGGCTTCAGTAAGGTCCAATTGATTGTACACTTATATGGAAAAATGACATTTGTAACTCTGAAAAATTGTTTTTATTATCATAGTAGATAGAAGTATTACTCATAGGCAGAGGTTGTGGTTTTAAGTTGGTTAAGATGATGTATAGAAAAAATTTGCAGGGACCAAAAAGGAGTATGGTACTAACAGAAACTTGAATTATTTGGAAGTAAATTAATCTGATTCTCCAAAACTGGTTGGTTAAAGAACAAATCATAGAAACAAATAATGAATTCATTGAAGAGATTGACAATGAAGAAATAACATATCAAAACTTTTGGGATACTGCAAAAGCAGTACTTAGGACAAAATATATATTCCTGATTACATATTAGCGAAAAAGAGAAAGAGGAAACTAAAGAATTGGGCACGCAACTAAAAAAACTAGAAAAAGAACAAATTAAAAACCCTCAGATAAAGACCAAATTGGAAATCCTAAAAATCAAGGAGAAATTAATAAAATTGAAAGTCAAAGAAGTATTGATTTAATAAATAAGACTATAAGCTGGTATTTTGAAAAACAAATAAAATAGATAAAGTATTAATTAATTTAATTTAAAAAAGAAAGAAGAGAACCAAGTTAACAGTATCATGACTGAAAAGGATGACATCACCTCTAATGAAGAGGAAATTAAAATAATTATTATGAACTAAATTACCCAATTATATGGCAATAAATATGGAAATCTAGGTGAAATGGATGAATATTTACAAAACATAAATTGCCTACTTTAAAAGAAAAGCCAGGTACTAAATACATCTTCCTCATGGAAGTGGGGAGACAGGGCATGGATAAAAACTTGAATATGGAGTAAGGAAACCAAAGTTCATATCTGAGCACTGAAACTTACAAGTGATGTGAGTCTGGGCAAGTCATTTAACCTCTATCTTTCTCAATTTCCTCATCTTTAAAATAAAGATAGGAGGTGTACCTAAGATGGCAGCTTCGTAGCAGGTTCCTTCTGAATCTCCTTCTAACCAACAATTACAAAGCATCTCAAAAGGATAGCAAGCAACATCAGCTGAATAAAGGCGCTCTCTGACTGGACTGGATATATATATATATATATATATATATAATAATCCCATATCAGAAAAAGAATTTGAACAAACCATCAGAGAACTTCCAAGGAAAAAAATCACCAGTACCAGAAGGACTCACAAGTGAATTCTATCAAGCACTTTTTTGAGTCTTTCTTTTTTTTTTCTTCCCATTTGAATTAGTTTATTTAGACAATTTAGAATGTTATTCCTTGGTTACAATAATCACATTATTTCTCTCCTTCCCGTCTACCCAACCTTCCCACAGCCAACATGCAATTTCATTGGGTATTACTTGTGTCCTTGATCAGAACCTATTTCCATGTTGTTGTTTGCAGTAGGATGTTTATTTAGAGTCTATATCAACAACCATATTCCTTCGATCCATGTATTCAAGCAATTGTTTTTCTTTGGTGTTTTTACTTGCACAGTGTTTCCTCTGGATGTGGATAGTGCTTTTCTCATAGATTACTCCAAGTTATTTAGGATCATTGCATTGCCACTAATGGAGAAGTCCATTACATTCGATTGTACCACAGTGTTTCAGTCTCTATGTACAGTTTTTTCCTGTTCCTCTCACTCTGCATCAATTCCTGGACGTGGTTCCAGTCCCCATGGAATTCATCCACTTTATTATTCCTTTGAACACAATAGTATTCCATCACCAACATATACCACAATTTGTTCAGCCAATCCCCAATTGAAGGGCATCCCCTCATTTACCAAATTTTTGCCACCACAAAGAGTACAGCTATGAATATTTTTGTACATTTTTCCCCTTATTATCTCTTTGGGGTACAAACCCAGCAGTGCTATGACTGGATCAAAGGGCAGACAGTCTTTTTTCATCCTTTGGGCATACTTCCAAATTGCCCTCCAGAATGGTTGGATCAATTCACAACTCCACCAGCAATGAATTAATGTCCCAACTTTGCCACATCCCCCCTACATTCATTACTTTCCTTTGCTGTCATGTTAGCCAATCTGCTAGATGTGAGGTGATACCTCAGAGTTGTTTTGATTTGCATTTCTCTGATTATAAGAGATTTAGAACATTTTTATGTGCTTTTTAATAGTTTTGATTTAACTGAAAATTGTCCATTGCCCATTTATCATTTCAAGAATGGCTTGATTTTTTTTTTGTACAATTGGTTTAGCTTTTTATAAATTTGAGTAATTAGGCCTTTGTCAGAGATTTTTGTAATGAAAATTGTTTCCCAATTTGTTGCTTCCCTTCTAATTTTGGATGCATTCATTTTGTTTGTACAAACCGTTTTTAATTTGATATAATAAAATTATTGATTTTACATTTTGTGATTTTTTTCTAGCTCTTGCTTGGTTTTAAAGTCTTTCCTTTCCCAAGGATCTGACAAGTATACTATTCTATATTCACCTAATTTGCTTATAGTTTCCTTCTTTATATTCAGGTCATTCACCCATTCTGAGTTTATCTTGGTGTAGGGTGTGAGATGTTGATCCAAACCTAATCTCTCCCATACTGTCTTCCAATTTCCCCAGCATTTTTTTTTATCAAATAGTGGGTTTTGGTCCCCCAAACTGGGATCTTTGGGCTTATCATAGACTGTCTTACTGAGGTCATTTACCCCAAGTCTATTCCACTGATCCTCCCTTCTGTCTGTTAGCCAGTATTAAATTATTTTGATAACCACTGCTTTATAGTATAGTTTGAGATCTGGGACTGCAAGTCTCCTTCCTTTGTATTTTTTTTTCATGATTTCCCTGGATATACTTGATCTTTGTTTGTCCAAATGAACTTTGTTATGTTTTTTTTTCTAATTCAATAAAAAAGTTTTTTGGTAGGTTCAATGGATATGGGTTAAATAAGTAAATTAATTTTGGTAGGATTGTCATTTTTATTATCTTAGCTCATTCCACCCATGAGCAATCAATGTTTTTTCAATTGTTTAGATCTAGTTTTAATTGTGTGGAGAGTGTTTTATAGTTGTGTTCATATAGTTCCTGTGTTCTTCTCTGTAGATAGATTCCTAAGAATTTTATATTGTCTCAGGTGACTTTAAATGGAATTTTTCTTTCTAATTCTTGCTGCTGAACTGGGTTGGAGATATATAGAAATGCTGATGACTTATGCGGGTTAATTTTGTATCCTGCAACTTTGTTAAAATTGCTGATTGTTTCGATTAGCTTTTTGGTCGATTCTCTAGCATTCTTTAAGTAAAACATCATATAATCAGCAAAGAGTGATAGCTGGTCTCCTAATTGCCAATTTTAATATCTTCAAATTCTTTTCTTCTCTAATTGCTACTGCTAGTGTTTCTAGTACATTGTTAAATAATAGAGGTGATAATGGGCATCCTTGTTTCACTCCTGAAGACTTATTGGGAAGACTTCTAGTTTATCCCCATTGCAGATGATGTTTGCTGATAGTTTTAGTTATATACTATTTATTATTTTTGGATAGGCCCTTCTATTCCTATATTTTCTAGTGTTTTCAATAGGAATTGTTGTTGTATTTTATCAAAGGCTTTTTCTGCATCTATTGAGATAATCATTTGGTTTTTTGTTGGTTTGCTTGTTAATATGGTCAATTATGCAGATGATTTTCTTAATATTGAACCATCCTTGCATTCCTGGTATGAATACTACCTGGTCATAGTGAATAACCCTTGTGATGACTTGCTGGAGTCTTTTTGCTAGTATCCTATTTAAGATTTTTGCTTCTATATTCATTAAGGAGATTGTTCTATAGATTTCTTTCTCTGTTTTTGACTTGCCTGGCTTTGGGATAAGTACCATGTTAGTGTTGTAAAATGAATTTGTTAGAACTCCTTCTTATTCTGTCAAAGAGTTTGTATAATATTGGGATTAGTTGTTCTTTGAATGTTTGATAGAATTCATTTGTGAATTCATTTGGACCCAGGGGTTTTTTCTTAGGGAGTTCTTTGATGGCTTGTTCAATTTCTTGTTCTGATATGGGGTTGTTTAGGTAATTTCTTTCTTTCTCTGTTAGTCTAGGCAATTTATATTTTTGTAAGTATTCATCCATATCACCTAGGTTGCCATATTTGTTGCCATATAATTGGGCATAGTAGATTTTAATGATTGCCTTAATTTCCTCTTCATTAGAGGTGAGGTCTCCTTTTTCATCTTGGATACTATAAATTTGGTTTATTTCTTTCCTTTTTTTAATTAGGCTGACCAGTACTTTGCCTATTTTATTTTTTTCAAAGTACCAGCTTCTAGTCTTTTTTATTAAATAAATAGTTCTTTGACTTTCAATTTTATTAATTTCTCCTTTGATTTTTAGGATCTCTTAATTTAGTCTTCATCTGAGGATTTTTAATTTGTTCAATTTCTAGTTTTTTTTAATTTGCATACCCAATTCATCTACCTCTGCCCTTCTTAATTTGTTAATATATGAACTCAAGGATATAAATTTTCCCCTAAGTACTGCTTTGGCTGCATCCCATAGGTTTTGGAAGGATGTCTCATCATTGTCGTTTTTGTCAATGAAGTTATTGTTTCTACAATTTGTTCTTTAACAGGTTTTGGAGAATCTTATTGTTTAATTTCCAATTAATTTTTTAATTTACCTCTCCATGTACCCTTACTAACTATTATTTTTATTTCATTGTGATCTGAGAAGGTTTCATTTATTATTTCTGCTCTTTTGCACTTGTTTGCAATGTTTTTATGCCCTAATACATTGTCATTCTTTGTGGATGTACCATGTGCTACTGAAAAGAAGGTGTATTCCTTTTTGTCCCTATTTATTTTTCTCCACATATCTACTAACTCTAATTTTTCTAGGATTTCTTTCATTTCTCTCACCTCTTTCTTATTTAGTTTTTGGTTTGATTTATCTTGTTCTGATAGAGGAAGTTTCAGGTCTCCCACTAGTATAGTTTTTCTATCTATTTCATCCTTGAGCTCCAATAATTTCTCCTTTAGAAATTTTGATGCTATGCCATTTGGTGCATACATGCTGAGTACTGATATTTCCTCATTTTCTATACTGCCTTTTATCAGGATGTAATTACTTTCCCTATCTCTTTTAATTAGATTTATTTTTACTTTTGGCTCTGTCAGATATCATGATTGTGACTCCTGCCTTCTTTTTATCAACTGATGTCCATTAGATTTGGCTCCATCCTCTTACTTTTACCCTATGTGTATCTACCTTCCTCATGTGTGTTTCTTGTAGACAGCATATGGTGGGATTTTGGATTCTAATCCACTCTGCTATTCGCTTGCATTTTATGGTTAAGTTCATTCCATTCACATTCAGAGTTATGATTACTAGCTGTGTATTTCCCAGCATTTTGATTTCTACTCCTCATCTGGCCTTTTCTTCTTTCACTATTTCCTTCTATACCAATGTTTGTTTTTATTCCATCCTCCTAGTTCCCGCCATTATTTTACTTCCCTTTCTATCTCTCTCCCTTCTTATCCCCCCCTCCCTTATTTTATCTATAGTCTTTCTAAAACTACCCCCCACCCTTACCCTCCCTTGTTCTGCTTCCCTCCCCACCACTCCGTGTGTTACCCTTCTATTTCCCTATAGGGCACAATTCTATTGTCTGCCCAAATAGATTGGATTGTTCTTCCCTATTTGGGTCAATTTCAATGCATGTAAGAGTTGAGTATTTCCTGTCTCCAACCCCTTTACCCTTCCAGTGTATTGATCTTCTCCCCACTCCTGCCATGAGCTTCTTTGTGACATATACATTTACCCCCATTTGGTTCTTTTCCCATTTCTTTTAGTATTTACTTCTTTTTAGCTCTAGTTGTATATCTATATATACATCTATATGTATTTATGCATGCACATATCTGTATACCTATTTTTGTCTTTTCCTTTCATCCTATAAAGTTTGTCCCTGTTTCTTTCCAGTGTAATTATTCTATCTGCCCAGGTGATAACAACAATTTTAAAGAGCTACCAATGACCTCTTTTCTTATAGGGATACATATCATTTGAACTTATTGGGTCTCTTTAAAAAAATGGGGGGGGATTGTTTGCTTTGTTTTGTTTTTCTTTTTTCACTCTTTTTTAAATTACCTTTTGATGATTCTCTTGAGTTTTGTCCTTGGACATCAAATTTTCCAATCTGGTCTCATCTTTTCTTTACAAATTCTTGGAACTCTTCTGTTGTGTTGAATGACCATACTTTCCCCTGTAAGAATATATTCAGTTTTGCTGGGTAGTTGATTCTTGTTTGTAGACTTAGTTCACTTGCCTTCTTGATTATCATATTCCATGCCTTTTGGTCCTTCAGTGTGGATGCAGCCAGATCCTGCATTATCCTCACTGTGGTTCCACGGTATCTGAATGACTTCTTCTTGGCAGCTTGTAATATTTTTCCTTTGGTCTGATTGTTCTTGAATTTGGCTATAACATTCCTGGCTGTTGTCAGTTCCGGATTAAGTACAGGAGGTGATCTGTGGATTCTTTCAATCTCCACTTTTCCCTCTTGTTCTAGAATATCAGGGCAGTTTTCTTATATAATTTCCTGTAGTATGATGTCCAGGCTTTTTCTTTTGTCATGGTCTTCTGGTAGACCTATGATTCTTAAGTTGTCTCTCCTGGAAAGATTTTTCTAAACCTTCTATTTTGTGAATGAGGTGTTTCATATTGTCCTCAATTTTTCCATTCTTTTGATTTTGTTTTTATAGTTTCCTGCTGCCTTGTGAAGTCACTAGATTCTAGTTGTTGTATTCTGGTTCTCATAGACTGAATTTCCTTCCTGGCTTTTTGTTCATCCTTCTCCTTCTGGTCTGGTTTTCTTTGGAGGTCATCTTTCATCCTCTTTGCCTCATTTTTCATCTCCTTTGCCTCATCTTTCATCTTCTTTGCCTCATTTTCCAGCTGGTTGATTTTGGCTTTCAAGACACTATTTTCTCATTTTAGTTCAAGTGCCTCTGTTTCTGGATGAGCTATCTTAGTTTTTAAGTTCTTTTGCCAAATGTCTTCAGTCTCTCTTAATTGTGGTTTGAATTGCATTTTGAGTTCTTCTAAAGCCTGTATCCAATTCATTGGGATTTTTGATTTATCGTTTGCTAATCTCTCCCCTTCTGTTCCTTTTGCTGAAAGAAGTTGTCTATTGTAATTTCTTTCTCCATTTTCTGTTGTTTGCTCATATTTATCCCCTTTTTGCTCTCTGTATTTGTCTGTGCTCTTGTTCCTCTATTTTTTTTTTTGTTTTGTTTTGGGGGCCTTCTGTCAGTCTCCCCTCTTGGAGCTTTGACAGAAGATCTCTCAGTGCAGTCTGTGGGGGAGGGTTGTTGGAGTTTGAGCTTCCCTGTCCTTTGTAGGCCTTTGATTGGATTAAAGCCCAGCAGTCAGTGAGGGAGGGGTATTGGAGCCTGGGCTTCCCTGAGTTTTGAAGACTTTTGATGGGATTAAGTTTAGCTGGGTTGGGCTGGGTGTGCTCTGAGGTGAAAAACTCCTGGAAGACTGGAGCAATATGGAGTATCTCCACACCTCTGACCAGGCTGCCAGCTCTATGCTCCCTCTCTTGCTCCTTCCCTGCCATCTATGTTTGATGCTCTAAGCTTGGCACAGCCCTATCCACAAGGTATACCCTACAGACCAGCACCTTTGCCCGCCCAGAGATTCCCGCTGCCACTGGAGGCTTAGTGCTCTAGGTTGGGGTGCAGAGTTCCTGGGGCCTTCTTTCTGGCTTCCCCTTAAACCCAACTGTTCTCAGATTCTGACTTTCTTTTTGGGGGGTGTACCCTTTGAATTGAGTCCAGCAGGAGGGGTCCTTGGCTCTGTCTTGTTGTTAGGGTTGAATTTCATTCCCTTAGGAGCATTCAGTTTATTATTGGTAAGGAAGGGTATTCAGAGGACTGAACTTCTGATCCTTCTAGGATGCCATCTTTACTCCGTCTCCTTATCAAACATTTAAAGATCAATTAATCCCAATAATCTACAAACTATTTGAAAAAATGGCAAATATGGAGTCTTAACAAATTCTTTTTTTGTGGTACAAATATGGTACCAATTCCCAAGTTAGAAAGGCCAAAAACAGAGAAGGAAAACTATGGTCCAATAGTCTTAATATACATAGATGCAAAAATATTAAATAAAATACTAGTAGGAATGAAAGGATGGTTTAATATTCAGAAAACATGCACATAATTGACCATATCAACAACCAAACTAATACAAATTACATAATTACTTCAAAGGATGCAAAAGAAGCCTTTGACAAAATACAACACCCATTCCTGTTCAAAACACTAGAAAGTATAGGGATAGAAGGGCCTTTCCTCAAAATAATAAACAGTATTTATTTAAAATCATAAGCAACTATCATCTGCAATGGGTATAAGTTAGATGCCTTCCCAATAAGATCAGGAGGGAAGCAAGGATGCCCATTATTTAATATTGATCTAGAAATGCTAGCAATACAAATTAGAGATGAAAAAGAAATTGAAGGGACCAAAGTAGACAATCAGGAAACTAAAATATCACTCTCTGCAGATGATATGATAATATATACTTAGAGAATCTGAGAAAATCAACTAAAAAGCCAGTGGGAAAATGTCAATAAAATCAGCAAAGTTGCAGGGTACAACCCCCCCCCCCCACATAAATCATCAGTATTCCTATATGTTCCCTACAAAACTCAGTAGCAAAAGTTAGAAAGAGAAACTCCATTTAAAATTACTCTAGACAAAATAAAAAACCAGGGAATCTACTTTCTAAGACAAATTCAGGAATTATATGAACAAAACTACAAAACACTCTTCATACAAATAAAACTAAATCTAAACAACTGAAAAAACATCAATTGCTCATGGTTAGGATGAGCTAATGTAACAAAAATGACAATCTTACCTAAATTAATTTACTTATTCAGTGTGCTACACCTATCAAACTACCAAAACACTTTTTTTATAGAATTACAAAAAAAATACTACAAAGTTCATCTGGAAGAACAAATGATCAAGAATATCAAGGGAAATAATGGAAAAAAGTAAAAGATGGAGGAATTGCTTTGCCAGATCTTCAACTATACTATAAAGCAGTAGTCATCAAAACTACATGGTACTGACTTAGAGACAGATGGGTGGATCAATAGAATAGACTTGGAGTAAATGACAGTAGCAAGATAGTATTTGATAAACCCAAATATCCTAGCTTTTGGGACAAGAACCCACTATTTGACAAAAACTGCTTGGAGAATTAGAAAACAATATGGGAATAATTATGCTTTGATCAGCATCTCATATTCTATACCAAGATTACCTCAGAGTGAGTAAATGACAAATATAAAGAGGGGAAATACAAACATATTAGGTGAACATAAAATGGTAGACTTGTCAGATCTTTGGGAAAGGAAAGATTTTAAGACCTAGCAGGAGATAGAGAACACTACAAAATATAAAATGAATAATTTTGATGATATTAAATTAAAAAGTTTCTATACAAAAATAAACCCCAATGCAACCAAAATTAGAAGGGAAGCAACAAATTCGGAAAATTTTTATAACAAAAACCTCTGACAAAGTTCTCATTTTTCAAATTTATAAGGAGCTAGGTCAATTGTAAAAAAAAAATCTAGCCATTCCCCAATTGACAAATGGCAAATGGACATGAATAGCTAGTTTTCAGATAAAAAATTAAAATGATCAATAAGCACATGAAAAAGTGTTCTAAATCTCTCATAATTAGAGAAATGCAAATCAATACAATGCTCCTCACACCTAGCAGATTGACCAGTATGACAGTAAAGGAAAATAATAAATATGGGAGGGGATGTGGCAAAATTGGGACACTAATGCATTGCTAGTGGAATTGTGAATTAATCCAGCCATTTTGGAAGTCAATTTCAAATTATGCCCAAAGGGCTTTAAAAGACTGCCTGCTCTTTGATCCAGTAATACCACTGCTGGGTTTGAACCTCAACGAGATAATAGGGAAAAATACATATACACAAATATTCATAGTTGTGCTCTTTGTGGTGGCAAAAAAATTGGAACATGAGGAGGTGTCCCTTATTTGGGGAATGGCTGAATAAATTGTGGTATATGATGAAGATGGAATATTATTGTGCTATAAAGATTGATGATCTAGAGGATTTTCATATGAACTGGGAGAACCTCAATGAACTTATGCAGAGTGAAATGAGCAGAACCAGAAGAATATTGCACACAGAAAGTAAAATACTGTGGAAAAATCCAATGTAGTGGACTTTGCTACTAGTAGTAGCCAGGACACTCCTAAAGGACTTATGTAATAGAATGCTATCCCCATTGAGAGAAAGAACTATAGGAGTAGAAATGCAAAAGCAAAACATATAACATCACTGATCACACACACACACACACACACACATATAGGTATGTGATTTGGGGTTTAGGCCTTTAAAATTGCTCTATGGCAAAAATGAATAATATGGTAATAGGTATAAGTTATAACATTTGTATAACTCAGTAGAAGTTTTTATTGGATCTGGGATGGGAGAAGGAAGAGGAGAAGAAAGAAAATGAAATATATAAACATGGAAAAATATTAAAAAAATTTAAAATTAGAGTTCATAGATCATAAACTAAGAACTGGAAGGAAGAGGGCATAGAGTCCACCTCTTCATTTTATGGATGAGAGCCCAGAAGCCAAGAGATGTTAAATGACTTGTGACTTGCCTAGGGTCACACAGGGAGCAAGTGAAAGAGTTGGGATTCAAGCACAGGTGCTCTAACTATAAATCCAGTTTTCCTTTTTATAAGCCTTAAGTCTTAAATGGAAAGGACAGAGAATATGATACCTACTCTTTGCCTGGAACACTATACTTAGCCCTTTTTACTAATATTATCTCATTTGATCTGCACAACAAATGTAGGAGGTAGGCACCATTAATATTCCTATTTGATAAGTGAGGGAACTGAGGTAGAGTAGAAGTTAAGTAGCTTGTCCAGAGTCCCATATCTTCTAAGAGTCAGGCCAGATTTGAACTCAAGTCTTATTGATTCCACGTCCAGTGTTTTCTGCACTACACCTCTGACTGCCACAAGTCTTAAGACCTGCCTCAGATCTAAGTCTATTAATTTGAAGTATCTGGGTTTTTGAGGTAATTCCCTAGAGTTTTATTTATTACCTGTTCTATTTTTCTCTCCTGAAATTTCTTGTTTGATCTTAATCCAATTTTACGTCAACTGATAACCACAGTCAATGTGACTTCATCTTTTGACCACCATGAGAAATGAATTATTTGGATAACCATGTGTCCATTTAGTATCAGTTTGCATGATTTCTCAAGAACAAAGAATTAAAAGGGCTTAGAAGGGAACTTTTATTCAAGGACAAAGCTCCATTTTATCCAGTAATTCCTTCCATGGGGAAATTTGCCTAGATGATTTCTAAAGTCTCTTCTAGCTCTAAATTCTATGAATCATAAAGGGTATACCATCTCTAAGGTCTACTGCCTGATCTATTAGTAAAGACAAAATTATTCCAGTATATCCAAGAACCTAAAAAACCCAATAACAATCTCTATTTACCAATCTTGATTCCAAACTTGGTCAATAGGAAGGAGTATGCCACTAAAATTATTATACGTAGGAAATATGATAGGCTATAATGAAGCTCTTTTCTCCTTAAAAATATTGGCAGATAGTTTATAGGATCACAGATTTAAAACCAGAAGGATGTAGAATTAGAGGTCATCTGGTCCAACCTGCTCATTTTACAGATGAATAAACGGGACCAGAGAGTTTAAGTGATTTTTCTAAGGTCACACAGGTGGTAAGTCTTTGGTTTTCAATAAAGCCCAAATTCCTTGAAACAAATTCTCCCAGTAAATGGAAGCTTATTTTCTCTTACCTGAATGATGGGCCAAGATTGCTCTGGTTGTAGATAGATCTATGGATTGTTATAATTAAAATTAGTTAAGATTAAAATTAGTTTCTATGCTAAAGATATTATATTTTAGAGGTTTTTTAAAGATTCAGAAATAAAGAAAATACAAAATAAGAAAGCACATGCCTAGGAGGGCGGAAAGGCCCATTCAATTTCACTTACTCTACATCTTGAGAGACAGGTGTGCTTGGAAGCAGAAGCAGAGAGAGAGAGCCTCAAGTAGGCAGAGAGCCCCTTTAAATAATAATTTGTGATCTCGCACTAAGGTGAGATT
Organism: Monodelphis domestica; assembly: GCF_027887165.1. Taxonomy (NCBI): domain Eukaryota; kingdom Metazoa; phylum Chordata; class Mammalia; order Didelphimorphia; family Didelphidae; genus Monodelphis; species Monodelphis domestica. The sequence continues at coordinate 319,941,299 of NC_077229.1, read as the reverse complement.
CTTGGGAATTCTGGGAAGTTCCAAGGACTTCTGGGAATTGAAGTCCGGGGTTCAAATCTCCATTTTTACAGGATATGGAGTAAGTTGGAGACTTTTTAAAAGTTTTGTATAAGACATCTAGTGACTATTTCAAGCTTCTCAAGAGCAGAAATAGAACATGAATAAATTATATGGAATCAACTAATAGGGAGGAAATCCACATTGATCCACAAAAGAGCATGAAGTTGGACATCTTTTCCCTGCCAACCCTATGACTTGAGGAGAAAAGGTGCTTCAGTCTCATTCTGATTAAAACTTACCTTCTCTAACCAGTCATATGGTTCAAGGGAAAGAGCAGTGGACTCAGAATTGTGCTTTGTAAATACTTAGCAACAGGGTCTCTGGGAGAAAAAAAAAGGGACATACTTTTAAATTTAATCTGGACTATTCACATTTCCTCTCCCCTATCATTTTAAATCTAGACAATGAATAAAATAATAAAGCAAACTCTGATTTGTGGTGTTTGCTGCTTTCTGAGGTGCAAATGTTCATATTGAAATTTAACAATCAGCTAATGAGATCTGGCATAAATTGGATCCAGCACAATCCTGACTGAAAGGATGCCTCATTCTCTCTGGATTTATCCACAATGACTCAGCTACTTCTTGACTCTACTCCTGCAGGCCTTTTCTCTCATTAGTGAGGTTTTGGTTGTTGTTTTTAAAGTTTTACTGCCAGGTTTTGTTTTAACAATACAAACACCTCCAGATTACTACCATTCATCAGAACTCTCATAACAAATTAATATAGTTAAATAAAACAATTACCCTCATCTGAAAGTGCATACAATATTCTGTACCTTTAGCTCCTCTGAAGGCTCTATTTTTAAGTGTTTTTTTTTTAATTGACATAAATCTATTCTTTTCCTCTCACTTGCATTCCTTTGAAAGAAAGAGAAAATAAAAGCAAATTTGTTATAACAAATATGTGTAGTCAAGCAAAACAAACTCTCTTATTGACTATATATAAAATGTTTATCTCATTCTCTACCCTGAATTCACATAGTCTCATCTTTGGTTCTGTAATAATGGAAGAAGATCTTTACATTAATAGAGCTTTCAAAGTTGTTTGTCTTCTCAATATTATTATTATATAACTTTTTTCTCCTAACCTTTCTCATTTCATTCTTCATTGGTTTTGGCATTTTTCAGTTGTTTCAATTATGTACAACTCTTTGATACTGAAATCGTTTGCCATTTCCTTCTCTAGCTCATTTTAAAGATGAGGAAGCTGAGGCAACATGGTTAGCCGACTTGCACAGAGCCATGTACCTAGTAAGTGTCTATGATCAGATTTGAACTCTGGAAGAGCAGTCTTCATGGCACTCTATTCACTGTGCCACCTAGAGCTATAAAGTGTGAAGTGTTTGCTTTAAATCTAATTTCATCCATATGACCATCTGATTTTCCTAGACTCTTTTGTCAAATAAGGAGACATCAATACCTGGGTTTTTTGTGTTTATCTAGTACTTGTATATTGTGTACCTAATCTGTTTCCGTGATCGATCTATTTTTTTCACTAGTGTGAACAGTTTTTAGTATTACTGATTTGTAGTATATTGTGAAATCTGTCACAGACTATTCCCACTTTTTTGCATTATTCTCTTGAGATTCTTTACATCTTTTTCTTCCATAAGCATATCCTTATTATTTTTCTAGTTCTATGAAGTAAATCTTTGGTAGTTTGATTGTGATGGCCTTGAAATGAATAAATTCATTTAAGTAGTATTTTCATTTATACTATATTTACTTCTGATGCACAGAAGTAATTAATATATTCCCACTTATTAAGATGTTTTTATTTCTGTAATCAGTGATTTGTAGTTATATTTATAATTTTTATCTATATAATAGATATATGTATTTATAAATAGATGTTTTTATATATATCTTGTGTGAATCTTGGTAGGTTGACTTCCAAATATTATATATGTATATATATATATATTATGTAATTACTTCAACTACAATTTCTTTTTTCTGTCTTTTCCTTTTGGACTTTATTGGTATTATATAGGAATGCTTATGATATGTGTGGTTTTATTTTATATACTGTAATTTTTGCTGAAGTTATTACTTCAAATGATTTTTTTTAGTTCACTCCTTTGGGCTTTTACATATATCATCATACCATCTGAATAAAATGATAGATTTAAAAAAATTATTATTATTATTGAGTATCTTATATTTTTGGTAATATATATTTATTTCATTTAAGTTGTCAATTTTACAGTGGATAAGGCAAATAAGTTCTAACAACATTCTTTCTTCACTTATTGTGAATTCTACTTTTAAAATTTTAGTACTATCTATTTATTTTTTTAATGCAGTCAAATTTCCTATATCTGGGGAAATCATAGGAGTCAGCTCATCTGACTGCAATGAATAAGCCTGTGGAAACCACCTTTGGGATCTTGAAATCATTCCTGCTCGTTAAATGTTTTTCCTCTTTTTTAAAAAAATAAATCAAATAAGTTAATGAATTTTTAAATTTTTACTCTTTCATTGAGCTCTTTGTTTTACTTATGAACTCTTTTTTTTGTTTTGTTTTGTTTTTAGTTTTGGTATTCTCTTCTTTGATTTTTAGGATTTTTATTTAAGCATTTAATTGAAATTTTTAGACTTGCTGTTTTGCTAGTATTTTTATCTGTATTACCAGTTTATTGATCTGTTTTTTTTAAATATCTTCATTTCTGAAAGTGTTTAGAGATTTAAATTTTCTCCTTAAGAATGCTTTGGTCATAACGCACAAATTTTGATGTGTCTTGTTGTTGCTCTCTGTAATGATCTATCATTTCTATGATTTATTTTTCGACCCAACAATTATTTAGCCTGCAGTTAGTTTTAAATATTTTTTACAATGGCCCTTTATTTAATATAATTTCTATTATATTGTAGCCAGTAAAGGCTGTGTATACTTTTTCTACTTTTTTATATTTTTGTGAAGTTTTTATATCACAAGAGGTGATGAATTTTTGTAAAAGGTGTCATACACAGCTGAGATATATTTCTATAAACACACATATAAACATATATATATATATTTGTACATATATATATATATATATATATATATATATATATACACACTCACAAATACACCCTCACATAATTCTGTCTCCATTCAATAATTTAAGTTCTTATTCTTTTTTTCTTCTGGTGATTTGTGCCCAATGGTTCTTATCCTGCCCTCTAGAATAAGTGAAATTCCTCTTCCATATGATAATCTGGCAAATATTTAAAGACACATCCTCCTCCTTCCATTTCCCGGCCCTAACTCTTTTCTTCTTTAGTATAAACATCCCTGGATTTTTTCATCATTTCCTATCTGACAGATTTTTTTAAGTCCCTTTAACATCCTGATTGCCCTTCCTTTATGGGGCTATGCAGTTTGTCAACATTCCTTTTAAAATGTGGCACCCAGAATGGAATGCTCCCCTAGATGTGATCTGACAAAAATAGAGCACAGTGGGACTATTATCTCCCCTTTTCTGGACACCAGATTTCTGTTAATGTAGCCTAAAAGTGCATTAGGCTTTTTTGATGCTGTTGACTCATTGACCTTATAGTCAATTAAAATCAGTTCTTGTGAACTGCTGTTAATCCGGGTCTCTCCTATTCTGATTAATAGTGCAGGTGATGTTTTGACCCTAACCATAAAATGTTCCAATTATCTTTGTTATAATTCATTTAGGTAGTTTGGGCCTATCTATATCCTGCCAAATTCTTTAAGGAACCTGATCCTATTTTGTATTAAATGAATATGTTTTTCAGTTTTGTGTCCTCTGCTAATCAAGCAATTAAGTCTTTTCTATTTTAATTCAAGTAATTGATAAAAAATACTGACTAGGACAGAGTTAAGCTTAGAGACATGGCCAGCAATGCCACTAGCGACCTACATCTATGTTGATATAGTCAGGACATAAATTAATGATCTTTGACTGTTTTTGTTCTACTAAGTATTGATAAAGTAACTGTATTATCATCCACCCCACATTTCTCTATTTTATTAAGAAGGATATCTTGAGAGTTTTTGTCATTTTGTGAAATGCTTTACTGAAATCAATGCATTTTTAATATTTTTTTTATCTACTAGGCCATTGACTTAAATAGACATACAAATAAATATACCAACTTTTTCATTCTTTATTCTTAATAAATTCATTTAGCTTCTAGTAATATTTCAATTAATGTCCAAGGATCATCTGTTTACTAATGTGTTCTAGAATTTCATTTCAAATTGATACCATGTTCACAAGCCTATACTTTTTGGGATTCATTGTTTTTCCTTTTAAAACAGTTGGAATGGCATTAACCTGTGTTTGGTCTTCTTTTCAATTCTTTATGCTTTAGTGAATGTTACTGATAGTAGTTTTGTGATCACTTTTACAAGTAATTTCAATATCCTAAGCTGTAATACTTTGGAATTAGTAATCTTAAACTGATCTAAAAATAGGCAATTCCCACCTACTTTTCCCTGCTATGCTGGGCTTCAATCATTTTTTGTTAACAAAGAAGGAAGTCAGGAGCAAAGTTATTTTGTTCATTCTACTTTTGTTTGTCTGCCAAAGAAATTAATTTATCCTTTCCTTCATTTTTTCGTACTCTTATTAGACCTAAAAGGACTTTTTAATTATAAGGAGTGGTATTAGATGTGATTTCATTGGAATAGAGAACTCCAAGAAAAAAGCCTTCTACCATTGTACAGTGGTGTCTTCTCTGCAAATTCTAAACTTAAATCTGGGGGAGAGGGGGAAGAATTCATGACTAAAATAAGTTCTAGAAAGGATCACACAAGAGAAAGTGGACAATTTTGATAGTATAATTGCAAGCCTTTGCTCAAAGGGTCAATCATAGGGGGTTGTTTTTGTGGGGAAACTGAGTTATATTCCTCATGCAGGTGCATGGCATTGATCTTTGCCAATGAGGAGAAATTCCCATGCAATTAGCTCTTTGAGCTGAGTTGTAAAGTTTTTTAAAAATTTCAAAAATATGATGTAATAAAAATGGAAAGCAAACAGGTAACGGAGGAGGAAAAAAGATTTTTACAAAAAATGCCCCAGATAAGTTTCATTTCCAAGATAAACACAAGGAACTGGTTTACATTCATAAGAGTAAGACCACTTCTTCATAGATAAATGGACAAAGTATATTTATAGGGACAGTTTTAAAAGGAGGAAAGCCATGCTATCAATCAAAAGAGAAAAATTCCCTTGATAATTATTTAGAGGAATTACAATTAAAGCAACTTTGAGGTTCTACTTCATATATAATATATTGTCTAAGGTGGTAAAAGAAGACAATGATAAATTTTGGAGGAGATGTGGGAAAACAGGGAAGTACACTGTTATTGGAGCCAATGATTTGGACAATAATTGGTCCAGCCATCCTGAAAGGCAATTTTGGATTATGTACAGAAAATTGCTCTACTATATCACTATTAGACCCATACACCAAAGAAATAAAAGAAAGAGGAAAAGAAAAAAAATGGATTCTTTAAGGGTATGCTATTATGGAATGGATAGAGAAATTGCTATATATGAACATAATGAAATATTACACCACAAGAAATGATAAAATGGACAATTTCAGAGGAAACTTGCAAGATGTTTATAGATTATTACAAAGTCATGTGAGAAGCATTGGGATAACAATTCATGCCTTTATTACAACATTTTGAGGAAAAAACTCCTCAACTATTTTGAAGGACTTTAAGACTGATCAACACAATGATTAACTAGGACTCCCAAAAGAATGAAGATGAAACATACCACATATTTCCTGAGTCCAAAGCAATGAATTCAAGGTGTAGAAAGAGATGTATATTTTTGGACAGGACCAATGTGAGAATTTGTTTTGTTGTGCTAAGTATATAAGAAATGAGGGATATTATTTGTTTTAATTTGCTCAATGTGGGGATTAGTGAGTCAGATTAATAAAAATGCTTAAGATAAAAAAGACTTTAATAATAGTAATACCTAACATTTATATACTTCTCTAAGGTTTGCAAAGCCCCTAAACTATGTCTTTTGATCCTCACAACACTTCTGGGAACTATGTGTTACTTTTGTCCTCATTTTACAGATGAGAATACTGAGGTAAACTGAGGATAAGTGACTTTTCCAAGTCATATAGCTGGTAAGGGTGTGAGGAGGATTTTGAATTGAAATCCACTTGACTGCAAATCCAGCACTGTACCCACTACTCCACCTATCTTCCCTTTTTTGAACTCTAATCAATGCAAGACTAAACGAAGTCCAAAAGAATGAAGCTGAAACACGTTATTCCCCTCTTGTCAGAGAAGCAATAGACTTCAAAGGGCAGAAAAAGACATGCATTTCCAACACAGTTAATATGGGAATTTGGGGATTTATTTTTCATATTTCTAAAAAATGTGTTCCTTTGTGGAGGGGAGTAGTAGGAGGTATTACTTATGGCTTTTTATGAGAGTCACTTGAAAAATAAATATAATAAATGATTAAAAATAGAGCACTCTCTCTTGAAGCCCACCTTGAGCTTTGGTAAAGTTGTCTGTATCATGTCAAACTCATTAAAAAGTAATGGATTGTTACTGTGGATAATTTGTAATCGACTCCTGACTGTGACTCAAGAATCCTTACTAAACGTGTAATTAACTTCAATTGCTGACAGTTGTAGACTGTGGACAATGGAGAATTAAAATATTATTAATGAACTAATTAAGGTGTCAGAAACAGAAATGTTTTGTTAATTTGTGATAGTTAAAGCAGTCTTTGTCATGAAGCATTTCTGTTCTTAAAGACAAATACCCACTTCGAAATGGGTCTGGCTCAGCTCTCCTAAACATACAAATCGATCTTTAAAGTAGGTCCCCTTTTCTCATGCTTCTCATGAGTCATGTTACTGAAGAAAGGCCCAGAGCAGAGGATTGGCTATGTAAGACATGCATAAATCAGAAAGCATTTTTTGGTTCCAGAGCCTGATTGCTCTCCTCTCAGCACCTTTCCCATGGTTCATTCAGCACTAGGTAATAGCATTCACAGCCACCAGAGAATTTCTGTATCATCTCTTTAGAGTTCATGTTATTTGGTTTTTGGCAAACTTCAATAAGCTATTTTCTTTGCAAGTGTGTTTCATCTTAGAGACATCTTTTGCAGCTGCTCTTCTACTTGTATATGTCAGAGGTTGTTGTTCAGGCATTTTCCAGTCTTGTCTGTTTGCCCCCTCTTGGGGTTTTCTTGGCAAAGATACGAAGTGGTTTGCTATTTTTTTCTCTGCTTCTCTTTACAGATGAAGAAACTGACTCAAACAAGATTAAATGACTTGTTCAGGGTCACACAACTAGTGAGTGTCTGAGGCCAGATTTGAACTTAGGATGATGAATCTTCCTGATTCTAGAGCTGGCACTCTATCCACTGCTACAATACTTGTATGTGTTAGAGGTTAGCAAGCCTGATATTCTAAGAATGGGCTGGACAGTGGGTTTATCTAAATAATAATAGCTGAAATTTATATAATGCTTTAAAGTTTTCCAAACATTTTAAATATGTGATCTCCTTTGATTTTTGTGACAAAGCTGAGAGGAAGATGCTGTTATCCGAACTTTACAAATAAATATTTTGAGGGTAAAGATTCAAATGACTTGTTTAGTGTCATTCAGCTGGCATCTGAGACATGATGTGAAGCCAGATATTTTTGACTCAATTCTCCCGAATGCTAACTTTATGCATAAAACACTGGCTCTTTTATATCCAAGAAAGCAGGATAGCAAGAGAAGGGAATGGGAGCTCATGCCAGGACCCTTTTGCTTCCATAAGAGTGCAGTGGAATTATATGCTGTCAATAATGTGTGCACATAATTCCCAGATATATAACCTTGAAGGCTTGACCTCAAAAGCTGAGTCAGCTTTCAGCCTATTTATCTATTTATTAATCCCCCAAAATTCTATTGTGTACCTCCCATTGATCAGAATTGTAGAAGGCACTGAGGGTATAAAAATAGATATTATTTCTTCCTTTCAAAGAGGTTCTTGTCTTTCTGTGGAGGTAAGACATGAAGTAGATGAAAAATCAAAGAATGCAACTCAGCTTTGTTCATAGGTAAGTAGAAAACCAAATGATAGAGATGACAAGATATCATTTTTATTCCCAAATAGCTTATATCATCATTTGGAAGACTTTTTAGCATATTTAACAGATTTTTGTGATTCATAGAGAGAGAAAATTAATTAGAATTTCTTGCACAAAGTCCAGCAGGGAATAAAAGTGGACTGTATATAAAAGTGAAGATAGAAAAAATATGAAAATCAAAGAAAGAGAACAAAAATGCTTGAAGGAGAAAAGAGTGAGGAAAAAAAATGAGAAAGAGCCTAACTTCCTTAACTGTCTTTTCAGTGAGAAGAAAAAATACTTTAATATAAATAAAATTTTTTTCCCAATAATGCCAGGGTGACTCACAACACACATTCTACATATCATGTAATTTTCCTATACATATGCAAGCCAGTTGAGGTAATACTAGCCATCTCTAACATATAATCATAAACTGCCTATAGCAGTTTAATACAATATATTAATGGAATCCAGTTATTTAATTATAGCATAATATAATGGAAAGCATTTATAGTCAATCATTAAAGCAGATCAAGGTAACATTTTCCCCAATATAGTTGAGGAACAGTGGAATTGCATATTGATGCAACCCAAAGCTATTACCATGGTGAAGAAACAGCTTTTCCCGTCACTAAAAGGACAAACTGTAATCCATCTGCCACATATAATTTGACAATCTGCAATTCTTAAACAGTAGGAGGGCAACACGAGTCTTCCCAAACTGCAATGCTGATGGAGAAGGTTTTCAGCAGTTCCCAATTACCATCCTGGATAAATGTCTCACTTGAGACGGCTGCTCAGCAGTTAGCCAGGACAGCCTGGCACATGGGAACCAGGAGTGTTTTCCAATTAGTTTTGCTCTGGAAGGAGCCAATTATCTAAATAGGAGCAAATCAGAGTCACAGGTCTGTGACTTGGCAACTTTAAATGGTGTCGTTCCATGCCTGGAGACCTACTAGAAGCTCATGAGGTCATCACCTCTTTGTGGCAAACAATGGTAAAATCTGCTTATATAAAGAGCACATTTTAAGTAGAGCAAAACCTTCTAACATATATTTATTTTTAATGAAAGAATCAAAATCACCAAGTGCCATAGTTCTGCTTCGTGCAGATAAGGAATATTTTCTCAAAACAATTCAATTGATTACTTTTACATCTGCCTAGAAACTTCTGGCACAAATTCTGAGAAGGTGAAGCTGTTTGACCCAGGCATAATTCACTTATCACCTAGAATGTTTTTATAGAAAGAGATGGTTTTATTAGAGGGTGCAGAGGTGGGGACAAAAGGAAGACTTTTCTCTGTACTCATTTGCTCATTTGAGGTGAATGAAAAAGTATTTATTAAGTAACTACTATTGCTAGGCACTTGGAAAATTAATGCAAAAGTAGAGTGGTCTGTTTTCAAATAGCTTATATTCTAATGGGGGAATAGGGGAACACCAGCACATACAATTGAGTAGTGGTTAGGAGAAGCATTTTGCTCTGGAGCATCATAAGAATGGTACAAGTTGCTATAGCAGTCAGTTTGTCAATATTGGTATTGGTAATATTGATTCAATTCCCAGAACCAGAGGTAGAAAGCAGAGTTTGGGAGTGTTTATGTACACTCAAGAGGGCACATGGCAAGATTTTGGGGGAAATGGCTGTAAAACATGAGGTGAGGCTGGCGGGTTATAGTTTGCCAGGTAGGTTTGTACTAACTTACTTGCTCCCCAAACAAGACCACTCAGCCCAAAAGGTGAGTGCTTGATTAATCTGTGATCTTTGAAAGTTGGATTTCTGAGAATACTTTGGGAAGAAGGAGAAAAACGTCAAAATGTTTGGGATGAATGGAAGAGATCTATGGATATTATGATAAAGGCTTTTATGATGGTACATTCTTAGCTCTATACATAAAACTTTCCATAGCCTTTAAGAGGTCAGAGTTAGCCTCATTGGACACTGGCCTGGTCAAACCACATTTGGAACATTTCATTTGACTCTTCAGGTCACATTTTAGGAATGACATTGATAACTCAGTGCAACTAACATATTCAAATCATGAATCCCCTCCTTAACACCCATAAGAAATTAATGGTCATCCCTTAGTGACAGGAAACTCACCACTGCCTCAGACTGAACTTTTGGACGAAGTTTTTTTTTTTTTAAACCCTTACCTTCCGTCTTGGAGTCAATACTGTGTGTTGGCTCCAAGGCAGAAGAGTGGTAAGGGCTAGGCAATGGGGGTCAGGTGACTTGCCCAGGGTCACACAGCTGAGGTTGGACAAAGTTTTGATGGAAACTGGGAGGTGTGTTTCCTGTTCAGCTCATTGGCTGGAAGTCTCATATTGTATAGAGTTAAAGAGACAGCATGTTATACTGGAAATACCACTGGAATCTAAATCGGGAAACCTGTATTAGAATCTTCCTTTAGTACTTGTTAGAAATATTATGTTGGTCTTTACTGTATCTTTAAAGTGAGTAATCCTTTATAAAAAGTCAATCAATGTTAAGTGGCTAAATTGGATGTGAGTTCCCCATAGTGTCTCAAATCTAGGATAGTAGAAGAGAAACACTCACAAACCCTTTAGGGTACCCCAGAACCGTGAGGGAAAGATGGAACAGGCTTGGGCTATGGGGAGAGAACAAAGAAAGTAAATCTAGAAGTTGGGTCAAACATCCAAAAAAAAAGTAGTTTACATTCCAAGGAAGATCCCTTATGAAATAGAGAAGCTAGGCAGTTTTTAGAGTAACATCATTTTCTCTCTTTCTTTGCACACACATACATTATATAGTTATAAACAATCTTTATATATAAGCAATATGTACTCGTGTGTTTATATTTTTATATTTATATATAAGCAATCACAAAAATAGAGATTCATACTTTGATATAGAATCTCTTTTACCCTGAAAATTCTTTACAGATCTTACCGTAGACTGTCACTAGAATATATCTACTACACTGATCAATGTCTCTACCTGCCTGCCTATATTCCTCTTGTACACATGCCGTGTCCAGTTTTCCAGTTTTCATTTTTTTGCTCTGGGTAACCTCTGTCCCTAGAAGGAAATCTTTCCTGAAACCTCTCCCTCCCATGACCCCAACTCCTAGTACTTCTCTCTAGAAATAACCTTGGATTTACTTTTTATATTTTTTTGTAGGTAAGGGGACAGTAGCAGATAAAAAATTGATCTTGGAGCCAGGAAGACCTGAACTGAAATCTTGCCTCTAACGCTAACCATAACCTTGGGGAAGTCATTTATGTTTGCTTAGTACTCTACGTAAGCCTAGCTTTAAATAAGCTTCTAAGGGTGAAGCCAAGTCACTCACCCAATCAGAAGAGACTTCCTGTGGTGCCTAACTAAAATGTATTTGATTAAGGGAGGTACTTATGATTGATTAATTGATTAACTCAAGAAATATTCTTACCTAAAAAGGTTCATACTTTTTTTTAAAAAACCCTTACCTTCCAATTTGGAATCAATGCTAAGTATTAGTTCCAAGTTAGAAGAATGGTAAGGGCTAGGCAATTGGGCTTAAGTGTCACACACTTAGAAAGTAAGTGTCTGAGGTCTCATTTGAACTCAGGACCTCTCATCTCTAGACCTGGCTCTCAATCCACTGTGCCATTTAACTGTCCCCAATGCTCATTACTTTTAAGTTAGTGACGGAGCCTGGGAATCATTGGCCTCTCACTTTGACTTTTATATGACTAGATCTATGGTTTTATTCATGTTGGAGATCTTCACTACCCCATGTCTGCCTTTATGTAGGTACTGTGAATTTTAGAATAAAGTAGAATGGGGGAAAAGTTTCTCTATGCTTCCTCACAGACTATATCAATCATATCCCACTCTCGGAGCTTTTTTCTTCTGTAACGGTAATTAATCTTAAAAAAAAAGAAACAATAAAAAGCCTTGCAGGAGCAGCCAAATGAGCAAACTCTAAAGACTGTTCTGAGCGTCTTTAATTGTGGAAAATATGGGTCCAGTTGAGTTAAAGTCACTTCATCAGCAGCTTGGATTTTAGCAATGTGGATGTCGAAGGCTAAGCCTTCCTGAATGAGCAGACGCTGACAGCAGAATTGCAGGGTGTCTGTTGCCAAGGGCACAAACAATTTTATTTTCCAACTTTTGTCAATATCAAACATTCATAATTTTTAGGTTTTTCTCATTTCAACAACCCAAATGGAATTGTGGTGCCTTAACAGACAAATTCCATCTTTCCATTGGTTTTCCTTTTGTTGGTGCTCATCTTGCATTCATTCCAGGGCAGTCACTTAATATACAGTGTGAAATTATTTTAAGACCTTGGTTTTTTATGTGAGGACATTATTCCTTTATGATTCCAGGAATGTAGCTAACCTGATATTAGTTATTATGGTAATAAACCCATTTCCTCTTCCCCAAGGCTGGATTTTAGTTTCTAGCATGATATATGAACAAATGTATTAATTCAAAAAACATTCGTTAAGCATTTACTATGTTCCATGACTTGATTAGAGAACATTGAGGACTTTGGGACATACAGGGAAGACTAGTGCCTCTTGTGTGAGGGCTCGATGAGCCCTTTTCAGGGCTGCTTTCCTCCTCTGGTGTCCACTTGCCATGCAGCTCTCATCTGTGGCTCCAAGAGGCTGTTGCATGTAGAGGAACCATATTTTGGTAAATTGTCTTGGCAGGTGGACTAAGCCACATGGAGGATAACTGATGGGCCTCAAACCTATTGGTGAGTTAGGGAGGGGTATTTACACTAGCATGTGAAGGTGTCCCCCCATGGAAAGATAGATGAGAACAATTTCTTGCAATGGCTGTGAAGTGGGTGGGCATTGTGGAGCTCTTAGAGCTTGGTTAGACATCGACGAAGCCACTGCATCCTCAGTTGTCACCAAGCATCCGGACTTTTGTTTTGCCACTAGACTTTGATAACTCTGAAAGAGAGAATGAAGCTGAACATTTTACACATCTCTGCTTCAATTTATGCATGAGTCAGAAGATATCCTCAGTGATTTAGGTTCTCTTCAAGTCCTAAGGACAACAATCACCAACCACCAACTATGTGCCAAGTCCAGTGTTAAGAGAAAGAAGTTAAAAACAAACAAATAATCAAAACAGTCCTTATCCTCGAGGACCTTATATTTTATTCGGGAGAGACAATACACATAAGTAATGGTAACAAGGGAGAGGTACTTTGATTCTGAAAGATAGGTATGGCTACTGGGGATATCAGAATAGATTGACACAGCCCTTCCAGGAACAATGGCAGGAGTAGAGAGCATAGAAGGGGGCAGTTGAAGAGGTTTAGGGGTGGAGGGGTTTAAAGAATTTTAAAAATATTTGACAAGTTTTAAAAAATGTAAATGAAGAGCCTATCCTATATGAACATTGGATTTTTTGTTTTCTTCTATATTTCAATAAAGTTTTTGTTTTGTTTTTGGTCCTTATTTGTGATTTTATTAATGTGGGGAATACCTGGTATAGAAATTCCTTCCAGTGATGCACTGGTGCAGTTCATCTGTAACTTGTGGATTTAGAGCATTGCCTCAGGACTGAAGGGCTAAATGATTTGCCACATGTAGCTTGTGTGTCCAAGTGGCAGAATTTGAATTTAAATCTTCCTGACTCTGAAGTCAGCTCTCTGTCCTTACTGCAACCCTTTTTTTCCTTTTTCCTTTTTAATGTACTTACCTTCATTGGTTCTAAAGCAGAAGAGCAGTAAGGACTAGGCAATGGAGGTTAAGTGTCTTGCCCAGGGACACATAGCTAAGAAGTGACTGAGACCAAATTTGAACCCAAGACTTCCTATCTCCAGGCCTGGCTTTCTATCCACTGAGCCCCTCGCTATTCCCTTACTTCTTTTCTTAATAACAATAGCCATTTTTTACAGCAATTTAAGGTTCGCAAAGTGCTTTATAGATATTATCTCATTTGATCCTCATGACATCCTTGGGGAGGTGGGTGCTTTTTTTGGTTCCAATTTTACAGATGAGGAAACTGTGATAGACAAAGGTTAAGTAATATGTCCAGGGTCACACAGCTATTAAGTCTGAAGTCAAATTGAAATTAAGGTTTATCTTGCCACCAGGTCCAGTCTTTTGCTGCCTCTGAATTATCATTTTGGTATGATAATGTAAAGGAAAGCAGGGGTTTAGCAGGTACGTTAATATGGTATATCCATGCGACTTAATTATGTAGAGGAAAGGATTTTTTCAACTATATTGTAGACTTGAATCTGGAAGGAAAGTCTAGATTCATTAATCCAACCCCCTCATTTTAAAGATGATGAAATCAGGGACCAAAGAGTTAAAGTGACTTGTCCAAACTACATTGGTAATAAATGGTAGCCAGTGTTTTTAACTCAGATAATGTCTCTCCATTTCCTTTAATGGGCATCTCATAGCCCCAGCTATGCCATTTGTAAGACGTATACCAGTGGAATCAAAATCAAGAAATGGGGATTAATCATCTCATAATTTATTGATAATAAAATAGTATTTATTACCATGTCCCTGGCACTGTGTGCCCTGTCCCCCTTCTCCTCCATTTGGTGTTCACCAGAAGTAGAAGCAGCTCTTTATACTTATCAAGGAGACCACAATGTACTATATATATATATATATATATATATGTATATACATATACATATATATATATATATTTATTGCTTCATACCAGACACTAAGCTAAGAACTTTATAAATATTCCATCTGATTCTCACAACAGCCTTATGAAACAGGGGCTTTTATCATCCTCATTTTAATGTTGAGGAAACTGAGGCAGAGTGGACCCAGTCACATAGTTACTAAAGCCTAAACTTACATAAGGTTCCCTGAAGGTATATATCACCTTGGAAAACCATATGTTAACATCATCTATTTGAATTGTATTTTTATTTATTTTGTTAAACTTTCTCAGTTATAAGGCAACCCATTGGACATGTTTGACACCTTTGATATAATACTCTTTGTTGTATTATCTATACTCAAAGGGTCATGGTAAAGAAAATGCTTTGAATATTTAAAAATACCATATAATATGTGAAATTTTAACTACTACTACTACTATTTTTTAAAGCATGAATAGTTCAATTTATTCTTTGTTTATACAAAAACATTTATCTATGTGGTGGCAACAGCAGCTACCTGGGTCCTCTGGACAGACAGAAGAATAGGAGTCTTTATTAAGATGGTCCATTAATTCCTTATTGGAAGAGGTAGTGAATGCAGTCTTGTTTCACAGGTCTGAGGTTAGGTAGCTGGAGAGAGGACCAAAGGTAGCTTTAGCAAAGTTATCTAGAGTGAGATTATAACCCGTAGCAGAAGTGTAGAGATCATCAATTTCACCCATCATCATGAGCTGAGAGGGATCAAGCTCACCAGAACTGGTCCACCAAGTCCATGCTATTTGAATCTGGCAAGTTGTCAAGCTCTGCTCTGTTTCTGAACAGGCACGATCTTTAGAACCTTATCCTTCAATGAGGGACCCAGGAAGAAATCTCTGATCTCAGATATTTTGATGGGAAGGGAAAAAATTGTTCATCCTTCATTTTAGAAGAGGACAAGTGACATCATAGGGAGATCTCTTGAATTGCAAATGAATTGGATTTAAGTGAGGCAGAGTCGCACCAAATCCTCAGTGTCACTTTCTTTTCCAGAATTATCAAAGTCCAGTGGCAAGACAAAAATCAGGATGATTGGTGATGACCCAAGATGCAGTGGATGATCTTGGCATGTTTCTTTACCTCTTGTGGCTATTGGAATGAATTATTTTCATGCATCCATTCCTTAAGGGAGAAGTCTTCACAGGTTTGGGGCAAACATTCTCTTAACTCACTGATGGGTTTGAGGTCTGTCAGTTACCCTCAATATGATTTAGTCCATTGGTGGAGAAAAGAAATATAGCTTTTTGTAGCCACAGGTGAGAGTTGGGAAGGTTGAAAAGGGCTTGACAAGCCCTCACACAAGAGGTGCTAGTCCTTCCAGAACACCCCATATACCCCAGGGAGAAAAAAAATATCTCCTCCAAATACTTGATCTTCATGTTCTTGACTCAACTAGCTGACCCAGCTTAGTAACAATAATCTACTTCTTGTCTTTGTTTTTTTCTTCCCTGGGCCTCACCACAGCCCCCACTGCTGAAGTTATCTTGGAATCCACTTTGGCTACCTCCAGCTCAGGGGTGCTGTCTCCCCTTCCCCTTCTTTGGTGTTCACTGTTAGAAGCCAATTTTTATAATTAGCAAGGAGACCACAATGCACAACAATGTATATGCCCTAGTAACAAAGACAAACAGAAAAACGATTTAAAAAAGAGACCTGTGGTTTCTTTGGAATGGAGAATGCCTAGTGAGGAACTTTTCCCAGAATTGCAAAAACTTATCATTAATTAATATTTTATAGAATTTCTTGGGAGCATTTAGAAACTGGGATGATGGAACCAGCACATGGCAGAAATAAGAGTGAAACCAAGGTTACCCCTTCACTCTCTACGTCTCTCTACACAGTAAGTGCTATTTCCAGGATGAAAATCAGGTAAAAGGGTTTGGAATAATTCAAGCTAAAACTGGTTTTTGAATAAATTTTTAAAAACCTGATCTAGATAACATTGTCAATTCACTACTTAACTTTTGTGTAAACACAGACTTTAAAAATTCATGATGTATTAAACAATGACACATTCTCAGTGACCCCAAATTCATTCCCTTTTCCACCCCTTTTCTCACAGTTTCTTCTCCTGGAATGACTTCTTATCCATATTTCCCAGTCAAAGCTCAGTTGGTCTTCATCATCCAACTCACTATCTTCCCCAAGTACTGTACCTCAACCAAATAGGCTCTCTTTTCTGGACTCTTTCATTTTCCTCTCAATTTAGCATTATATTATTCTCTATTTTTCCACATCTATTACTTCATGGACATCTAGATCTAGAAGAGACCTCAGAGCCCTTCATTTTACTGATGAGGAAAAGTGGCTTCTCTAATAATTTTTAAGTTACTGGGGAGAAGAGTTTATCATATGTTTTTGAATGACTTTATGCATGGAATATAGGTGAAAGACAACAGATAAATGAAGACTTGATCTTGGATAAATTGTTTCCTTTTGTTGGACCTCAGTTTCCTCATCTAAAAATGAACTGTTCCAATGAAGATCTTTCTTTCACATCCTTTCTAGATCTGAAATCTTCAGGCATGGTAGTGAAAACAAAGATGTTTAACGTAGGATAGGGACCTTTGATTTCATGGCTATAGGGAACTCCCAGGTGAGGGAACTCCCTTTGTCAAAGTAAGTCACTTTCTTCTCTAAAACAAAGCTGTTAGAGAATTGGCTAGAGTTCTGAGAGTTTCAGTGACTTGTCAGTATGTGTCACTAGATTTATTTGAATCAGTTTTAAATAAAACAGTTCTTTCCTGACACAATTTGAAGTCTCTCACTCCAGGCCTGGCACTCTCCTTTGTGCCAACTATCTGCTCATACTGCCTAATGAGTTAAAGTTCTGTGAGGTTACATGTATCACCTCATTATATAGAAACTTAAACAGATTAACCTTGTTTAGTCTCATATATATATATATATTTTTTTTTAAATTCATGTGTAAGTTTTTATGCTTCTCTTGAACCCTGTATTTATTTGTTAAAATGTTCTACTCAGTTCTGGACTTTTCATTAGGAATATTTGAAAGTTATCAATCTGATTAAAGACCAATTTTTTTCCTGTAGTATTATACTATTTTGCAGGGTAGGTTTTTTTGGTTAAAAGTTTAGATCCTTTGTTCTGGAATATATTCAAAAGCTTCTATTTCTTTATAGATGTTGCTATTAAATCTGGTGAGTCAGATGTTATTTTTTGTTGTTCATGGCTTTCAGGTAGTTCAATCATTCCTAAATTATATCTTCCCAATTTGTTTTCCAGGTAAGTTGTTTTTTTCTACAAGAAATTACACATTTTCTTCTAAAAATTTTCCCACAGTCTTTTAATTGTGTTTTATTATTTCTTGATGTCTCATAGAGACTTTAGTCTTCATCTGGCTAATTCTAAGTTTTAAGGACTTGTGTTCTTTAGCAATGGCTCGTTTTTCTTTAACTATTCTGTTAACTCTCCACATCTCCCCCCCCCCCCCAGCTCTCATTGTTTTTTTTTTTAATAATTTTTTTTAACTCTTAAAACAACAACAACAACAACTTAACTCTTTTAGGAATTCTTCCTGGGCTTATGCCCAATGTTCATTTTTCTTTAGATATTTTTAAGTCATTCTTTTCTTCAGTGTTTGTGTCTTGAGTTTCTCTGTCACCATGGTAACTTTTTTTGGTTAATTCTTTTTTAATTTTATAATTGTTCTGGTCTCTTTCTTAACTTTGGACTTTATCTGTGCACTTCTGGGGACATGGGGAGAATGTATGGACTGAGCTTATGTCCTTTTACATCTTTCTGGTGCTTTCATAGCTTGGTATTGAACATGCAAGTTTTTGGTGCTCTCAAGTCTTAAAATCCAGAGAGAAGTCTATTCACTGGCCTTCTAGTCTGAGCCCTGAAAATTCCTGACCCTGGTTTTGGACTATTGACTTACTTTTGGTTGAATTTCATTACACTGCTGCTGGATTCAGTTACTATTAGCCTGCTGGGAGCTTCACAGACTCAGAATGATTGAAACTTTTGGCTTTCCTTTGTTCTGGGACTCCTGCCCTGGTTATTCCACTGCAAGTTTACATGTTGTGCTAGAACTGAGTCACTGCTATGCTCCTGGGCTAGGATCCACACAGCTATGTTTCTGGAATTTTTTTCCTTGCTCATTACACTGCTAGGGCTCATTCTCACTCATGATTGCTCCCTTCTGTATTGGATCTAGGACCCAGAACTAGGAAATGAGAAATAGAGCTACATGAGAACAT
Organism: Monodelphis domestica; assembly: GCF_027887165.1. Classification (NCBI taxonomy): domain Eukaryota; kingdom Metazoa; phylum Chordata; class Mammalia; order Didelphimorphia; family Didelphidae; genus Monodelphis; species Monodelphis domestica. Next base: position 319,922,304 of record NC_077229.1, on the reverse strand, counting down.
CTACTCTGATGCTCAGCTCAAGGTCAGGGATCCCCTGGGATCTCTTTCTGTCATGGTGCTTCTTACTCTGGTGCTCTATCCTGGTACTCTTTCTAATCTTGGGCACAATAATATTCCCCCTGCTACTCCATTCTGCCCAGGTTGGTCCATCCTTATCCCCAGTTTCTCCAGACCTCTATATCTTATTCCCTAAACTAACCTTGCTTGGAAAAATAACTTACAGAAATTTATTTTTTGGAGTTTCCCATCAGAATATAATTTGGTATGTTTTCTAAGTCCTTGTGGAAGAGGTATACTGGATGGGCAGGACAAAAATACTCCCTCTCATTGCAACATCTTGACTCCAAATAAAAAAAATCACTGATAATTTTATAATGTTGCATTATATCATTCATATTGGAGTGCATTTATAAACAGTCAATGCAATCTTAGGAAATAGTTTGTATAGGAGAATATTTGTCACTGTTCACACCCCAAATTTTTTGTTATGTCTTTTTATGCCATCATTGTTGAGATCTTCTTTGGCTCTTATCCAGAAGGATTACAAAAGGTATAACACAACAGATATTTTGTTAAAGTAACATAAGAAACACATCCTTCGAAATATGAACTCCTTGGAAAGGCTTTGTTGGGATGCCTATAGGAGGTGGCTTTTTAGGTTATCTCAGATGTAAAGTTTTGGTTTTCAATAAGTCTGCATTTTTTAAGCTTCTACTATGTTGAGGGACTGGCAGGGGAAGAAGCTGAGAACTGAGCCTGGTTAACTTCTGTCCATGAGTGAAGGACCCTTGTAGGGCTGGCTTGGTTTTTGGGATTTTCTGACCAAGGGAGAAACCTCTGATCTCTCTGAGATTTGACTGACCAAGAGTTGTCACACAGATCACCTTTTCTATTTCACTTAGAAACAGAATAATACAGCTTGTGGTGGAAATTCTACTGCCATTTCCTCTTATTTTTGTGTTTATTCTCCATTTCTCCCTCTCTTTTTTTTTAAAGGAGCAATTTAAACAGCTTCAGTTCAAATCTCTTAAAATATATGAATATAGAAACTCATTCCCCTCAACACATTATCCCTATTACCAGCACAATTTCAGTTGATTTATCCTTCTTTGGAAAACAAAGCTTCAATTTTAGAAAACAGTGTTGTTCTCATCTATGAATAGCAGATTAAGGCTGAAGAAAACTTAGTGTTTTCAAAGGATCTGATGACCTAAATAACCATACTCTGGGCATTCAGAACACTTTGGGTTCAAATGTTTGTCATTTTTGGAAAAGGATGCAATTAGGTTAAGATGTTTTATTTTCATATTTCCTCTTGTTTTTGCTTCATTTTGCTAAACTTCAAGTAATGTTGAGTATTTACAGGGAGGGCCAGTCCTTTTGGCATTCAGGTTTGTTTACCCCTTTTCAGAGCTTCTTATCCACCTTTGGTCCCTCTGTTACCCAACTCACTTGTGGTTCCAAGCAGCTACACCATGTGCAAGGACCATTCCATGGTATAACCATCTTGGCAGGTGGGCTAAGCCAGTTTGAGGGTAATAGACAAACCTCAGAGCCATTAATGAGTTACAGGGATGCCTACTCCAAACACATAAAGAATTCCTTTCTGAAAAAATGGGCCTATGAGAACAATTTGTTTAAATGGTCATGAAGGCAGCTGAACCAGATTTAGAACTTGGTCAGGCATCAAAGATGTCAAAGACATCCTCCATTTCCCAGGCCATCATCACTTGTCTTGACTTGTCTTGCCATTAGACTTTGATGACTGGAAGAGAGAGTGAGGCTGATAACTTTGTGAAATTCTGCTTCACTTGATTCAAGTGCAAATTAAGATATAACTCATAATGTCATTACTCCTGTTTAAAACGAAGGAAAATAACAATAATAAATAATGAATATATAAAATATATATGTATTATATATATAAAGTATTGCTGAAGGATTTATTAAAAACATTCACTGATATTTATACATGAAGTTTTAAATAATCATTTTTCAACACAAGAAAACTTGCTTTAATTTTCCTTTTTTTAATAAACCCTTCCATCTTAGAATCAATACAATGTACTGGTTCAAAGTCAGAAGAGTGGTAAGGGCGAGGCAATGAGGGTTAAGTGACTTGCCCAGGTTCACACAGCTGGGAAGTATCTGAAGTCATATTTGAATCCAAGACCTCCCTTCTCTAGGTCTGGCTCTCAATTCACTGAGCCACCCAGCTGCCCCACTCCTTCCTTCCTTCCTTCCTTCCTTCCTTCCTTCCTTCCTTCCTTCCTTCCTTCCTTCCTTCCTTCCTTCCTTCCTTCCTTCCTTCCTTCCTTCCTTCCTTCCTTCCTTCCTTCCTTCCTTCCTTCCTTCCTCCCTCCCTCCCTTCCTCCTTTCTTTCTTTCTTTCTTTCTTTCTTTCTTTCTTTCTTTCTTTCTTTCTTTCTTTCTTTCTTTCTTTCTTTCTTTCTTTCTTTCTTTCTTTCTTTCTTTCTTTCTTTCTTTCTTTTCTTTCTTTCTTTCTTTCTTTCTTTCTTTCTTTCTTTCTTTCTTTCTTTCTTTCTTTCTTTCTTTCTTTCTTTCTTTCTTTCTTTCTTTCTTTCTTTCTTCTTTCTTTCTTTCTTTCTTCCTTCCTTCCTTCCTTCCTTCCTTCCTTCCTTCCTTCCTTCCTTCCTTCCTTCCATTCCATCTTTCTTTTTCAATAAATAGTCATCTAGCCATTTACGTGCTTTTTTGAAATCAAAGTTTAATGTGCCTAAAGAACCATGCTCAAAACTCTTCTCCCTTTTAGTCTATATATGTGTGCAGGCTAACATGTGCTCTCATTACTGTTTTCTGCAATATATACCTTTCTCAGTCTCCCTACAAGATAGATATGTACTAACACCTTTATTTTATAGGAGGAAAAAACTGAGGCACAGAAAGATTGCTCATAATAAGGGGTGGGAGATAACCCTAATATCCACTGCCTTTGGGCTTTATCTACAGCTCTACTGCTAATGTTTCTCAGTACAAGGTCCATGGAGTAAGTAGTTAGGTAGTGAAGTAGAGAGAGTGCTGGGCTTGGAGTTAGGAAAATCTGAGCTCAGATATTAGCTGTGTGACCATGGGCAAGTTCCTTAAACTCTGTTGCCTCAATTTCCTCATATGTAAAAAAGAGATAATAATAGCATCTACCTCCAAATGTGGAAAATGAGAATTATAAAGCAATTAGAACAGTGCCTGGTATATAATGCTATATAGCTAATTGCTATAATTATTGTGGCAATTATGTTAATTATAGTAACAAATGTAATTATTATTGATTCAAGTTTATCAGTTACTTTTATTGGTGTTATGTCCCACTTTTAAACTCCAAGTTCTGTGAGGTCAAGAAATGAGTTTTTATTTAGCTAATTGATCAGCAGAGAGTGAGTGCTAAATAAGTGTTCTGAATAAGTTATTCAAGTTTTGTTCTTCCTACAATGCCGGGTTAAGGTATCATTCTCTCAAGAAAAAAATGGAAAATTATTTGGTGAGACTTTCATTTGTATGTAAGCTTCTTTATTCTTACTTCTGGAGGGGATTGTGAGTACAAACAAAATAGTTGCTGTGAAAGCTCTCTGAGCTCTTGGAAAGAAAGAAATGATTTAGTGCAAATTGGTGTTAAAAGAATTTCAGTGATTGAAACAACATTGCTCTAGTTCTCTTCTTTCAAGGTGATGATTTTTAAATATCTATTTTTTGGAAAAAGAGAGGAATAATTTGGATCAATCCTTCTCATTTTATATGTGCATTCCTTATCTTTGCTTTTCTTTCCAAGTCCAGGAAAACAGAAGACTTTCAAGATAAGATTAAGAGGAAGGGCCATTTTCTTCCCTTAGTCCCTTCTACACAATTTCTCCTGTCTGCATGTTTGATGTCCAGTGTAGTCTCCCAGGATTACATCTTGAAATTACTGACATTTTTACACATAAAATGACATCAACTATATGTGTGTCAATGCCCAAGCATTGTTTTGAAGTCTAGGGGGAAAGAGAATATTCTTTAAATGATGTTGCATAGATATCTATTATCTTCAGAAAAAGGCTAAAGGATTATTAAAAAAAAATCCCCCCCTCTTGACTTCGTAGAGCCAAATAGTGTATAAATAGTCATGGAACTCCTTTTAGTAATGTTTTCCAACCAAAGATCAAATGAGGTTGTTCTATAGGCATGTTCACTGTCGATTTTCCATGGTCTAGACCAATTTTCTTTTTTATTCAAATGACTCTAATTTGAATCTTATCACAGTTCCCTTTATTGCTCCTGTCATTAACACTTGGTATGGATAGCCATAGTGATGGTTAGGAGGACAGGGTTATTTTAACATCTTCGTTGACTTTCCAGTTTCTCTGTTACCACAGCCATCAGAGACTAATTTACTTTTCTGGGGCCCTCGTCATTCCACAGGCTGATTTGGACAAAAAGAAAATAATTTGTTCACTTAAGAGAAAGAAAGTCTATACTCCCCAAACAAAACCAGTCAGACAGCTAGCTTAAAAATAACAGGCCTTTCTGACTGACTCTTTTTCCTGCTTTTCAACAGCCTGGTGACAGTGGACCCTGAACATAGATAAATGAGAAGTCAAGTTATCTTTCATTTTTCTAAAGGATTATTTTGCCTGCAGATAAGGAACAGAAGAAAGAAATAATGTCCCAGACTAGCCTGTAAGACAACAACAAGCAAGGATAACTCTTAACAAAGGATCATTCTTCTAACCTTGCTGCAACTCCCCAGCTGATCAGTATTTCTCACCAGTGTGACTTTTTTTAAAGACAGGGAAAATGGTGGTGGGTACAGTTGGGGAGCTGAGTGGATTGAGAATCAGGCCTAGAGACCTGAAGTCCTAGATTCAAATCTGGCCTCATATACTTCCTAGCTGTGTGACCCTGGGCAAGTCACTTAACCCCCATTGCCTAGCCCTTACCACTCTTTTGCCGTGGAACTAATGCACAGTATTGATTCCAAGATGGAAGGTAAGGGTTTAAAAAAAAAAGACAGGGAAAAATAAAAGATGGTTGGATCTCATATCCTGATTTTTCTGTTATTCTGCACTGATTTGCTGCATATTAATCAAAAACAAAAGATAAAGAAAACTTCTTTCCTCTGTAAAGAAAAGAAAAAAAAATTTCTCATTTTGCTTCAAAATAAAACAACACACCCATACTGAAGATATCTATGCAAAAGATGTGATTTATTGCCAATGTGTTGATTAGCTGTGTAAGTATAATCCTACCAATATGTGCTTTGATTTTTAGCTCCCTATCAACTATAATGAAAAACACTCAAATATCAGCCCTTGGGAGTGAACAGAAGAGGGAAAAGGAAGGATATAAGCTCAGAATGGCTAGTAACACAGTTTGATTTGTACTTATTATGTGTGAAAGGGAAGGGAGCAATATTGGGTTGGAAACCTAGGTTGGAGCCAGATTGTTGAGGGTCATGAATATCAGACCTAAGAATTTGTATTTTCTTCTATCCTAGTGGCAATGGTGAGCCCATGAAGGTTTATTAGAAGAGTGATATAGTTAGACCTGCCCATTAGGAAGCTTATTTTGGCAGCTCTGGAGGTAGAGAGATAGAGAAACCAATTTTGAGACTTTCTACTAGAATTCAGCTAGTTAAACATCTTATATTCTTCATGATGAAATACTCTTGTTTCAGTGACTGGAACATGAACAGAGCACCATTGATGCAACTTCTCATGTGGAAGAGGTTTGGGAATTGGCTTTTGGGATGGTCTGAGCACTTGTAATAGAAATAATTTGGATAAAATTTGGAGTATAAGGAGTGAGGTGTTCCCTTTGCATTTGGCCCAGCAGGAGCTAAAACTCATTTAGTAGTAATGTCATCTTTGGATGTGAATATAGTGTGATCAATGCTATATCAAAATTGTGATAAGTCCTAGCCAACTTTCTCCCCAAACTAAAATAATATAGGCTATTATACTCCAAGGTGCTAGGGGAAACATTTTTATTTATTTTTTCCTGTATCTTTGAAGTAAAAATCCCTTTTTAAAAGCTAAATTATGCCAAGTATTTCAATGGAATTGGAACATTAGTCATTCATTGGTTACTAATTTTGGGAGAAAAACAATTGGTGATGATTGAGTCAGCAACATTAGAGGAAAGACATACCAACATCTCCAGGTAAATCAAGAGCTCTAAAGAAAGATATAGGAGTTGATTGAGATAGTGGGTAACAACATACTTGCTAGACTATGCATCCTGAAAACTTGCCTTAAAAGTTCCTGAGAATTACTGATTGGGAAAGGAGACCCTATAAGATCATTAGTCCCTTCCAAATGCTGCTATCAGAAGTTCTTAAAGACAGGTAGTACTACTGATAAATATAAGGGAGATAAATTAGCTTAGGATGAGAGAGGAGTGGTTAGACAAGTACATGTAGGTTTTCCTTGGCTTCTGTGGCATGGAATATGGATATGTGGACAATAAGTTTAAATGCTACAGAAGATTTAAGGAGGATAATGATTGGGACGAAGTCATTTTATTTTGTCACTGACAAGCGACCTTGGAAAGAACATTTTTTAAAAATAGCATTGGGTGGATTTAAATGACATTATAAGAGGCTAAAGAGAGAGGAGCTGGTGAAGACGAAAGGCAATGACCATAGCCTACTCTTCTGAAAAGTTTGAAGGTAAAGGGGAGAGGAGATATGGGCAATAGTTAAGAGATTAGTATTAAGTTTAATTATTTTAACCCATTGAAGAAGATGCTTGTTTTATTTTTTAATGATGGAAAAAAGAGGATGAAGAGGTATAGTAAGTGTGCTAAAGGGAGAATGAAATAAATATTCAAGATCTACTTAAAAAGTCAGCTGAATTAAAAAAATAAAACTTTGTTTTTAGTACTCCTTTCAAGGAAAGCCAACTATTGGTTGATTGACTTCTTAATTTCCAAATGAGATGCTTTGGTCACTTGTGGAGACTGCTTAAGAAGCTCAAGTATGCATGTAGAGAAAACAGTACAGATAAGTCACGTCATCAGTAATCTGAGTTGTAAGCTAACGGCTAGCTAGGTAAGAACTTTGAAGATTGAGTATAATAAAGAAAATCCATTCAATTATTAGATAATAACTTCAGAGTCATTTAGTCTAACTTCTTGATTTTACATGAGAAAACTGTTGTCCTTCATACTCAAAGAGGACCAAAATGGCATCACTATGTGAGCATCACTGTATAGGCTGTCTGATGGTGGCTGATCAGACCAGTATGAGCTCAGAAGGTTCTACCATAGGTTGGGCACAAAAAGCTCCTATGAGCATTTGGGATGGAGATGTCTCTAAATTTGTGCATCCTACATTTCTTTTGAACTACTACAATTCTGCTTTTCTCATAGAGCATAGCACTTTCTTTGATGCTGGCATGCAACTAAGGTCCAAAGAGAGGCTGAGTGATTGCACCCAGGTCAGGGTTTAGCTAGTGGCTAATGGAGGCAGTAAACTAGACTGCTGCTTGCTCAGTTCTCATTCCAGTTCTCTGGCAACAACTCTATTGGTTTAAGTAGAAGAGCTGCGATGAAATTCCCCTGTTTGGATTTTGAGAAACAGTCTAGGGAAATAGAGACCCTGAAAACCCACTGCCTAAGCTCAATAGAAATGTAAGAGTGGGAACTGACCTTTAAAGCTTCATTCCATTTTTTGCAACTCTTTTTGTGGTAGCAAAGAATTGGAAGTTGAAGGCTGAACATAAATTGGGGAACAGCTGAACGAGTTGAGGTATATGAAAAGAATGGAATGTTATTGTGCTCTAAGGAATGACTACTGAGATGATTTCAGAAAAAAATAGGAAAGACTTATGTGAACTGATGCAAAGCGAAGTGAGCAGAATGAAAAGAACATTGTATACAATAACAGTAATATTTTTATGAATAACTGAATGAACTAGTTATTCTCTACAGTACAGTTATTCAAGGCAGTCCCACAGATTCATAATGAAAAATGTCATCAGCCTTCAGAGAAAGAACTAATGGAGTCTGAATGCATACCAAAACATACTATATTTCCCTTTCTTTTTAAAAAATTTCTCCCACAAAGTGACTAATGTGAAAAAATATTTTATATTATTCCACATGTAAAATATATATCAGATTGCTTACCATCTCAGGGAGAGGTGGGAGGGAGCAAAAGAGGGAGAATGGGAATGAGAAAGAGAATTTGGGACTCAAAAATTAAAGTGTTAAAATTACTATTTTTGCCTGTAATTGGGGAAAGATAAAATATTATCATTATTATTTTAAAAACCCTTACCTTCCATATTGGTTCCAAGGCAGAAGAGTGGTAAGGGCTAGGCAATGGGGGTTAAGTGACTTGCCCAGGGTTACACAGCTGGGAAGTGTCTGAGGTCAGATTTGAACCTAGGACCTCCCATCTCTAGGCCTGACTCTCAATCCACTGAGCCACCCAGCTGCCCCCTAAAATATTATTTTTGAAAGTCCCATTTTATCACTTTATAGATGAGAAAATTGAGACCAGAAAAATAAAGTGGTTTATTCAAAATAAAAAAATAGAATAAGAATAAGAGACTGAGTATAAAAGCTTTAAGGTTTATAAGCACTTTTGTCACAATGATTCTATAACATAGGTTATGCAAATATGTTTAGTCTCATTTTTTAAATTAGGAAATTGACTCTCAGAGAGGTTAGGTGACTTGTCCAAGATCCCACATCTAACAAATAATAGATCCAGAATTTTGTACTCTGAAATCTTGGGTGACCTCTGTATCTTGTACCTTGGATGATTTCTGTCTACTACACCATACATAGCAAGGGACAAGTTGGTGATCGTCTAGGGAAGAATAAGAGTGTATGCAAAGACTGGTATCCAAACCCTGTTAATTGAGTTACTTAGCAGGGGAGTGGTATGAGGAAGGAAGATGCAAGAGGAACTGCATTTAGGGAAATTATTTTGGCTAAAATTCTACTTGCTACCATCCAAACCCCTTGTCCATACTTATATTATTTTTTCTTGGAAAACTTTGCTGTATTGATATTTAATGAGTATAAGAGAATTTTATTTGGGGGATGAGAGAAGGACAAACTAGAGAGCATTAATTTTGGTTAGTGGATATTTTGGAGGGAACATAGATCTGAATCAGATACTACAGTGAGAATTTTGGAACAGCCAGTAAGAGAACACTAGGAACCTAAAAGTAAGGAAATGGGTAAAGGGTAAGTAAAGATACATACATAAAACTGGCCTTGATTCCCACTTCTCTTTTCAGACACAAAATAAGTAATGCCCTCCCATTAAAAACAAAACCAAAAACAAACAAGCAAACAAAAACAACCAGGACCTAAGGCTGGGGGTGGCCCATATCTTCCTCTTCTAATTTTTTTTAAACACTTACCTTCTGGCTTAAAATAAATATTGTTTATTGGTTCCAAGGCAGAAGAGCAGTAAGGGATAGGCCATGGTGTTAAGTGACTTGCCCAGCTCTTCTACACAGAAAGAATGCTATGATAGGAAAGAAGGAATCACTTGTAAATACATGACATTCCATCAGAACTTGTTGAGCAAGATTCTCCCAGGGTCTAAGCTACTCCTGGGCATCACATGGACAACTTTGAAATTCAAGTTAACTCTTTCAGTTCATTAAGAAACTTCCTCAAAGTTTTCAAGACTGTTTTGACTCCCTGGTAAGGTCTCTTGGAGAACCTCATTTATTATAAAATCAACTCACTAGCTTAATAAAGATGGAAGCTCTAGAAAGAGTACTTTATTTGGTGTCAAAAGACCATTGTTCAAATTGTACCTTTGCTATTTTCTCACTATGTGATTTTGGACAAATCCCTTTAGTTTTCTCATCTGTGAAGTGAGATTAGGCTACAAGGCATCTTGACTCTTTGATCTAAAATTCTGTAAGCTGTACCCATTTTCAGGGAGACAGGAAGACCTGGGTTTAAATCTATTCTTTGTAAAATATTGGTTTTGTGACCTTGGACAAGTCATTGGACCTTTTAATGCTATAAACACTCTAAAACTTTTGAGTTGCCAAAAGATCCCAACTTGAATGGGTAAAAAGTTTCCTCAGCTAGTTCTTTAAATCAGTAAAATCAAAGGTTGAGTTCCTTCAATTTCAATTAAAAGATAACTTTAGAATTTCAAGCGTAAATGGATTTAGAAACTTGAATTGTGGTACTGAATACAAACTCTTCATTTATTAATAGGGATTTACTTATCAATGCTTAGAAAATATTCAATTAACATTCCAAGATTAGATATTCACTGTAGGTGGCATAATAAAAACTTCACAGACAAGGAATTCATCTGATCTAAAGTATATATTATTTATACACTGTTATGAATGCCGCATTATGCCTTTTGATGTAAAAAGCCAGATGTTGCCCTTATGGAGTTACCAAAACTCATTTAAATATGCGAATAGCTCATTTTCATCAAATAAATAGAGCTTTTGATTAAAAAGAAAGAGGTGATATATTTGAATCAAGATATGCAAAAAGGGCAAGACATGCAGTTAAAATAGCTTTTTAAAAACTCCATGAATTTTAAATTGTTTCAAATTTTAAAACGTGTTTGGAATCCTTTATGAACTCCAAAAGAAATGACAGCAGACGTAGAGACTATACATAATCAGCCTTGTGGCATTACTGGACCAGAGGTCAATTTTTTAGTCTAGATGGACAGACTGCCAGAAACAAAAACTTTTTAACTATTGGGGAAAATGATTCTGAATTAGTAATTATGATTATACTTAATGCCTTTTCATGCATATAAAATGTATATAATTTTAAGTTTTCCTTTGGAAAAAAGGCTTTGTAAGTGCACACTGTGTTGTATTTTTGTATTAATGTGTGCATCAAAGAACCATTAACATTGATTGGAATTTAGCAAAGGCACTAAGGAAAGTCACATACTCTCAAGGGACTAGTTTTGATTCTGGATCCATTGGGTATGGTCCAACGTGTCACTAAGTATGTAGAGGTGCTTAAATATGCAAGGGCAATGTTGACCTTAGGGAAATACCACATGTGTGCTGCTGTCTCTTGTGATTAGAATTTATTCCTTGGGGTCCTGACCAAAATAAACAAACCAACAAAAAGCTTACAGTTTTGTTACTGAATTGGGCCCTGGGGGCTCTACTCTAATTTCAGATACTTGGCCTCACATCACATCGCAGTTTACCCAAGAAAATGGCTATGTATGCTGGGAAGGTAATTTTATATTTTTTCCCCAATTCCCCTCACAACAAAACCTACAGATTTGCTCTGATAGAAGCATGAATGTCAAATACTATTCATCCCAATCCCCTTTTCCTTGCCAAAGTGAAGCCTGAGATTCCCTGACAAGTAGCAGACAATTCAAAAGACAAGAATCACTGAATTTTAGAGGTGGAAGGGTCATCTTGTCCAAGCCAAGAATCCCTTCTAATACTCTAACCAAGTGGTCAACTGAGCTTTGCTTGCAAGCCTCTAATGAGAATAAAACTGACTACAGCCTAAAGTTCCTCATTTCATTCTTAGATTGCTCTGATTGTTTGTGGAAAATGTTGATGTGTCCGTGCCAACCAGTGGAAGGTTGTTAGCTGGCAGGTAATAGTAAAGAATTTACTTTGTCAGAGAATTCCTGTGTGAATGTGTCATGCCTGGGAATCTGGACAGCTGTCATGATGAGTTTGCTTGGTAAAGAATTATTTTTTATAACTTCCTCTAAAAGATGCTACTTGAATATATTGTTCTTGACCATCAGTTAATAAACATTGATTAGCATTTTAGCATATGCAACACACTTGAATTTTTCTGAGCATTCCTCTTTCTCCCCCAGTGCCTATCCATATATCGCTATAGCTCATCCTTCCAAGCCTTCTTTCTTTAAACTTTTGTAGTATATTTATAAAATAAACCCACTCAGATAATGACTAACATAGAATTGAGTTTGTCAATTTTTTTTTTTTGGTAAAACCACTAATAAGATCTTTGAACTGGGGGTTTCAGGTCATGGCAAGGTAGTCAAGGTCTCCTGTTCTTTTCCTTATTCATTAAATAGTGACTATTTTCTAAATAAATGCCTTTGGGGTAAATTAATGACACAAGAAAATGAAAGAAAAACCACACTCAAAACTTGGGAATATGAAATTAAATCTATTGAATGACAATTTGGTGATGCAATCAGCTCCAACTCAGTTTCAAGTGGGTGGGAATACAGTTGCTAAAAATGGGTCCCAAATAGCTTCCAGGTGGTGATAGGGGTGAAGTAGGGAGCAGCATGGGTGTAGTTTGAATGGGAGAAGAGAGACAGGAATAGTGCTTTCATTGTCCAGCAAAAACAAGTCACCTAAACAACCCCCCAAACAAAATATCACTGCTTATACAAAAATAAAATTATGCACAAATCTTTGATTTTTATGAGTCTTTACAAATATAGTCAGACTGGTGTTTAGATAACAGATGTATGTTTTAGGTCTTTTGCTTGAAGTCTTTTCAGGTTGATAAACTTCAGTATAGTTTTGGGGTGTGGTATGGTATAATCAAAGGGCTCTGGCTTAGGAGTCACAGGACTTGGGTTCAAATCCAAGAACTGATGATTACAGTGTGACTTTGAGTAATTCACAACATCCCTGTGCCACAGGTTCTTCATCTATCCAAGGAGGAGATGCAATTAGACTCCTTTTAACTCTATGTCCATGAAATTTCACTTTCATTGCGAGTTATAGCAGTATGCTTCTTGAGAGTAATAATTATTTACTTATTTCATCTTTTTATCTTCAACTGTTTGATAAATACTTGAAAATCATAGATTTCAGTTGTAGAGTCTTCGCTATATGATTCTTAATTTTTTTTTCTTAATTAAATTTTAACTTCATTTTTGGCCTGGTATTTATTAAAGAGTTGATTATACATAACTTGAATTACAATCTGAAGGCTTCATGCCATGAACCTTACAAAGGCAAATTCCCTACAGAATATATAATTCCTCATCTATTCTGAATAAGGGATTTGAATTCACACTAAAATTGGTACTTCTTGGATCCCTGCCAAGCATTTGGTTTGGTGGTCTCCCTTCACATCATGAGATATGAATTTAAAATGTAAATTTTAAATTTAAACTGAATACATCTATTATATCTGGGCTAAAGCATGAATTATGTTTGAATAATTTGATACAATTGAGCATGAAAATTATAGTTAATTAAAAATAAATCAAGCTAGGTTTCTTTAAAATATTTTATTTTCTTCTCATTTATCAGAAGTCTAATATTTGGTAACTATTAATTCTTTTTTGAAAAGATGGAAAAAAAACAACAACAGCCCAACGAATATAGACAGTATTTATAAGACCTTGACTGGGAAACCTTTATGAAATGATGATCATTTTAGTGCTATAGTAACCAAAAACAAACAGCACAGTGGGAGCCTTGTTCTCCAACTGGCTGTCTTCATCAATCGCTAGTCAATGCAAAAGAAAGCACAGGCCATCGAATTTCATTTAAGCACTATTTACTTGTCTTATGTTTTTAATTTGGGCTAATTGTGTTTCCTTCTAATTAACAATTTTCTGACATGTATTCCTTGCTGTTTTGGCTGTAAACATGATCAGATGGCTTCTACTTTGTGTGAGCTTCCAAATGGCATGCAGAGTGTGGATGTTTCTTGGGAAATCGCTACCCCCAGCCTAATTCTCCAGTACTTCTAGAGGGAAAGGAGGTGCTTACCCTTCCCTATGTCACCATGAGGCTCTACTCATTACCTCCATTATGGTAAGCAAATGGACAGAAACCATCCAAGTGCTTTGACTTTATGTAAGCAATCTAGGTAACATGTTATTTATTCTGCATGCTTCCAAAAAGGAAAGGGGGTACTAACCTTCAAACATGAAGAACAATTAGGCAGGAAATGGCATGATGCTGATCTCAGATCTGTTTTTACACATGGCTATAAGGAGTGTTAGGAGAATAGAGAGAATACCTGAATTTATTGAAATATTTTATTGACCCTGCATCATTTTAGGTAAGTGCTACAGGGAATAATAGGTTTACTGTGCACATACATCCCTTACTCCCCCCTTTTTTTGTATATAGAACTTCTTATACAGTAAATTACATCTCATTTTCCTGATGTAAGAATACATCTATTATGACGCCTTCATCATTCTTCCTCTGTTAAATAACTAGTTAACATTTTTAGTCTAAAGGTAAGGGATGTCGCCAATCTTGTGAGTTCCTGATCCATGTAATGAGCTCATTGAGAAATCTGATGAGTTAATAGGTATGGCTCTTTTTCTGAAGATATCTGAAGGGGTCTTCACCTTGAAGTGTACATTGTACCATATATATATATATATATATGTATATATATATATATATATACATATATATATATATATATATTGTTGGTTTGTTTAAAGGGCACAGACAACCTTTGTTTGTTTTTTGAGTGACTGAGGCTGTTTCCTAGATGATCGAGTGAGTAGGACTCAAGTGGACAAGGAGGACTTGCCATGTTCTATAAAATTAAACTGACATGCTAGCTTGGTCCTTTTTGCCTTTTTCCCCCTCCTACTCAAAAGCCAAGTCAATGCATAGTTGAATGGGCCAGGTCCTAGGATTTTGGGATTGGGAAAAGGAAGTCTGTTTCCATTCACAGTCTATTCTACAAGTCAGTAATGGCAGCTTTGGGGCAAGAGGAGATGAGAATTGCATATATTCATAATTTGGGGGCATCAAATCAGAGATTATTCTTCCTAAGAATGTACTTTCCCCACCAAAAACATGACAGCAGCTGAAACATTGACAGTATTTTTGCAGAAGCAGAGAAGGGCTTGCCCATGTAAGTAATCTAAAAAGGTAGTTCACAGAAAGCAAACCTCAACCTTCTGTGGAAAGGAGGAGGGATTTAAAATTCTCAAGTGGTGTGTTCTTGATGTAAATTCTCCTTAACGGAGAAGTGAGTTGTTTGTTTTTTTTTTAACCCTTACCTTCCATCTTGGAATCAATACTGTATGTTGGTTCTAAGGCAGAAGAGCAATAAGGGCTAGGTAATGGGGGTTAGGCGACTTGCCCAGGTTCACACAGCTAGGAAGTATCTGAGGTCAGATTTGAACCCAGAATCTCCCATATCTAAGCCTAGTTCTCAATCCACTGAGCTACCCAGCTGCCCTTGAGAAGGGAGATTTTTGAAACAGCATTAGCTTTGTCAATTGCCTTACAAGTGATCCCAAATGGGAAAGGCCAGTAGTTAAGAGTACAGAACTGTGGTTCTAGAAAGAGAAGATGTCCTTTACAACAACTTTCTTGGGGAATAGAATCATTCACAGAGACCCTTAGCAGCATTCTTGGAGACCAAAACCATTACATGAAAGACAAATGATCTGGAAAATTCTGTTCTTCTACCCTCACCTCCTCTCACTATTGTGGTGAATTATCAAATGATTCAGGACTGATGGACAAAACAAAGTGGATGTATGAGTCTTGGGGAGCCTCTGTAGAACTGTGATGAAGAAAGTCTCACTGGTATGTCAAAGCATAGCTCTGATGGTAACTCCAAGTTTGGTTCCCTTCCCCAAGAGAGCTTATGGACTATTTAAGTATTTTATATGTGGGAACAGCTAGGTGGCACTGCAGATGGAGTGCCAGACTAGGAGTCAGGAAGACCTGAGTTCAAATCCAGCCTCAGATACCAGCTATGTGACCCTGGACAAGTCACTGAACTCAGTTTGCCTCAATTTCCTCATCTGCAAAATGAGTTGGAAAGTGAAATGGTGAATCACTCTAGTATATTTGCCAAATGGGGTAAAAAAGAATTGGTCATGACTAAAACCCATCTATTTATGAGCTTCGTTGAGGTCTTTGTAGCGTCTGCATTTTCTATTGAATGAAATCCAGGTTAATCTACCTATAAGAATTATCACATTGAATGTTTGCACGAAGCTTATAAAAGCCATCACCAGGGGTGAGACGGAGTTAGCTTGAACTGGCTTACAAGAGTCAATTGTTAAATTTTTAGTGTGAGCATTTACACTTCAGAAATCAGTAAATACTAAAATCAGGGCTTGCTTTATTATTTTGCTGATTGTCTAGACTTAAGAAAGCAATGAGGAAAATGTAATAATGCAGGCTAAACTTTAAAGTGTTTTCAGAGAGCTAGCTATTAAATATTTACCAGCATATATTCCTGCCTGTTACTCACATTTAAGGAGCCCTACATAGGAGGTATCAGAGCTAAGATTTATATTGGAAATTTCCCCAAATTAAACTCCAGGGTGAGACATAATAGGCTTTGGACTCAACTCCCAGGACCGGACTGAGATCCAAATGAGATCCAAAGTATGAAAGAGGTGGGGTAGAACAGAAATTGCCTATGTGTTAAAATTGTTTTAAAATAATTTTTAAAATTTTATTATCTTGGCATAATACACAAGAATAACCCCAAGCTAGTAACTTTAGATTTCTGGGTCTGACATTCATAATGAATAAGGTCAATGTATATGCCTTTAATTTTCTGATGAGATCAGAGACTACCAGACACAGAATGCAATTGTTTATACCACATTTCCATATTTTTATAATTGTAAAAAAATATATACCATAGTGAAAAATCTGAAGTGGAAAGCTGTTATTAATTGACTTGAAAGAATGAGTAACTCCACAAATGGAATGATAGGCTAGCTTCAGAAAAATATCTCTATCTCTATCATCTTTCTCTCTCTCTTTCTTCCTCTCCCCTCTGTTTTTTTTTTTCATATATTTAAAACCTTTACCTTCCATCTTAGACTCAATATTTGTTCTAAGGGGGGGAAAAAGCAGCAAGCATTAAGCAATGGCGTTAAGTGATTTGCCCAGGATCACAAAGCTAGGAAGTATCTAAAGTCAAATTTGAACCCAGTACCTCTCATCTCTAGGTTTGACTCTTAATATACTGAGCCACTTAGCTGCCTTATCTCCACACATTTATACACATTCACACATATCTACCTATGTATATTTATTTGGGTTTATGGGAACATATATATTTATTGCATATATGTCTCCCTGGATTGTAGAGGCCAAGGATTACAGAGACATTGGAAGAACTTCCCGGGATGAAAAAGCTTTCTTGATCTAGACTTTTTTCAGACATTTAGGAATACTTTATTTTTGTTTCAGTGGCCTTAAGGATACAACTTCCAGCCAAGTTTTGGGGTTCCAGACAGGGAAGCCAGAGAGGAATGAGTAAAATGTGAGAAGTGGAAGTCACAGACCAGAGAGCAAGACAAGAAAAAAAGAGCCCCTGGCAGAAATGGACTGGTGCTGACTGAGTCCACAGTAATAGTAGCTGATGACAGTGGTCTAGTGAATGTGTTCTTACCCTTTGTTCTTCCTGTGTACAACACTGAGAAAATTTCTACCTAGAGTTTAAATCTCAATCCCCTTAAAAAAAACAAACACCCTTTAGAAAAAGGTTTGTGTAGCTGGAGAGAAGAGGTGGCCGTAATACCATCTGTCCTTCGTTACTTGACTTGATAGCTATTCTCACTTTTTGTTACTTGATTGCTTCTCTGAATACATCACCCAGCCATGAATGATGATTTTGTCTGATCCTCAAAGTTCAAGGTTGAGATTGAGAAAGGAGAAACTGTGGGGGTGCCAAGTCAATTAGAGTTTTTGCAATTTTGAGTCATTTCTGAGACTGTTTCTAATATCCATTTGCTTGCCTTTGTGTCTGGAGAAAGGATTAATTAGGACGTGATAGTGTCAGAAAAAGTAGTAACTACCATTTATATGACACTTCCAGATTTGCAAAGGATTCCACAAGTATTATTTCACTTCATCATCCCCTACAAACCCTGGGAAGTAGGTCCTAGTTACTCTCTGAAGCTGAGTTTGAACTGGAATCTTGTTCTCTCCATTGAGAGAACTGCCACATGGCAGCCTCAGACCTATGGGTTTGAATGTCCATCATACAATGGAGAGAGACTTGGTCTCAGAGCAAGTAGGACAAGTTCAAATATTGGCATATACTGTCTGCGTGGCTTTGGGCAAGTCACTTCATCTTTTAATATCTAAGCCAGAGTTGTCAAATACTCAGCACATGACCACATGACTCTCCCCTTTGGCCTGAACCAGATTAAAATGTAACCGAGAATCACTTAAAAATACAATAAGAGACAGATTATGTTAATATCTGGTTTTCTAAGTCAGTATACAGCCTGGAGATTTCCTTATACATGATTTTGTTATCTCTCCGTTTCTATTTGAATTTGACCACATAATTCTATGCAATATTCTAAGAAGATACCAAGGTCAATGAGTAGAGGGAATTTTCTTACTGTGACTTCACAGTTTCATATTAGTGAAATTACAGCTCTAATCCCAATGCTATGGGTGCATGTATATATGTATACTTATGCATATATACATGCATGAATATATATGAATATGAATATTTATTTATGTGGGGTAACTAGGCGGCTCAGTGGATAGAGCACTGGGCTTGGAATCAGGGAGAATTATCATGAGTTGAAACCTGGCCATAAATACTTATTAGTCGTATGACCCTGGGTAAATCTCTTACTCTAGTTGCCTCAGTTTCTCATCTGTAAAATGAGCTGGAGAAGGAAATGGCAAGCTACTTCAGTATCTGTGCCAATAAAACCCCAAAGGGGGTCATGAAGAGTAGGACACGCCTGAAATGCTTCAACAACATGTAAATGTAAATATGTGTACATGTATATATGTATACGTGTGGATTTACCACTACCCTTGGAAAAGAGGCAGACAATCCATTATATTTAATTAGATTCTTCTTTTACTTGATATGTCCTTTAGACGTGGGTATAGAAATCAGTTACTCATCATGATTATATATTTTTTTGCAACTCCATTTTTAGAGCCCCAGAAGTTGTCAGTCATCATGGGACAACATTAGTGTTTAACATTTAACTTTATAGTTTTCTTCTCCATCATGTAGATTTAAAATCCAATCTAATTATATATATATATATATATATATATATATATATATATATATATATATATATATAGGAAGTCTGTGTATATACACAGACTTCCTAGCTTAGGTAAATGAAGTTACACAAAACACACTTTGGTAACTATAGAGCTAGTATTATTACTGAGCTCCGATATGTACAACACCTTCTACCAAGTTGACTAGGCAAGTCCCCTTGTCAGAACTGTTGGGGATTCCTTAATATGTAAGAAAGCACAAAAGGTGCCAGTATATCTCAGCAATTGTATAACTACATTCTGAGGGTCATTGAATTTGACTTATATGTGAAGATTTTTAAAATAAATTTTATTTTTTCCAGATTATACATGTCAATTCTTATTCCTTAATATTTATTTTCTGATATTTTGCAATCCATGTTCTCTCTCTCCCTCCCACTCCTCCCTGTTCCCAAGAAGTCAGATAATATGATATAGGTTATACATATATTATCATATAATACATATTATTGCATTCGTCATATTGTTTGAAAGAAGACACATGTTCCTTGCACTAGACAAGCATTCATGGAGGAAAGAAAGAATGGTTTGTTTCAATTTTCATTTGGACTATGTCTATTTCTTCTGTGCTGGCAGATATGCTTTTTTTTTGTCAGGCTCTTGGAGTTGTCCTGGGTCCTTCCCTTGTGGATGAAAGTCAAGTCATTCATAGTT
The DNA here is from genome assembly GCF_027887165.1 of Monodelphis domestica. Lineage (NCBI taxonomy): Eukaryota > Metazoa > Chordata > Mammalia > Didelphimorphia > Didelphidae > Monodelphis > Monodelphis domestica. The sequence continues at coordinate 319,902,668 of NC_077229.1, read as the reverse complement.
GATCATTACACATTACTAGTGTTATTAATGTGTACAATGTTCTTCTGGTTCTGCTCATTTCACTTTGCATCATTTCATATTATTCTTTCCAGGTTTTTTTGTGATCATCTTGTCTTCCATAATAATATTATGTAATAACAGTAATATTAATGTAGTCATAATAGTATTATATCACAAGCATATACCACAACTTGTTCAGTCATTCCCCATTTGATGGACATCACTTCAGTTTCTAGTTCTTCGCTTTATGAAAAGATTTTTTAATAGATATACTTGATGAGGGTGCTGCCACCCATGACCTAGAACATGCTGAGAATAAACCCAAGATTTTCCACATGGAGTAGAGCATATCTTCTCTTCAGGAGTGAATTCTACTCTGAATTGTTGCTCAAGAGAAACTCTCCCTGATTTTTTTTTTCTATTTTTTTGAATTGAGTAGGAAATCCATCTGAATGGAATTAAAGATTTCAATAGTAATGAAGTCAGTACAGTTAGTTTTAATCATTCACAAGGCAATATGGTACTTTGGATAGAATAATGGAATAGCTAAAGGAAGACAGGAGCTCTAGTAGCCTACTGGGCTATACCACTCACTTGTTGCTTAATGTCAAGTAAGTTAGTTCAATGATTTGTTTCAAATTCTCTCATCTGTAAAATGAGGATATTGTCCCTGATGATCTTCAAGGCTCCTTCCAGTTCTGAAATGATATGATTCAAACTCTGGGTCCTTTTTATAGTGGTGAGAACCTATCCTGTCTTCACTAATTCTATATATGAATCAAAGACTCTGTGAATACCGGGGTGTCTAATCTATTTCATTATTTTTCCTTTTGGATGATCAGATTTCAACATAAATTGTGTTGTCTGTAGATCATTGGTTCTGGACAATTTACATTTTATTGAAACAAATCTTTCCCATCCAAGAGGAGAAATGAGTCATTAAAATTTCATAACTGCTGCAAAATGAGTATAGCTTTACATCCTTACAATAGGTACCAGGTTTCATGTACTCTGAACAATCTCTGGTATGCTACACAAATATTTACTTAGGGTACAGAAGAGTAAGTAGATATCCCATGACCTAATTAAAAACTGTAAAGAAGTCACCTAATTAAGCCACATTTCCTGGTCAAATGAACAAATTAGTCAAAAGCTTCTTAATAGTCAGAATTAAACATGGGGTGAGGGGAGAGAGGGAAGGAACCAAATATGTTCTTTTAGTGTTAGCTTATCTTCTGTGGCCAACATTGTCTTCAAGGGATTGGAAGGTCTCAGAAGTCAAGACCCTTGAGGAGATAATTTTGGCTGTGAAATTTTAGCATACTGGCAGTTACTTTTTCCAAGTTTATGTTAACCTTTGGATTTTTCATGGTACCCTTTTAAAACCCTCATGATATGATTCTGACTACCAATAATTCTAGGTATAATGGTGAAAAATGTCAAGGGAATTCCATGAAAGCATGGGGGGGGGGGTCAGTGAATATTTCATAGAAAACTTGCAGGCTGCACTTTGAGGTATTCCTTAGAAAGAAACAAAAAGAAAAAAGAAAAATCCACTTTGGACTCCTTTTATTAAGGAAGAAGGAAAAATCCAAAACTAAATAATGAGAGAATGTGTAGAGGAAAATGTTACCTCTTACCCTGGTGTGGTTTGGAGCAGGGCCAAAAGGATCTTGTCCAAATCACACACTAAAATTAAATCTAGAGTGGGAGACAAAAGCTAATGCTGACTTCTGAAGGTAGAAGGAGGCAAAACTGGCCAGAGAGCTAGCTACATGAGGATGCTTGAAAAGGTAATTCTTTTTTAAATTTTATCTATTTATTTAATTAATTTATATTATTTTCCCCATGGTTACATGATTTATGTTCTTTCTCTTCCCTTCTCCCATGCCTCTTCTGTAGCCAACAAGCAATTCTACTGTATCATTGATCAAGAACTATTTCTATATTATTAATATTTGTACTAGGGTGATCCTCATTGAATCATGTGGTTAAACAGTTGTTTTTCTTCTGTGTTTCTATTCCCACAGTTCTTTCCTTGGATGTGGATAGTGTTCTTTCTCATAAGTCTCAGAATTGTCCTGGATCATTATATTGCTGCTAGTATAGAAATCCATTACATTCAATTGTGCCACAGTATATCTGTCTCTATGTATAATATTCTACTGGTTCTGTTCCTAAAAGGGTAATTCAAAGGAGAAGAGAGCTTTATGCTAAGATCACCCTAGTCAAAATTATGGGAATTGAGGAAACACAGAAAGCAAATATAAACAGCAATATTGAAGACATTTAATGTGTAGCTCATAACCACATTTGGAGATCTTTATCCCAACTCTTTGCACAGGCAAGTATGTTGTGCAGAAGGTGGCTACATCTTCCCTTCAGGGTTTCAGGAGGGCATCTCTGAAAGACTGAACTGATTTTTCTATTACTACTATTGTCCAAGTCCCCCCTCAGTTTATTTTCCTTCTAATATGCATCATTCAGTACTAGTTACTATTTCCTTAATATCATAAGAACTAGCGATTAGCACTCCACTATCAATTTGATCTTTTGATTTCCCCTCCAAATTAATTAATCATTAATGTCCCAACTTTGCCATATCCTCTCCAACATTCTTTCCTTTTCTTTGCTGTCATGTTAGCCAATCTGCTAGGTGTGAGGGGATACCTCAGAATTGTTTTGATTTGCATCTCTCTGATTATAAGAGATTTAGAACACTTTTTCATGTGCTTATTAATAGTTTTGATTTCTTTATCTGAAAATTTCCTATTCATGTCCCTTGCCCATTTACCAATTGGGGAATGGCTTGATGTTTTGTACAATTGATTTAGCTCTTTATAAATTTTAGTAATTAGACCTTTATCAAAGGTTTTTGTTATGAAGATATTTTCCCCAATTTGTTGCTTCCCTTTGAATTTTGGTTGCATTGATTCTGTTTGTACAAAACCTTTTTAATTTAATGTAATCAAAAATATTTATTTTATATTTTGTAATTTTTTAAAACTCTTGCTTGGTCATAAAATCATTCCTTTCCCAAAAATATGACTAGTATACTATTCTGTGTTCCCCTAGCTTACTTATAGTTTCCTTCTTTATATTCAATTCATTCACCCATTCTGAGTTTATCTTGGTGTAGGGTGTGAGATGTTGATCCAAACCCAATCTCTCCCGTACTGTCTTCCAATTTTCCCAGCAGTTTTTGTCAAATAGTGGATTTTTGTCCCCAAAACTGGAATCTTTGTGTTTATCATAGACTGTTTTTCTGAGGTCAGTTACCCCAAATCTATTCCACTGATCCTCCTTTCTGTCTCTTAGACAGTACCAAATTGTTTTGATGACCACTGCTTTATAGTATAGTTTGAGATCTGGGACTGCTAGGCCCCCTTCCTTCACATTTTTTTCCATTATTTCCCTTGAAATCCTTGATCTTTTGTTCCCTCAAATGAACTTTGTTATTTTTTGTAATAATTCAATAAAAAAGTTTCTTGAGAGGTAGATGGGTATGATACTATTGGGACATTAATGCATTGTTGGTGGAGTTATGAATTGATCCAACCATTCTGGAGGGCAATTTAGAACTATGCCCAAAGGGTGCTAAAAGACTGTCTGCCCTTTGATCCAGTTATAGCACTGCTGGCTTTGTGCCCCAAAGAGATAATAAGGAAAAAGACTTATACAATAATATTCATAGCTGCGCTCTTTGTGGTGGCAAAAAAATGGAAAATGAGAGGATGCCCTTCAATTGGGGAATAGTTGAACAAATTGTGGTATATGTTGGTGATGGAATACTATTGCACCCAAAGGAATAATGAACTAGAGGAATTCACAATCAAATGAAATGGACTTCTCTATTAGTAGCAATGCAATGATCCAGAACTATTTGGAGGGATTTATGAGAAAGAACACTATCTTTCATTCAAAGGAAAAACTGTAGGAGTAGAAACCCAGAAGAAAAAACGACTGCTTGATCACATGGGTTGATGGGGATATGATTGGGAATGTAGACTCTAAATGTTTATCCTAGTGCAAACATCAATAATATGGAAATAGGTTTTGATCAAGGACACATGTAAAACCCAGTGGAATTGCATGTCGACCACAGGAGCGGGTTGGGAGATGGCTAGGGAAAGAACACGATTCTTGTAACCATGGAAATATATTCAAAATTGACTAATTAAATAAAATTTAAAAAATATTACAAAGATAAAAAATCAGTTAATTAACATAAATTAGGCTGACTAGATATAGTAAAACCATAAGTGCAAAATAATTTTCTCTTCAATTGAGGTATACTCTATTTTCTCCCTTAGTTCCTGGGGATAGTGGACTCAAACTTAAAATGGTAATTACAACCATCATCAAGTTGACTTTCAAGAGCAGAATAATCAATGAATAAATCCCTCCTTTGCTTGTGGGACACAGTGAATTGACTTTCTGGGTCAATCCACAACTGAACAGCATCAAGCAACCCAGGACGGACCCCTTCCTAGCTTCTGTTACTGTACTTCCAGCCTTCATCCAACCATTTAAATAGTTCATAAGGTCACAGGTGAGTCCATTCCATCTCCAATACTTATTCACATGAGAGTAGGAAGAAATACAACTGAAGAAATAATAGTACCACCTATTCAAAACTATGTCTTATCTTAGGGGAAGAAAATAGGTCACTGATATAATCTGCCTTGCCATCTGGATTCTTATCAGAGTTATTACCCAATTCTCTAGGAGGGACAATAGAAAGCTCCAGGTAGTCTATTAAACCCTTGTATGTACACTCATTTCAGAATCGGGAACCAATTAAAAGGCAATTAAAAAAAACTAAAATAAGTAGATGGAAGGGGAAGCCATGTGATACAGTGGATAGAGTGCAAGTTTGGAGTCAAGAAGACTTGCCTTTGTGAGTTCAAATCTGGCCTCAGACACTTAGTAGCTATGCAATTCTGATAAGTCACTTAACCCTGCTTGCTTCAGCTTCTTCATCTGTAAAATGAACTGGCAAAGAAAATGGCAAACCACTCCAGGATCTTTGCCAAGTTTACTCCAAATGTGGTCATGAAGAGTTGTACATGACTGAAAACAACTGAACAACAGCAATAAACAGACGGAAATTTTTCACTGAATTAGTAATAGAGCTCTCCCATGCTGTGTCATCAACCTCCCAAGCATCCACATGAGTTGTAACTAGCAGAGAAGATTGCACATGTTCAAAGAACTGGGCCCATATTGGCCAGTTGTTCATTGGAAAGAGTAAAATTAAAAGGAGAACTAGCATCTGTTAAATTAAAAAGGAGAACTAGCAATCTGATTTACAATAGAAATGACAGAATCCATAAGAAGTAATGATAATTTTAGTTTATAATTTGTGTTAGCTGAGTAAAGAAGTGTAGTAACATCATTGTGTGTGAACTCCAGATTCTAGAAGAACAGAGCTTAAATGGTATAATAAATAAAAGATTATCATTTGGTGATAATCCACAAGGAAAACAAGCATAAGTGGTGTTTCTGATAAGATTCTTATCAGTGAGTCTGATGAGGAAGAAAATAGGCTTTCTATCTAAAGAGATCAGTATGAATACACAAGGTAACCACCAACCAAATGATAAGTTACTATGATAAGCACATAGCATGCAAGCAAGGGAAGATGAGTTCAAGCAAGTAGTGTGACTTGGTAAGATTATTGTCAAGGATACTAAAGTTCATAATGATCTAAGACTGACATCAAATACATTTCTTTCTTGTTTGATTTAGTTCTAGAAATGATGGCTTTAGTAGTAAAATCTGAAAAAAAAAAGACAAATGCCAGGAAAGGGAAGACAAAGGTCTCAATTTGCAGAGAACATGATGGTTTAGAGAAGGGGCAGGTAGGTGGCTTGGTGGATAGAGAGCCACACCTAGAGTCAGGAAGTACTGGGTTCATATCTGACCCCGGATACTTCCTAGCCCTGTGACCCTGGGCAAGTCACTTAACCCTAATTGCCTAGACCTTACTGTTTTTCTGCCTTTGAACCAATATTTAATATTGAATCTAAGACAAAAAGTAAAGGCTTTTAAAAAAAGAAAACTTAAAAAAAGAATAAGAAAAAAATTAATTGAGACAACTATAGCATTAGTAAAGGAGCATGGTAAAAATATATCTAAAATAATAGCATTTTTATATAGTATTAAAAAGAGTAGCTAATATAAAGAGAAATTCCATCAAAATAATGATAAAAGTTCATAAAGCATCTGAGAGGCAATCTCTCTAGACATTCTCAAGACACACACACATAAATGATTGCAAAACTTGCTTTCATAGAAAAAAATAATTAAATAATTGGAATAATACTTATGGTTAAGCAAACCAATGCAATGAAATGAATTTAAAATAATTTATAGATTTTATGTAATGATTATGTAGATATGTATGCTATATCTATTAAATTAAATCTATTAAATTAACTTATAGATTTAATACTTTGTCAAACTATCAAAGGCTTACTTTATAGGACAAAATAATAATACCATGCATTTGATGGATCAAAAGTTCCTGATTCTTAAGAGAAATACTGAACCAAGTAAGAATGAATCAGAGAGAATACTTCTACACCTCAAATTATATTAACACAGATATCATATAAGGTATTTGAATACAAAAAAATAGATTTCCTTTAAACAGATTAGATAAGCAGGAGTCAGAAACAATGAATTTTAATAACCAAATGTTCAATCAATTCAGGAACTAAGGATGCCTTAACTGACAAGAACTGTTAGAAAAACAAACACATTATTTACAACATCAAGTTGTAATGGTATGAGACAAAAATGTAAAAAGCCACATTATTAAAAATTGGAGGAAAATAGATGGAACATATTTCATAACTATGAATAGGAGAAATTTTAACGAATTAGAGAGGATAATTTTTGGTGTGAGGAAACCAAATAGTTTTTGCACAAATTTAATTTAACTAGGATAAGAAGGAAAACTTTAAATTTTGTAAAAAATAATCTTCATGTCATATTTTAATAAATGAATGACATCTGAGTTACATCAGAAACCAACGAAAGTATGCAATATGAATTCATTCTATAATTGAGTTTATTTTTTTTGTTACTTTGTAAGTTCCATATGTTTAGTAGAGTAGGGACCATTTTATTCATTGTATTTGTATCCCTAGCACCTAGTACAACGTGCACATAGTAGGTCTTTATTGAATACTTGTTGATTTATTGATTACTTTTCTTTCCAAAGTGAGCTAGCCTGACACTGTTCTTACCTTCCAGAAATCTGCAGCATAAGATCAAGGCTGACAACTTTCAAACGATAATTTAGATCATCTCTATTATATCACTACAATTTTAAACTCGTATAAGTAAAAGGAAAAAAAATGCTATTTTACAATGTGGTATCCAGAGCTCGATGCTATGTTTGAGTCTCACCATACTTCACTGAAAGCTCACATCAGAATCTCTCAACACTTTTCATCAAATGGTTACATTTAAAGCCCATTTGTAACACTTTGCCAAGTTTCTCCCTTTCGTGGAATATCTATATTTGCAAACCATTCTTTGCCAGATGTATCAACTTGCATTTTTGGGGCCTGAGTTCATTTTTATCATTTGCTCATTAATCCCATCTTTCTTAAATGTATTTGTATAAGGTCTCTATCTCTCTGGGAATTTTTACAAATCTTTATCTTGACAAATTTTCATATACATCTTTTTAGATTACATTGGGAAATTATTTACCCGGCCATATAATAATCCTTATTTATATATACATATATCAGGAGTTATGAAGAATTCAGTTTATATTCGGCCTTTGACAATTACTTTTAGTATGAATATTATATCTCCTCTCTCTCTCTCTCTCACTCTCTCTCTCTCTCTCTTTCTCTTTCTCTCTCTCTCTCTCTCTCTCTCTCTCTCTCTCTCTCTCTCTCTCTCTCTCTCTCACTCTGTCTGTCTCTCCCCCCCCCCCCCGCCCCTGCCCTCCACTTGTCATTTTAAGCCCTCTCACATCCACACCACTGCCAAACACCTTAACCAAAGCCTTTTATGATGTCCTTTTCTGGCAAAGATGACTCAATAGCATTTCATAAAGAGTTTTAGAAAAAAAACTGGAGATATTTATTCCAGAACAGAAGAAACTTGGGAAGGCTGTAGTCTCGTTATTTCTAAATATTTGAAGAGCAATTACTTTCTGTACCCCTTCTTCCTTGAACCTCTAGTATTTAATATCATCCCCCTATCCAAAGCCTCCATATCAGAAGTCTCCTTATTCCTCCCCCCAACAAAATTCTAAATGCAGTTAGTCTTAAAGCAAAACCAAAGTCATTATCTAACAAAAGTATTTCTTAAGTATGCATGAATGACTAGCATGTATAACTATTTTGGGAGCTATTTGAATGAAAGGTTTTAAAAATCAAAAAGAATTTCTGATTGGGGGAATGAATAGAAAATTTTGGAAAATATAGTAGATAAGTCTTCATGGTTTTATTTCCATCTCTAATTATTATCCAGTAAACATTCAATAAAAATAAAAATTATTATTATTCTCTATATATTTCTCTCTGTCTCTGTCTGTCTCTGTCTGTCTCTGTCTCTGTCTCTGTCTCTGTCTCTGTCTCTGTCTCTGTCTCTGTCTCTGTCTCTCTCTCTCTCTGTGCATGTGTGTGTCTGTCTCTCTCTCGGTCTGCTAATTATTTGATGAAATCCTAGCCATAGTGGATCCTTTTCTCAAAAAACTTTACAACATATGAATAAATTCGAAGATTCATCAACATGTGATAACACAGTTTATTGTACCTAGAATAAACTTAAAAGGAAATCAAATCAAGGACATGTGCAGTGATTTCCTCTACTTGTATTTCTCTCATTTTCCTCCTAGATCTTTGAGTACAAAGGAGGAGAGTACTGACTGAATATGCCTAGAGTTAGTGGAAAGAAATGGGTAGAAGGCATTTCAGATTCGTGCCCTAGATGGGAAAACAGGGGATACGGTAAGGGCACTATATTTCCCACTTAAGATCCATGGATTAAAAAGAAAATGAACTTTGTTAATTCATCAGTCATATGGAATTGCTAGTCATTGGCAGTTTCATTAGCTGAATCATTCCTTCTTCCTACTTTCTCAACATCACTATATCTTTTCAAGGAAAGGTAAGTCTCCTCATGTTGTCCTGTCCTCTGACTGGTGCTGGTCAAAATATCTGAGCTTTTACATCTCATCCTAAGTAACACTGACTATTCTCCCCTCCAATCTTTTCAATGTTAAACCAAATAATAAAAATTAACAATTGATTACATTTATATAGGGCTTTAAGGTTTGTCAAGTGTGTTATAAATATTATCTCATTTTATCCTCTTAAGAAATCCTGGGTAGAAAGGGATATAATTAACTATTTAGGGGTGGATGGGCAGAAGTTGTGACTTGTCCTGAATCATTCAGCTTGTACTTGTAGCTGAACTTGAATTTGGATCTTCTTGATTCCAGACCCATTGCTTTATCCATCATGCCAACTAGTTACTTATATTAAACTATAAGACTTGAACCTTAATTCTAATTATGCAATTAAGTTATGTCCCTGTGTGACTTTGGGCAAGTTATTTAACATATCCTATTCCTCAGTTTTCCTATCTGTAAAATGAGGAATATATGATTACATGAATTGCAAATTCACTTCAAGATCCAAGACTATCATCCTGTGAACATCAAGAAGATAACTGAACCATGATACACTTGCTAGTTGATACTATATTTTAGTATTCTTCATTGCGAATCCTTTACTTTATAATTTGATAGAGAATCATCATCTATGTGGTTCCTTTAAAAAATACACAAATGGAAAATGATTTCTACCCTTCTCTATGTTCCACTACATGCCCTAGAGAGAAACTAAATTCATATTCTCTAGTTTGGGCTGTAATGGGAAAAGGATAGAGAAAGGAGAAGATTTAAGAGAAGTGGAAGGCTGTCTTTAAGGCACATACTAGGAACTCAAAGAAAAGGATTTTAGCAGTTTGGAGGTAGTGACTTCCTGTTGGAGGTTAAGAGCTTCCTGTCCAGGAATGGTGGAGGAAAGGTGGGCTTGTCAGTAGCTCATCTACCTCAACCTGACTATGGAGGAGTATATCCCAAATTCATCTTTGGAGGTACTCCATTTAACTGGGAAAGATCTAGAAAAGGATCTGACCATACCTGCTGTGCTTTTCAGAAGGTTTTATCTAAAAAATCCTGTCAGATCAACTTTGAGGTTTTTACCTCAGAGGTCAGACCCTCTGGGTGAACTTAGCCATTGGAGTTAATTTATAATGGTTTTCTGAGACAACTTTTGGAGAATAAATTTAAACAACTACTGAGGGTCATAGATAGGTAGCTTAGTCAGCTTTGAGGACACCTAGATAGAAATAGGGAGCTGGTAAGTTAGCGGGAAGACCAAAAGTCTCCCTCTTTTGAGGGATGGAGAAGATTATGGGAAATTAGCTAGATCCCTTAGAGTTAGGGACCCCTTGTTCTGATCCTGAGTTTGTATCCTCTCTTAAAAGAACAGAGATGGTGCTTTTTCTGTCACTTGTCTCCAAGGCCTTTGCTCACTGGCCCAGTGAGAGAAAGTGATCCAGTTTCACCCTCACTAACCCGAGGTATTCAGGGGGATCCCTGACTGGATCTACAACTATTTACATCTGTGGGACTCTCCCCATATCATTTTTTTAGGGCTCAAGGCAAGAGCTTTTGCCATACTATTCCATAGTTTTTTCCATCAGTAAAATAGAACACTAAAACTTATTTTACCTAACTCATTATGAAGAAATAACATTGCAAGGTAAAAAGTACTATTTAAATGTATTGCAAGTGTTAGTAATAATTTTAATAAGAAAATTATAGGATCTTTATTTTTGACAAACACAAGATTACTAAAAACTTGTTATTGTTTGTTGTATGTCTGTTCTGTGCAATTGATCTGCTTTTATATTTCTTAGCCAGAACTAGATAGTTTTGATAATTAATGTTTTATAATACAATTAAAATTTTTATGTAACAAAAATACATATATTTTAAAAAGAAAATTATAGGGATGACTTCTTTTTATAGATAATTGAGAAAAGTTAAGTGACTTGCCCAAGTCACATAGGTTGTATATTACAGAACCAGGATTAAAATTCAAGTCTTTTGATTACAAGATTGAGCCACAGGCTGCTCAATGTACAGTTTTTAAAAACCCTTTACTTTTCTTTAAATCAATACAAATCTTTAAATCAATAGTGTGTATTGGTTCTAAGGCAGAAGAGGTGTTAAGGGCTAGGTAATGGGGGGTAAGTGACTTGCTCCAGGTCATATCTAGGAAGTGTTTGATTCTAGATTTGAATCCCAAACCTCTTGTCTAGGCCTGGCTTTCAATTCACTAAGTCACCTAAATGCCCCCTCAGTGTACATTCTTATTGAACAAATTATTTTCTTTTGGGAAATAAGGGCAAAGAGTTGCGGTGAATTTGAAGAAAGTTGCTTGCATTTTATTTTTCATGACATTGAAATCATAGAAAGAGGAGATCAAAAATATTAATCAATACCCTTAATTCCAATGCCCAATTTTTTGGAAAGTTGTGGGCAAGGAGCCAGAGAATGCACATCTGGGCTCCAGGCACAAATAACCTTCAGATTTTCCATACAAGGGAAGAATTTCTTTTGTAGTGGAGATGACTACTATTACCTGATGTTTTGTTACATCTGGTCCCCACTATTTCTGGGGGAGAGAAATGAAACTCAAATTGCTAGGAGGTACTAGTTGGTTGAAGCCACCATATTTCTCTTTTCTATCTTCATTTGTTTTTCTGTTTTCTCCCACCCCTCATGAAAAATATAGGTGGTGGTTGGCATTGAATCTTGATCCTTTGGCTCCAAATCTTGGGCTGTCTTTACAATATATGCCTCTGAAATCCCTTCTGATTCTCTGAACTCTCTGGGATTTAGTGGAGACTAGACATACTTTCTAAAAAGAAAGATTCTGGCTATAGGATTTTAGAGCTGGGTTGGACATTAGATATACTACTCATTTGATATATGAAAAATAGTGAGTTTTTTTATAAGTAGGGGAACTTTATGAATAATTTTGAACTCAATTGAAAATTCTTTTGTGTGTAACACCTTATTCCTTGGCAATGTTTGAGTAAATGAGGCATTACTGTATCTGTTTATTTTGACTTGACTAAAGGGTAAAAGAATTCTTGTTGATATTTTTTCTTGGGAGACAGAATTTAACCTTTGCCCCTTAGATAATATATTTATTAAGGAGGTGTGTTTTTTCTACTCTCTTTTCCATTTATCTTTTTTTCTCCTCTCCTGATATTCTTTTACTTTACTAAAATTTTTTTCTTCTACCTTTCTTTACCCTTTTCTTTCTTTTCTTTTCCTTTTGCTTTATGGTCTTATTCCTATGAACACATTTCAAAGGACTACTATTTTTACTTTGCCAAATTAACTTTCAGGAACACAACCTTCAAATCATAAAACATACTTTTTTTCCTATTATCCAATCATGTGTCAGTTAAAAAGCCATAGAGATGTAAATGACTTTAAAGGCCAGTAAGTCCAACCCTCTCATTTAGCAGATGAGGAAATTGAGACCAAGAAAGGAAATTTGATTTGCCCAAGGTCAAGTACATAGTAAATGGCAGTGCCAGGATGCAAACTATGGTAATATTACTTTGAATTTATCACCTTTTCTATATCACACTTTCTAGTGCATTCTTATGATACAATGTGCATAAATGAGTTTGTAATCATAAAATTCTATTCAGTTTAACAGTAATATGAGGCAGCTAAGTGGAACAGTTAAGTAGATCACATGACTTAAGTAAGAAAGACTTGAGTTTAAACTTTACTTCTTGACTTTTACTAGCTAAATGAACCAAGGCTAGTCACTTACTTTTATTTAGCCTCAGTTTCCTCATCTGCAAAATGAGGAAGTTAGACTTGATGGTCTCTCAGGTCCCTTCCAGCTCTAAATTTATGGCTTTCTATAATTATTGCCTTTACAGAAAATGTAGAATGTATATCAATCACAAAATGAAATGTTGGGAAATACAAATGTGTTTAAAACATCTGCATAGATGATCTTTTTCACTTTGTTTTTCATCTAGATATTTTAGTCTTATGTGTACCCCGTCAAAAATTTCCACTGGTTTTTTATATTCTCTTTGTAAACTTCAGCTATTTTTTAATGTATTTTAACTTATCCTGAAATATATACGTAGTCTATATAAAGTATCCATATCTTAATTCAATGTTAAGAAGAATGCTAGCTCTAAAAGGATTTGTGATTGAAGCTATTTCTGTCACTGATCAACAGCTAGATAAGAGAAATCTAGAAATAACAAATAGAAACAAACCTTGACTGGTTTTCCCCTCTGTTTTATGTTGTTGTTCATTGTTTCATCTAAACAATGTATTTATGAATTCATTTCAAGACATTTTCCCCTAATAGATCATATCCCTTTGTTACCTATTAGGAAACAAAGATGGAAGTTCATTCTTCTTACATGAATACCAGCAAAGTGCATAGGTCAGAAGAATCAATTATCTGGACAATTCAACTATAACAACCTGCTATTTTGGGAGGAAATTGGCCTCTGTTTTGTAGATTAATCATCAATATTACCTGACTTCACTGAATGCTTGCCTGGTTTTTTAACTTCATCTATTTCATTGAATCACATATTCCAGAAAGTTGGAAAAGATCTCAGAAGTCAACTTATACCCAGTTCAAGAATGGCAACCCCTCCACCCCCCTTACAAAATCTCCAAGTAATCATACTTTCTCCATTTAAGGAACTTTAGTAGCAAATAACTCACTACCCTTTGAGGTCATTCCTTCCATTTTTGAACAGCTCTACTTGTTGGTAAGTTTTTCCTTAACTTTGGCCAGAATCACAGTCTGTCTTCCCTCCGTCTTCCCTCATTTCTCCTATGCTAGTTTTACTCTTTGGGTCCAAAAAGAACAAGTTTCATTGCTCTTCTGCAGGATAAAATTTCATATTTAGAATGATTATTGACATTGCAAATTCTCTCATTGTATTCTGATGCAGATTGTGCCCTTCACCCACTAGTAGTTCTCTTAATAAAAGAAATATCTTGAGGAAGATAAGAGTGTTGGGAAGATTATCTATGGAGAGTTTATGAGAGTAAGACAAGAATCACTTAAGTTGCATAGACTATTATACATTTTCCTTAAGTAATGATGAATCTGTTACATGTCCACAACCACATAAATGAATCCATTTTGACATCAACTTTCCTTCGGAAAATACCTGTAAGTTTTCCCTCTTTCTTTGTCTGAGTGGTATCCTCCAAGCAAAACCTGTTATGCAACTGTAAATATCCCTATTCCAAATCTGACTGTGATTGATTGAATTCAGTTCTTAAATTGCTTCCTTATCATAGATTAGAGCTACCAGGAGGGAACATCAATCTTTCAGCACTTTAAAAGCAAGTCCTATTTATCCATAAACATTTTTTCCATCTGTTAATCAGATGTTCAATCTAATTGTCAATACGTGATATTGTCAAGATAGAAAAAGGATATTTATTATAACAATCTGCTCTAATCTCATGAAAATTAATCACAAATAATGAACACAAAATATAACTAAACATTTTCTAACTGGAGATCAATTAATATTACATTCCTATGCTCTTAACAAATAGAAGAGACATATGAACACAAAATGAATTTGTCATAGTTCATCCTAAATTGAAATTGTTTTGACCTATCAACACAAAAGAAAACTATGTCTTCTAAAAAAGGAATTTATTGGCACACTTTGTTTAACAACAGATATTGTCCAGGATACATCTAAACAACTTCCATCCCTTTTAAAATTATATTCACTGAAAATAGTAGATTTATCACTTCAAAATCAAAAAAGGGATGACTTTTAAAGTTGTATACTGTAAAAATGGAGATTTGAACCCCAAACTTCAATTCCCAGAAGTCCTTGGCCACTTTCCAGAATGCTTTGTAACCTCACCTGAATTCCCACCTGGGCCAAGAACAGAAATTGTATTTAGGCTGACTCTCCGCCTACTTTGGGGCTCTCGCTCCCTGCTTCCACTTCCAAGTACATGCATCTCTCAAGACGTAAGTGTAAGAGAAATTGAATGGGCCTTTCTGCCCTCCTAGGCACATGCTTTCTTATTTTGTATTTTCCTTATTTCTTAATCTTTAATAAACCTCATAAAAATATAATAATTTTAGCAGAGAAACTAATTTTCACTGTTACAATACTAGTATCACCTATCAGTATATTTGGCCAGAATTCTGTTTCCTCTACTTTATTGACTTTATTGATATTGCTGTGATTATTGTGTACTGTTTATTGTTTTGTTGGCTCTTATGTTTTTACTATGCACCATTTATTTCCAGAGATGAATTCAAACACTTTGCGATGGGCAGAAGCTACTTAAGAAAGCTGAAATGTGAACATATTAAAATAGCTATCCAAAAAGTTTCTAAAATAACCTCAATTGGTTTTTCAAGTTCCTAAGTATTTTGTTGAGTCTTATTAAACTTTGATGACATCTTGTAATCCACCAATTGTTTGTTGAAAGGAAAATTCTCATTGTCCTTACTCAAAAGGTTAAAAACATTTACTCCAGAGTATATACATATGCCTCACTTTTCCTTTTTAAAAAAATATGGAATGTTTAGTATGAACTCAGAATTCTAGGGTTAAAAGGGCCTTATTGAATCCAACCATTTGAACTGAATCCAATACTTTCATTTTTCAGATGATATGAAGGTGTCTTCTTAGCCCAGAAAACCTCTAACAAAAACTTGTATAGACTTAGAAGTGTTTAACTTTGGCAATCAGTAATTTATATCATATGGGGGAAAATAGAATTACAATGGGTATATGATTATATATGTTTTGGTGATGAGAATCAGATGAAGATGTTTCTGTCAGTAAGTCTGTTGGGCTTTAGGTTTCAAATTTGCTATTCAGTTTCAGCTGGAAGAGGTCAATGAGTGGATTTGCAGTCAAAGACCTTGGTTTGTATTCTTACTTAGCCACTAAATTAATTTTCTTAGGCAAGCCTGTTCACCTATTTTGGGCCTCAGTTTCTTTTCCATAAATTTTGTGGTTTGTACTAAATGACCTATAAGATCTCTTTCACATCTTAGTCTATGAACCCATGGACATTTATTTGGTCATTGACTAAATGGTATCAAATGTAGCAGGTCATACAATCTTTGCTTTTCTAAGATATGCCAAAATGATGAAAAGATTTTTAAAATAACATTGTTTTGTCATATATCTTCTTTTTTCATATTAATAGAAGCATAATAGATTCTGCTCTAGCCCCTTTCTTTAAGTCTGTGTTTTTCTGTTCTTGAAAACAATATATTATTAGGTTCCATTTTTAAATCCACTTCCATTTTATGGGGGTTAAGTTCAGCCTGTTCACATTGAGAATTATGATTACTATGTATTGCCTTCTCTTATTTTTCCCCTTTATCCTTCTCTCTTTTTCTTCTTACCCTGTTCTTCCTCAAAAGCCCATTTTACTTCTGACCCCTGTCACCCCCAATCTTCCTTTCCTTCTATCACCCTTTTTTCTCTTGTCCCCATCCTTTCCTATTTCTCTGAAGATCAATATAGTTTTATATATCCAACTGAATGTATATGTTATTCCCTCTTTGAGCCAATTCCAATGAAAATAAGGTTCAAGTATTACTCAATGTGTATCTTCCCCTCCACTGTAAAAACTCTTCTTTTTGTACCTCTTTTATGTGTCATAATTTACCTCATTCATTGAAACTACATGTGACTGTTTTGACTTCATTGTCTTTTTCTGGGTTTATGACTTGACCTTTCTTGTCACCTTAGGAACTTTTTATAGTCAGGTTCTTCTTTTATTGTTTGCTAATTTCCCAGTCTATTTCTTGACATAACTTTATGTTAAAGTTAGGCTCTGCTGCCAGTATGGAGTGGACACTGTTAAAGCTTCATAGCATTATTGCTTCTGTTTTTAGGACTAGCTCTGAGCATGTACAGGGTTGTTGTTTTTTCTTTTATTTTCTGAAGAGCTATAATCTAAGGAGATGTGTGGTCACTGCTCTTTTGTTCTTGGGTTCATGAATAACTAGAAGCACTCCCCTGCCCTAAAACTGTGAACATATCTTCTTTATCCCTACTGCTATAAGCATTAGTGAACTAGTGTTCCCCTTAGCACTAGTGCTGTGACTTTTGCCCATTGTACAATGGGCAATGAAACCAAGTCCTGTACCTAATGCCAGAAAAGGTCCCCCTGTTATCTCCTTCTGACCTATTGTCCAATCATTCCCCTCCTATCTGTGGGTTGAGAGCTTTTGAAGCTTCTGCTGCTACTGAACTGCTTCCAGGGTCTGCTGAACTCCAGTGTACTTGGTCTGTGCTAGGTTCCAAGTCTGACCATTATTCAGATGAGACAGATCTTTCCTACTGCTCTGCTAAGTTGCACTGGAATGGAAAATTGTTTTATGTTGAACTTTGGTTATTTCTCACACTCCACATTTTGATTTGAGGTGTTATTTTAAAGTTGTTTGGAGTAGAATTTGAGGGAAGCACAGGTCAGTACCTGCCTTTACTCTGCCATCTTAATCCATATATCTTTAAGTGTCTGAAAAATATCTCCACCTGCGTCAGACACTATTTCTAAAATCAAATTCATCATCTTCTCCCTTAAACTATTTTCCCTATCTCTGTACTCTCAAACTTAAGGATTACTTTCCATTCCCACTGCTCTGTATATCATCTTAGTCTTTATAATATCATATGTGAGAATAGGTTCTAAGAAGCTTTAAATGCTCCAAAAATGGGGGTGGAGGAAGGATTCATATGATTGTAGGGGTAACAGGTAGCCACTGGTGTTTATTAAGTTTTGTCATGATACAGTCAGATCTGTGCTTTAGGAATATCACTGGTAGATATTTACAACATGGATTGAAGAGGAAAGAGAATTGATTGAAATATGATGCCCTTAAGAAACCATTCTACTATGTGCTGGTCAGACCACATATGTAGAATAAAGCACAGTTCTGGAAATAGCATTTCAGGAGGGCATTAGCATAATGGTATGACAACTAGGCTGACATAGACTTGAACCAATTGTAATAGTAAAGGAAGTTGAAATAACTATGGATTTTGATCCTGGAGAAGATAGCATGTTGAAAACATGCAATAGGTGCCCCTCTGTGCCAGCCTGGAGGACAGAACTAGGACCTCTATATGGTGTTACCAATAGGCAGAGTATGATTCCATAAATGAAAAGTGCTTATGAATCTTGTCATTGCCTCAGATTTGATCACTCCTTTGTGCTGCTGTGTATTTCTTACTTGCACTGAAACATAACCATAATTTTTCATGTCCCATGCAAGCTACAAATATATGGCTTGAGCAAATAGCACAAATAGCAATCTCAAACAAATTTTTAAAGAATTTTTTAAACTAAAGAAAAATTGGAAGAGGAGATGTAGCCAGTGATGCCAGGACAATCATTGAGATATTGATGTTGTTATTCACCCACTTTTGAATACCAATGATATCATCGTGAGTGATATCTTGACTTGTATGTGAATTGGATTTTAGTGAGGCAAACAGCCTAGTTGCAGTGGATGAACTTGGCATCTTCAATGTCTTACCAGCTTTAAGTTCCACATTGCTTGCTTCACTCACCTTCATGGCTGTTGGAACAAATTGTTCTCATCTTCTTATTTCACATCAAACCACTTGTGCACGGCTGAGAGAGACTGGGATGGGGCAGGGAACCAGCAAAGAATAACAATGGAACAGAGAGCCAAATAAAGCATAGGAAAATTTAACTCCTAGTCTTTGCCTCTCTTTGTAACCCTAACCAGGGCAATACTATAGGTTATCTGAATGTAAAACAGCATCTTAGAACTCTGATTTTTTTCCCCCTTGTCTGTAAGGTCTCTTTCATGATAGTATAAGAAGTCTAGGGAATCATATTGGTTCCTTTGGGAAGTCAGGATATTGCAGATAAAGAAAAATGATGATATTCTTAACCATGGGCTGGCTTAGGTACTTTGTAAATTATGAAATTAAATAAAACCTATTTCAAGTTTAATCCCTTGGCAGCTTGAGTTTTTTGTAAGGGATCTGAAGGCCAAGTTTTGGAGGCGTGCCAGATATTCACATTCTGGGGTGTAATGGATGGGAGACAGATGAATATAGAGAGGAAAGAGAACCACCCCACAGAGAACATTGGGTGGGTGCATTTGTACTGAGAGTCATTGAAATAAAGGTTACATAAGAAAGGCCCATCTAATAATTACAACTGCCTACAAATTAAATGAACTGCCTGTGAGGTATTGAATTCTCAGCCCTTTAGGACTGCAAATAGCATAAAGATGTATTCTTGTCAGGGATACTATAAAAGGGATTTATGTTTTGGGTTAGGGGTTGAAAGAGCTGACCTTTGCAGGATTTTCCAGTTCTAATATTATATGATATACCCTTTACTAATCTGTACACTAACCCCTTAGATGTCTGGAACCAATTTGATCATCTTCTGCATATTACATTCCCTAAATGTCCATCATCTCACATAATAATTTTGGGAAACTTGACCTTTAGTATTGACAAGGGTCTTGCCAAGAATTGATCTTCTACGAATCCAGTTTGAGAATACTGCTTCCCCACTAACCACCTCTCTGGGGATTTTTTGAAGTAAAGGAGAAAATACTTCATCAAAGTCATTTATCATCACAGTCTCATGATATTAAAATGCAGTCTCTAAATAAGTGTAGGGGAAATTCCCCATATATTTCTAACCAGGGGGTCAATGCAGTTGACTGAAAATAAAATTCTTTATTGCTTATCTTCTCCCTAGAGATTGACATTATAGACTATGCTGAAAGTTACAATTTTCCTCCTTAAATTAATTCTGACCCTGAATATCACTGATCCCGAATGTAACTTCACACACAATTGGAAGGATGATAATTTGGAGATGAAGGAGTTAAGTTCCTTCTCCTGAGCACTAACGATTTGATAAAACTCTGTTTGCACTGCCAGAAACTCAAAGGGATTGAAAAGAACACTGTACTTAAAATCAGGATTCAAATTTCCATTCTTCCATGTTCTAGAAGACAAATTTCTTCTTCTTTCTTGACCTCAGATTCCTCATCAATAAAATGAGGGAAATGGATTAGTTGTTCTATGAAGTCCCTTCTAAAATTCTATGATTTGTTAATGCATAACAAACAGTGGGTCAAGTTAAAAACTTAACTGACTTCTTCCTGCCTGGGAAAAGCAGAACTGGCTATTCCATTTTGAACTTCACATTGATATATTGTTTTAAGGCTAACAAAGTACATCCTTATATCAATCCTGTAACCTAAGAAGTCTATTATTATTCTGCATAGCTTGTAAATATTAGAGCTAGGATTTGGAACCAGCTTTCCTGACTCCAAGTCCTCAGTGCTTTACTCTATGTCAAACTATGTATTGGGGGTTAGCAAACATTGACCCAAACTCAATACTTTCCTCCATATTCTCCCCCAAAGCTACGAATAATGTTGAAACAATAATGAATAATGATAATGAAAAAAATAGAAATCATTTGAAGCCACCCTCAATTTTATTAAGTTCAGATGCTTTTATAATTGAATTCCCCACCCCCATAAAAAAACCCTCTATTATAAAATCTAATGGATGACTTTGGCCTCACCAGCCAGGGTCATCAAGATTCAATAGGAGTCAGAATGACCTGGGTTTGAAAACTACTTCAGAATAGCCAAATTTCTATGAGTGCTAGTTTCCTCACCTGTAAAATGGGGCTTATAATAGATCTTATGTTGTGAGGCTTGAATGAGATAGTGTATGTAAAGAGCTTAGCAAAACTTAAGAATTATGATGTAAAACATGCATTATGTAAATGCCTGGTATCTTAATTCCCATCCTGATTCAGTTATTAATAGGTGAACCAGGGGGCAGCTAGATGGTTCAGCGGATTGAGAGCCAGGTCCTAGAGGTGGGAAGTCCTGGGTTCAAATTTAGCCTCAGACACTTCCTAGCTGTGTGACTCTGGGCAAGTTACTTTATACCCACTGCCTAGCTCTTACCACTCTTCTACAAGCAGAAGAGTGGTAAGAGCTAGGCAGTGGTTCCAAGGCAGAAGGTAAGGGTTAAAAAAAAAAAGATAGGTGCACTAATTTATTTTCAGGGTAAAGCCTTTTCATCTAAAGGAGTGTGCAACTTTTAAGTTTTTTTTTTTAGGTGAAAGGGAATATCCATGGCTTTATAAATCTATATTATTTACATTAAGTCAATGATGGCAAACCTTTTGGAGACCGAGTGCCCAAATTGCAACACTTATGCTGCATGTGAGTTTCCTGCCTTACCTCAGACAGGGGAGGGAGGAAGTGCTTCAATTGGGCTGTTGGGCAGAGGAGCAGGTGATGGGAGAAACGTCCTCAGCTGCAGCTGTGGTGGAGACAGGGTGAGAAGCAGCCCTCTCTGGCACCCATACCATAGGTTTGCTACTATGGGCTCTCCTTGAAGGAGAATATTGTATTTGCATAGGTTCCTTTTAAAATGGAAGGATGAGCTATAGGAGCACTGAAAAACTGAAATCCATCATGACACTTCTGATTGGCTGGGAGCATGCCATTGCATCACAGATGAATTACCTTCATGCAATGCCTCTAGCTAGACTAATCCTAAATCTGCAGTGGAAGCATTTTGGGTCAAATGGAAGCAGCAAGCTCTGGCATCCTAGTATTAAAAACCAGAGGCCAATTTAGCCCAGGGAAATCTCATCTGTCAGGAAGGTTCAGCAATTTTTGAGCACCTAGTTTTTGTTGAGTAATATTTATTTAGATACCTTTGGATACCTTAAGGCTCTACTTACTCCTTTTACTTATAAAAGCATATTTTTTCCCTAGAATTAAATAACCCTGCTAAGGATACTTATGGTTTGCAGTGCTAGTAGGTAGGAAAAGGAGGAAAAGACTAATTGAGTGTAGAGCCAGGGTACACAGATAGAGGAGCACCAGGTCCTTTTTGGGATTTTTTTATGATCATATTATGCCAGAGTAGTTGGTTAGATTAGCTGCACTGAAAAAAATAGCAAAAGTTATTTCATATATGTATATATTTCAAACTCAAATTTCTTCAATCACAACAGAGTAGGAAGAATGAAGCCCCAAGGCCACAAGAAAAATTCAGGAAGATCATGTCAGCAAATGTACCAATTCCCTGGGAAGCACTTTTTTCCACATCTGAGGCTCACAAACTCAAGCACAATCCTTTGCATGTCCTCTTTCCAAGATAGATAGTGCTGAACTCTGGATTGTAATCAAATACTTTAAAAATATTGTTATTTTTGTTTTTATATTACCTAAATCTGCCCCTTTATTGTTTCTTTTATCTGTCCCAGAGAACCACTCCTTATAATATTTTTTCAAGTAAGAAAAAAAAAGAGATGGGAAAAAAATTACATTGAAAAAATGCTTTGAAAAATTCTGACATTATATCCGGTGTTGCACACTCTGGAATCCCCACATCTGCAAAATCAACAAAATACTTCTAACAAATAGTTGAGAAGATTCACCATGCAATCTTGAGGAAGTGGCTGGATTTACCTGCCAGTCCACTTGCAGACAGCATTTGTTTTTAAGTTGGTTAACCCTGTGGAAGAAGGCAAATCTCAATCAGAATTTCACAGTGGAATAACATCTCTTCCTCATTCATGTCCAGCATTGAGAGGCATGAATCTTGCTTTAAACCACAGTATGTATTACTCAGACTATAAACATTTGTTAATCTTCATTCATTATTGGAAGCTTGGGAAGCAGCTCTGTAGAGTGAGATAGCACTCTGAACTGAACTCTAGTCCCAGAATCTTTGTCTCCTGGGTGACTTCTGGCAAGTTATTTAACTTTCCTAGACCTGTTTCCTAATAAATCTAAATAAAGGGAATTGATCTAACGGGCTTCTGAGGTACCTTTCAGTTCTAAATCTTTAATATCATTGTAAAGTCATTCTGGGCTCATTCATCCAACTCATTCTTGGGCTTGAATTTGACTGGGTGGCTAACTGCTGTTCTCATTGTTCTAAAGATAATACTGAGGTTTTGAGAATTCTAGTACTCTTACTTTTGAGCCCTGATTTGATGTGCCCCAGCATATTTTAATCATTTGATCTTTTCCCAATATAAGTTAGCATCAGTTTATTAAAGAGATATTTACTGAAAAAAGTCATAGTATGGCTGAAGTACACAGACATTCCTCTTTCTCTTCCATCTCCCCTCTCCAATAAATACATTCTCAAAAAACAAACAAACACCATGTCACAAGTACACATAGAGATTGGGGGAGAGTAGGCTTGATTTTCAAGAGTACATATGGAGAAGGGAAAACTTACAATTGCTGGTTATATAGAAATCGTATTCTCTTTTCGTGAAGTCATCATGAATTTTCCCTTACTTGTGTATAGGACTCTACTGTTCTGGAGGGATCAATGCTTTGTAGAGTTCTCATGCTTCCTTTCCTCTCTGTCTTGTTTCTTCTCTGCTCTTTGCAGCAGACATATTTATTGACACTGATGAGAAGCTCAAATCTCTCAACCTTTTAAAGTTCACAAGATTAACCTCTGTTTGAGGTTATGTGGAAGAGTTAGACTATTTCCAATTAATTCCCTCTCAGGGTTTGGCTAAAACTTCTCTACCACCAGGCTGCTATTAGAATACCAGATTCTGCACTGACTTTATTCAAATCCCACAACACATGAATGATTTTTATCAAGCAATCACAATCTACTTTTTTTGTAGATATGTCATTTCACTCAGTGGCCTAAAACTTTTCATTCCTTCCAAATTGATGGAAGATTTTTTTTTGCATCAGTTTCTACCTTTGATTGATTGATTAGTGAGTGATTCAATGGAAGTATTTAGGAATTGTTCACACCTATTTTACAGCCTTGATTGATTCTGTAGCTCAGTCAAAGAAGTGTTTTTATCCCTCATTCCATAAAGGTATCAAGGGAGTACAGATTCTTATTAGTTACATTAATTGGAGTCGGGCTGATTGATTGAATCACTAGTCTCTGATGCTCAGCTTGAAAGGACTGCATCTTGAACTATAAATGGATATAGCACTTGCCATGATTCACTTAAGACATCTGATATTTGAGAGCCATGTTGTAAAGGACAGAGAACACAATTTGTATTATGGAAGACCCGTGGTAAAGTTCTGCCTCTGACATATTCTGGCTCTATGACCCTAGACAAACAAATTCTCAGTACTTCCACCCCAGGCATGTCTCTAAGCCTATAAATTATAGGGGAGTTGCAAATCTGCATTGGAAGAATGATTTTTTTCATGGGCAGTTCCCTATATCAATAACATCATATGTATAGTGCAGCAACTCAAAAAAAAGTAGTTAACCATATTCCACAAGCTCTATTTGTATAGTGAGATCATTAAGCAGAGAATCAGTAGGGTGCAGTGGACCAAGAATTAATGATCTTCAGATGAAAATTCACATTCTTAAGTTTATAAGCTATTTGGCTATGAGGAAGCCACTTAAATTCTCTGAGCCTTAATATTCTCATATATGAAATTGAAATAACAATACTTGGAGACCTGTAGAATAATACCTATCAACCAGCAAAATATGTATTAAGTTATTCATTAACCTATTGTTTATTTATCATTTTAACACACTGCCACAATTTATTAGTTATGTA
Organism: Monodelphis domestica; assembly: GCF_027887165.1. Lineage (NCBI taxonomy): Eukaryota > Metazoa > Chordata > Mammalia > Didelphimorphia > Didelphidae > Monodelphis > Monodelphis domestica. The sequence continues at coordinate 319,877,938 of NC_077229.1, read as the reverse complement.
TTCACACTTTGTTTGTTAACCTATTGTGTTCCAGACACTGCTAAATTTGGGGGATACAAAGAAAACAGCCAAATATCCCTTTTCCTTAAGGAACTCAAGTGATAATAGGGGAGAGAGCACATCTACTCTGAATATAGTTATATATATATATATATATATATATATATAATGTATTCAACCTAAGTACAAAGTAGCCATAGAAGGAAAGGCACTGACATTCTGGAGGCCTGTGAAAAGGCCCTTTCAGAATGTGGTTTAGAGTTCCAGGAGGCATGTAAGGAATGAGATCTTTTGGATATAGGGAGGGAATAGCCAATGCCAAGGGATGGAGATTCCCAATGAATTGTCTACTATGAATAACAGCAACAAGTAGACCAATATGGCTTGACCATAGAGTATATATGTACAGGAGTAATATGTAAGATGATTAGAAGCCTGGAATGTTGAACTGAAGAAAGTAATAGGAAACCTCATTACAGCGTAAGTCTCAAATTAGATCATGTATAGAAAGGGGTATATTCACGTCACTTATTACTAACACAAGATAGCGAAGTGTCCGTGATAAAGGTGACCTAAAAGTGTTCCTGAAACTTCCTGGAGTTTCTAACTGGTTTGAATCTAATTAATGTACTGACAAGGAAAAAAAAAAAGATGTTTCAATCTTTGAAAGTGCTCATATAAAAGATCTAAAGGTAGACCAAACTTTTGGAAAGCATTGTTTTTATAAGGAGATTTTAAATTAAATGAGCTAACCAGAGCCACATCAGTGAGTTAGTGAAAGGGTTGAGGACAGGACTCATGTTCTTTGACATGTGGTCTAGCTCTCAGATTCTTCCCCTGCTGACTCACTGTGTGTTCTTAGGAAATCACTTCCCATATTTTCATTTTATGGGAAAGTTACATTGAGCCCATATTATAATATGCTTGGAGAATTTGAAATCCCCTGAGGGTAGAAGTTGTCTCTTTATACTTGTTTGCAGATGTCTTGATGTCAGTCAGGTTTGAAGAGGACACTACTGATTGGATGTCTTACTGTGATGTTGAAGCTACTGGTCCTTTTCTAGAGTGGGTAGACATGAAAATAATGGGATAGTTCTTTGATTTCCAGGCAGTTAGCTTCTAGAGAGCATCAATGAATGGGGCTCAAATTTTTGTTTCAGACCTTAAAACACTTCAGGCAGCTTCCCATTTTCTTTTCATAGCTCCCTTTCCCCACAACACTCCTTGATACCGTTGGGTACATTATGGAGAAAGTTTCAATTAGGTGCTAATGGCTTGAAACACCTGTCTTTAACATCTGTTAATCACCCTTTTAACCAGAAGTGTCTGCTCCGGGCCCAGGATACTTCCTAAACAGAAACAGTAATAGCTGGAAATGGGGTGTAGGGGAGGGGAAACAGCTGGAATGGCACTAAGGAGAAGGAATCTGCTGTGAATTTTCTAAAATGGCAAATCAGAATGGTTTGCTATGTTGTAGCATCTGAGTCTTTCTCTTTGTGTAATTATGCCTCTGGGCAATCATTTCAAGAATTATTTAGGTAAAATAGGCTCTCGTTTGGGCAAGGTTTCCAAGAATACATCAAGAGTAAGGCAGAGAGGGCATGCTTATCTAATGACACATAGGCTAGGAGGAAAATACTAGAAAACAGTCAGAATTTAAAAATATCTTAAGAGTATTGAGCAGTGGTCCAAATGAAGTAAGATTAAATTATGTGGTTCAAGGTAAATTTTTATATTTGAATTCAAAATATCAACCGCCTAAGTATAGAATGGAATATCAGAAAGCAGAGGCCCATTATACTCTGCCCTGAAGTATTGTGTTCATATCTGAGAAACATTTAGTAAGGAAGGAAGGAAATGGGAAAAAAGGACATTCAGAGGAGGGCACCTGAGAATATGAAGGATCTGTAGGTTATGCCAAATGAAGCTCAGTTGAAGGGATTGGAGATCGTATGGAAAAGAGAAGACTTGGGTGGGAAGTCACATTAACTTCAAATATTCAAAAGGTTTTAAAGGAATATGGATTTGTTTCTTTTTGACCCAGAGGGAAGCACTAGAGCAATAAGTGGAAGTCACAAAGAAACACATTTAGATTTAATGTAAGGAAAGTCCTCTTAATCTTAAAGTAAGATGGCCTGACTCTAGAGGTAAGCAAAGCATGAATGATTACTACTCATGTACTGATTGAAGGAAGTTGTTTGCAGGGATAGGTTGGATTTGGAAGTCATGAGATTAATTCCATCTCTCCATGATTTTGTGATTGTGAACACTGCAGGATTCTATTGATCTTAGTCTTGGTGGCTTCTGAAGTTTGCTTCTCCTTCCACATGACATTTTATCTCTCATCTCTGTGCCTTTGCAGTGACATTCTCCATGTTTGGAATTCATCCCTCCTTAGTCTACCTCTTAGAATCTCTCACCTCCTACAAAGCTTAACTCAAGCACCACTTCCTTTATAACACCTTTTTTTTTTATGTCTCCGTAGCAACTGCTAATGTTTGTAAAATGGAGATTTGAACCCTAGACTTCAATCCCCAGAAATCCTTGGTATTTCCCAGAATTCCCTATAATCTCACCTGAGTCTCCTCCTGGGCAAGATCACAATGAGTATTTAACTGGCTCTCTGCCTCACACAAGTCTCTCTACCTCAGTCATTGCAATGGTGTAGTAAGCTAAGGGTGGGGGTTTTGAATGGGCTAATCAGCCCTAGGCACATGGTTTTTCTATTTTGTATTTTCCTTATTCCTTGATTTCTAATAATCTTTAATAAACCTCTTAAAATATATTTCTATAATTAGAAACTAAACTTAATTTTTACATGTTTTCCATTGAAATTACCTCATATTTCCTTTGTGTATATTTTATATTTGTTTCCATGTATACAAGTTTTCCCTATGAAAATGTAAACTACCTGAGGTCAAGGACAATTTTGCTTTTGATTTTATTTTATTTTTGTCTTTGTATACCTAGCACTTAGCACAGTGCCTGCCTGATACCTGGTAATTATTTGATCAATGCTTATGAAATGATTCTTTACTTTAATAAAAACTCTCATTTCTGAATTCTCCACCATTCCTGCAGCCATAAAATGACATGACATGACAGATGAGACTCAATGACCTTTTTTTTTGGCCATAATTATTTCTGATGTACTTGTTACAGGCCAACAAATAGCCAAGCTAAGATCTTCTTCAAGGATCATATAAATTTCAATTTACTTTTATCTTTTTAAAGAAATGTTTATTAAAAGCTAAATTGCATATCAATACATCCCAATACTCATGCTCAGTAATTATTTACATGTAAATTTCTTTTTTTAACATTCATTTCTTTTTATTTTTAGTTCCAAATTCTCCCCCTCTTTCTAGCCCCTTTTCACCCTTTGAGAAGGCAAATATGATACTTATTCTATGTGTGAAGTCATGTAAACAAGAAAAAGAAAGTGAAAATAGTGTATGTAAATATGCTTCAATTTGCATTTAGAGTTTTTCAGTCCTCAGTCTGGACATTTTTCATTATGAGTCCTTCCAAAATGTGGTGGATCCTTGTATTGATCAGAGTAGGTTAGTCTTTCACAGCTGATCATTGCACACTATTGTTGTCACTCTGTACAACATTCTCCTGGTTCTGCTCACTGCACTTTGTAGCACTTTTTATGTCTACCCAAGTTTTTTGTGATCATCTTGTTTGTCATTTTTATGTCACATAGTATTCTATTACAATCACATGTTAGAACTTGTTCAATCATTCCCCTGTTACCAGCATTGCAACTGTTATCAACAATCCAAGGATCCAGGTCTACTTGAAGGGACTCATGATGAAAACTGCCACTGAATGAATTGATGGAGCCTGAATGCAGAAAGAAGCATGCCATTCTTCACTTTATTTCTTCCATGGATTTTTCCTCTAATCAAAATGATATGTGTCTTATTTTAAAACATGGAAACATATATTGTATGATAACATTAGAACAACCTATTTCACAATGCCTGTCATCTTGGGGAGAGAGGAAGGATGTAAGGAAGGGAGAGCATGGATCACAACATGTCATAAATCAATTATTGAAAATTATATGGACATGCAATATGGAAAAAAAATTAAAAGCAAGGACAGTATTGCTATTACTGTGTATAATATTCTCCCGGTTTTGTTCATTTCACTGTGCATCAATTCATGTCAGTTTCCCCAGGTTTTTTCTGAAACCACCTCCCTTGCCATTTCTTATAGCACAATAGTATTCCATTGTAATCAGATACAACAACTTTTTAAGCTGTTTCCCAAATGATGGGCATCCTTTCAATTTCCAATTCTTTCCAACAACAAAAAGAGCTGCTGCATCAATTTTAATTTAATGACTCAATTTTAAAAAGTTTTCACAATAATTAGCAAGGCAGAGACAGAGACAGAGGCAGACACAGAAAGTGACAGGATGGGGAGAGATAACACAGCAAAGTAGCATCAAAATTTGAATTACTTTCATAACTATTTGGGACAATGTCTTCATTCTTAATTGGCCAGTTTTGAAGTCTAGAAGGCCAGATGATAGCAATCCTATTGTCATTTTCACATTCTTTTAGAAATTATACATTGAGCAAAATGTATGTGCGATTAAAGTAGAGGGGAAACAGGCGACTGGAGACAAAAGTGCTAACATGCCATTTGAGTGGAAACATATGTTCAAGTGGAAAATGGCCACGGGGGGAAAATAGGAGCTGGAAGACAAGGAGGTTGGGAATGAATGACATGGAACAAGCAACAGGTATGTTTGGGCCCTTATAAACTTTGTGGCATTTTCCCTCAATTATTTCTTCATTATTTCCATCTCTAGGAGGAATCAATTGAAATAGCATATCTGATCCAGGGAAATGACAGGCTTTCACATGGTGGCTATGAATAGTGACTCTAACATTCTACAAATCAAGCCTCTGCACTTGGAATGGGAATTCTCACTGGTTGATGTGTGGAACTTTGTCAAAGCTGAATGTGGTTTCTAGGATAATTCATAGCTGCAGCTGTCGCCACCAGATGGGTCGATGTCTGAGTTTGGTAGAGAAATGGAGTTTGTCGGGGCTGATAAACAGTGTTGTTTTCCAGTTGTCTGGTATAATGGAAGAACATTTTATTCAATTTGTTTTTAGTGGGTGGTAGAGGAATAACACAGATGGGCAGGGAACCTGGAAGAGGAATCAAGTATTATCTCTTCAAATTTTCCCACAACACATGAATGAAATCGGTCAAATTGGAAAAAAAAAGAAATATTGAAGACACATAAAATAACCTCCCCCCACTGTATACTTTGTTTCTTTGCAGCTCTAAATCTAAAATATTTGTCATAGCCAAACATATTGCATTCAACTTCTGCCAAGTAGATAGCCCAGGGCAAACGGAAGTGACAGGGAGGTAAATTCATTCATCACCCTTCCCCAAATTAAGTACTCTCATCAGTTACTGCAACTTACCCTAAAGAAAATTAGTTGAAAATAAAAAAAAAATGGGGCTTTTAAGATGGAAAAGAGGTTTTCTTTTGTCTTGGTCATTTTAATACTCAAGTTTACTACTGGATGGTCTGGTTAATTTATCCCAGGAGAAAAATGAGTAACATAAGGAAGGAGCCTCAGAAGAAAATAGCTGGACAAAAAGATACAGAAAATGTACAAATGTACCTTGCCTTTCAGCAATGAATCTTTAAATAGACTTTAGAAAACGAGCATGTCTCAGTCTCTGCTGAAATGAAACAGTCAAAAAATTAACAATGGAGCTAAATCACCAACTTGAGATGGTACCACTATGATGATATTCAAATTATGAACAACAGAATCTTTAACCAGCAATCAAATGTTAGTAATAAATCGTTGTTCTTATTGTTTGCCTTTGGGAAGAAAAGTTTAATTTTATTCCAAATAGAGTTTATAACATCAACAACTTACTGGTATCTTATACAAAGGTTATCTCACTAGCCAGATCTCAGAATATACACAAAAATAACTTTTATGGTCTTAAGGATTTGTCCCAACCTTGGCATGGGGCAAACCACCAAAAATTGGTCTTATTTAGATGGTTTATGGCCTAATGACAAGTGAGGTGACTACTGTTATTTATGATTCTACTTTTTTTCCATTTCTACACTATTTCTACAAAATTAACTTCTTTCTCCCCCTTTCCCCTATCAATTCTTGTTATATTTGTCCATATTTAGCATTCTAGTCTTTTTACTTAGTTGAATATTTTAAATTTGGCTTCTTGAAGCTTTACATTAAAACAAAATTTATATTTTTTCACCTTTATTCACTATTTTGGTCACAAACATTCATCCATCCCTGATATGTGGTCCTAACCCTTCTCTGGGCCTCCTTTTTCCCCTAATGTAACTTAAAAACACATTTTCCCCCCTTTAACTATCCTAGATTTCCTTAACAAGTTCAGCTGGTGATCATCTTTGAAATCTTTAACCTGGCTTCAATCTTCTCTACATGCTTTGAGAAAACAAAACCAAACAAAAACCCTAAGCCATTTGGTGAATTTTTGTGCTTTAGGTCTGCTTTTTAAGATAGTGGTAGTCTCTTGGTGATCGAGAATGACGATTGTCTTTGTGCAGTTTCATCTACGGTGTACCCTCATGTGGCTTTGGAGTCCAAAGGCTGAGGCACACAGTTTGTGGCACATGGGGCATGGGACGCCAGTTGTTACGGGAGGTGCGTTGTGGCCTGGCGTCGGCGTTCACGCGCAGCGGCAAGACGTCAACGTCGCTCATCTTCAAAGGAGGTGGCGGCATGGTGAATGTGGGTTCGCCAGCTGCTTCTGTCAGAGGCAGCGAGTTCTAGCTGCTTTGGTGTCATGCCAGCCCACTTCAAGTTGGACTTTAGCTGATCCTTGAATCTTTTCTTTGGTCGGCCTTGTTTCCTGAGTCCAGCTGACAGTTCACCATAGAATACCTGTCTTGGTATTCGCTGTGGGTCCATGCGGATGACGTGGCTAGACAATGGTAGCTGGGTTTTGAGGACCAGGACTTCGATGCTGGTGGAGTTGGCTCTGTCGAGGACTTCCTGGTTGGTGATTCGGTCCTGCCATTGGATCCTCATGTTTGACCAGAGGGAGCGTTGGTGGAATTGCTCCAGCTGTTTCATGTGCTTCCGGTACAGTGTCCATGTTTCACAACCGTACAGGAGCGAGCTGAGGACCACTGCGTTGTACACTTTGAGCTTCGTCGCAGTGCTTACATCGCTGTGTTGGAGGACTTTGGAGCGCAGCCGCCCGAGTGCCTGGCTGGCCTTTTGGATCCTGGCATTGATCTCGTGGTCTAGGGACCCGTCGTTGGCGATGGTGCTGCCCAGGTACTTGAAAGTGTTGACATTAGAAAGCTACGTGCCATCGATTGTAATGCATGGCTGGTTCGTTGGCCTCCCTGGTGCAGATTGGAACAGCACCTCTGTTTTGCTGAGGCTGATAGTCAGGCCAAACAGTTTTGTTTTGGTGGAGAACCTGTCTACAATGGTTTGGAGATGATTTTCTTGGTGGGCCATGAGAGCAGTCATCTGCGAAGAGAGCTTCCAGGATGAGTCTCTCTGTTGTCTTTGTTTTTGCCGTCAGGCGGCGAAGGTCGAATAGTGAGCCATCCAGTCGGTATTAGATGTAGACGCCCAGGTCTAGATCCATAACAGCATGTCGTAATATTTGGGTGAAGTATAGGTTGAATAGTACCAGAGTGAGGACACAGCCTTGTTTCACGCCATTGGAGATGTTGAAGCGATTGGAAGTCTCTCCACCAGATAGAACTTCCCCTGTCATGTCGACATGAAAGAGCTGGATCAGTTTGGTGAATTTTGCTGGGCAACTGAGCTTGCTGAGGATCACCCACAATGGGTCCCTGTTCACTGTGTCGAATGCCTTTGTCAGGCCTATGAAGACAATGTAGAGACTCAGGTTCTGTTCAAGGTATTTTTCCTGCATTTGCCTCACCGTGAAGACCATGTCGATGGTGCTGTGATCTGGTCGGAAGCCACATTGTGATTTTTATCTTTTATGAGAGTGTCACCATCAGAGGATAGCAAGGGAGGATAGCTTTTTAAGATAATTCCCCTTTTTCCTACTCATGAGAATGATTTCTCTTTGTTCCTTCAGAATTTCATTGTTGAGAGCTTTCTATTCCTCCTGAGTCCACTTCTTTTGTATAATATTAGTCTATGGGATCTTACCTTGACTTTATCTAAATCCTCTGAAATCTATTCTGCAAAAAATTTAGGATATAAATATATATATATATACATACATATATATATATATATATATATATATATATATATATATATATATATATATATATATAACTAAGCCAGGCTTTTCCTTCATTTGAGATATAGCAGCCACTCACTCTTAAGGTTCCTATTATTTTCATTTCAGTAACAGTTCTTGTTAGTGGGAAGCACATTAAAAATAAAACCTCCCCATTTTGGTTTTTCTACCTTTTATAAAATGAAAGATTTGTTATTGCTCAATTAAAACTACAACAAGGTTAATGAGAGAATAATCCACTGAATCATTGCCTACTTACTTTCTAGGAAAAAACCAGAAATGAATTGCATATTAATCTGAGTTAAAAGTCTTCAGAGATGTCCAACCTTTTAACATGAGGTGGTGATATAATTAAGTAGGTTTAATGGTCCCCTTTATAAATAAGTTGTACTGAATGCTGAAATAGTTGAATATTGAGTAGCAAGTCCTTTGAAAACAACATCCTGGAGTATGGCCCCTTAGCTGGAGATCTTTTACTAAGAAGCTAATAAAACATCAGCAGTAACTTCCTGCACTGCTCAAACTGCCCACTAGCTATGGTTACATGAATTTTTGTTGCTCTTTGTTAGCTTCTAAGCATTCCCCACAGGGTTTGAAAGATATCACCTGCCAGAAAGACAACTGTCTCATGAACCCAGGCAATCTAAGAAGTTTAGTCAGATACTTAAAAGGCAGAGACCCATTGAAATAACTTTTCTCCATTTTTTTTTGTTTTGTTTTACATTAGATTTCCAAGGATTTCTTTCAATCTCAAAAGGACCTTACAGACTTAGTCCATTATATTTATTTTATATAAAAAGAAAATGAGAACCAGAGAGTTAAGGTGAGTTGACCCAAGGTTCCCAGGGAGTAATTGGTAGAGTGTGTGTGTGTTCAGTTGTTGCAGTTGTGTCTGTTCTGTGACTCCATTTGGGGTTTTCTTGGCAGAGATACAAGAGAAGTTTGCCATTTCCTTCTGCAATTCATTTTACAGGTGAGGAAACTGAGACAAACAGGGTTAAGTGACTTGCTCAGTCACACAGCTAGTAAGTGTCTGAGACCAGATTTGAATTTAGGAATTTGTCTTCCTGACTCCAGGTCAGACACTCTATCCACCATACCACCTAGCTCTGTGTGTGTGTGTGTGTGTGTGTGTGTGTGTGTGTGTGTGTGTGTGTGTGTTTGGGGTAGGGATTAGGGGATATCACAGCATAATACAAGGGAGAGAATATTATAACTGAAATCTGATGAATTCAGTAAAAATCCTGTTTCTGACCCTACTTCTGTGAATTCTGGTAAGACGCAATCTCAGTGAACTTTATTATCTCCTTTTTAAATGACATAGCTAGACCAGAGAGGTTCCTTCCAATTTTCCTGCTGCTATCCTTTGAGTTGAGATTTGAATAGAATTCCTCAGCCTAGAAATACAGTGCATTTTCTTTAATATTTCATTGCTTTCTAAGTTACTTATTGAGAGCTTTTTTGTTTTTCCTCACCTTCCTGAAAGACAGCTTTGGTGTGACTCAGGGTGTCATCATCTAAAAGCAGCAGAGAGCAACCTGAAACTGTCTATTAGAAACAGTGGAAGGTCTATTGAGCAGTAATGGTGAATCTTTTAGAGACTTCATGCCATGCCCCATTCCCTTAACCCGGAAAGGGAGGGAGGAAGTGCTTCCATTGGGCTGGTGGGCAGAGGGGTGGGTGATATGAGAAATGTTTTCAAGTGTGATAGAAAGGGGGAAGGGAAAAACTCAGTCCAAGTCCCTCTGTCTTTCTAGAAACAAACTGCAAAGTACGTGCCCATAGAGAGGCCTCTGTGTGCTCACTCTGGCATACATGCAATAGGTTCTCCTTCATGGCTATAGAATGAGCTCCCCTAAGAAGCCAGCCACCTAGTGAGGAAGACAAGACACCAGCATCAAGGGAAGATGAGACACTTGGAGAACCTTTCCAGAAGGGTCCACATATTTGATGATGAATGTGATTCAGGATTTATAACAAGAATCTTTGGGACTAATAAATACATTCTGAAGGCTTTCTATATTTTTCCTGTAATTTTGCAAACAATGTGATTGCAAGGGGTATAATTGATGGTCCCAGCATACTAAATTTTTCCAGATTTCTAGGTTTGGAGCACATGAACCAAGAGAATTGAGAAAATGCATTTAAATATACTTCTTCCTTTTAATTTTTTAGAAATTTCTGAAATAAGATTTCCAAATGCATACTTTCCCCTTTGGTCTTTTGAATTCCCAAATCTTTTGAAAGCTGAAGTGTTATATATAATCTGAAAAATAAGGCACAATGTGAGTGCTAAATAAATGTCAAATGATTCCAAAATTAACAAACAGCCTACTATTGTTGTTTGTTTGTTTGTTTCTTTTCTGGTGAAAACAAAATGCTACATTGTTTTTCATTGGCAAGTCATATGATGATATTTTTAGAGCCAAAAGTAGCCTTTGAGCCCACAGAACATAATGCCTTCACTCTTTAACATGAGAAAACTGAGGCAGACAGAGGTTAAATGTCTTGTATAGTGTCATACAGCTAATCATTTTCAGAGGAAAGATTTGAACTTAGGTCTTTCTGATTCTAAATCCAGCACAAATTCCACTGAACCAGGTGATACCTGGATGCCTTAGGATGTCTTCTTGGCTGGCATTGAATCTTTACAGTAAGTAAAATCCACATGAATGCATCTGTACTTAAAATAAAGGCAGTGGATCCCACTCTTTCTGGAGTTTGAATGTTCTACCATTGTTTACTTGGTTTTACACTCACCCACAAAAAGAGCAGTCTGTTCTGTGAATGGTCTATTTTCATTAGTGGGAGGCTTAAAAAATTCTATTTCAGAATATTTTGAGAATTTAATGGCATCCCTTGAAATAACTAGAGACATACTAGAATGTCCCAATAACAAGACTGGGAATTGCTAAAGTAAATAATACTGATCCTGCCTACCCTGAGCTGTGGTGACATCCTCTTCCTCAGACTTTACATAGCACTTTCTTTTGCATTTTTCTAATGAATTTAACACATATTTTCATTTATCCAGTAAAATGTGTGCTCCTCGAGGGCAGAGACTCTTGTTTTTCTTTATATTTTCAATATCTGACCTGGAGCCAGAGACAGCTAGGTGGCACAATGGACAGAGTGATGGTCTGGAGATTGGAACATCTGAATTCAAATTTGACTTTAGACACTTATTAATTATGTGACCCTAGGCAAGTGACATCCTCTGTTTGCCTCCATTTCCTGATTTGTAAAATGGAAAATGACAGCACTTAACTCCCAGTATTGTTGGGAGGAGCAAATGAGATAATAATTATGAAGTGCTTAGCATTGTGCATGGCACATAGTAACTGCTATATAAAATTTGGTTATGATTATGCTTTGTACTTGATAGGTCTTTAGTAATTTTTTTACAAGAATGACTTTATCAGTCTCTGGACATGTTTTATTCTCTCTTAATCTATAAGATTTATTTAAAGAGACACTTTATCTCATTTAAACTTTAATGTTCCTCAGGACCTTGTATTTCTCTGTCAATTGTCGATGCTTAACACATGCTTACTGAATTTAAATGAAGGGCAAAAGGCAAGATCTTTTTCTTTTTTTAGTGTAAGTACTAGAATCCCAGCATATTACAGTTAAAAGAGACCTTAAACTTTTTTTATTTATTACCTTGCCCCATTTTATAGATGAAGGATATTGAGCCCCAGGAAAGTCGATTGGTCCAGGATCAATAAACTTATGAATAGCAGATTCAGGACATTTTGAATATACATCTTTCAGTTTCTACTTTAGTGCTTTTTATGACCGAGCCTTGTTTTGGACTGTTGCTTTCTTTCCTCAAAAAAGCTGAACCTATTGATTTTCTGGGAGTCTGAGTGCATTGTCAGCCTCCAAAAAAATCACTGATTGAAGACTGATAAATAGTTGTAAAAGTGGCCTGTTTTCTATTACTAACCTATCTCAAGGTATTAAGTAGCAGACATTTATGTCTGTACAGTTTTCTACAGAGAGAAAAGCTTTAGGCATAAGTGGAAGATTACTTATCCTTTCCTAAAGGTAAAATACTTAGCAATTATATTTTACAGAATTCACTGAGCATAATCAATGAAGAATAATATAATGGGAACAACACACTCTGTGGCATTAGAGCACATGTGTTAAAATCTTGGCTTTCATGAGTTTTTTCATTTTACTTGGTGACTTAGTTTCTCTGAAGAGAGGATTGGTGTAGATGACATAGATGATGAGGTGCCTTTGAGCTCTAAATCTTTGATCCTAATCATATTTTCTGGTTAAGTGTGGTATGTTAGACAATATGTGGAATTCAGTGTGAGTTCTATTTTGAATTAACTACATAAACTACTAATTAAATATTTTCTTTCACACATTTTCTCTTATAAATAACAAACAGATGAATTGTTTTTCCTCTGGTGTTTATAGAAGCCCCCCCACACAGAAAATGCTTTCCAGAACAATAAAAGGCTAAACTTTTATGTGTCTCTGTTTTACAGGCATACAAATCCCAGAAGTTGGCTTCAGATATTTGAGAAGAAAAGAAATCTCATAAGTCACACTTGTTGAAGCAGATCAGCTACTAAGATAGGCAAAAACAGAAAATTCATCAAGTCTTCCCATGACACCAAGCTGGGAGGGATTGCTAACATGGAGAGTAGAGTCAGCAATCCAAAATATCTTAGTGTCATCTAATCATTGAATCATAATCATACAGTTAGAAGAAATCTTAGAATAGTTCAGTCCAATTCTCTCATTTTACAGATGAGGAAACTGAGGTCCTAGGATGTTAAGTGGATTAACTGTAGCACCAAGGTGGTATCCAAGGAGAAGAAATATCATTGAACAGATCAAAAGTCTTATATGATGTGCCTGGTAAGTAATGAACACTGAATATATGCTTTTCCATTCATTCATCATAATTGGCCTCCAAAAAGCAACAATACAAATACAAAATGTAGATGTCATCACTGTTCAGTGGTTCATATGAAAAAAATGAGATTTGTGAGTTTTAGTGGATTATAATTCAAAATATGAGTTAAAATGAAGGATTTGGTAATCAACCAAGCTAGAAAGATCTCAGGGCTCACAGTAGTCGATCCTAAGGAAGTGGAATTCCTCCTGTAATCTGTCCAGGCCACATTTAGACTATTTTCCACCTCTGGGGACAGCTAGGTGTACAGTGAATAAAACACTGAGCCTGGAATCAGGAAGACTCCTCTTTCTGAGCTCAAATATGGCCTCAGACATTTACTAACTGTGTGATCCTAAGCAAGTCACTTAACCGTGTTGACTTCAGTTCCTTATCTATAAAACTAACTGAAGAAGACGAATGGCAAACCATTCCAGGACCTTTGTCAAGAAAATTTCAGTGGGGCCATGAAGAGTTGGATCCAAATGAAAATGAATAACCACAAAAAGATTCAGATTTGGGCAAAATGTTTTAGAAAAGACATTAACAGTCAGAACCCTAAGCAGGGTCACCAACATAGTGAGAGACCACTATTTTATTCCTATAGGGTTCTGTTAAAGGAACAAGGGATGTTTATAGTTGTGGAAGAGAAGATATGGGGAAGATGGAGGGTGGCACAATAGCTTTCTTCAGATATTTGAAGAACTGTCATGTAGAAGATGTATAAGACTTTATCTGTTGGATCTCAGAGAGCAGAGTAAGAGCAATGGCCGGAAGTTAGAAAGAGTAATTTTTAGGCTCCATATATCAGAGTACTTGATACATGAGGCCTTACTAGACATGTTCAAGGAATTACTGAAAGAACACTAGCTAATTTGTAGAAGGTTTTGTTTTTTCTTTGGTTGGGAAATGTCTGTTTTACTCAAAAATTTAAATATTTTTGAGACAGTTCACAACTTTTCCAATGAAAGTTCTTAGGTAGTTTGCTCAGGCAATTAAAATTGGAAGATGAACTCTGTGGCTGATAAAGATGACTCCTCAAGTGCTTTTCAGCCAATTTTCTAACTTTTATCACAGTTTCTTCAAGAGTTCTTTCAAATATAAGACTGACTCTGGGAGATGGTCATCCTGATCTACTGAACTCTGTTGAAATCCCATAATAATTTCTTTTAGGGGTAGTAGTTTCTCCATACATGTAGATGGCCCTCAGAGTTTCAAATCCCTTCCGACTGAGATTCTTCTCTAATTTGGTGGAGAAAACTCATTTAAAATGCAACATAATAGATTAACATTAGCTAGCACTTTAAGGAAAAAAAAACAGGGGGCAGCTGGTTAGCTCAGGGAATTGAGAACCAGGGCTAGAGATGGGAGGTCTTAGGTTCAAATCTGGCCTCAGACACTTCCCAGCTGTGTGACCCTGGGCAAGTCACTTAACCCCCATTGCCTAGCCCTTACTGCTCTTCTGCCTTGGAACTTATCAATTCTAAGGAGGAAGGTAAGAGTTAAAACAAACAAACAAACAAAAACAGGAAAAAAAAAACAAACAACTAACAAGGCATTAGAAAAGCTGGAGAATAATTTTAAAAGTTTGGCCCAAGTTTTCTTGTTTTGAATGCAATAGATTTTTGTAATTACTTTAGAAAACAGATCTTTCCTACTGGGAAATCAAGATAGGGTCTACCTAAGAAAAGTTATGATTTATTTTTTGGAGGGTTTTCACCAGGCTTTGGTTGATTCCATTGAAACTAGAGTGAAAGTTTCCATATGAATTAAAAACTGATAAAAAAAAAACACCTCCCTGCTCTGGTTGCTGTTTAATATTCCATTTTCAGATCCTTTAACTAGAATATATCATGGTTTTCAAAATTTTATTTTTTTCCTCTTCTAAAAATGCCATCCTATCCTCTTTATTCTCATCAAATCTTATCTGATTTGAATTTCATTCTTCCTTCTACACCTAGGTCAAATTCTGCATCCTCTATAAAGTTTTCTGTAAGTACTGTGCTTCAAGCCAGTAGGTGCTTATTAAATGAGTTGGGTTTTGTACCTTAGCACTTAGCATAATGTCCAGCATTCCTCACATATAGTAGGCATTTAGTAACTGTTGTCTTGACTCATTGATAGACCCTTGATTTGATGTGGTTAATAGAAGAATTAAAGGTTGTTGTACATTTAAAATGTGCCCCAATTCTTCAGACAGACTGTTCTGGGGGAAGAAGACTAGGATATTTGGTGTTATCTCCTTACCTAGTAGAAGCTAGCTGAGATTTTAAAATAAATGTTTTCCTGGGAAAAGTTATTCTCTAAAATATTTAGTATAAGGGAAAGAAGCATAGAAAAACAATATATTACTCCATTTAAAGAGCTCAAGGTATCTGCAAAGGAGTCAGATTGACTTTTAACCTTCTTGTTCTGCTTAAAGGAATTGGAGGCCACTGCTGGTCTCAAGTTGAAAGAGAAGTGACTAGGCATGCTGTAACTTGTGGCAGCTATAAGTAATAATCCTGGCATTGTAAAGACAAAATAGTTTCCACAGAATTGAGTATTCATCTTTTCAGCTTCATAATATCCTCAGAAACAAAGAAAAAAGTGAATCATATTCTCTGTTTCAGGTCATCTTTATTCCCTTTCTATTCTCATTATTTTTGATGGGCAAATATTTGCATGGATGGTAATGTAACTCCATCTTAATGGCAGCACCAAGATGATCTAGTTCATCCTCATGATTTTAAAGATAAGGAAATGTAGACAAAATGATTTAGTGAACTGTCCAAGGTCACTCAGCTACTTAGAATCAATATTATTTTGTCTTCATTTTTAATGCTACATGTAACTCCTTTGAATAAGTGATATTTCCCAAATATATCTCAATGAAGTTAGGGAAAATGATGGAGAATATATTCTTTACATCTATATATTTGCAGTTACAATTGATGTGAGGAAAAATAATTTTGAATTATAATATTTCTATATGAAACTTTTCTTAAACTTCAGGTTTTAAAGGTGAGCCAGCTTCCAAACTAAAGTAATTTACTACCAGGCCTAACATCATCTCACAGGGCTCAAATCTTTTGTCTTTTGTTAGGTAGAGACATGTTCCTTATTTATCTGTAAACAAGAACTCTTCACCATAAGGACAGTTGGCAAGCTCTAGATATCGAACTCATTTAAAAGTAAGTTGGTTCAGTCATATGGCTGGGGAAAACTTGTGCTTGTATGAACAAAGATCTATTCCTCTGTGATGAAGTAATGAAGGGAGATTTGAGGTCTCTAAGTCTACCTCCTCTTTTAAAATATCCACCAGTGGAATTATCAGGGGAGGTCCCAACGTCAAGCTAGCTGGTCAGTCAGAAAGAGGACACAACTTCCTTAATAAGCTAGAGGTAGGCTCCACTTGGTCTCTTTTTTATGGAAGGAGATGAATGAAAAAATATATTCTTTTTTTAAGGGGAGTTGCATAGCCCCATTAATAAACAACATTGCTCTTGGAATAATGGTCTCATATTCTTTATTGGTTAAACTCTAATGAGTATAATTGATAGACTTTCTTGAGAAAGGAAAACAGTACCCTAAAAATCATGACATATGATAGATCAGTGTTTAATTTTAGAGTTAACATACAAGTGCTCTTATTTAAGGATCAAATCATTATTTCTTTTTTCACATCTTTGTAAATTAATAGCTATCCACATGGAGAGAGACACAAAAAGGCAAAGTTATTGTTTTAAAGGTAACACAATATTGCATTAATGGGACCACAAGTATGTGATTGTCTGATGAGTAAGTTTCATTTTATTATCAGCTCTTCTATTTTCTGGAATGAAAGCCTTTTGAAGATCTAAGAGGCAAATATCTGAAATGCTAGACAGGCATTGCCAGACATTAAATAAAATACAACAGGAAGAACTCAATTCAGGTCAGAAGACCTAGATCATTACTGGCTTTGCCACTTATATACCTGTGCCACATTGGGCAAGTCATTTCCTTTCCTTAGCATGTCAGTTTCCTTATTTGAAAATTTGAGTTGGAGGTGATTTCTTTGCCAGTTCCCAGTCTATGATTCTTTCAGCATACAAATATGGTGATCTTATTATTTTAGATTATTTTCAATACAATGAAAAACTACAGAAATTTTAAGTTTAAAACTCCCAGAAGCTCTTGAATAGTCTCAACCCCCCCAAATTCAAAATCATTTTTCTTTCCCCTTTCCTTCATTATCTGAAGTCTTCTACAAGAGCCCATTTTGATGGAAATATTTGTGTTAGAAAAAAGGTAACTTTTAGAATAATATAATTATTTGAGAGATACTATTTTCCCTCCTCAGGAAGGAGATGACAAAAGTTGTCTGTTCCACTTTCAGCTACAGAACCTCAGGCTACTGGCACTGAAGAATAGGCTTTTATCAAGTCTTAATATTGTGTGAACTACACCAAAATACTCAAACCTTGACTGTGAGGAAATGGAGCCTGCAGAGACTAAAATATCCATCTAACCAGTAACCCCAAAGTGCCCCAATTCTAATGGAATCATAGAGGTTAAGCCAAGAATGGTTAGGACTTTATTATGGCCTAAAGCACAAAGACAACATCCTATGAAAAGGCTATTTTTAAGGGAAAATGTGACAGTAGCTTTTAAAAATTATTCTATTTTGTTATGAAAACACAAAGTCTATAATATAGTAAAAACAAACATTTTGGAATATCTAACAGACAATATAATAGCTGAAGCCAACATAGTTATTCCCCACTCCCAGTAATAATAAACTATATCTAGGGTTACTTTGCTAAGGTTATCTTTTTTTTAATCTTTGAAAGTTCCTAATCTGGAGTTCATGAGTTGGTTTTAAGGTCTTGATAATTGTATTCCAATATAGTTGTTTCCTTTGTGATGCTATATATTTTTTGCATTTAAAAACATCCTCAGAAAGGATCCAAGATGACAAAGATATACATTACTCCCTAATTGAGATGAAATAGTCATCCAATAAAAATTATTATTGGTAAATTCATTTATAGGTAAACTATATAATACAAGAACACATTTCATTATTGAGGTAAGCCATTTGTACAGACAGTCTTGAAATGCTCCAATTAAAGTTATAAGAAAAAAATTGCTGATAGAGGGTACTGTCCTTTTTTGACATTAATAATAAATCAGAAATTCCAGGCCAATTAGGAGTGGCTATAAGAGGTAAAGGAGGGGGAATTGGATGGGGAAATGAAACAAGAAATAAATAAACAAGCAAACAAAAAAAGCTGGGTGCTTTGATTCATGCTAATGGTCCTGGATACTGGGGATGTGGAGGTTGGTATATCTCTAGAGCTCAAGAGCTCCGAAATACAGTGGGCTAAGTCAATCATAGACATATTGGTGGCACAGTAGATAGAATGCTGGCCCTGGAGTCCAGAGAAACTGATTTCAAATAGGGCTCAGACACTAGTTCTGTGACCTAGGCAAGTCACTTAACCTTTTTTATCTCTATCTTCTCATCTGTAAAATGAGCTGAAAAAGGAAATGGCAAACCAATCCAGTACTTTTGCCAAGAAAATCCAAATGGAATCACAAAGAATTGGATAAACCTGGAAAACAAGGAATCAAATTCCAGGTCTTTGGATTAAGTTCTGAGTAAATATTGTGAACTTCAAGAACATGGGACCTCCAGCTTATTTAATGAAAGGCAAACTTGACAAGTTGACACTTGGAAATGGAATAGATCAAGATTGCCATGTTGATGAGAATAAGATCTGGCTTGAAAGTGGCTTCAATGAGATAGACACACTCAGTTGTTAAATTTAAAAAAATAATAATAATTTTTAAAAATCCAAGCCACTATTGAAAGCCCTCTAATACATCTGTGTGTCTTACCAGACCCGTGATAGTGACTTAACAAAATGGAGCCAGCAGTCACTACTCTTTACTATTAATTCATAAATGCATTTTGGAAAGGGGTTTCATTGTGGTGCAAGAAAACAAGCTTGGTTTTTCTTTCAGTAAGAAATGATCACAAAGTCTGCAGATCTATTTTGCCACTATTTTCCCCCCAACAAATTACAAAGCATCCACTCCTAGGGTTTGGCCTTTCTCTGTGATTCAGTAGATAAATACAAATTTGTTTTTCCACTTTCTATTATTTGCCTTGTTTCCTGTTATTTCTGCTTTCTCCGTCACTCTCTTGCAATGTTCTCTCCACCTCTTTGGTGTGTCCAGAGTATCTAATTCCATTCTAACCACTTCCTTCCCATTCATAGCCCAAATGATGTCATAAAAATAATTTGTACATGAATGGTCTCTCCTGGAACTCCTACTGCCAGCTACAGTAATCCCTCTATCTATGGAGATGAAAAGCTGAAAATTTCTCAAGTACTTTGACATTCTCTGTAATTAATGGGAACTCAACCAAAAGTTCTCGTCCAAACTGCTTTTTGTTGAGCAAGTGGCTAACATTGGCAAGACTCATTCCATATTTATAACCATAAATTATTTAAATTCAGGCCAAATAAAAGAAAATGGAACCAGAAAAAGAAATCAGAGCTAAAATCATTCACCATAACTATGTATTTATTCCTTTGGGATTGTGTAATCAAATAAAATTTGAAATATCTATACTTTGGAATCAGATCAAGTAGATTAGAATAATATCATGTTTTGACTTTTATATTTATTCCTGAAAAGATTTAAACAACTGGACTCTAAGGAAAAAGTGACATTAAAAACCCATCTCAAATCTCATCTAAAAGTCTGAATTCCATTTTTCAAAAGCAATATATTAGTCTTGAATCCTAGAAACTTTTGATGAAATTGACATTGGAACTTAATGTGGGAGATGGAAGTAGAGGTTAAGCCCATTGTTTTTTTTTCCCAAGTTCTTGAGAACTTGTTGTGTGGAAACTCCCTTTCGCTAAAGGAGATTTTTGGCTTATCCTTTAGTTATCATCTTCCCTGGGAGAACTCAGATTAAGTGATTTGTTCATAGTGATGTAGCTATTTCAAGATAAAAGTAGAACTTTAACCCAGACCTTCCAAATGATTAGGCTGACTCTCTATCTGCTATGCTCTGCTACTTCTCAGAACTGAATTGTATAGTTTTAATTAAAATAAGGTTGTGGAGCAGAATAATGTCATTGCAAGATCTGTATTATATGAGCTGCCAGGTTGGAAACATTTGAGCACTATTATTATTTTGGAAAATAAGTGGCCCTATAATAATATGCGTAAATCTTTTCTAAGAAATACAAAATAAATTTGCCCTTATATCTCTTACTCTTCTTAGAATTTCATATAATTTCAGTTGTGACATAAACCTTCTTCCTAGAAGGGTCTACTTGCAATGCAGAAATATTAATCAATTAGTATATATTTATTTGAAATCTTCTCTTCCCTGAATTCTAGGCTATCTTCCTGAATAAAAAATTTTAACAATCTCACATCCTTCATTTTTGAATTGAGGATGGTTAAGGTTCCTAGTTTTCTGCATCCAATAATCTGAGCTTCTGAGAATATGTTGCAAAATCCAGTCACTGAAAAGAAGATTGAAAGTACAAGGTACTGTTGTCATGCTAAATGGTACTGCCTGCCCATCATACTGAACTAAGTCACAAGAAAGAGCACAATTAAACTACACTGATAAACTTACAGAAAAAGATCACTACCTGCAAAAACAATGCTTGCTCCTTCACAAACTGATTACAGTTACAAGGACAACTTTTAAGGACTCTTTTTTTTTTTTTATGGAATGTAGAAGGTAAGCTCCCTGTGGGCAGGAAGTATTTCTTTTTTGCCTTTGTACTCATAGAAGTAACACGATGCCAGACACAGCAGATGCTTAATAAAGTTTCTTGAATTGTTCCTGTATCTGTTATATAAACTATATAGGTTTTGCTACATGTGGATTTCATCAATTTTTCATCGAAAAGTTCTTTTTTTCTGTCCCTTTCAGCAATCAAGCTGCTCATGTATGAAAAGGACAGTATCTTGAGAACATTTATAGTTTCTACTTGCCTCAGATTTGATGTTGCATTCATTGAATAGTTTCTTCTCAGCTCTTAATCAGGCTTTTGTGCTAATTTGCAGTAAAGGAATGATATATAATATTAAGCCATTCCTTGCTTGATTTAGATAATGTATTCATTTAAAAGAAAGTAAAAACTTTAACTTTGTTGAAATTATCATGCTGTGAATCTATTAAATCTTACTATTTAACACATTTCCCTCCTACTCTATTGGCAAGAATGATAAGATCAGAGCATTCATTCTAAATTCTTTGCACACAAGCCTTGACTAACTGTATTAATGAGCAATTTAAAGACACCTTGTTCCTATAAAGAAACTTTTGATGACTGCTTAGAGGCAAACAATGATGTCCTATGTGCCTCTTCCTGTTGAAGCTTTCCAGGGAATTCAGGCACCCATTTACACCTCTGAATCTGTCATGAATTTGAAAAGTTTACTGCTTAGAATTGTTGATTCATTTGAGGTCTTCTTTTTGGAGATCTTTTTATTCAACATTTCTTACTTACAGAAAACATAAGACCCCTGAGCAAACATTAGTAGTTCCCTGTTTATAGAAAAGAATAAAAAACTAATCACACCATTCACCTCTTATATGTTCAAACTAGTTCTTTCTCCAATCCAACCCCCAAACTCCTCTTTTTAAAAGAAAAAAAATAGTAATAGCTCACTTAAAACATTAATTCCTTACATTTTCAAAGTATTTCTCATGCAATATTTTGTTTGATCCTGACAATAATCCTGGGAGGAAGGTCCTGTTATTATCCCTTTTGTTGTTGTCATTATTTATTCATTTTCAACCATGTCTGACTCTTCCTGACTGCATTTGGAGATTTCTCGGCCAAGACACTGAAACAATTTGCCATTCTGCTCATTTTACAGATGAGGAAAGTAAGGCAAAAGGGTTAAGTGACTTGGCCAGGGTCACACAGCTAGTAAATTACTGAGGCCAGATTGGAACTAAGTAAGTCTTCTTGTCTCCAGGCCAGATTCTTTGTCCTACTTGCCCATTTTACCTCTTTTTACAGATGAGCAAATTTAAGCTCAACATTACTATGCTGGCACGTGCCTGAAGTATGATTTGAAACCAGGTCATCCCGACTCTGATCACTCTTAACACTATGGAATATTGCCTTCTCCTCTCTTAGAGTCAAAATTTCCTCATTTTTCTGTTGATGCCACAGATTCCCAGACAAGATAACTGGCTAGGTACCAGATATCCCTGTGAAGTGGGCAGGGGTTTCTATTTTTTGACATGTTAATGGGACGCCAATAATCAACTCATTCAACATTTCAATGAATCCGCCATCTTATTGCTATGGATATTTCTTCTGTAAATACATATTTCAACTCACCCATTGCTTTCTTATTGTAATAAAAGATGTAATCTGAGTGACACTATTTCTTGTTGTTGTAACTGGATACTCTGGCAGGCTAGATAGCTGCTACTAGGGGACACTTGAGGGCTACCTAGTTACAATGGGGATAGATGTACTTTGAGAGATACTGAGAGAATGAGAGATGCTGCTACAGTTGCTCTGGGGTTTGCCTACTCATCACTATTTGATGGCTAATTGATCAATATATTTCCTAACCTCCTTCACTCCCTCCCTTCTTCCACCCCCTCCCTCCCAGTTTCTTCTGAAGCTTGTGGCTTTGCCCCTCCCCCTTGAGTGTACTTTGATATTTATGAGGAAAAACTTCCTTTCTTAGGGGTCTATTGGGATAACGGGACAAAGAAACTGAGGTGAGAGGGATAAGGGTTTCCCTAATCTAAAATGAAGATTATGAGGGTTTGGGAAGTCACAGCTATGACAGGGGAACAGTCAAAGAGATGGAGGATAACTGTTAAGTCTTCTTTTCTTCTTTAAATTCACAAAACCACCAAGGTCTCTCAGCCTAATTCCAGAAGCCCCCTCTCAAGGGTCCTTCAGCCTGGGACAGAACCTAATAGGATTAGTTCAGCTTCTTCCCCTTCCAGCCAGGCTTGCCTCCCTTGGTCAGAAAAACCAGAGAAGAGGTTCCTCTCTCCTTTCTTGGTCAGTCAACTCCCAGAGAGAGAATCAAAGTCCCAGTTTCTCCTCTCTTGGTCAGCTTCAACTGCCTCCCCTGGGAATATTCTGTTTGGAATCTACATCTTAATTGACAGACAAGTCCCCAGCTTTGTTTCTTATATGCCTGGGTTGCCCTGCAAATCTTCTCTCTCTTCATGTCTCTTCCACATTATCTTGTGTGATTCTTATTCCAGTTCTCCCACAAATCTTCCAGGAGGCAGCTAGGTGGTGCAGTGGTTAGAGTGCTCAAGGCTTGAATCAGGAAAACCTGAGTTAAAATCCAGAATCTGATACTTCCTAGCTATATGACACTGTGTGAGCCATTTAATCCTCTTTCACTTGGTTTCCTCTACTGTAAAATGGTGATAAATAATCACTACAAGTACTTTATTGAGGTGGGTGTTGCGAGGATTAAATGAGATGATATTTATAAAGCACTAGGCTCAGTGCCTGGTACATGACTACTATATAAATGCTTATTCCCCTCCTTCCCACTTTCATAGAGCATTCACTCAGTGTTCTAGAGTTCTTTAGGTCTTTAAAAATACAAATGCACTGCTTGGGCTGTCCTATGGTTTTCATAGATATTGTCACAAGTGGGCCACCCTTCTTTCTAGTCAGACTTCTCTTTGATACTATCATTTATGTTCCTCCTCTTACGTATATATTTATGCATTTATTTGTAATGTGCTGGAGTCTACTCAAGTCAACATTTCTTTGTTGCCTTTTGGACGACCTAAAACTTTGGAGACTGTGGCATTCCCCCCCCCTCAGATCTGTAACTATTACATCATTGTTGGGAGAACATTTGTGCTGAAAAGAAGGCTAAATGTATTGGGAAATAGTCTGAGAATATTGAAAGTTCTTCCACTCCTCAGGTGCAATCTAGCCTTCTCTCTTCCTCCTATTTAATTCCAGACCCAACTCAGTGTCCAACTTCAGTGTCTATATCAGACATACAGATACACACAAACATATACATACTAACTTAAGAAATTGGCTTTACACATTTCCTAATCTGATCAATAGCCATTTCTCATCCATTTAGTTTTTCCCTTTATGGGTTGTTAAGGTCATATACACACACACATATTTGAGTGATCATGAATTTCATTGAGGAGCTGAAAGAACTGGCAGATGTGACTGCTAAGCCACTGTCAGTGATCTTTGAAACAATATAAAGAGATGAATTACTTAGCAAACTCTCTAAGGCCAACTAAAAAAAATTAATTGAAACAACAATTCCAGGAAAGCTGCAGGATTTAAAATAAAACCAAATAATGTTTGTGTTTCTGTTTCAACAGAACCCAAGAAAAGGAGATAGAAGGAGAAATTCCATTTAAAATAACTATAGCATATATAAAACATTTGGGAATTTCCTTAGCAAAACACACACAAGAACTTTATGAATATAGCTATAAAGAAATATTCAATTTGGTTGAAATTGATGGTATTGGAAGAAAAATAGCTATTCTGATGTAAAATGAGCCAAAAGAACAAAAATGACAATACAATCTAAATTAACTTACTTGTTCACTACCAAATCAGTCATACTTTTAAAGTTTTGCAACATAAAAAAGCAAGCAAACTTAGGAGCCTAGTGATAGAATTTTAAATTTCTTCATGGGTCAGTCCTAAAGCTATTTTTCGAGCAGGTCAGTTTTGGAAAGGGGCAGGTTTCAAATCCAACTGTACACAGAACAAAACTGTTCCTAGATATAAGTTGTTTGTATACATACTACAAGGTGATGAAAAGGAATTTAGATTTTTTCAGTAGGTAACAGGAAGTCTTAATGGTGCAGGACTTTCCGTACAACCTTGGCATTTTCTCTGGGGGAAGTAAACAAGCAACAATTAAACAATGTTATCTTCTATGTGAAGAGAACATTGTTGGATGCTGGGGAAGATACAAAATGAAGATAATACAACAATACTATATGTAGTTCATCCATTTGTTCAGTCTATAAATATTTCTTTAATAACTAACCATATATCAGCATGCTCTGTCTTAAATTATTATAGTCAGGTCTAAGGGAAGTCAGCAATTAATTTATTTGTCATTAAAGTTGTTTGTTTGATCCTGGCATTAGTATTTTCAAATTCAGTTTTTAGTTAGTAAATAATGAAAAATTCTCAGATGTCACTGCTTGATCACTGAAACAGTTTAGGTTTCAGTCATTCTCAATCATTTGAATGAAAAAATAGGTTTTGTCCTTAGGTAAATTGGACCTTCAAGCAAAAGTTTGGACAACCACTTTATTCGAGATGCCTTCCCACCAGCTCATTGGAAAATAAACTTCCTCTTTGAATATAAGCTATTTCAGAGCATTACATATGACATCTTTATCCCCAGTGCCTGGTATACAATAGGCAATTAATTAACACTTGACTGAGTTTGATAATCCAACTAAAGGAGTATGTCTACCCCTTGCACATTAATCCAAACTCTGAGACTGAAACAGTACTGTATGTTAGAAGAGTTTGGCTGAAATATCTTTTTGAGAGTCCAGTTAGTTCTATAAACCTTAGTTCAGTGACATACCCTTTAAAAAAGGCAAAAGCAGCTTGGGATTTGGAGTCTTTTTTTTGGTCATAAATTTAAATATGAAAATCTACAGTTGTTTTGGGGGAATATGGGAAAGGCATCTGTGATTCCTAAGAGTAGCATTGATCAAGTAGGCTGAAATGTATAGGTAATTTTCATGGAAGAGGGACAGAAAAAGTCACTCTTTTTTTTAAACCCTTACCTTCCATCATAGAATCAATACTGTGTATTGGTTCCAAAAGAGAAGAGCAGGAAGGGATAGGCAATGGGGCTTCAGTGACTTGCTCAGGGTCTTACAACTAGAAAGTGTCTGGGGACCAATTTGAACCCAGGACTTCCTGTTTTTAGGGCTTGTTCTCAATCCTCTGAATTACCTAGCTGACTTCCCCAAAAGTCATTCCTTTTAATTTACTGGTTCACTGCATTCTCCTCATCTCAAATTGCAATAGTTCATTTTTGTAAACTTCATTTAAATTGGCTGAGGTTACCTGATGGAAAAAAAATGCTAAGGATTTCATGTGCTAATCCAGATGCTGGAAGTGTGTCCGTGTCTGCTTTTTTGGCTGTATTAGAAATCATTCTAGATGACATAAACATATATTTAGAGCACAGAGGGATCTCAGAAATCACTTAGTCCATCCCTTTCATTTCATAGATAAAATAGTCAGTATATATTTATAAATATTTATTTAGTAAGTGGGAAGGTAACACATAGAAGGAAATTGAAAGAGTTAGAAAGGCTACCCATTAGTATGATTGGGCAGTATGATTAATATGAATAAGTAATATAATTTAAATAATATCATCATTTTTGTTCTATTGGTTCCCTGAGCAAAAGGTTAGGGGTAGAGTAGGGAGGGAAAATGATGAATGTCCAGAATGGAGACAATTGGAAAATAATGAGATAGCTGCCCTGGACACACTCTTAAATTGAGGACCCTGGAAGAGTTCTTCACTGGATACCCTTCACTGTCTCCAGTAAGAAGGGAAGAACACCAGGGGCAGGGGTACCTTCTGAATAGGTATGAATTTCAGAGTTGATGTGATCTTGAAGGATGATGGGTTTATGAAAGCATGATGAAAGCTTAGAAGAGTTCAGTCAGATTGAAATGATGAGGAAACACAAAGGTAAAATGACTTACCCAGTCACTATGAACTCATTTTGGTACATGGAAGAAATTATCTATCTATCTATCTATCTATCTATCTATCTATCTATCTATCTATCTATCTGTCTATCTTTTCTTTCTTCCTTCCTTCCTTCCTTCCTTTCTTTCTTTCTTTCTTTCTTTCTTTCTTTCTTTCTTTCTTTCTTTCTTTCTTTCTTTCTTTCTTTCTTTCTTTCTTTCTTTCTTTCTTTCTTTCTTTCTTTCTTTCTTTCTTTCTTCCTTCCTTCCTTCCTTCCTTCCTTCCTTCCTTCCTTCCTTCCTTCCTTCCTTCCTTCCTTCCTTCCTTCTTTCTTTCTTTCTTTCTTTCTTTCTTTCTTTCTTTCTTTCTTTCTTTCTTTCTTTCTTTCTTTCTTTCTTTCTTTCTTTCTTTCTTTCTTTCTTTCTTTCTTTCTTTCTTTCTTTCTTTCTTTCTTTCTTTCTTTCTTTCTTTCTTTCTTTCTTTCTTTCTTTCTTTCTTTCTTTCTTTCTTCTTCCTTCCTTCCTTCCTTCCTTCCTTCCTTCCTTCCTTCCTTCCTTCTTTCCTTTCTTTCTTTCTTTCTTTCTTTCTTTCTTTCTTTCTTTCTTTCTTTCTTTCTTTCTTTCTTTCTTTCTTTCTTTCTTTCTTTCTTTCTTTCTTTCTTTCTTTCTTTCTTTCTTTCTTTCTTTCTTTCTTTCTTTCTTTCTTTCTTTCTTTCTTTCTTTCTGTCAATAAAGAGACAAAGAGTGACAAAGAGACAAAGAGACATCAGAAACACAAAGGTTAAAAATAAATTCTAAAATGAAAAAGCTAGGGATTATTAACTAACCACTTGACACCCACCCCCACCCTACCTACCATATTCATTGTGTATTCATTCTTGTTCTTTAATACTAATAAGAAAAACTGAGATTGAATGCATTTATTCTTTCTAATCTGCTTAGTGTGAAGTAATACTATACAGAACTATGGATGTGCAGAATTGCCACCTGGCCAGAATCTCAGGACTACTGTCACCCTTTCCCTCATCGTGGATCCTCCATTGGAGAAGTATCATGTTACCAGCAAGTCATTTAGTAAGATACATTAAAAAATACAGCTGTGCCTAATGCAGGTGACTGCAGTTTAAGCACTTTTGAGAAACTGGAGCTATGTGATACTGACCAGTGAATAGAGGACATTGTAGCCCAAAACAAAGTAAGAAGAAATGTAGGCTTTTCTTTTGGCATTGAAAAATTAAATTTAGCAAAATTTATAAATCTGTATAATCAAAATGTATATCCTATGGTCCAATAGGCTAAAAATTGTTCAATAGCAAGCCATACTCATTCTTTTTTGTAATGAAGTTGTTATAGTTTAAAATGTCTGCTTATCTCTAAACCAAAGCACCACTCTCATAGTCTGTATGGTCTTTGAAGGAAGGGGCTCTTTTACTTTTGTCTTTTATCTCTCTTACCTCACTCACCTAGGCATTTAATAAATATCAACCAGATTCCTCCCAACTGCCATGCTGTCTTTGTCTAAAAGCAAAGCTTGTTGTTTTTCAGAAAGTTGTAAAAACTGATCATCCATCTGAACTGCCATAATACACCATTCTTAAGAATTTACCAATTGTAAAATGCTCCTCTATACAGTTTATCATTGGTGTTCTCCATTTCCTTTCTTGATCCTCTTTGAGAATCAGCCAAGCAAATGCCGGCTAAATTTATTTGAGTTTATAAATGTGTCTCAGCCTGAAAATTTCTTACTAATGGGAAAGCTCTGGGCCAGAAGGAATGAAAGCCAATTTCTTGGCTGTGGTTCTAGTAACATAAGAGAATATGAGATGAAACACTGAGATTGAGAGGATGTTGACTATAGCTTTAGATTAGACTAGTTTTCTTCCTATTAAGGTGTAGTCTGTTGGCATTTTTTTTCTTGCTTCCAGTGAAGAGCTAAGTTCTTACATCATAATAAAAAATGTGATTCCCATCTTTTAGTCATTGTCACTTGAAGATGGTTTATTTGCTATTCTTAATAATAGTGGAAATTGCATTAAATTGACAGATGAAGAAAATAATTCACTTAATTTTTAAGCTATATTTGATATATTTCAGTATTGATATATCCAGCAGAGAGGAGAGTGGAAAGGTTATCCTTTTCATTTTAAAATCACTACATCATGACTCTCCATGTCAATATTTCCCCATTGTCATCACCTCTCAAAGTGACATCTCTTATTATTCATTAGGCCAAATAGTATTTCTTCCTTTGGGACAAACTCTATTGCAATCACTCTTAATCTTGCTAGATTTTTAGATCTGTAACACACTTTTCTGAGCACACCTAAGTAAATGGCTCATAAATACATGATCTCCTGTCATGGGGAAATGAGAGGAGCCTAATTTTCCCGTATGGTCCCCTTCTAATTTAGTGATTCCTCTACAGCAAACAATTGTGTTTTGGGGATTAGAGAGAATGTCTTCAGTTCAAGTCTAATGTCTAGCACTTAAATACCTTATTTGGTTAGTTCCATGAGCTAAGATACACAACAGGAGCCAGTCAGGATTAATATTCTCAGCCTCCCCATTCTTCTTTTGCTGCCCCACCCACTGAACCAACCTGCAACTTTCCTAATCCTTGGGTTACACTTAGGTAAAAAAGTGTAATACTATATTGTCTGCTCCCCAGAGGATATTTTTCCCTCCTTCCAGTTCATCTGTCTACAAAGAATGAAAGAAGGTGTGGTCAAAGGACAAGCAATGAAGAGGTTTCTATCTAGGGTCCGCCTCCCCTTCATACAAATTAACTTGGTCTGGTGGAAGATTTTGTTAGACAGAACTAGTTCTCATATTAAGGAGCTAATCCGGGTACACTCGTTATTTCTTTCCTGTCATGAATACCCAGTCTTTGTCACTGTTTTTCTATACTGGCTTTGTCTCAGGAAGCATCTTTTCTTTTATTAAGTCAACTTAATTTTGATGAAAGATCTAGTTATAGTACTTCCCAAAAGGGTGAGATCACTGAAGTTCTTTAGCTTTATCCTACTACCTTGGTCCAAAGCACCCTAATGGTATAATGGTATGTATACAAGGAAAAGACTTGCTTCTCTTGATTTGCAGAGATAACAAACAATTATCTATGGCCAAGCCAGAAGTTTTTTATCTATGGCAATAGGTCTTGTGATTCCACAATCTTTACATTTTCTATCACAACAGGCTTTACTGTGACCTACTCTTGGATCATGAAAGACACCTTGGATAGATAATTTTGTTTGTATTCTCTCCATGATCTGCCTAAATTTGTTTTATGATCAGGTGAAGGTCTAGTGGCCAGGATTAGTGTCTCTTCAGGAATAGCTGATTAATACAGTTGCTAGTTGTTCTAAATTTGTGTTCCTTCTTAGAGGATTGAAGTAAACCTTTATAATATTTCTAAGGAAAATGCTTTTTAAAACAAGTTAATAAATCTTAGGAGAAAAAAGGATTTTTGGAGCATTTCTGATATACTCATTTGAAAATGAATCCAATTTATTTACTGCTGTAAATACTAATAATTAGAAATAACTTTTATTGAGTCATCTGTCCCCCTACGACCTTTGCTATTCATTCCTTGCTCATTTCTGTCTCTGGATAATATGCTTTCTCCTTTAAAAAACTTCTCACTCATGTGGTATTGCTGAAAAAAAAATGCTTTACCCTCGACTGACCTAATTCACTTTAAATCTCTAACCAGTATGACTATATCATTGCATGCTCCAGAACTTAATAAAGAAACTTCTACTACAAATATACTGTCAATATCCCATATGCTTAGAGAGCTCTAGTCAGAAGGATCAGCAGAGCACAGGAAATGCATGATATGCGCCATATCTGTAGATAAGTTCAGACATAGGCAAGATAGGGTTACAGTGATGCTGTGACTGCAGTTTCAAGAGCACAGAATGCAGATTCTTCATACAAAAGGATTGTTTTCCAAGATCCTGTCATTTAAAAAACCATCAGAGGAAATCTAATGAACACTTCACCTCACCTGGTGTCAAGAACTCTTAATTATTCAAGTGGCAATAAAGCCTCATAATGATAGTGTCTTCTGAAGATCCAAAGCAAAATGACTTAGAACACTGTGGCATTTATAGCAGCCCAGAAAATAACTACATGTGCAAAGTACTAGTCAAACTTTTACTTATGGTGTTTTGGTGTATGAACAATTGGTAAAAGTATTTTCCATAATATTTTCTCCCAAGCTCATAAGTTTAGAGGTGAAAGAGATTTTATTGGTAATCTAGACCAACCCTTTCATTTAAATTGAGGTAACATATTGAGAAAAAAGCTTACCAGTGACTGAACTTGGATTCAACCCAGTCCTTTGTTTCCCAAGATAGTACTGGTTTACTGTGTCACACTGCTGTGGTCTTCAAAATTGCAATTATCATTCAGATAATCCTGTTATAAATTCTATTTTGAATGCACAATGAGGTTTCCTACTGGAAAGGCTTCCAGTCATTATCACTAGGTGTCACTACCAAAATCCTTAAAGAGAAATTGGTTCATGCAACTAGGAGTGTGTGCTAAAATATTTATAAATGATAGTAGAATAATCATACTTATAGGAATATGTCAGAGGTGGTATCTGAACCTGGAAGCTTATAAAAGGAAATAAATGTCATTCCACTGAGATTCAATAAATGGAATCACTTCATTGAAAGATGTATGCCTATATACACACATACACACATGTTTATGTGTACATATATATGTATATAGATAGATAGATAGATAGATATATTCCTTTTGACCTCAGAAAAATGTATAAGAACTTCTAATCATTTAAGATATCCTCATTAAAGAGATCATTTAAGATATCCTCATTAAAGAGCCTATGAAAAATTACCCATACTGAGTAGGACTTACCTCCAATGCCTAATGATGGAGCTAAACTTTATAGAAAAAAGAACCACATTACTATGACAACTGTAAACCTTAAAATTTCTTAGACTTGTGATTGTTGGAAATTTCACCATTGGAATGTGAACCCCATTGGCAAGGGAGGTTCCTCCTCGTCCCTTCTTAAGATTACTTTAGGACAGAAACCTTTTGCTGAGCAATGGAAAGGACTTTGACCTATGCTTAAGCATAGAACAGGAAGTTCTTTGAGTCATGATTGATTTTAGAATTGATACAATAGAGATACTTGGAATGACAGAACCAGGTCTTGGAAATTACAATCTCCACCCTACTCAGGGTAACAGGATTTAGGAAGGGCTGCAGCAAAGGATCAAGATTTAATTATTTGAGAAAATGACCTTCAACAGACATGTGCAAAGCCACAGACCTCTGGGCGGTCCTGGGTTAAGGTAGAGCCACCATTGGCACAGGGAAGACATGGACAGTGATTGGTAGATGTGAGAACTGAGGGGAGGGAACTTGGATGGTTTCCTTAAAGATAGCGAGGTCTGAGGACTGGTGGGGGGGGGGGGGTTGGAGAGTTTTAGCTCTGAGAGGTGGTGCTCTGAGAAGGTTGCTATGAAGGAAGCTGGAGGTGGAGGCCCCTGAGACTGTTTCTCCATTTTGGTCACGTGAGTGATAGGGACTGATCTCTTTTCTTTGCCTCAGCTATCTAAGGGCTTGGGCCTTTTGGCCCAGCCTAAACAGAAGGGGTATTTAAGCCCTATTCCCTTCTCTCCCCTTTCTCTCTCCCTCTCTCTCTCTCTCTAATACCTTTCTTCCTCCTGTTTGTAATTAAACTCCATAAAAGGTTGACTGCTGACTTGAGTTTTCATTTAGGAATTACATAGCTGAATTCCTTGGTGACCTTAAATTAATATATATCAGTCTTTTAAAGTGATTTCTTTGTCACACAACTGAGAAACTTCTATATCTAGGACTAACAATTTGGTATTTCTTATGGGTAAATCTTTTTATCAAAACTCAATTTTATCCAAACTAATCATTAGTTGATCATTAATAATGCCATATCTTAGCCCTGGACAAATCAATTGAAAACTTTAATTAAAACTTTCTGTGACTTAGATTATAGAATACTTTATGGAGACCCAGGTTTTGAGGAATATATAGATAATAACTTATTTTGATGACATTCTGATGATCTCAGATCCAACCATGTAAGCATGGCTCATTTTGCTTTCAGTTATTTCCTTGCCAATAGAACCTTCTACATCCTTCCTCCCAGTCTCCTACTTCTGGAGCATTAATCAGATCAATATTGTCTTTGTTCTTGTAAGGAGAGGGTCTGTCAACTTTCCTATTACTCCACTCATCATTCCTATAACTTAATAAATCAAAGTACTCCTTTTGGGACATTAGTCATGTGTTGTCTTCCTATGTATTAGAATGTAGACTCCTTGAAGGCAGATATTCTTTTAGATTTAGTATTTATATTTTCAACATAGTAGTAATTGATATATTGCAATAATATGCTTAATAAATGCTTTTTCAATCACTCATTCATTCATTTTTATGGGTAGAATGGTATAGTGGAAAGTATCATATTTGAAGTAAAAAAAATCTGTTAATCCCAACTCTGTTATTTTACTACCTATATGAACTAGACAAGCAATTTACCAATTTTGCTCCAACTTTCTTCTTTGTAAAATGATAGAGCTGGACCAAATGATCTTTAAATTTTTTCCTATCTTTAAAATGCATAGGAATTAGCAGTTTGCTATGGAGCATCATTAATTGAAAAATTTTATGGCATATTTCATGGGATTTTGTGTTCTTCTTTTGGCAATTTTGTCATATGTACTCTTGCCTTTCATCCCTTTACTAAGATCATAATATCCCTGAACACAGGCACCACATTTTATTCATTTTGCATAAAATAAATCCAGAAATATAGATTAAGTATTGGCCATGTGCCAGTCCCCATAGTAGGTGTTGAGGATACAAACACAGAAGCAGAACACCTTTTGGCCTGAAGGACTTTACATTCTGATGGAGAAGACACATAAATATATAGATAAAAGCAGAACGCATACAAAACAGATGTCATATGAGATATTTTGAAGAGAAGAAAGGCCAGTATCTAGCAGGACCAAGAAAGACCTCATAAAGAGGGAGGTGATTGAGTTTAGTGTTGAAGGAAACCAGAGATTTCAACAGGCAGAGGTGAAGTGGGATTATATTTTAGGCATGGGGTAGCCAAGTACAATGACAAAAAAAGGAAGGAAGGATTTAAGCATTTATTAAGCTTGAATGTGTGCCAGGGACCTTCTTCAGCACTGCAAATACAAATACAGTTATCCCTTTCACATTGTGACTTTCCCCAACATGGATTTGATATATCATGGATCAACATAGGAAATTAAATGGGAATTTTGGGGAGAGTTTTGCAGAAGCTACAGATAATATGCAAAGGCCAGCAGACAACCCAGAAAAAAATTTAAAACTCAGAAATGCATAGTTAACCCAAAACTTACAATAAGGTATTATAAACACCTCATAAAAGAAAAAGAAAAAAAATTCAGACTTCTTCTCTGGTACAAAGGAATGGCCAAAATTTTTTCCTGGGATTTTCCAGATGTGGAGAAATGAGGCACCATGCCTCTAACCCTTGAGGTATGGAAGGCTTATCTGTACAAACAAAAGGAAAGGTAAACCTTGTATTGGAAGAGTTTATATTCTAATGAGTGTAGACAACACGCAAAAGGGAACTAAAAAGTATGTGAAGGGAAAGAAGTGAAGGAAGTCAGCAAAGAAACCAGGTTTCTGGAGGGGCAAAGACAGAAGGGGAATGCAGGAAGTCTGGCTTACATCCCTCTATACAACTGAGTCTCCATAAAGAATTTGCAAATAGGTCAAAGGAAAGAGCAGGCCTTGTAGAGGAATATTCTAAGGCAATCAAGTTCCACAGAGGGCAAAGAAGTCACCTGGAGCTGAGTGAAACACAAGAAAGCCAGTCTGGTTGGATTGTAGGTAGAGTGCATGGAAAGGGGTAATGTGTAATCAAGCAGGAAAGGTAGGATTAGGCCAGGTTTTGAAGAACATTACTCAAGTCATTCATCACTATGCCTTGAATATAGTAGGTGTTCAGTAGATGTCTGCTGAATGGAATGAATCAGTCAATCAATTAACATGTATTAAGTACCTCTTAGGGGACAAATACTGTACTAAGAGTACATAATAACATTTAAAGAGTATTGGAAAAAAGAAGTCATAATCCCTGATCTCAGGGAGCTCACCAGCTAATGGAGGAGCTTACCAGCTATGGGAATGGATGAACAAAAATCCTCACCATATTACAATTTTTGATTGTGGCTTTCAATATAAAATTTTCTTGATAATAACAAAACTGCATGCTATTTTATAGGCTATTTTAACTGATAATTCAAATGCCTTACTAAATGCCTTTTACCCCATTTGGTTAATCCAAATAAGTAAGGATTTTCTTATAAAAAATACATTTTGCTTAATCTCTCTTTTTTTTCAGTTATATGTTCAGAGGAAAGAATGAATGTTTTTTTTTTAAGTGTTTAGAACACAAACTCAAGTATGATATAGTTGGTAATACCATAATTTATCGATATTCTTATCTTGCATTCTAGTTTGATAGTTCCTTTCTCCTATTGATTCCCTGTAGTATACACTCGACTGGTTCTTTGTCTTGAAATTTCTAAGTCTCTTGGAAGATAGCCTTTTCCCAGATGTTATATGTTAATTGTTAGGAGAAGAAATATGTGTTGGCTATTGTTCACCTGTGCCCCATTCCAATTTTTAACATTTTTTTGATAAGGTAAAAAAGTCTTACGTCTTGCTTGCCTTTCTTCATCACATATGATCTTTATACAATTGTACATTTAAACAATAAAATGCCTAAGCTTTTTCCATTTTCCATTCTTAAGCTGAAACTTTCTTGTCATAGCATGGAAATTGCTCAACCTTCTCTTTATGGCTTAATGTAGAAAAATCATTGCATGCCAGTATAGATTTCCTTATTGTTATGTTACACTCACTGACACCAAAGGGTGCTCTCTTCCTCAATGGATGGAAATTTCCTGATCTTGCCAAATGATTACTTGATAGTGCTTTTTGACTTTCATGCTTCCTGAGAGTCTGTCCCAGAGGAGACTCCCCAATAGAGGTAGTGTTGGCTGAACTGAAAGGGTCTATGGAATTTAAATAACATTGTCTGCTTACTTTTCCCCTGTAGTGTTTATTTTCAGTCTATAGTTTGATTAGATTAAATTTCCTTTATTTAGACTCGAGCAAGAACAACTGACATAAAGAAAGGTTGGGTAGTTGAAGCTTAATTTGAAAAGACAGTTGAATAAATCACTAACACAAAAATATCAGATCAGATATATAGTCTCATTCAACCAACTAAGCCAAAAGATTCTACACGGCCTCTCCTTACTTACAATAGGCACTCATAGTTTGTAGCCATAGGTCAATTGGTATACTTGGATCTAGAGGAAACATGGTTCTCTGATTTTCTCTTTGGCACACGATTATGTCATTGTAAAGTTAAGTTTGGCAAGCTGTGTACCATCTGATGAAAGTATGTGCTCTTTGTTGAACTTACACTTACAAAAGTATGACTAAAAGCATGCCAAGTACATGACTTTGAACTCATCTTTAAATGTTATTATTTTATTGGCAGAAAAATACATATTTTTATCAATATGGAATGATAATTTTAACTGGTTTCATTTGGATCAAAAGTTTATTTTTGCTTTTTTGTTATAGAAATTTCTATTAGGAATATTAGAGTCAAAAACTTCAAACTTTAGCAGAAGTCCTTTTTTGATTTGGAAATGGAGCCTCAGAGGTAAAGGAATTTACTTAATATTAGACCATGAGCTCCATGAAGGTAAGAATTATATCTAAACTTTATATCCCATACCTACTCCTTTCACAGCCCTTTGGTCATGTTCTTCATATAGTTGGAAATAAGTACCTATCTGTGGAACAGAATAAAATAATAATGCCAGATTGTATTTGGGTAGAAAATTACAGTTTCAAGATTTCTTCAGACTATCTTGTTCGAAGTAAGAAAGGTTCTTGTAGAGATCAACAAAAGTAGTTTACCAATATAAGTTTTGGTTTGATTAGAACGCTACTGTCCATATGATTTTCACTCATCTCTATTGAAGTTGAATACTGAAGACTGAAGAAGAAAATATAGAAAGTGACCTAAAGTATAACAAGGTGATACAAATAGTACATCCTTCTACCAAACCTTTCCAAACTTAAGAGGTTCTTGAAATGTATGGTCTATCCACCATGGCCACAATAACTTTTGTCATTTTCCTCCTCCAAGTCATTCCATATTTATTTTCCTGTTACCCTAAATGGGAAATTAAGAGAAACAACATAGTTAAATAAAAAGGGCACTGGATTTGGAGGCAAGAATCTTAGTCCAAGTTCTGAATGTATTGTTTACTAGCTGTATGATGTTGGGAAATCAAAAACTTGTCTAAGTCTCACTTTCCTTGTCTGTAAAATGAAGGACGTGGCTCAAAATGGCCACTGAAGTTGACTGCAGCTCGAAATCTATAATTTTAATGAAATGAATCTATTTATAGCATCACACTTAACTCTATCCCCCCAGATAAAAATAACCATGAAAATCAAATGAGATGATGCTATAAAGGAAAGGAGAAATATTGCACTTTTTACCTGAACATTGTCTCATTACTTCTTAGGTCAAGGTTATATCATCATACATTTAACTTCTACAGTTGAAAGTTATCTTGAATTTCCTTTGGACTAGTATGTTGCCTCTCCCAAAGAGTATTTGCTACTTCAGGTTTTAGGTGGTCATCTTGCGGTTGTTGCCTTCTTAATACTAACAAGATTCCATTGGTGTGCTTCCCATTAACAATCAGTCAGTAGACTCAATTAGTTTTTTAGAAAAGCATTTATTCAAATAGTATAGCAAAAGAAATAATTACAAAGTTTTCTCCCCAAGACTAGGTCATATTGTCCCACAAACAACAAACAAAAGTACTTGTGGAAGGGAAAATAGGCACAAATTTCGAGTATAATGACAATGAGGGAATATATATATATGTTCAAGACAACTCCCAACATTGGAATAATAACATCTCAATGTCCAATCTCTCACCAGAGATATTCCCATGAAGTTCACTTTTTTGGCTATATCCTCACAGTGCAGGAATTTTTCAGCTATATGTGTTGATCTGTTGATGGCCTCACTTCTTACATATTCAGCTGCTCCATGACTTGCCTAGACAGGTCTCTTGGACCATGAGATATTCACAGGGTACAGCGACTCTATTGGACTCAGTGGACTTGATCTTTGATTGGAAAAGTATTTCCAGCCTCTAGGTCATCTGAGTATTATAATACATTTTTAGAAAGGAGAGAGAGTGAAACATACATTGGAGGAAGCCTCTATTTTTTAACTGCTTTGGAGATTTGGATCTGAGGGTTGTCAACTCTGGAGAGCAAATGACAGAGATCTAGATTCTTTTAATAGTTTATCTTGGCCAGAGCTATGTTCTTTCAGTAGGAAGCAGAACCTTTTCTTATATTGATTACTCAATTATATTTCCCAGGTTTTATTTGGGTTTTATATAAATGAGTGGCTGACAAATCCCCAAAATTTTCAGAAAAAGTGGATCAATTTGGATTGTGGAATTATTGAATTATTAGAGTTGGATAGGAGCTTATAGAACACTCAGTTCAATCCCTTCAACTTAAAGATAAAGAAACTAAGACCAAGAGAAGTTTGATGACTTGTTGAAGGTCACATAGATAAGTGGTAGAGCCAAGATTGACAGCCAGCTCCTCAGACATTAGATCCAGCATCTTTTCCTTTGAAGAATAATCAACATCCAATATAAGCATCACCTTTAGAAAGGTTCCACTCCCTTGTTTAGCCCTAGGAGATGCATAAAAATATTACCAAGAAAAAGCAAATCATTTCATTTGATATCTTGGAGGGAACAAAAAGAACTTGAAAAGCACTAAGCTCTCCAAAAACTGTTTCATAAATCTGGGGAAAAAATAACTAAATTCATCTGGAAGACCAAAAGGCCAAGAATATAAAGTGAATTAGTGGGAAAAAATATGAAGGAAGGTGGCTTAGCTGTACTGGATCTCAAACTGTATTATAAAATGGCAACCATCAAAATAGCCTAGTATTGGTTAATATAAGAATTAAAATTAATCTCAATAATAAAATACTATATTTAGGAGACTTATTAATGATCATTAGAAACCAAGGAATAAAGAGAATACAAAATAAAGACCATGTGCCCATTTCTGATTAGCCTATTTAAAATCCCCATACTTAGCTTACCAGAACCACCATGTTGGCTGGAAGCCCAAGAGGACTGCCCACTTGCTAATATCCTCTGTCTACAGGAAGTACATAACAATAGTAAGTCAATGGGCTCCTAGGAAATGTAGTTCTTTTTTAGGGTAACAGAGTTTCAATTTTACACTAAGAAATAGAGTGGTAGACCAATGGCACAGACCAGGCAGTGGTAAATGACCATAGTAACCTAGTTTTTGACAAACCCAAAGATCTGAATTTTTGGAAGGAGAACTTGGTAACAAAAACTGCTGTGGAAATTAGAGAACAGTATGGAAGAAACAAGGCATAGACCAACACCTCATACCATATACCAAGGTAAAGTCAAATGGAAACATGATTTAGAAATAAATAGTGATACCACAAATTAATTAGGGAAGCACAAACTAGTTTCCCTTTCAAACCTATGGACAAGGGAAGAATTTAGGTTCAAACAAGACTTAGAGGACATTATAATATTTAAAATAATTAACTTTGATTATGTTAAACAGTTTTTTTCACAAACAAAATCATTGCAACCAAGATCAAAAGGCAAACTTCAAACTGAGAAATCTTTATAGTAAATGTTTCTGACAAAGGCCTCATTTCTTAAATATATTGAGAAATAAAATCAAATTTATAAGACTACAAAACATTCTGCAATTGACAAATGGTCAAAAGATCTGAACAGGCAAATTCTCATATGAAGAAATTTAAACTATCTTGTCATATAAAAAATGCTTCTAACAATTATTAATTAAATAGAGGTAAATGAAAATACCTCTCAGGAACCACCTCACATCTATTAGACTGACTAACATGACAAAAAAAGGAAAATGTTATATGTTGGAAGAGATGTGGAAAATCAGGACACTAATAACACTTTTGAAAAACAAACAAACAAACAAACAAACAATCTAAATTTCCTGCTTAGAATCAATTCTATATTCTGATTCCAAAGCAGACAAGTGGTAATGACTAAATTAAGCTACTTGCCCAGGGTAATACAACTAGAAAGTAACTGAGGCTAGATTTGAACCTGGGACATTTCTAGGTCTGACTCTCAATCCACTGAGTCAACTTGCAGTCCCAACATCAATACATTGTTAATAGAGTTGTGAACCATTCTGATAGAACCATTCTGGAGAGCAATCTAGAACTGTGCCTAAAGGACCATAAAACTGTTTTTACCCTTTGATCCAGCAATGCCACTAATAGGACTGTATCCCAATGAGACTGAAGATAGGGGAAAAGGACATACTTGTACCAAAATATTTATAGCAGCTCTTTGGGGATAGCAAAGAACTAGAAACTAAAGGGATATTCATTAATTGGGGAATGGCTGAACAAGTTCTGGTATATGATTATAATGGAATACTCTTGTGCTGTAAGAAATGAAAACAAGATGATCACACACACACACACACACACACACACAATCTAGAAAGACTTCTATGAAGTGATGCAAAGTGAAGTGAGTAGAACCAAGATAATGTTGCACACAGTAACAACAATAGTGCATGATGGTCAACCGTGAATAACTTAACTACTAGCAACAAGGCAAGGATCCAGGACAACTCCAAGAGACTCATGATGAAAAAGGCTATCCACTACCACAGAAGGAATTGATAGAGTGTGAATGTGGATCGAAATGTACCATTCTTCACTTTGTTTACTCCATGAATTTTTTCTCTACTGTAAGCAATATGTCTTGTTTCACAAAATGACAAATAGGGAAATACGTATTATATGATCATATATGTATGATCTTTATCATATTATTGGACTTCTTGGGGAGGAGTGAGAAGTGGGAGAGAGGGAGAGAACATGGATTGCAAATTGTCATAAAATGATTATTAAAAATTACATTGATGTTATCTGGGGGGAAAAGGATTAAATCTTTATTTCTCATCAGAACCAAATCAATGGTTTAGGAGAGAAAGGTGGAATGAGCACAGACCAACCTTTCTAGCAGTGGGGCAGATAGAAACTGGCCGGCTAAGGTTGTACTTTATGACCAGCTTCCTGTTCAGAGGCATACTGATTTAATTTTCATTGACAAAGGGTAATATCCAAAGCGACTCTCCATCCTCCTTTATGAAAATCTGGTATGTTGGGTAGAAAGTGTATTTCTGTTTCCATTTTAAGCCTGTCTGACTCTCTCTTGCTGGGATCCAGAGAAATTCAAGAATGTGCTCTAAAGAGGGTTTTGTAGTGTGGGTAAGCTGGGAAAGTTAAAGCAGCTCTGTTTTATCTGCTGTTCCTCTATTTTGTTTCTGATCCTGTTTATATTGGTAGCCCCTACCTTGCCTGCCATCTTCTTTAATGTTGTAACAGTCCTGTCTATTAGGGCAGGGTTAAAAGAGATAGCTAACCTGAAGAAGACCCCTTCCTGTTATTAGTTTCAGAAGCAGGCTCTGATCAGTGTTCAGTTCCTATCCTGCAAGCCCCCAGAAATAAGTCCTGTCTAGTTCTGAAGTACTCCATGCCCCATTTATCTTTGGGTCAAATTGAAACCTATAAAACTTTTATCCTTTTATTCTTTCAGAGAATCTCCCCTACCTGGATGGATGAGGCTCCCTTGCTGATGAACTCAATAAAACTTTGTTGGTTTTGGTTCTTGTTCTGGCTTGTTTTGGCACTGACAATTTTACCTACAGTAGTCTTCGCTGTCCCATGTCCAGACATTTCTCTCCCACTTTGGCTCAGACACAGCAACTCTGAGAGCTGCCATGATTATTGCCATTAGACCCATTATAAGAGCAATATAACATCTCATTTTGCTCCAGCTTTTGCTAGGGGTGACAAAAGGCAAAATCCCATAAGGGAGGTAATGCCTCTTGTCATATATCATCAGATCATTGATTTAGAGTCAGAAGGGATGCCAGATGCCATCTAATCTAACCCTCTCATTTTACAGATGGGAACACTAAGGGACAAGGAGGCTAAGTGATTTCCCAAAGTCACCCAGGTACTGAATATCACAGGTGATGCTTAGATTCTTGTCCTCTCAAGCTAGAGCCAGAGCTTTTTTCGTGATACCCCATCTCTCTGCCCCTCTGCCTGCTCGCTCTCCCCTTTTGCCCAGGTTTCCGTATCCTTCCAACAGGACAGATAATTATTAATACTTTTTGGATGGTTCTGGGTTATGACTAGCTTCCAGTCCAGCTTCAGAGCCTTCATGAGACTGATTCCAGGAGAAAAGAATGTCTAAAATACTATTGAATTCCCTGAGAAAAACTTTGGTTTTTTTAGAAGCTCTGAAAAAGGGGTCAAAGAAGGAGAGCACGGCTGAGAAGAATGAGAGAGAACATGGGTAGGAATGTTTGTGATAAAATAAAAAACAAAACAAAAATAAAGTTGTGTAGCTCCATCAGGGAGGAACTAAAAAGCAGCTGTGGGACCCTGCTAAGTACACAGCTGGGACAAGCCCAAGGTTCCTATTTTCTTGCCAATAAGTTACTCTATGTTGCACAGCTGAACAAAACATATTTTCAATAGTAAACGATAATATCTGTTGCAGGTTGCAATTTTCATGTGGTGATAATTTGCACTCAATTTCCCATTGTAGAACTATCTCTTCATACTCTTTGTGTTTTAGCTTGTGGTTCCAGCTTAACCTCCAAGACCTTTCATTTAATGAAATCAACCTCTTGACACTAATGCATGCTATTCTGAAGACTGTATTTTTCTCAGGATCACAGCAATGTTCTACATTAATTATATTATTTCTATCATATTATATGAACAGCTTTTTTATATCTACATTTATTTTTATACATTATATCAACATATATGTATATATATATATACATATACATTTA
The DNA here is from genome assembly GCF_027887165.1 of Monodelphis domestica. Lineage (NCBI taxonomy): Eukaryota > Metazoa > Chordata > Mammalia > Didelphimorphia > Didelphidae > Monodelphis > Monodelphis domestica. The sequence goes on along the minus strand of NC_077229.1, from coordinate 319,834,915 downwards.
GGTGTACATACACACATATAAAGACCTCTATGAAGTCATTCATCTTCTCGATGTGTTATTCGCAAAGCACTCTGACAGTGACATGGCTAGAACCCAAAACACTCAAGTTCCCTATTTTTAGCTGATGAAGAATAGAACGTATTAGATTTTTGAAACAGAAGGATCTAAGATTTTGAAAGGAAGCTGAAGGCATACACAGGTAAAAAGTTAATGAACTGCGAAGCATTTAATAAGTTATAATGCTTCAAGCTCTGTGCTAAGCCCCTGGGCTTCAAATACAAAAGCAAAGACAATATAGATAGGGTAATGGTGGCCTGGGAGAATGGTGAGTAAAGTCATTGGGGAAGTAGATTGACATATCCTTTCCAGTAGCAAAGACCTTTCCAGGGGAAAAGAGAGCAGTAGTTTCAGTAGAGTGGTGGGGTTGGAAGATATACTGCAGAAGGAGGAGGAAGGAAAATAATGCAAAAAGTGAGAAGACTTGGGTTGGAAATTTTACTTCTGCTGCTAACTACCTGTGTGATTCAATTAGTCACTAATATCTCCTTACGCCGGAGTTTCCTCAGCTGAAGGTTAAGCAGTAGAATGGAATAAATGAGTTTTAAGGTACGTTGCAGGTCTAAATCCTTTCAGCAGTTTGGAATCCAGTAGATTCCTCTTTTTAGAAATTTAGATGATGAGGCAACTAGGTGGTTCAGTGAAAAGAGAGCCACACCTGGAGATAGAAGGTCCTGAGTTAAAATCAGACCTCAGACATTCTCTAGCAGTGTGTTGCTGGGCAAGTTACTGAACAATTGCATAGCTCTTACAATTCTGGCATCTTAGAACTGATACTTGATATTGATTTTAAGACCTAAAATAAGATTTTTATGAAAATAAATTTAGATGATAAAGCATATACACGTAGGATAATAGTTTGTGGTGACAATAGAGACAAAGAAATTATTTGTATCTTTTTTAGGGATGGACGGAATCCAGATATGTTTGTAAGTAGCAGTGAAAGAGTCAGTAGAGAGAAAACAGGCTGTAGATGAAGGAATAACATCGAGGGCGCTGAGATAAAGATCATGAGTAGAAGGATTAACGTTGACAAGAAATGCTACTCTATTGCATGGAAGTAGAGATGTGTGGGGAGGGGCCCAAGGGGAGAGGATGGATGCAAAGGAATTCAGGAAAGATTGTGTTCAAATTTCCAGAAACTCCTGTACTAATGGGATAGATTTGGGGAATTGAATTCCTCAATTGTTAACTCTACTAATTCTGAGGTATCTACGTCATCTCCATTCTCGTGTTCTATAGAAATCTCTATTAGCTAGTTCGCTCACTTACTTATCATTCCTTAACTTAGTCATTTTCCCCTTTACTTATTCTTTTTTGTCTCTCACCAGAGTCTTGGTCTTTTCTCCTTCTCTAGGCATTTTGTCTCTCTACATATCCACTAGAATTAAGAAAACAATTTATTTGCCAGGGACATTTTTGAATACAAATACAATGGATCCTTTTCCACTAGCTACATTTTCCTTTATACAAAATTAAAATTATAATATCTCTATTTTTTCTCCCCTTTCCTCATTTCCCAACCCACTTTTACTATGTTAGAAGTGCGGATTGTAGAATTTATAGCTGAGAGGGGCTTCTGATATTCAATTTCTTTCTTTCTTTCTTTCTTTCTTTCTTTCTTTCTTTCTTTCTTTCTTTCTTTCTTTCTTTCTTTCTTTCTTTCTTTCTTTCTTTCTTTCTTTCTTTCTTTCTTTCTTTCTTTCTTTCTTTCTTTCTTTCTTTCTTTCTTTCTTTCTTTCTTTCTTTCTTTCTTTCTTTCTTTCTTTCTTTCTTTCGTTCCAGAGAGGCAAAGTAATTTTGTCCAAGGTCACACATATGGTAAATGGCAGAACCAGGGCATAATTTATCTATTTTGAAATAAAATTCAAAGCTCTTTATGGTATCACATATTGCCTCTCATCCTTGTTTCTGATAGACACATCACCATTTTTCCTTGTTCATAACATCTCAACCATTTCTGACCCTTCTCTTTTCTTCACACACTCTTCAATCAAATAACTTTTGTTGATTCCATTTCAGCAATGGCTCTCAAAGCTATCAAATCCTTTTCATTTCCACTCCCCAAACTAGACCCTATTACTACCTGTCTGCCCAGTTATAGCTTCCAAACCTCTAATCTATTCTTCATCACCTCCAAAAATCAATTCATTACTACATACTATTCCAGAATAATATTTCTAACATGTGTGTGACTTATTATATAAGTTAATATATAAGTTACTTCATCTTTCTTAGGATCCTTTTTCTCATCTGTAAACTGAAGGGGTTGGATTAGATTACTTATAAATTCCCTTCCATCTCAGAGAGTCTATGATTCTTTGTCACGCCTTTATTTGGAACTCTAATAATTCCCCATTGCATGTCAAGAAAGGACAACTCTCTTAGCCTAGTATTCTGGGGTTTCTAAAATTGGGCTCCAATCTACTTTTCTATTGTAATCTCATCTTATATTACTTCATAGATAAAGTTTAAAAATTTTTTTTCTAGCAAAGCTAAATTACTTACTATTTCCTATGTTTGCTCAACTTCATCCCTCTACTCATTGTTTTTCTTCTGCCTAGAATTCTCTCTTCCTTTATTTCTAGTTGTTGAAATTCTGCCCATCCTTTTAGGCTAGTTTAAACGTCACTTATTTAAATGTCGGCTTTTCCTGATATCTTAGATGGAAATGATCTCTTCCTTCCCTGAAGTCTCAGAGGCATTTTACTTTTTCCTCTTTTGTGTCATTATCACTAGCTAGTTCAGCATAGTTACCTGTGTACATCTTTTACACTGTATCTCTTATTCAATATTCTACTGTAGTTCCTCATAGACCTCATAGATCTTGGGTGTGTTTTTACCTTTCATCTTTTTTACCCTTCTCATCTACAGAATCTCCTGCATGGATCAGGGGTTTAATAAACATACTGAAATTAATTAAACATCCATATCTTCTTCTTTGACTCCTAACAGTTTAGGCATATTTAAGTGATCCTAGCTTTTTTGTACATAGTATACCAACATATTAATGTAAATGCATTGTTAAAAACTATTGAATGCTGCTTCTACTGTTATTGAGAAATCAATGTTACTTCCCTAACTTTTCCTGTACTTTCCTTTCTTTGTTTATTTGGTAAGAAAATATGAATAAAGTATATATTTTGGTCTGATTATTACTCTTGTGTGGATTTAAAGGGTGGCTAGCTCATTAGTAGAGTGATACTCTGAAGGTTCCCTGGAGTGGTAGTATAGTTGACCCCAATTGCCCTAATTGCCACGGGGATGGTCCTATCCATGACAAGGGTCCTCTCAGATGCTGTAGATGGGGTTATGTGTGAGGGAGCAACCATGTCACACTTTCTTTTCAGTCTTTCAATCTACCAATGCTTATAGATATTTTTTACATTATATATTTAGGAGAAAGAGTAATGCATTTAAAATAAGAACACTTGGATTCATATCCCTTCTCTCTCTTTTTTGACCTGTTGGACCTTAGGCAAGTGTCAGGTTTTCTGGGGCTCAGATTCCTCACTGCTAAAATGATAGTGTCGGCTAGATGATCCAAGGTTTTAAATCAATGATCCTGTGATCTAGCCATGTTTGTCCCATTATACACTTGTAGGAAGATTTTTTTAAATGTAGAACTGCACATTTACTCTATCATTGTATTAAATCTTCCCCACCAGCTGGATCTTTTTTATATTATACAAATACATCCCACATTCTCTAAGCATTTATAGTCAAAATAATTTATAATTTCCGTTGTAAATAAGAGAAGGAAGAGGTGGAGGTATCTCTGGTCCTTTTGACCTAAGTCTGGGCTCTCTTTCTGTAGAAGAAGTGGCTATAGAATTCCTGACTTCTGTGATCTATACTTTTCATGGTGGTCTTAGTCATTAGTCATTTGATGATACTTATTGAATTTGGAGAGTGTTGTTAAGAGTCCTTAGTCCTCTTGTGCCTTGTAATTCCCAAGGAGATGCTACAGTTAATGGAGAGATTAAAATAGAGAGGAGGAACAACTCGGAATGAGTTTCCTGTGAAAGAAAGGATGCTTTCTCATATATAGAAAATCCTAAGGGAACTCCTCTCCTCTCCGCTCAGATTTCATCATCATGAAATGATGTAGGAAGTGCAATTAACAAAACCCAGTACTTTCCCAACTTGAGGTACCTGATCCTTCTAATCTTATTCAATGGAGGCCACAGCATATCATTTTAACACCTTTGTTATTTAGTTTTTTTTTTTGTAATGTTCAACTCTATGTGACCCCATTTTTTTTGGCAGTTTCCTATTTCCTTCTCTAACTCATTTTACAAATGAGGAAACTGAGGCAAACAGGGTTAAGCAACTTGCCCTGGGTCACATAGTAAGTTTCTGAGGTGATATTTGAACTTAGAGAGAGGAGTCTCAATCTGTGCCAAACACTCGATCCCTATTCCACTGACTGCTCTAATTTACTACCTAGCTCCATAGAAAGAAAGTCTTCCAGTGGCATCTTACCAAGTCCTGTGCAACAATATATTTGAATTCAGGTTCTCCCTTCCTACTGTTTGGTGCCAGAGCTTTGGTTCCAGAGGGAAACTCAGTAGGATATGATTGTACAACTTTGCAAAGGTTCATGTGGAGCTTATTAGCATAAGCAGGAGGACCAGCATGAACTTGATTGTAGAAGAGTAAGGAATTATGACTGGAGAGGGAAGAGAGGGCTTTGAGATAAGACTAGAGTATAAGATTTTTTGAATAATTCTACCATACTCTTACTCTCTCTCTCTCTTAGTTCTAATTCTGCATTCTTCTTATTCTTTTCTTTAGTCTCCTTGTCCTCCTCTTACCTGAGCATGACACCTTCTTCTACAGTTGTTATTGTTCATTTGTTTTGGTGGTGTCTGACTCTTTGTGACCCCATTTGAGTGTTTCTAGACAAAGATCCTCATGTGGTTTGCCATTTCCTTCTCTAGTTTATTTTATAGATGAGGAATTTGAAGCAAAATATAGTTATTAAGTGTCTGAAGTCAGATTTGGACTCATGAAGATGAGTCTTTTTGATTCCAGACCCAGCCCTCTATCCACTGGGCCACCTAGCTGTTTGCTTTTCTTTGGTAGCTCTATGCTAAACTTCAGTTGTAATTCCAGCCCATTGCTGCCCTGGCCACTTACTTCCTTTTGCTCTGACCCCATTTTTACACACTACTTTGCTTCCTTTGGATTCAAAAGTGAAGATGCTTATAGTTTGGGTAGAGAAATAGACAGGGGGTGAGATGCCCACAGGCATAACTGGCACAACTCTTTGAAAAGGCCCAGCTTATGGTTAAGTAAAAATGCCTTATCCCCCAATTTTTGATTATAGGGGCTCTTTATGATGTTTTGACTAGAAGGGAAGGCTTTGAAAAATTGGTTTAGGGACTCATCCTTCAATCTGATGCCACTCTGACAACCACAAAATGCTGGGATCCAAGGAAGCCAGACTGTTTGGGATTTTTTCCCCCAGAATAATGATATTTACTGACCTCATCATGAACCAAAGAAACTAAAATATGCTCTGGGAAAGCTAGCCTTATTGAGGCTTCAGGGTCATTCTTGGGGAAGCTGTTCTATTTTACAATCTATCCTAAACAATACTAATGTCCAAATGGAGTGAAAATGGGTTTGTCCAAATAGGGTGAAGAGGGGTACTAAACAAGGATATTTATAAGTTACAAAGAACCAAATGATTTCATTTTATAAACGTAGAGGGGGCCCAAGTACAGCTCCCACATGACTAAAAGTCTTGACAAAATACTAAGAAAAATAATTTATAGACAAAATACCAGATATAGAAAGCTTTGGATGTTTTACTCTAGACATGCCACAGGACTTAGCTATTATAGCAGCTCTGCTCCCAGATAGTTTGGATTATGTTTAGGGGTTGAAACAAACCCCTCATACTACAAGGCAGCAAAACAAAAGATAAGAGCATGTCCCAAAGACCAAAGATAGTAGGAGAGTCAAATGAAGCCACATCACAATTATTTTAGGATAATCTTTCCCACCCATGGATCAATTTAATTCATTAACATTTATTAACAACCTACTATGTGCAAAGCACTGGGTTAGAACCTGAGGGCACAAACCCTAAATTCCAAAGTCTGGGCCTTCAAAGACCTTACATTCTCCTAGGGAGCAGTGAAAAAATATATGAAGGTGCATCCATTAAAGTTCATGTATAATGATATGCAGTGATTTGGAGAAAGAGGGAGTGTTATCTCTCGTCTTAGGGGGAGAGCAGCCAGAAAAGCCCTCATGTGGGAGATTGCCCCTGATCTGTAAATTGTTGGAAACTAGTGATTCTATGGGGTTACAGAGGGGTTAAAGAGATTCTCCATTTGTTTCTGTTTCAGAAATTATGACTCTAAGAGTCAAGCTCAGCATTTTCTCCCTTCATGATGGTGGATCTATATTAAGAGAATTTTTCTTTCCTCTTGATTCTGATAATTAATAAAAAAAAAACAAAAAAAACCTAGTTTTTGTTTATGTAGGTTGATAAAGTACATATCTCCCAATGCCTATGTAGGGTAAATAGTCTGAGTATTTTTATCTTCATTTTTACAGATGAGAAAACTGAGTCTAAAAGATGTCAGGTGACTGACTCAAGATTACTCAACTAAGGGGGTTCAGCCAGGATTTGAACCTAGATATTGCTAGTCAAGACATGGGCTGTGCAGAAGAAAATGCACAACAAAACCAATGCTTTTATCCTTTATGAACACATAAAATTGATTCTCCTCCAAAATCAGTCAATTTGAAGTAGTAGCTGAAACATTTTCTTTTATCTTTTTTAGTGTCAGGTCCACTCCAAAAGCCCTTGCCTAACCTGGGTTGTTTCCAGGATGAAGAGAGGCAGTGATTCTGCAGCTGCCTGTGTGCTTCCAACAACTCAGAGTGTGTCATTCTGTTTTTAAGGTGGTGATAACCAGACTTCAAAGACTGCCTTCCATATCTCTTCTTCCCTTTATCCTGAGATTTGCAAAGAATTCAGAAAAGACAAGATTGAGGCAAATGGGATTTGGCACAAACAGAGAAAGTGAAAAAAAAGAAGATTGTGAAATCAGGAATGAATAAAAATAAAAGAAAATGAATGAAGGATGGTGTGGTAACTAATATATAATATTAATTAATATGTGGGATCACTATTACTGGTATTATCACTAAAATTTGTAGATCACTTTAAGGTTAATACATATTATCTTATTCAATCTTTGCAACAACCATTTGAGGAAGGTACTCCAATTAGTAAGGAAACTAATGCCATGTCTCTTGATTGCTATCTCAGAATCTCTCTTAAGTGAGCCCTTACCTCTATGCATACCTGCTACAACCTGGTCTTGGAATTTCTGCCAGATATTGCCATATATATGTATGTATTTCACACACACACACAAACACAAAGATGTGGAGTTCCTCGCTGCTTCTAGGTTCTGGCTTGAGCTTATGTCAGTCACATCCGGGAAACCACCATCTTTTGTGTCTATCAGGTTCATATCTCAGTGTTATGCCTCCTCACCTCCTCAGACTGACTTATTTCCTTCCCCCATACATTTTTTTTAACCAAATTTCATCATTTCTAGCTACACAACATTTCTCGCAAATCCCTCTTTATCTTTACCCATATAAACTGTCATTCTGCTTCAGGCTCTCATAATCTCTTGCAAAGACTATAGTGATAGTTCTTATTTGACCCTCATACCTCAAGCCTCTTCTCACTACAGCCTAACTCCACACAGCTATGAAAGTGATTTTCTTTAAGTGAACCTCTGATTGGGTCTCCTCCTACTTAATAAACTCCACTGGCTCCCTATTACCTCCAAGATTTGTCTGATATTAAAAGCCATTTAAAAACTGGTCTCTCCCTACTTTTCCAGTTTTCCTGTAGATTATTCCCTATGTTTATTCCACTCTGAATTCAGATGGGTTAATGTGTTGTTCCTCAGACATGATTACCTTTTTCCTACTCTCATATATGTGTATATATATATATATATATATATATATATATATATATATATATATATATATAATTTACTGGCTGTCCTCCCTGGCTGGAATCTACTTCTTCCTCCCCTCCACTTCTTGAAATCTCAGATTTCTTTTAGGTCTCAGATCACCCTCTACCTTGAAACCATGACTGATCCACCCCAGTAGTGTTCTCTTTCCCCAAAATACTGTATAATATCAATTGTGTATCTAATTATACTTGTATGAGAACATGTGGTCTTCGCCATCAGTAAGTTCCTTTGAAGGCAGACACAGTCTATTTTTTTTTTCATCTTTAGCACTTAGCACCATGCCTGACATATAATGGATGATTTAAAAAATGATTGTTAATTGGCCCGAAGTATTAAATGATTTGTCCAATGTTGTTAAATATCTGAGATTCTTGTGTTCTTCAGGTGTAGATAAAATGCTATGATTCTCCCATTCAATGGGTTAAAGGTCTTTTTAATTATTTTTCTGTGTTCTATTCACCACTTCACTTTTCTCATTTACATTCTGTGTTCCTCAATTCTAGTAAGATATTTCCTACCTCCTTTTTTCCATAGGAAAGTCAAGCCACGCTTGAGTCATATTTTCCTTAAGGATGTTCTCAAGACTAATTGTTATTGCTTTAAAAAAAGGCTGACCCTAGGCAAACATCTGGAAGAAAATTAGCTAAAGGTAGAAAAAAAGACAGAGACCTGCATTTGAATCTTTGTTCTTCTGCTTACTAGTTGCGTCACCTTAGACAAATTAAATCACTTCTTCCTTTGGAACCTCAGGAACATCATGTTTTGGAAGGGTTTGGATTAGATTGGTAATATCTAAGGTTTAGCATATAGATTTAACTCAAACCTCAAGATCTTAAATTTGTAGTTGGTACATTTTTACTTTTTTCTAGTACTTGTCTCCCTTTCCTCAGGATGACCACTGCTTTACCAGTATTTCATTCCCAAAGGGTTTTGTTCTTTGTCAACTATTAGATAACCTGACTAAGCCATTAAATAATAAGAGGTGAAGATATTTTATTCTTCCCATCAATATCTAAATATTAAAAGGGGACTATTAAACCTCCAAAATCCTTTAAAAGCCAAATAATTGGGTTCTTTTTTTCCTCTGTAGAATCTTAATTTTAGATCTGGGAGGAACTTTCAGAGCCTTTCATTTTACTGATGAAATGATTGAAGATCAGGGATTTTAAAGTACTTTGTTAATGGTCACACAGATATAAAATGGATTAGAGGTGGAACCGAACCCAAGTCTTCTTTAACTAGAATTAGTCAGCTTCCCAAAGAACACCATCATTCATGATTGGTAAAATTTGAAGCCCTTTGATGTGGTTGGTATTTTGGAACCAGAAGGTCTTTTCTGATTATTTTAAAATTATAACATAGAGGCAACTGTCTCAATGTCAGTTTTGAGTTTGAGTAGGCCTAACTGGTGTATAGCTTTTGATATTTCTCTACTTCATGTGAGGACTGACCAAAAGAATATTCATTTCTTTGTCTCTGTCACTCTGTCTCTGTCTGTCTTTCTCAGTAGCTATTTGTCTGGATTGTTTTATCAGTCTTTCTTTGCCTCTTTGTCTCTTGTCTATCTCTGTTAAGTCTCTGTGTCTCCCACCATCTGACTATCTCTGTCTTGCTGTCTCTGACTCTTTCTTCCTTCTCCTCAACCCCGGGGGTACAGGTTACTTGAAGGGTAAAACTAGTGTTGCCAGTTTCCTATGAAAAGGAATTTGAATTCGCTATCACCTTTTAAATTGCTGCCAAGGTATAAGCAACCACTTAGCATCTGATGCCAAAGTACTCTCCCCCATTATTTCAGTTCTTATAAAATAAATTGCCCAACCCTGGAGACTGAGGAGATTTGAACCCATTCACCAATTAAATAGAGAGTTATTCTTTTGAGTCTTTTGGATCTTAAAAGGTTTTCCTATGATTGGAGTAAGAATTTTCCTTGTCATTCTTCTTTTACATGAATAGTTCAGGAGGCAACTGAAGTATAAGGTCAGATATTTTTGGCTGGGTAAATATTCCCAGGCCAATAATGAGGAGAGAATAGAAAGAAGGGAGACCAAGCACATGATTCAAAATATTTTTGAGAAACTTGTCTGACATCTCTATGACCACATTAAATATAGAAAATGGTAAGCAGATGTACATTTAAAAAATGTTTCTCACAATCCTACATAGCAATTAACTGTTGCTAATGTCTGGCAGGGATGCTTCATTGGCAGACACTCCATTTAAGACTAGATCAGAGTGGAATAGGACTAATGTAAATGTGATGACTCAAATTTCCATTATTTTCCAGTTTTTAAATGCCATTTGCACGATCCCAGAGTCTGAAAGCTTTGAAGTTGTATCAAGGAGAAGAAAGAGTTATTTTCTCACTGCTTTAAGTTTGTGATAAATGTTCAGAAGAGATCTGGACTGCTGAAATACTTTGATGCTGTGTTCTGATTCTGTTTTAGTCTTGAGTAGATTGAAAGTCCTGGATGGATGTCAAAATGGCAAGGAGCTCACTCTACCCTTTACAGTGGAGGAGCTTATGACACGTTGGAAGTTTATTTGCTAAGATAACTTACAAAATAATTAAATATTTCATTGCTTCTATGGAAATTGGGAACCTAAACCAGAGCTATATTAAGATAGTAGTTTAGTAGATGGTAAGCATCCTATGGGACAGGAACCATGTCTCTTCTGATGGCTCTGCACTGCAATATATGAATAAATTTGTAGCTTCATTGGGCTGAATATTGTCCCTTATGGTACAGAAGGCAACATTTCCTCTCCCCATCTTTTATGACTGCTGCCAATATGTTACAATAAATTCTACATAAGAAGTATAAACCATTCACTGTTCTGTGGGCCTTCTAGGTCTCTTAATGTTATTTATTTACTATTGCAGTAAGTAGACTGTCCAATTATTATTTCTTGTTCTTACTATATAAGCAACTGACCTCCTTTTCTGGTCACATATCTCTTTAAGACCGTTTTACAATGCTTCTTGTGCATCATGTGCCATTAGTATGATGCTGCAGCCTATTTATGCCCACCATGAATTTCTCCATTGACCTTTGGGTGACTTGTAGGTCATTGCTTAATAAATGGTTTTTTGATTGGAATTGTTGGATAATAGAATGAGCTTGATCCAGGTAAAAATTCATGCCCTGAAGGCATTCGTTTTTCAAATTCTTTGCTTCCTTTTTGTATAAAGAGTCATAACCTGTCTAGCATTGTTAATTGGTTCAGTGGAAATGCAATGTAAGGTGAAATGATGTAAGAGGGGGCAATAAATTCCATTGGAAGAGTGTTATAAATGGAACACTATAAGCTGACTGATGCTTGAGGGAATTTAATGCAACCAAAAGACTCAGGAGACTAGCAGAATAGATTTTTATTTGTATTGTACAACATTATGGTTGGTTTTAGTTAGAATAAAAGTTGAGATTTATATACCTCTTCAATACTTACAAAGGGCTTTGCATGTTCCCTAAATTGTTCCTCACAACATAGAGATAAATTTCAAGCTGGAAAAGATGTCTGAGGCCTTACAGTTCAATACTCTAATTGTACAAATGAAGAACTTGTGTCTCAGAGTAGTTAAATGAACTTTCCAAAGTCACATAGTTTTCTGCTACATAAGAAGTTGCATATATGAGATTCGAACTCAGATCTTTACTGAATTCAAATCCAACTCTCTCCTATACCATCCTGTCTTTAATGTATTCATTATGTTGCTTCAACATGGTTTTAGTTGAGTAATATTATTCAAAAAAGCTCTATTGTCTCTCTGTATCTCCCATATCCCTGCCTTGAAAAACTCCATTCTATGATCTAAAGTAATCTTACAATTATAATCATAATCTTCCTTCTTGTATCAATTCTGATTATATTGGAAATTGAAACCAAGTACTTTTGATGAGATGTTTACTTCCTTAAAAAGAAGGGGCATTTTATTATTCACACATAATTCTTTCAGCTCCTACATATTTGTGAGCAATAATGATTTATCTCATCATAGAAACACATGGACTGCAAAAATCAGCCAACAGAAGAGATCACAAATTCTGGGCATGATTCTTACTTAATTTTGTCAGATCAGAGTTACCAATCCCACTTATCTCTGTCACCAGTGTAGTATTTATTTTAAATATCAGGAGTGGTATAAAGGGAATTCATGATTTTATTTTGGTGGTAAGGACAGGAATATAAATAAGATTACCTCTGAAACTTCTTTCAGCACTAAGATTTTATGATTCCATGAGATTTCCTTTTATGAAACTTTATTGTCCAGTTGGTCCTTAAATTCTCCTTCCATTATTCTTTTCCACATGGAAATTTGGAGATAGCTGACAAGATCAATGGCATAATCTTCCTATGTTCCCTGTCAGGTTTTTCTTCAGTACATTTCATCATTCTAGTTTCTGATGTCCTCAAATGTGATCATCTGAAGTTCTCAATTCATAGTTGTGTTGAAGACTAAATGTTTCATTCATTCATTTAATTAACACTTTTTATGTATACTTATTATTTGCTAGATGCTGAATGTCAAAATATTACAAATATCTTGTGGCCTTAAAGAACTTACTTCCAGTTGGAAAATTTTAAAAAAGCATCCACAATAATGTATAGAAAGAAAGAACAAACAACTAAGGATTCTCAGGAAAAAAGCTAAGCAGTAATTTAAATTAGCCCTAAAGACATAAACTTGAAACTTGAGAAGAGAGTAAATTCCCTGCATATGGGCAAGACTGACCAGTAGGGCCGACCCCCTTGATGACAAGAGATAAATGTTTTGTCTATGGCTTTCCCACTTAGAAACTTAGGGCACTCAGTTTCCATGATGCATCGGGTTAGTATGGTGTGTTGAAAAAAAAGTTTAATTTGCTGTGTAGCTAGGAGAAATGGCGGGTTATCAGTATCATAATTGGAACTGAGGGTTCATCCTCAAAGTACAATATAGGAGACCCTCAGCCTCCTTTCTTTCTTGGTATTGAGTGAAACAGAGCTTTTCTGAGTTGCTGAGTTGGGCAGAGTTAGCATTTACACTTGGTTTACATTTGTTTGTGAGTATATCATGTCTTTATTTTATGTTCATTTGTTGTTGATCTTAGTGAATGAGTATTCCAAGATGGAAGTGACTAGGTAACTGTGAATTGCTGGATTTTGAAACTTATCAAAGATCCAACAGTGAAGAGGACTGGGGATAATGTAGAAAGCCACAGGTGTCAGGAGGTGCCTGAGCAGGGAACCTGTGATGACTGTGACCTTGTAGGAATTGCAAGGGCTGGAAAATTTTTTCATGGAAGCTGAGCAGTAAAGCCCAGCAACAGCTGAACCTAGTTAGAGATAGCATCTTCCCCTTCTCCAATACCAAAAACAGATGTGTAGGCTGTGACAATAGTAGTGACTGAAAATAGAGGAAGTCCCTCTAGATGGATGTGGGTGTTGTTTGTCTTTCATCTTTTGAAGAAGACCAATGACATCATGATGTTAGGGTCAGGGCACACTATGTTTGTAGTTCATTAGTCCAACATGAGTTCAGAAAGCTCTACCACAGGTCAAGTACAAGTAGTATATTAGAATATTTGTGGATAGAGATTTCTAGATATAGATTTCTCTGGATCTGTGCTGCTCATATTTCCTTTGGGCTTTTTGATTCTGCTTTGCTCACAGAATATAGTGGATTCATTGATATAGGTATGCCATACTAGGTGGTCCTTTGCTAGTATCTTCCATGTCTCACAATCAATATCAAAGCTCCTTAGAGAGACCTTGATACTATCCTTGTGTTGCTCTTTCTGACTTCTTTTGAGCATTTGCCTTGTATGAGCTCTCCCAAAAATAGTGTTTTAGGCAAACACATATTTGGCAGTCAACAATGTGGTCAGCCCATCACCATTACTCTTTAGTAGAGCCTAAATACTTGGTAGTTCAGTTCAAGAAAAGACCTCAGTGGGGCAGCTAGGTGGCTACTTCCTAGCTGGGTCCCCCTGGGCAAGTCACTTCACCCTAACTGCTTAGCCTTTCCTGCTCTTTTGTCTTGCAACTGATAGTATCCATTCTAAGACAGAAGGTAAGGTTTTTTTCTTTTTTTAAAGAAAGAATCTCAGTGACTGGTACTTTATCTTGCCAGGTGACCTTCAGAATCTTCTGAAGATAGTTCAGATGGAAGCAATTCAGTTTCTTTTCATTGCGCTGATAGCCTTTCTAGATTTCACAGCCATACAGCAATGAGGCAAGCACAATGGCTTTGAGACTTTTAGTTTGGTTTAGGACCTTCCTATCTCCTCTCCAACACTTTCATTTGGAGCTTCTCAAATGCTGAGTCAGTTCTGGCAATTCTTACATCAATCTCATCATTTATGTAGACATCCCTGGAAAGTATACTGCAATGGTAAGTGAATGTATAAACAACATTCAAAATTTCCCCATTACTGTGTTGGTTGTTAAAAAACCTCTGTTTTCTTGGTGTTAATTGTCAGGATAAAATGAACACAAATGGCAGAGAATCAATCACTACTCTGCTGCATCTCAGCTTCAGAGATTGAATTGAGTGCACAATCATCAGTGAATGAAAAATCAAACACAAACTGTCAATCAACTTTAGCCTTGGATTACAGCCTATTCTTCCCCCCACCCCCAACAATCAGGAAAATTTTATTTATTTATTTGTTTGTTTTTAATTCAAAGATATTTTATTTTCCTAATTACATGTAATAATAGTTTTTAACATAACCTTTTAAAAATTATAAGATCCAAAGTGTTTTCCCTTCACTCATCCCACTCAGAGATGATAAACAATTTGAACTGGGTCATGCATATATTGTCACACAAAACACATTTTTCCATATTGATTAATGCTGTAAGAGCACACTCAGATAAAACCAAACCCCCCAAGCAAAACCATAAATACACTGATGTGAAAGATAGTATGTTTTGATCCATATCCATCCAACTCCAAAAGTTCTTTCTCTGGAGGTGGTTAACATTCCCCATCCTAAGTCCTTCAGAATTGTCCCAGATTGTTACATTGCTGAGAGTAGTCAAGTTTTCACAGTTGATGATTGTACAATATTGTTACTGTATACAGTATTCTCCCAGTTCTTTTTATTTTACTCTGTATCAATTCATGAAGATTTATTAGTTCAATGATTCTCTTATTTTTTATTTTATTAATTTCTCTTTAAATTTTTAGGATTTCCAATTCAGTCTTTACTTGGGGATTTAAATTTTGTTTTTTTCTAGTTATTTTAGTTACATGTCCAATTCATTGTTCTGATTTCCCTCTATTTTACTGACATCTGTTTAAAGGTATACATTTCTCCATTAAATATTGCTTTGGCTATATACCATGAATTTTAATATGTTGCCTCCTCATTGTCATTCTCCTCAATGAAATTATTGATTATTTCTATAATTTGTTCTTTGACACTCCCATTTTTTAGCTTTTGATACATTTATTATTTCTGATATTCTGCATTTATTTATGAAATTTTTATGCTCCAATGCATATTTTTATGTGTGTAGGTGCCATATACTATTGAAAAGAAGGCATATTCCTTTAGATTCCCATTCAATTTTCTCCAGGGATCTATTAGTTCTAACTTTTCTAAAATTTTATTTAATTCCTTCTTTCTTGTTTATTTTTGGTTTGATTTAGCTAGATTTCACAGGGGGAAGTTGAGGTTTCCCACTACTGTCTAATTCTTCTTGAAACTTAATTTAATTTTCCTTTACAAATTTGGAGGCTATACCCTTTGGTGCATGTATGTTTAGTATTGTTATTATGTAATTATCTATACTACCTTTTATCAAGATGTAATTTTCTTCCTCATCTCTTTTAATTAGATCTATTTTTGCTTTAGCTTTGTGAGATCACGATTGCTACCTCCCCCGCTTATTTTTTACTGCAGCTGATGTACAATAAATTCTGATCCAGACTCTTACCTGTACTCTGTGAATGTCTTCCTGCCTCAAGTGTGTTTCTTGAAAGCAACATATAGGATGATTCTGGTTTTTTTTTTTTTTATTCACTCTGCTATCTGTTTCCATTTTATGGATGAGGTCATCTCATTCACATTCACAGTATTCTCTATCTTGCTCTTTCTCCTTTCACTCTATCCCTCCTCACAAGTGTTTTGTTTTTAATCACCAATCCTACTTCCCCCTCTCTTCTATTATATTCCTCTCTCATCTTATTCCTCTGCTACTTCTTTACTGGGTAAGAAAGGATTCTATACCCAAAGGAGTATGGCTATTCTTTCTCTGAGATGATTATGATGAAATTAAGATTTAAGCATTGTCCATCATCACCCTCATCCTCCCCTTCATTGCAACAGTTTTTCACACTTTAGGTGAGATTTTACACAATCTTATTTCTCCCTTCCCTTTTCTCTTAGTGTAATCCTTTTTTTTCACCCCTTGAATTTATTTGCATGTCATATCCTAATCAGCTTACTTCCATACCCTCTGTTTATATATTCTCTTTCTAACTCCTCTAATACTGATAAAAATTAGGAATTACTGATACCATCCCTCTCTATAGGAAATAGATAGTTTGACCTTATTGTGTCCCCTAAATTTTCTCTTTCTTAATTATCTTTTTAGGTTTCTCTTGGCCTCATGTTTGGACATTGAATTTTGATTGTAACCTTTTCAAGATAAATACTTTACTATCAATGGGGTATCTGAACTTGATGCTGCTTTCATTCTAGTTGAAATGTTTGAGAAATCAAAGGATTCAAGCTACTAGGGGAAAGAACTAGCTATTTGACAAAAACTACTGAAAATATCATTCTAAAAAGTATGGGAGCAAGCACATATTCCTATGAAAGCATGAAAACTAGTCCTTCATCCAGAATCCATGAGAGAGTGCCATCATGCAACTGGTGCACAATACTGATGAAATTCTTTAGGCAACTAAATTTCAATCGGATCTTCCACAAGCCCTCATGACTGGCAATATCAACTGCCTTGGCTAGATCAATGAACATTATGTACAGATCTCTGTTCTGCCCCTGGGATTTTAGCAGTTCTTAGCTATTTCTGAAGCCACATAGGCTTTTGGGTTGATGGCCATCTTCCAGGTCATCAGTCTGTTAAGGAGGTCTCTGGCAAGAATCTTGCCAACAATAACTAAAAGAGAGAAAACTCTTTTTCCTTTATTGAGATGGACAATGGAGAAATCCTTGATCTCTTGGAGGGGTAACCTCCTCTTGCTATATAAAACAGATTTTGGTCAACTTTTGTGTGAACAGGGGTTTCACTGCCTTGTAAATGTCTGCTGGAATGGAATCAGCACCAAGCGCTTTGCTACATAAGAAGAGCTTAAAGTTATTCAAGACCTCTGATTCAGTTGGAAGTTTGGCTAGAGAGGGATTGACTTCTATCTGAGATGTAAAATAAATACCTTCAACTTTGGGTGATGATGGTACGTTGAGAACACTATGGATATGTTCATCCAATCTCTCCAGAATCATGTCTTTATCACTGATCAGTGTGGCTCTCTCAGCATTGATGTACACCAGAGGTCTTTGGTCCTTAAATAATCATTAGTGCATCACAGAAGAGTCTGGAATTATTGCTGTTGGCATAATCTTGAATCTTAACTGTCTTCTTACTGAGCTAAAAATCTTGCATCTCTCTAAGATTCACTTGCACTTTATTTTTGATAGTTAAATACTGCATTCTTGGAGACTGACAAACTGTTTTACTGGTAAACCCTGTAGTTCTCACTTCTCATTTAGCAGCTTCTGAATTTCCCCATTATTTTTGTAAAATCAGTTTGATATTTGTGAGTGTTCTGGTTGAGATGAGCAAATGCAGTACTGTATAGGAAACCTCTGAAAGTTGCCCACTCCTTTTCTGCACCATTGTTACTTTATTTTGACTCAGTTTTTCCTTTTAGGTAAGCAATGAAGTGCTAGGAGAAGCACTCTAACCTGTTAAGTTTCCTGAAAGGTTGTCTTCCTTTCTGCCCCCTCCTCACCGCCCCGCCCCCCAAAACACACTTTGAATGTGAATGTTAGCCTTTGCAAAGTATATGATTGGTCTAATACTCTGCCCCATAAATCATCTTGATCATTCTCATATTCTGCCTTTTTCTTATCCTTATAATGACACAGTTTATTAAATGCCAGCAAGTGTATTGCTTTGAGCGTAAATTGTGTTCATGTAAACAGAAGACGGTGTTCGTAAGATCATGAAGCTTTCTAGTAAGTGAAAATTGCTGCTTCTGTTGTTTTTTTAAAAAAAATTATTTGTTTGTTTCCTACTTTAACATACCCAGTTAATGCTCTTCCTCCCCCCCCATTAAAAAAGGCATCATTTGACAATATATTCATATGTAAAACTATGTCCTATTTATTTCTATTTATCAGTTCTTTCTCTGGAGGTTGGGCAGTAGAAATCATTCTTCATACAATATTTCTCTTGCTATTCTAGTCTATTCTAATATTGTTCTCTTGTTTCTGCTCATTTTGCTTTTCATAATTTAAAGTAGGTCTTTCCAAATTCCTTTTCCAAATTAATGTATTCTTCTTATCTTTAAAAAAAAAAAACCCTTACCTTCCATTTTGGAATCAACACTGTGTATTGGTTCCAAGGCAGAAAAGTGGTAAGTGCTAAGCAATGGGGATTAAGTGACTTTCCCAGGGTCAGACAACTAGGAAGTATCTGATGTCAAATTTGAACCCAGGATCTCCCCTCTCTGGGCCTGACTCTCAATCCACTGAACCATCTAGCTGCTCCCATATTTTTTTTTCTTATGGCAGAATAGTATCCTATCACAATTCTGTATTACAACTTTTTTAGGCACTCCTCAGTTGATGGACATCTTCTCAAATTCTAGTTCTTTTTGCCACAAAGAGAGCTACTATAAATCCTGACTCCATTCCTCTCCAATATTTCTTTCCACATCTGATAGCTTATGTCTACTCTGACAGTGAAGTCACCCAGTATTACAAGTTTGTCATCTTTCCCCAAAGTGTCTGAAGGAAGAAGACTTTTGAAGAGAGAAAGGCCAGGTATGTACTCTAGAATGACACCAATAATAAAAAGAATTGATACCTGGGAGGAACTCCATGAGGACTCCCCAAAGGAATGAAAAAGATTCTAGGTTCAGTTAGTCAAAGAGCATTTATTTATTTATAATAAGAATTTTAATCACCTACTATAAGCCAAGTCCTGTGATAAGCACTGAAGGTATAAAAAAAGAGGTAAAAGACAGTCCTAAGCCTGATGGAATTCACAATGTAATGAGGGAGACAATAAGCCAACAAATATATACAAACAGGCTCTACATAGGAAAGTAGGAAAAAAAAATAAAGATGGCATTAGAATTAAGAAATGTTGGGAGAGATTCATTACAGAAGATAAAATTTTAGCTGGGGTTTAAGGGAATCTAGGAAAGCTAGGAGCACAAGATAATAAAGAAAAGCATTATAGGTATGGGTACCGGGGACAGCCAGAGAAAATGCCTGTAACTGAGAGATGAAGTGTCTTCTTCTTGGCACAGCCAGGATGAATTGAAATGTCAGAGAATAAAGTATAAGTATATTGGGAAAATTGGGGTGGGGAGTTTGGTTATGAAGGCCTTTGAATGCCAAACAGAGTATTGTATATGTATATGTATATGTATATGTATATGTATATGTATATGTATATGTATATGTATATGTATATATACACACACACATATGAAGGTGATGGGGACCTAGTGGAGTATTGAGTAGGGGGTTGATTTGGTTAGATCTGTGCTTTAGGAAAATCACTTTGGTGACTGAATGGAATGAATGAATGAAAGGATGGATTGGAGTGGGGAGAGACTTGAAGCAGGCAGATCTACCAGGAGACTATTGTAATAATCCAAGGGTGAGGAGATAAGGGCCTGCACAAGAGTGGTGGCCATGTCAGAAGAGAGAAAGGGGCATATTCGAGAGATATAACTAAGGTGAAATCAACAGACGTTGGCAACAGATTGGATATGGGAGGTGAGAGATAGTGAAGATAGAGTTTGAAAGAGTTTTAAGTATGACCCTGAGGAGTTTATAGTTTAATTTAGAGATCATAGGGTACCTCTGAAGTTTTTTGAGCTGGAGAGTGACATAGATCAGTGTCATGCTAAGATTTTTGTGGCCATAGGAGAAAGAAGAAATTACATTCAAATCGATCAAATAGTAATTTACCATAGTCCTCCAGGTGAAAAGTGATGAGGACCTGAGTAAAGAAGAGAAGTCAGTTAATTTCAGCATAATGAATTATGGTGGAAAGGCAAAAGAAAGTTGACTGAATACTTGAAGAGTGAGGGAGAGTGAAAAGTAGAGGATCATTCAAGTTGTAACCTGAGAGACTTGGGGGTGAGGGAGGCACTATCAACAAAAATAGGGCAGCTTAAATGAAAGAAAGTTTATGTTGGAAGCTGAGTTTTGTTTTTGAATATGTTGAATTTACAATACCTTTGGGATATGAATTTGGAGATGTCCAGTAAGGGAACTGATGATATGGGACTAGAATTCAAGGGAAAAGTGAGAATTGGATATACAGATTTGGGAGAATTTACATACAAACAGGGCATGTCAGTTTAGAATGTGGAACCGACTATCCAATAGAAGTAGTTATATAATTGGTGGATAGTTTCTTAGCATTGACCAAATATTTCTATTTAACCTATTAGAGCTTATAAAATATATAGTACACTGGCATCCCTCTCTTTCTAGGGAAACAAAAAAGTTATTAAATAAAACAAAATGTATCTTTTGTGCTTGCACTTCAAGAAAAAAACGTTTTAATTAGAGGAATATGAGAAGGTAGACAGTGACATCTGTGAACATTCAGAAGAGGACTTCTAAGCACTTCTGGAAATTTTGATGCCAAGAAAAATCACTACAAGATAATTTTAATTTTTCTTTTGAAGAAAAGTTTGGGATGAAAGGAAACTGTTCCCCTCCATTTTAAATATAAAGTACCTTCAGAGGCTTGGGATTATAGAGTAACATACACTGGGCATAATATTGTATATAATACATAACTTGATTACTCATAAAATGGTCATACTTAGTTTATTAAATCTAAAAGTAGAATTTTCCCTCATATAATCACTACAAATTTACTAACAATAGATTTTTAAATGCCTTTAGTTTTTGGTTATAAATGGAGTTAAAAGCTGAATTAATTTTAAGGAATCTAGGATCTTTAGATCTTTTTGCCTATTAATGGGACATATGAGAAAACTTGAAAACTGAAGAAACCTTCAATAGTGATAGTAAAATAAATAAAATTAATAATGTCTGAATAGAACAAAATAAAAATTGAATTCTCTTATTTTCATGAAAGGAATAAAAGTTAATTTCCCACACATTAGATTCCTAAACATTGACCAGAAAAAAATATCAGCTGACATTTATATAAGACTTTTTAGATCTAAAAAGTACTTAGCTTATATTATCTTGTTTGTTCCTCAACACATTCCCGTGAGATATTTTATTTTTTTTAATTTAACATTCCAACTTTTGCAGATGAAAAAAATGAGGTTCAAAAAGGTTAAAAAATGTGTCCATGGGGACTTCTGGTCAAGATGGCGTCTTAGAAGCTGTGAAAGTTCGGACCTCAGAAACCCTTCCTTACTGATCACAAACTGAGAGCTCCTAGGACACCAAAAGCTGAAAACAGGACAGACCCAGGGAACCCTCCTCCCAGACCTGGATCAAAAGGTACGGCCCCCCAAAAGCCAAAACCCTAGATCACTCAGATCTAAGGGGCAGGCAGAAGGAAGGTCCCAGGACCCATCTCCCCTAACCCAGAGTGCTGAGCCCACGGCAGCAGCGGGAATTTCAGGGTCCGCAAAAGGGCCCCAGGGCTGGCTATTTTGAAGGACTCGCCTTGAAAGCAACCTGAGCCAGTCTCCAGGACGCCCAACACAGATGGCAGGGAAACATAGAGAGAAGGGGGAAGCTTGTAGCCCCCTGGCAGGGTCCTTCCAACTGAGTCTCAAGGGAGGTCCCAGCTTTAGGGTACCAGCTGAACCCAATCCCATCAGAAGCCCTCAGAGCTACTGAAAGGAGAGAGACCTTAGGGCCAGCAAAGGGGTTGCTCCGAAGAGCTTACCTTGAAAGTAACCTGGGTCAGTCATCAGGCATTCAACACAGATTGTGGTGGAGGAGGTTGGTTTTATTTTCCTTCTTCTTCTTCTTCTTCTTCTTCTTCTTCTTCTTCTTCTTCTTCTTCTTCTTCTTCTTCTTCTTCTTCTTCTTCTTCTTCTTCTTCTTCTTCTTCTTCTTCTTCTTCTTCTTCTTCTTCTTCTTCTTCTTCTTCTTCTTCTTCTTCTTCTTCTTCTTCTTCTTCTTCTTCTTCTTCTTCTTCTTCTTCTTCTTCTTCTTCTTCTTCTTCTTCTTCTTCTTCTTCTTCTTCTTCTTCTTCTTCTTCTTCTTCTTCTTCTTCTTCTTCTTCTTCTTCTTCTTCTTCTTCTTCTTCTTCTTCTTCTTCTTCTTCTTCTTCTTCTTCTTCTTCTTCTTCTTCTTCTTCTTCTTCTTCTTCTTCTTCTTCTTCTTCTTCTTCTTCTTCTTCTTCTTCTTCTTCTTCTTCTTCTTCTTCTTCTTCTTCTTCTTCTTCTTCTTCTTCTTCTTCTTCTTCTTCTTCTTCTTCTTCTTCTTCTTCTTCTTCTTCTTCTTCTTCTTCTTCTTCTTCTTCTTCTTCTTCTTCTTCTTCTTCTTCTTCTTCTTCTTCTTCTTCTTCTTCTTCTTCTTCTTCTTCTTCTTCTTCTTCTTCTTCTTCTTCTTCTTTTTGCTCAGGGATCATTTGGCCCACACCAGCTGAACCTAATCCCATCAGGAGCCCTCAGAGCTTCTGAAAGAACAGAAACAGGGCCGGCAAAGGGCTTACCTTGAAAGCAACCTGGGGCAGTCTCCGGGCATTCAACACAGATTGTGGAGGAGGAGGTTTTTTGCTTTAGGGCTCAATCAGTAAAAACAAGCTGAACCTAATCCCATCAGGAGCCCTCAGAGCCCAGGGAGGCCACAACGCCCCCCACCCCCCCTTAGAAAGCAGAGTCTTCTGAAAGAACCAGCTGAATCTAATCCCATAAAAAGTCTCTAGAATGCAGGGAAGCCCAGGCTCCCCACCCATCCTCATTGACTGCTGGACTTTAAGCCAATCAAAAGCCTCCAGAGGACAGGGAAGCTCAAATCCCCAACAACCCTCCCCCAGAGACTACACCAAGAGATCTTCTGTTAAAGCTCCAAGAGGGGAGACTGATAGAAGTCCCCAAAAAACAAAGAAAATGAGAGGAACAAGAGCACAGACAAATACGGGGAGTAAAGAAGGGGTGAATTTGAGCAAACAACAGAAAAAGAAGAAAGAAACTACAATAGACAGCTACTACTCAGCAAGTGGAACAGAGGGGGAGAGATCAGCAAACAATAAACCAGAAATCCCAGCGAATTGGATACAGGCTGTGGAAAAACTCAAAACACAACTAAGAGAGGCTGAAGACAATTGGGAAAAGAACTTAAAAATTAAGATGTCATCTGGAAACAGAGGCACTTGAACTAAAACAAGAAAATAGTGTCTTGAAAGCCAAAATCAACCAGCTGGAAAATGAGGCAAAGGAGATGAAAGATGAGGCAAAGGAGATGAAAGATTAGGTAAAGAGGATGAAAGACGATCTTCAAAGAAAATCAGGCCAGAAGGAAAAAGACGACCAAAAAGCCAGAGATGAAATCCAATCTTTAAGAACCAGAATACAACAACTAGAATCAAGTGACCTCACAAGGCAGCAGGACACTATAAAACAAAACAAAAAGAATGAAAAAATTGAGGAAAATGTGAAGCATCTCATTCACAAAACAGATGATTTAGAAAATCGTTCAAGAAGAGACAATTTAAGAATAATTGGACTACCAGAAGACCACGACAAAAGAAAAAGCCTGGACATAATACTAGAGGAAATTATCCAGGAAAACTGTCCCGAGATCCTAGAACAAGAGGGGAAAGTGGAGATTGAAAGAATCCACAGATCACCCCCTGTATTTAATCCCCAACTGACAACACCAAGAAATGTTATAGCCAAATTCAAAAACAATCAGATGAAAGAAAAGATATTACAAGCTGCCAAGAAGAAGCCATTCAGATACCATGGAAACACGGTGAGGTTAACACAGGATCTGGCTTCATCCACACTGAAGGACCGAAAGGCATGGAATACGATATTCTGGAAAGCAAGGGAACTAGGTCTACAACCAAGAATAAAATACCCATCAAAACTGACTATATTCTTACAGGGGAAAGTATGGTCATTCAACACAACAGAAGAGTTCCAAACATTCATAAATAAAAGACCAGACCTGAACAGAAAATTTGATGTCCAACCACAGAAATCAAGAGGATCATCAAAAGGTAATTAAAAAAGAGGGGAAAAAAACAAACAAAACAACAACAAAAATTTTATAAGAGACTCAATAAGTTAAAATGATATGTATCCCTATAAGAAAAGAGGTCATTGGTAACTCTTAAAAACTGTTGCTATCACCTGAGCAGCTAGAAGAATTACACTCAGAGGGAACAGTGACAAACTGTATAGGATGAAAGGACAAGACATAAATAGGTATATAGATATATGCATACATAAATATATATACATGTGTATGTATATATATACATGACTAGAGCTAAAAAAGAAAAGAGGTTATGGCTAAAAGAAATGGGAAAAGAAACAAATGGGGGTAATTTATACATCACAAAGAATCTCATGGTGGGAGGGGGGAGAACATCGATACACTGGAAGGGTAAAGAGGTTGGAGACAGGAAATACTCAACTCTTACGTACTTTGAAACTGACCCAAAGAGGGAAGAACAACCCAATCCATTGGGGAAGAGAATAGATTTGCACCCTATAGGGGAGTAGAAGTGTAAAAAAAGGACTGGTGGGGAGGGACGCAGTACAAGGGAGGGAGAGGGTTGGGGGAGGATTTTAAAAAGACTACAGGGGAAAATAAGGGAGGGAATAAAAAGGGAGGGGGGTAGAAAGGGAAATAAAATAAGGGAGGGAAGGGGGGGGCTGAATATAAACAAATGTTGGTATAGAAGGAAATAGTGAAAGAAGAAAAGGCAGGACCAGGAGTAGAAATCAAAATGCTGAGAAATACACAGCTAGTAATCACAACTCTGAATGTGAATGGAATGAACTCACCCATAAAACGCAAGCGAATAGCAGAGTGGATTAGAATCCAAAACCCTACCATATGCTGTCGGCAAGAAACACATGCGGAAGGTAGATATGCATAGGGTGAAAGTAAGAGAATGGAGCCAAACCTATTGGGCATCAAATGATAAAAAGAAGGCAGGAGTAGCAATCATGATATCGGACAAAGCCAAAGTAAAAATAAATCTAGTTAAAAGAGATAGGGAAGGTAATTACATCCTGATAAAAGGCAGTATAGACAATGAGGAAATATCTGTACTCAATACGTATGCACCAAATGGCAGAGCATCCAAATTTTTAAAGGAGAAACTAGAGGAGCTCAAGGATGAAATAGATAGAAAAACTGTACTAGTGGGAGATCTGAACCTTCCCCTATCCGAACTAGATAAATCAAATAAAAAAATAAATAAGAAAGAGGTGTGAGAAGCAAATGAAATCTTAGAAAAATTAGAGTTAGTAGACATATGGAGAAAAATAAATAGGGACAAAAAGGAATACACCTTCTTTTCAGTAGTACATGGTACATTCACAAAAATTGACCATGTACTAGGGCACAAAATCATAGCAAACAAGTGCAAAAGGGCAGAAATAATAAATGCAACTATCTCAGATCACAATTCAATGAAAATAATAATTAATCAGGGTATATGGAGAGGCAAATCAAAAATTAATTGGAAATTAAACAATGTGATTCTCCAAAACCAGCTAGTTAAAGAACAATTTGTAGAAACAATCAATAACTTCATTGCAGAAAATGACAATGGTGAGACATCCTTTCAAAACCTATGGGATGCAGCCAAAGCAGTACTCAGGGGGAAATTTATATCCTTGAGTTCATATATAAAAAAATTAAGAAGGGCAGAGGTCAATGAATTGGGCATGCAAATTAAAAAACTACAAAGTGAACAAATTAAAAATCCTCAGATGAAGACTAAATTAGAGATCCTAAAAATCAAAGGAGAAATTAATAAAATTGAAAGTCAAAGAACTATTGATTTAATAAATAAGACTAGAAGTTGGTACTTTGAAAAAACAAATAAAATTGACAAAGTACTAGTCAGTCTAATTAAAGAAAGGAAAGAAAAAACCAAATTGACAGTATACAAGATGAAAAGGGAGACCTCACCTCTAATGAAGAGGAAATCAAGGCAATCATTAAAAACTACTATGCCCAATTATATGGCAAAAAAATATGGCAATCTAAGTGATATGGATGAATACTTACAAAAATAAAATTGCCTAGACTAAAAGAAGAAGAAATAAATTACCTAAACAACCCCATATCAGAAAAAGAAATTGAACAAGCCATCAAAGTACTCCCTAAGAAAAAATCCCCAGGTCCAGACAGATTCACAAATGAATTCTATCAAACAGTCAAAGAACAGCTAACCCCAATACTATCCAAAATATTTGACAGAATAAGCCAAAACGGGGTTCTACCAAATTCTTTTTACGACACAAACATGGTACTGATCCCAAAGCCAGGCAGGTTAAATACAGAGAAAGAAAACTATAGGCCAATCTCCCTGATGAATATAGATGCAAAAATCTTAAATAGGATACTAGCAAAAAGACTCCAGCAAGTCATCACAAGGGTTATCCACTATGAACAGGTAGGATTCATTCCAGGAATGCAAGGATGGTTCAATATTAGGAAAACCATCCACATAATTGAACATATAAACAAGCAAACTGACAAAAATCACATGATTATTTCAATAGATGCAGAAAAAGCCTTTGACAAAATACAACACCTATACCTATTGAAAACACTAGAAAGTATAGGAATAGAAGGGTATTTCCTAAAAATAATAAACAGTATATGCCTAAAACCATCAGCAAACATCATCTGCAATAGGGAAAAACTCAAAGCCTTCCCAATAAGATCAGGAGTCAAACAAGGATGCCCATTATCACCTTTATTATTTAATATTGTACTGGAAACACTAGCAGTAGCAATTAGAGAAGAAAAAGAAATTGAAGGTATTAAAATTGGCATTGAGGAGACCAAGCTGTCACTCTTTGTGGATGGTATGATGATTTACTTAAAGAATCCCAGGGAATCAACCAAAAAGCTAATCGAAATAATCAACAACTTTAGCAAAGTTGCAGGATACAAAATAAACCCACATAAGTCATCAGCATTTCTATATATTTCCAACACAGCTCAGCAACAAGAACTAGAAAGAGAAATCCCATTCAAAATCACCTTAGACAACATAAAATACTGAGGAATCTATCTCCCGAGACAAACACAGGAACTACATGAACACAACTACAAAACACTCTCCATACAACTAAAACTAGACTTGAACAATTGGAAAAACATTAACTGCTCATGGGTGGGAGGAGCTAACATAATAAAAATGACCATCCTACCCAAACTTATCTATCTATTTCGTGTCATACCCATGGAACTTCCAAAAAATTTTTTTGATGATGTAGAAAAAACCATAACAAAGTTCATTTGGAAGAACAAAGGATCAATGATATCCAGGGAAATAATGAAAAAAAATACAAAGGAAGGTGGCCTTGCAGTCCCAGATCTCAAACTATATTACAAAGCAGAGGTCATCAAAACAATTTGGTACTGGCTAAGAGACAGAAAGAAGGATTAGTGGAATAGACTTGGGGTAAATGACCACAGTAAGACAGTCTTTGACAAACCCAAAGACCCCAGGTTTTGGGACAACAATCCAGTATTTGATAAAAACTGCTGGAAAAATTGGAAGACAGTTTGGGAGAGATTAGGTTTGGACCAACACCTCACACCTACACCAAGATAAACTCAGAATGGATGAATGACTTGAATATAAAGAAGGAAACTATAAGTAAATTAGGTGAACACAGAATAGTATACATGTCAGAATTTTGGGAAGGGAAAGATTTTAAAACCAAACAAGACTTAGAAAGAGTCACAAAATGCAAAAGAAATAATTTTGACTACATCAAATTAAAAAGTTTTTGAACAAACAAAACCAATGTAACTAAAATTAGAAGGAAAGCAACAAATTGGGAAACAATCTTCATAACAAAAACCTCTGACAAAGGTCTAATTACTCAAATCTATAAAGAGCTAAACCAGTTGTACAAAAAATCAAGTCATTCTCCAATTGAAAAATGGTCAAGGGTCATGAATAGGCAATTTTCAGTTAAAGAAATCAAGACTATTAATAAGCACATGAAAAAGTGTTCTAGATCTCTTATAATCAGAGAGATGCAAATCAAAACAACTCTGAGGTATCACCTCACACCTAGCAGATTGTTCAACATGACAGCAAAGGAAAGTAATGAATGCTGGAGGGGATGTGGCAAAGTAGGGACATTAATGCATTGCTGGTGGAGTTGTGAATTGATCCAACCATTCTGGAGGGCAATTTGGAACTATGCCAAAAGGGCGATAAAAGACTGTCTGCCCTTTGATCCAGCCATAGCACTGCTGGGTTTGTACCCTAAAGAGATAATAAGGAAAAAGACTTGTGCAAGAATATTCATAGCTGCACTCTTTGTGGTAGCCAAAAATTGGAAAATGAGGGGATGTCCTTCAATTGGGGAATGACTTAACAAATTGTGGTATATGTTGGTGATGGAATACTATTGTGCTAAAAGGAATAATAAAGTGGAAGAATTCCATAGAGACTGGAACAACCTCCAGGAAGTGATGCAGAGTGAGAGGAGCAGAACCAGGAGAACAATGTACACAGAGACTGACACATTGTGGTACAAGAGAACATAATGGACTTCTCCAGTAATGGCTTTACAATGTCCCTGAACAACCTGCAGCGATCTACGAGAAAAAAAAAAAACTATCCTGAAGCAGAGGACAAACTGAGGGAGTAAAAACACCGAGGAAAATCAACTGCTTGACTACAGAGGTTGAGGGGACATGATCCAGGAGAGATGCTAAATGAGCGCCCTAATGCAAATACCAACAACAAGGAAATGGGTTCAGAGCAAGGACACATGTGATACCCAGACGTCGGCTAGGGAAGGGGTGGGGGGTTTGGGGGGGGAGGAAAAGAAAATTATCTGTTTCCAATGAACAATGTATGAAAATGACCAAATAAAATAATGTTTTAAAAAAATGTGTCCATGGTCATATATTGATCATGACAATAGCCCCTATAATTGTTGGAGTCACTTCCCTTTACCCTTTATCACAGACCTTTATCCTATGATGCCGAGACTATTGCAAGGTACTGCTGGTTCATTTTTCTTCAAGTATTTTTCCATTCCAATCCATATTCTATTCAGCTGCCAAAGTGATTTTCCTGAAATCGAGTCTGACAATGTCATCTTTCCCTACTCAAAAAAGTCAGACTCCCAATTATTTTCAGTATCAAATCCTTTGCCTGGCATTTAAAGACCTTTACAACCTGGCCCCTTGCTAGCTTACCAATCTTTAAACTTTACTGCTTCCCACACACTCACCAACTCTTGTCCTTCTCAAAATAGAATTTCACAGCATATTCCATCTCCCCATTCAGTACCTTTTTACTGACTATTCTTCAGACCTAGAATGCTCTCCCTCTCATCTCTGCCTCTTGGCTTTGCTGGCTCCTTTTAAGAACCAAGTCATATTCCATCTTTTGAAAGAAGTGGATATCTTTTCCCCCTCTTCTTAATTTCATCCTTTTCATTCCTCTCATTGCAAGTGTCTTTTCTCTGAGATTATCTTCCATTTCCATTCTAGATGTTTTGTGTGTGTATGTATAAATGTGAGGCAGCTAGGTGGCTCAGTGGATAAAGCACTGGTCAAGAGTCAGGATGAGCTGAGTTCAAACCCAGCCACAGATACTCACTTGATATGTCATCCCTGGACAAATCACTTAATATGTTTACTTTAAGCCAAGAAGGAAATAGCAAATCCTTCCAATATCTTTTCCAAGAAAATCTCATATAGAGTTGCAGAGTCAGATACAACTGTACTTTATTTTTGCCCTCAAGAAGCTTACATTCTAGTGGAAGCAGAGAATACATACATATAAGGAATGGTGTCCAGGATAGGATGAGTCCATGAAAACTTGGAAAGACTTGTATAAACTGATGCAAAGTTAAATGAGTAGAACTAGGAAAACAATGTGAGATGATCATGAACTGTGAAGGATTGAACTACTATCAGCTAAGCAAGCACACAAGATAACCCAAGGGACTCATGATTAAAAATTCTACCTTCAGCTATAGAAAGAACTGTCAGGATATCAATGCAAATAGAAACATATTATTTCTTGCCTTATTTCCTTCATGAGTTTTTTTTTCTTACATGTGGGATATATGTCTTCTTTTACAGCAAGAAAAATAAAGAAATTGGTAGTACATGATGACATTGGAGTAACCTATATCAGATAGTTTACCTCCTGGGGAAGAGAACTGGGAGGGAGGGAGGAAAAGAGAGAATTTGACTTCTAAAAGGTCAGAGGCAACTGTTAAAAAATGTTGTTTGGGGGCATGTAGGTGGCTCAGAGGATTGAGAGTCAGGCCCAGAGATGGGAGGTCCTCGGTTCAAATTTGGCCTCAGACACTTCCTAGCTGTGTGATCCTGGCCAAGTCACTTAACTCTCATTGCCTTACCACTCTTCTGCCTTGGAACCAATACACATTATTGATTCCAAGACAGAAGGTTAAGGGTTTAAAAAAGAAAAGTTGTTTCTATATCCAACTCAAAAAGTAAAAAAAGGAATAGAAAGTGCAAAAAAAAAAGTTTCTGGGTTGGAAGCCCTAAGCTGACATACCCTTTTAAGAGTAATGATAGTACTAACTATATCATTGTTCCAGGAGTAAAAGGAAGAAAGCAGGGTGGAGAAGGGACTGTCAGAGAGATAACATATTTAGAGATAAATATGATAGGAGGTAAAATATTACTAGAACTATGAAAGTGTCTTTGGTCCATTTGCTGTAACTTTAACAACTCATATTGATTGAGTATTATCTCATAAAAGACCTAAAAGATTAGTATTGTGAATATTGTTTCCTCCACTTTAAAAATGAGGAAGCATGAGGTCCAGTGATTTTCCCAATGTCACAAAGATAAATTTCAGAATTCTGATTTTAATCCAGATTTTAATATTGACAAACTCTCACACATTATTTTTACTCTATTGGGAAAAGTGGAAATGAAGTGGTAAAATATTCTCAAAATAGATGGGAAACCATGGGGATTAAGGATCCAAATGGATTTGCTTCCCAGTGGAATAGCTACAAGGTGGATCTCCCTAACTTAAGGAATTAGTGACATTGACCTTTGGCTTTATTCAGACAAAAACATTTATTTGGAAAATTGGGAGGAAAACCTTGATTTTATCTTAATCATATAATCTATAGTTTCGACTTGTAGAATAGTGTGTATAAAGTCAATGTCTCGTCTGGGAAAAAAAATACTTTTTTAAAAGAATTTTTGGACCATTTCTACACAAGACTTGATAATAAAATGCTGGTGATAGTATTTCTTTCTCATATTATTGCTTCAATAAACTATCTGCTTAGTTTCCTGGAATACAGAGATAGATTAAAAAAACTGATTAATGTTGATACTTACCTCACAGGGGACAATTAATAGTTTCCTTGCATATAAAACATTTGCAATAATTGGTTATGGGAGCCTTCTTTTGGCCAAAGTAAAATGCTAACATCTGGCTTCTATTCTCTCCATGATGTTTGTCAGCAGAAAAAAATGGTTCTTACGCAATAAAATAATTCAATAATAGGAAGTTAATGTTGCTGCTTGTGCCTCTATAGATACATTTATATGTACATTATATATAAGTTTAAAGACATATGAGCTTATACACATCTTTGTGTCTGTATGCTCACTTTTCAAAGAGAACTATTTGCTTTCCCTTTAGGAATGCAGTTAGTCAGAATCCAATTTTGCTTATAACTTGTCTTGTGTCTAGTTTGACCTTCCTGGCATTCAACAGTGTAACCTAGTTTCCTGGAACAGAGCTGAAGAAAAATGTTTCCTTCAAATTTCATATGGGAACTCATTTATTACTAAATATTCTGCTATCATCCTCTGGACTGATACATTCCATGGAGTTGGATTTCACTTTACTAATTCACATTCTCCAGACTCAATATGAAGAATCCCCCCTTTTTGTTACAGATAGATTGCCTAGGAATAGGTCTGGCTCCTGGTCTGACTTACCTGCTGGCCATCCAATTCATTTCTATTTAACAAGGGTTTATTAAGTATTCTGTGCCTGGTTCTGGGCACATGAAGACATAAATGAAAGAATTCTTGTCCTCAAGGAGCTTACATTCTATACTATATTCTACATTTATTGAAACGTATTGTAAACCTCAAATTTCCTTAGACTTATAAATGTTGGAAATTTCACCATTGGGATATTTCATACTTGGAAAATTTCTTACTGATAGTCTATTGGAATGGGAACCCCATTGGCATGGGAGGTTCCTTCTCTTCCCTTCTTAAGATTACTTTAGGACAGAAACCCTTTGCTGAACAATGGCAAGGACTTTGACCTATGCTTAAGCATAGATCAGGAATTTCTTTGAGTCTTGATTGATTTTAGAATTGATACAATGGAGATACTTGGAATAAATCTCCACCCTATTCAGTCCTAATAGGATTGAGTAAGGGCTGCAGCCTAGATCAAAATTTAATTATTCCAATCTCTACCCTACTCAGGTTAACAGGATTTAGAAAGGGCTGTAGCAAAGGAGTAAAGATTTAATCATTTGAAAATATGACCTTCAACAGACATGTGCAAAAGCCAGAAACCTCGGGGCGGTCCTGGGTTAAGCTAGAGCCTCCATTGGCACAGGGAAATTGATGAACAGTGATTGGTAGATGGGAGAACTGAGGGGAGGAACTTGGATGGTTTCCTTAAAGATAGGGGGTCTGAAGACTCCAGGGGAGGTGGAGAGTTGGTCGGTGTGGTTCGTGTGGGCTCTGAGAAGGCTTGCTCTGAAGGAAGCTGAAGGTGGGGGCCTCTGAGACTGTTTCTCCATTTTGGACACGTGAGTAATAGGGACTGATCTCTTTTCTTTGCCCCAGCTATCTAAGGGCTTGGGCCTTTTGGCCCAGCCTAAACAGAAGGGGTATTTAAGCCCTATTCCCTTCTCTCCCTTTTTCTCTCTCTCTATCTCTAATTCCTTTCTTACTCCTATTGTAATTAAACTCCAAAAAAGGCTGACGGCTGACTTGAGTTTTTCATTTAGGAATTACATAGCTGATTCCTTGGCGACCTTAAATTAATATATATCAGTCTTTTAAAGTGATTCCCTTGTTACAGTATTAAAGGTTTCTAAATCAACACAAATTTAGGAGTATAGGGCTAATCCTACATAGTCTTTGATTGTTTATTAGTCAATGTCATTCTTTTCTCTTTATGATCTCCATTCTATTTACAATTTTTTCTGTCCACAGTGAAAGATACAATTTTGTCTGATTAAGACTAATACCCATGAACCACTCTCTTTCTTTCTCAGACCAGTCTAAACACTTTTGCCTGATACTACTACTAATACTAATATTACCACTACTTCTATTTCCATCACTACTAATTGACATTTTTATAGCAGTTCAAATGTTGCAAAACATTTTATATACCTTATTTTGTCCTTAATATACCTCTCTAAAGGCAGGTGGCACAATAGAGTACCAGACCTGAAGATAGGAAGACTCATCTTTTTTAGTGCAAATCTGGCCTCAGACACTTATTTAGTTGTGTGATCTTGCGCAAGTCTATTAACCCTGCTTGTCTCAATTCCTTGTTTATAAAATAAATTGGAGAAAGAAATGTCAAATCACTCTAATATCTTTGCTAAGAAATGGGGTCCCAAGATGGAATCTTCAAGTCAGACATAACTAAAATGACTGAAAACATATCTCTCTAAACTTATCTCTTATGGCCCTTCGCATATATTGTTACTATATATTTCAGATGAATTGGGGGTATTTTCCTATCAGTTCCCTCTTCCTGCAATGATTCATCTTCACCTTAGAAATTCTAGACATTTTTCAAGGCTCATAAGTAAAAAAAAAAAGGACTCTTTCATGAAATTCCTCCTATCCATCTAACTGGATATGGATTCTTTCTTCTTCTGTACTTCCAGAACATGTTGCTTATCTTTCTCTTCTGGAGCTCATCATAGCCTTTAATTTATCAGTTTGTCTAAAAGCTGATCATAGTCTTTTGTTCATCAATTAGTCTATAAATATCTACAAATATATGGTGGAAATAATCTCTGCACTCAAGGGACTTCTTACATTATAACAAGAAGAATGATTGGTGAGATAGGTAGGAGGAAAAATGAAGGACTGTAGCGTCATGAGAACTTAGGGAGGAATGATGAAGGACTGTAGCATCATGAGAACTTAGGGAGGAATGTATAGAAGGAGGAAGGGAAGCAGTCAACCAGGTTAAGAACTTCAGGGAGGTCAAGAAGGATCAGAACTAAGAAAAGATAACTGAGCCACTAGGATATCATTGCTAATCCTGGAGAAAGCAATTTCAGTTGAATAGTTAAATAAAGATTTTGAGAATTGAGTTGAAATTGATAAAGTGGAAATAATGAGTAAAATTTTTTCTTAAGTTTTTTTTTT
The DNA here is from genome assembly GCF_027887165.1 of Monodelphis domestica. Taxonomy (NCBI): domain Eukaryota; kingdom Metazoa; phylum Chordata; class Mammalia; order Didelphimorphia; family Didelphidae; genus Monodelphis; species Monodelphis domestica. Next base: position 319,800,090 of record NC_077229.1, on the reverse strand, counting down.
TTCTTAATGGAAGGGAGAAGACAGAAAAATAAAAAAAAAACTTGAGGACTTCCATGGTCAAGTGAAGGTTTTATAGAATGGAGGAAAAGCGGAAGAGATGATTTTAATCATTATGGGAAAAGCCAGAAAATCCCTGGATATGGTGATGCATGCTCATATTACCTGATACTGGCTGATCTCTTTAGTGTAGGAGATCAGAGATCCATTAGTACTAAATAAAGCCTTGGATAACTTCCATCCTTTGCTGCCTTCATTCCTATGCACATGGTGCTGAAAGAAACTGGAGGAAAATCACAAAATCTGCCATGTCCACTATACATTATAATACATAAACTCAATGGGGCCTTCACTGTTGAAAAGGAATCCTTTTATACCTCCCTGATTAATTCACAATCCTGCTCACCAATCCTTTTCCAATTCTTTTCATTCCACCTCAAAACTTCATGGCTTCCTCAGCCCTACCCTCTTCACTGAGAACCTTACTTTGTATTTTACTGACAAAATTGTATCCAGTCTCTGAGAGATCCTTCTTCTTTCTTCCTCATCTCACATCACCAAATAGCTTTCTACCTCCTGCCTCCCTTTTTCACATAAAGAGATAGCCTTCCTCCTTAAAAAGGCTAACCCCCTTGAACATTTCATTCCTTTCTGGCTTATCCAAGAAATCCTCCTCTCTGATCATCTCTTTTTCACACACCTTTAATCACTTCCTATCTACCAGCTGCTTCCCTATTGCTTGTAATCATAGGTCTACCCCATTTTCTATTTATTTAAAATCATCACATTCTCTCTTAGAATTAATGCTAAGAATGGATTCTAATGTAAAATAGCAGTATGGATTAAGAGATTGGGTTTAATTGACTTATGCAAGGTTGCACAGCTAGGAAGTATTTGAGGCCATATTTGAACCCAGGACCTCCTGACTCCAGGCCTGGTACTTTATCCACTGTGTTACTATAAAGCTAAAAAATAATGGTTGCATAAATCTTCTGGAGGGTGAATACTCACCCTGGCTGATTGAGTTTCTGAGGGTATGAATTCACTAAGTGGTTTGTGAGTTCCTCCACCTAGTTGAAGCTAGTGTTGATTCAATCAAAAGGTAGACAAAGGGAATTAAATCCTGTCCTCACAATCTAGTGAGGTACTTAAATTAGTGTTAACTTAGTATAGATAATAGAGTAAATAATTCTCTCTCACACTACTTGTCTCCTAAATTTTCAAAAAGCCCTCATTAGATCCATGCCTTCCTTTTAGCTATATCATTCCATATCTTTCCTGTCTCTTGTGACTGAACTCCTTGAAAAGACCATGTAAAAGACCTCCAGTTCCTCTACTATCACTCTATTCCAAACCCTCTACAATCTGGTATCTGATCTTATTATTCACCAAAAACTACTCTTCAAAGTTACTAACAGTCTCTTAATTTCCAACTCTAGGGGTCTTTTCTCAGGCTATAGTCTTCTGTACTGCTAATCACTTTTTCTCTTATTTCTAGGTTTTGGTGAAATTTCTCTATCCTAGTATTCCCTCTACCTGTAAGATCATTCTTTCTCATTCTCTTTTGATGGTTGTTCATCAGGTTAGGTCCACTAATTGTGGGTATCCAAAGGGTTCTGTCCTGGGCCCTCTTCTCTCTCTCTATAATTTTTTTTACTTAGTGATCTCATCAGCTACTATACATAAATTTTCTCCCAAATTCTCCCCTCTTCCTAACTTTCCTATAGCTGCCAAGATTACTACTATCCTTTAGTCCCACAATGTCTCAACCTAGATTTCATACTCAGTTATTACTCACTTTCTTACCTCTTATATACAATCAGTTGCCAACGCCTGTTGACTTCACCTTAGTAATATCTTTCAAATATACTTCTTTTTATCCTCTGTCATTGTTACCCTCCTTGATGCACTCACTCCTGCTCACTCCTTGTAACAGCCTGATGGCTAATCTACTTGTCACAAGTCTCTTCCCATTCAGTCCATCTTTCCTAAAAGTTAGATCTGACCATATCATTCCTTCCTTCAATAAACTCTAGTAGCTCCCTTACATATCAAGGATTAAATGCAAAGTCTTCCTGTATTCACAGCACTTCATTAGTTCTTACAACTTTCACTTCCTTATCCACATGAACATCATGATCCAGGAGTTTTGCCCTCTTTGCTGTTCCTTGAACAGGCCAATCTATCTCTTGACTGAAATTTATTTTTCTTTTTAAACTTTTCTTTATGAATGGAATGCTCTCCTTCTCTCTTCTTTATTTCTTGAAATCTTTCAAATCTTAGATAAAATCTTGTCTTTTATAGGAAACCTTTCCCAATTCTCCTCAATAAGTCTCTTCTCTTTTGATTATTTCCAATTATCTTGTATATAGCTTATTTGCATATAGGTTTTTCTTTTCTTTTCTTTTTTTTTTTTTTGGTAATTTATGGTTTCCCCTATTCAACTACCAATTCCTTGAGAACAGGGATTTTCTATCTTTCACCTTCCTTGGTATCCCCAGCAATTATTTCCCCTCAGGTGTTATAGGTGCTTAAAAATGTTTACTATCTGAGTTATCGAATGTCTCTCCATACTAAAAGTGGCACCAATGAGGTTCTGTGAATGAGAAACTACTAGGCTGCCTAAGGAGGGTAAAAGCAGCTTAAGCAGGAAATAGAGCCAGTCTGAGCTTCTCTTCTTATCAGTAATGGGATCAGGTTGTGAGTGAACTCCATATTTCTGGCTTGAGAAAGTTAGGGAAATCCAGTCTCTGAAACAAAACAAAGCAATAACTAAATTGAGGTTGAAACTTATAAAGGGAGACAGAATGATTAAAGAGACAAACTTTTGGAGGAGGTGGAAGGCAATGAGATCCTGGATATTCGTGGAAAGGCATGATGTAAACTGAAAACCTGGTCTTGGGATACCAGTATATGGAGAGTTGGTAACCTGAGCTCATGGTCAGAATACCTACATCAGTGATTAAATCCTGGGTATGAAGTATCAGATCTGGCAGTAACAAGAAATCAGTATCCAACTCCCAACCCCACAACAATCAATTCCCTACTTATTTTCTTCTGAGGATCATTATGGAGTGACATTTCTTGTTGCATAACTAAATGGTGGCCATAGTGATTCTCAGTTACTAATCAGCTACAAACAGAAGTGCACAGAATGCTAGAGATATTTTCTGTGTAAATGATTCAAGGGCAAAAATAGCAGCCAAAACCTCAAAAAGACTCTCGCCCAAAGTTTGGAAAATCTGTGTTACTGCAGAGATCATCTCTAAATTCCTTCTGCCTTTTAAAAGTCATCAGATGGTATTTATTGCATTTTATCTGAAAGCAGTCAATTTTATTTACTGTGTCCTTGGGATTGCTTCTGTCTTCAGCAAAAGCCTTTATGATGCCAGCTTCCTTTATTAGGGTTTTTATTCTTTGACTCCAAAGGCTATTGATTAGTTTGTCAATTTAATAGCCTGCTTGAATTTAGTTCCCCTCCTTGGAACCTGCTGAAGTCAAATAGGTCATAGAATGATTACCCTGATTGGGAAGCAAAACTGGCCAACTTTGAGTCACTATTTTAAGGCCTCCTTGGGAGCAGCAGGGCCTCATCTGAGACTTGTTACTGCATTTCCTTTTAGACTTTCAAAATAAATAATCTCAGTCCAAGTAGCCAGTGTGGTTATCTGAGCACTCCCTTGCTCTTGTTTACCACCTGCCTCCTTTGGAACCCTGGGACTGGTTCTTGTTTTTGTTTTTAATTGCTGTGACTCATTGTTTTGGGTTTCAGAAAAGGAATACCCAGTACACTTTCTAGACCCTCCATAAATAATCCACAGACAGGCCAGAAAATAGATCTGATGGTTTGGGTGGAGAAAGGTGTGGATCTAGTCTCTTGCCTGATAATTCCCAAAGAGGTCATTTGAGTGGAATGAACAAGGGGATTTTATTCTTCCTCTTCAAGAAGATCCATATACTCTTCACTTAACAAAACAGTGGCAGCAATAATAATATCACCTGCCAACATTAACTGATGCAAAACAGGCCTGCATAAAGGACTCCTCCCATTATCTACTCTAAAGAAAGAAAAGAAATCACAGAGCAGGCATGAACTATCCTATTTTATGGGAAATGTCAGCCAAAGTCTGCCTTATTTTTTCCATCAGGCTTTCAAAGGTTACTCAAAACAATGTTTCACTGAAATTATAAAGAGTTTGAGGTTTTCCTAATGAGAATAAGATCTCAGAGACTTTCTTTTATTATAGTGTTCTCATATTCAGATTTCTATTGACTCACCCATTCAATAGTTAACCTCTGAAGTCAGCATTGAACCAGAGCTTACTTGTAAACTAACACCAATTTGTGGCCTGCAGACTATGAATTCAAAAGCTAATTCCTTAAGGAAAGTCCCCTTTTAACTCACAAGGAGCCCTACATGCCAGTCACTTCAACAGAATTTTTATCTTTTCATTTACTCAAGGCATAATTGGGTAGCTTACAGAATTTTAAGATCATTAATAAATTCTTGTAATCATAAATTTATATTAAGCCAAATAGACCAGAGGACCCAAATAAGTCATCTTTTTACAATATGCTGTGTATTGTATTTTTCACCTACTCCTGCTTTTTGGTGCTTCCACAAGGATGGCAAACATTTATGAAAAACTTACTGTATGGTAGGTGCTACACTTAATGTTGGATGATTAGTGATGCTAATACAGGATAAAGCAATAAAACTGATCAGAACAAATGGGTGTCAGGACCTATTTTCCAAAGTTTTTTTTTTTTAAAGAGTGGCTAATACAGTTAAGCCATCATAGTTCATTAATGGACCTAGATTTGGAAATCATAGGGATTAGACTGGAGACTGGAATGTAGGAATCCGACATTGTTCTATGGAGGTTCCTGATAGTATGATGAAAGTATTATGGCATGAAAAAGACAACCAAATCTATTTGTCCATTGTCATAAAGATAAGCAAACCAATTTAGATACATTGGTCTTAGAACTTTAACTCTTCAAACGTAGCTTTCTTTACTCTTTACCCAATGCTACCCAAACTAGCTAGCCATCCTTGGTTCATCATGGTCCTTTATATATTTTATTATCATTGCCACTTCTCTTTCTCTGCTCATGACATTTCTCCACCCTGCTCACTCTGATAATCTAAATGAAAGTTCAATTAAATTCAATTCAGTAAACATTTGTGAAGCTTTTGTTAAATGAAATCCACTGTGCTAGGTACTAGAGAGAAAGATTAGAAAATCCTTGTTCCCTAAGGAGCTTACAGTAGAGTAGAAGGATACGACTTGTTCAGAGATAAGAGTAAAACAAGTTGGGAAATGATTAAGTACACAGGAGAGGTCAAATAGAACAGTTTTAGAGATTCAAGGAAGGAAGCATCGCTTTCAGATAGGACAGATCAAGGAAGGCTAAATTGAGGACATGAATTTTGAACTGGGACTTGAAGGAGAGTGGGGAAGGATGTCAACAGGCAAACAATGGAAAGAAGAGCCCATTTTAGCTACAGAGGATGATACAGAGAGTTAGATTATACATATGTGTATGCAAATGATCATAGGTAAAGTTGGAAAGGACTTTAGATGCCATACAAAACTCTGCTATTTTATAAATGTTAAATAACTTGCCCAAGATCTCTCAGACAATAAATGATAAAGCTGGTTTTGTATCCCATTTCTCTGACTCTAGATCCTTTGTTCTGTCCATAAAGAATAGCAATTAATATAGGTTGACTGGAGTGTGGAAGGCAAACAATGAAAAAAAAGCTGAGAAAGGGATGCCAGATTTTAAAGGACCTAGAATGCCAGACTAAGGAACTGATGTCTTCCTTAAATTCATCCCTTACCCTTACCAATCTAGCCCAGTCCAGTCCATTCAGACCAATCCAGTCAAACACCGTTTGACTCTATCCTTGAAATTCGTATAGTATTTGCTGTCCAAACTTGGCATCTACTTTACCTTCTCACCAACCACCCCAAATTCTAAACTAAATTGTAAACTCTGTCCACTTGTCCACACTATAGACATTTTCCCCTCTCTTTCCCCATCACCATGAGAGCACCTATAAATGTGGAGAATATCATCGATTCATAATAAGCACTTGCCGAGTTGCAGGGAATATTATTGCTACATTCAGTTTAAAAGCAGTGCATCTGGGATAGGAAGGCTACAGGCAGGCACCACTTATCTACCTCCACTGAGGCCAGGTACTTATGATTTTAGTCACAGTGGACCAATTTGTGCTATCCCAGAGATGATGAATATGAAACGAGATGTTCTGCAGCACACAAGTGCTGTTTTGGCTGGGGAAGCAAATTCCTTAGTGTTGCTGTCCTGGAAAGCTCTTCTGATCAAATGGAAATGCGGAGCATATGCAGGGATAGGAGTTTCCAGCCACAGAGAAAGTAATGGGAACACATCCTGCAAAGCCCTTTTTGCTACTGCAAAAGGAAAAAGCATTAAACTCCAGGAGAGAAACACTTGAAAACCACATTTGGATGAAAATGATGAGGCTTTGTGGGTCTCCTTGAAAGAGATGAAAGATGAAGGCCAGGATTTCACATTTTTGGAGCACTTGTAATGCTGAGTAAGAATGATAAAAGAAGCAAAATCTTTTATGGCTTTCTTTCACTTGATTGAAAGTTGGGCCAGTTTGAAAAAAAAACAAAACAAAACTTGTAGTTTTGCTAGCATAGAAGTGAAGGTTTGGCAATTTTTAAGTGCTTGGATAGGAATCAAAGAGAGGTGGGCAGGAGTAATTGGGTGTGTGGATGTATAGGGGATTCATCTGTCAGGGAGAAAAGAAAGAAAACAGAACCAAAGGAAAAGATAAGCTTTTCTTTGGTAAGGAATTTGGGATTCTGAGGTAAGAAGACCAGTGTAATACATAAACATATTTGCATGTGTATATAACATACAAAAATATACTTTGTATACATATATCCTATATATAATGTATATATACTATATATGAGTATTATAGAGAATATTGATTTGAATATTATATAGGGATTGTGTGTGTATACATTTCCCCCAATGTACTGTTTTATTGTTCTTGTTTAGTCACTTTTTTAGCTGTATCCCACTCTTTCATACCTCTTTTGGGGTTTTCTTGGTAAAGATACTGGAGTGGTTTGTAATGAGACTCATATATGTTTATATATCTATGTCCATAGTTATACCACATAAGAAATACACATATCTACAGGGCTAGGTACATATATATCTATATCTGAGATTTGATAAGGGACTAAAAAACAGAATATCTGGGGAAAATCATTGTCATGATTTTATGGAATAATCCTCTCAATCTGGGAAGGAGCAGAACAAGACAAAATTAACTTTTTGTTTCTGAAAATACTCACATTCTTACATTTACTGACTACTCCTTATTCAAAGTAGAGTGTTATAAAAACAAAATTGGCATTCTATTTCTTGAATGTCCAAAATTTTTATTCCCTTATAATGGAAATGTCCCATAAATATCTAGTGATTAGAAACAACTTTCTGGATAACGACCAGGATGAACTGAAGTATGGTTGTTGACTTAATTTGCTCCTAATTGACTGATGGGAGTGGCCCAGTTTCTTCCTTCCAAGGAAGCTGCAAATTGACGAGGTGGCGGGTACTGTCTGAACAAACAAGAATCCTAGAGCCAGCATTAGAGTCCTCACTTAGTTCTTTGCACTGAGGTAATGCCCAGTAGGATGATTTAACAACTGGGTGGCTAATGTAGTTTTAAGATAGGGTCAATGATGCTGGTTCCCTGCTCGTGTTTGCTATTGAGTTCAGCCATCCTGCCATGAACTGACTGTTGACTACTAAGGAAGCCTGAGTAGAGCAGGTTCAAAAGAAGAGAGAATTTATCAGGCTCTTTGAATTATCTAACTGTATGAAGGAATATTGGAGCAGAACCTTTTGAATATATATGCATATATACATATATATATAATATTTACATATATTTTAACATTGCCAGGAAAATATATTTAATATTTGCATATATATATATAATGTACACAGATGTACTGCATATACATATATGAGTATTATAGAGGTTATTGGCTTGAGTGTTGTATAGGGATTGTGTATGTATGTGTGTGTTGTTTTCTCCAATGTACTCTTTTGTTGTTGTTTAGTTATTTTTTTAGTTGTGTCCCACTCTTTCTTACTCTGTTTGAGGTTTTCTTGGCAAAGGTACTGGAGTGGTTTGGGTTTTCCATCACCATGTTCAAGGATTAATTTTCTTTTATCTATCATTTCAGAAGGAAAATTTATTTAATGTTCTTTTAACTCAAAGATAGCAAAAAGAAATTAACTTGGGGATTTATAGATAATGTTTCATGGGTTATGGTGCTGGAGTCATATTCCAAGTGTTTCAACCTATTTCAAAGGTCCTACCATGGCTGAATAAGGATGAAACATGGGTATTATGGAAATAACCAAAAAAGAATACTGCTTTTAACCAAATGAGCAAACTAGAGCAAGTGACTTCAAGGCTACCTCAGTAGAAAAAATAAGTAGGGGACTTCAGAAACTTTGTATTGTCAGAACTCCCTTACCCATGTCATAATAATGGCAGAACATCAATCCTAGTGGTTCATAGATGATATAGAGTTAAAAGAAGAATATCATCATAAAATAACATGGAAGAATTCAAGAGTTCATCATGTTCATCCTTTTATCATGTAGCACTGATATGGAGGACTTTGGTAATAGTGGAAAGAAGATTGAACAGGAATCTGGAAGCTTGATCTCTAAGTTCTTTTCTATCTCACTTAAAAATATATTCTAATTATATAGGTGCCTATTGTATTTGTTAAAGGCCTCTAGTGATAAAATAACTTCATGAAGTATTTACTTTTATTGATTCTGTAGGCTTGGATATCACTTCATGTGCATGCTAATTCAATTTTCAGAATTCTGTGAGGTAGATATTTATAGGTTATTATTTTTGCCATTTTACAGATAAGAAAACTGATTTTCAGAGAAATAGAGTGACTTTTTGTTGTTACAGAGATAATAAATGTTGGCAGTGGGATTTGAATCAATTATTTGCTGATTTATATTGGAACTCTTTCCAATACTATTTGTTCCTTCTTTCCCTTCCCTCTCCTCTCCTTCCTCTTTCCTTCTCCTCCTTTCCTTCCTCCTCTTCCTCTTTTCTTCCCTTCTTCTTCCTTCTTTCCTTCTTCCTCTTTTTCCTCTTTTGACTCTCCTTCTTCTCTCATGTAGAAATGCTGAAAAAGCATTCTGTTTACAAGCAACTGTACTGGGCATACAAAGACCAAAAAAGAAAGAAAGAAATTAGGCTCTAGAGGCAAGGTTGTTTCTTCCAGTATGATGGGGTATAGAGGTGTGTGTTAATGGAGGGGTACTACCTTGACATAGATAAGTAAACATAAATTGTATATGTAGTTTTACAAAGTAATTTTAAGATGTAGACCATACTAGTAGCTGGGGATAGGGGTGGTGTGTGTCAAGAAAGGTGTATGCAGAATAATATTTGAGCTATACTTCCTTTCCTCTTTTCAAAACTTGAGAATTTATGGGAAGTTTGACTTTATCCACACCATTAAATGGGGACAATTTACATGTCCTCGCCTACTCCAGAATTTATAAGTAAAATCTGTTTTTAAAACAAACTAGTAACATAAAAGCAAGAAATATAGATAATTATTTATTTAACTTTTCCACTTACAAGAGAGAAAGAGAATGAATCTAAACTAGAAGCTGAGACTATAGTAACTCTCAAGAGCTACTAGGAGTCCTGAGTGACATTAGAAAGACTATTTTAAAAGAGGGCAGGCTAAGAAAGGTGAATTACAACTGCCCTATTAAGATTCAACCTTGCTTTTTTTTTCCTTCTTCTTTAATTTAGTCACATTTGAGACTATTCCACCAAATAGTGACTGACAATTCAGTTTCTCACAGCCAGAGTTAAGTACACTCTCCTGGTTTCACTTAGCAGGAACACTGGGGCTCTTCAATGCTTCCATTTCAATTGAACTAGCATCCTATAATTGAGAATGGCATTATGGATGCGTCTGACCTCTTATAGGTATCTCAATTATTGACTACCCAGCCAATTCACATGTCTTTGTTTCAGAAATTAATTGTTTCTCTATTTGAAGATATAATTTGCATTCATTAGATTGAGCCTCATAAATTGCCAATACTTCTGTGCTTCGGAGAACACTGAAAGAAAGTGATTCATCGTGCAGTTAAGATTGCTTCTGGGATGTAGACTTAGTAACAGGAAATAAGCTATTTTCTCCCCACCTCTTTTTGTCCAAAGCTTTTTTTTCACCCTCCTTTAAAACTATCAATTCCTTACTTACTACTACATCGCACGTATGGGAATTAGGTCAAATCTAGTCTTCTAGAAAAAACTGCTCTTGACTACATTCAGTTGCCTTCCACTTTGTCTGAAACTCTGTACATGGAAGATCAGTTTTCCCACAGTTTGTTTGTAATGGGAATATACAGGTGGTGACACAAATTTCAGAAAATCTCGCTGCTCTATGCAATACCAACATTTATTAAGTATTTGAACTATTCAGACATATCATGTGGTAGGAGAAATATAAGTTCACTTAAGGCATTATGAAGAAACAAATAAATATGATTACACAAATTATATATGATATGTCCATAGGAGCAGAGACAGAATTGGTGAAGTAGATAGAGGTGACTTAGGACTATTTTTGTTCAACTGCTATCTCTGACACATGGTAGCTGTGGGAATAGGGGACATTTTGTTGCAGGGGAATTGCTGACTTCTATCTTTAGAGGGAGTTTTTTTAGTTAAACTTTTTTTACATGTTAGCACAATTTTTAATAATTGTTTTTGACATTTTGCCATGTTCTCTCCCTCCTTCCCACACTTCCTCTTTCCCAAGATGGCAGGTACTATGATATAGATTGTACATGTATTTTCGTAAAATACATGTTTTCATGTTTATCATGTTATGAAAGAAGACACACATTGCTTATATTAGTGAAAAATTAATGGAGGAAATATTAGAAAAAATTAGCAGAGGAAATAGAATCAGTCTGCATTCAGATTTTGTTAGTTCTTTCTATAATGAGGGATAGCCTTTTTCATCATGAGTCCCTTGCAGTTGTTCTGGATTCGTAGAATGCTGACAATAGTGAATTCTTTTACAGTTGATCATTTTACATTATTGTTGTTACTTTGTAGAACGTTCTTCTGGTAAAGAACTTTCTTATCCAAAGTTTTAAACATATAAATCAGCTATGGATAGAAAATGGGGGAAAAAGTACACAGAAGAATATATAAATCACTGGGTGAAATCCAAGGTAGAAAAGTTCATCACTTCCTAGGACAAAAAAGAAGATTTCCTATTGGACATATTTTACTTGAGATTTAAAGGATGAGTCTGAATTAAATTCAAGAGCAAGGACATTCCAGAGACAGGGAACAGTACAGGCATAGAGCCCCAAAAGTGGGTCAATCCAAATTTAATCTAAAATGTAGACCATATTCACTTATAATCCCAATGAAATAACCCATTATAACAGAAAAAGGTGCTTGGTTCCTTTATGAAGAGGTGAATAAACCTGTGCTGAAGCAAAACACAAGGGAAATTTAGTTCCTTGTCATTAATAAGCAAGGTATAGAGAGCTAGGTACCATAGTGGATAGAGCACTGGGCTTAGAATCAGGAAGTTTTATCTGTAAAACTGGCATTAGACACTTATTACCTGTGACCTGGAGCAAGTTACTTAATCTAGTACTCAGTTCCTCATGTATAAAATGAGCTGGAGAAGGAAATGGAAAACCATTTTAGTATCTTTGCCAAGAATACCCCAAAATGAAGTCACAAAGAATCTGACATGACTAAAATGACTCAACAGCAACTGAGTTTTACGTCTAAACCCTAGGCAATGTTATAAGGCCATGACACTGGATAAGATTACACATTTTATAAGGAAATCAAGAACCAGAGACAGATCTTTTGGTATCATTTCTGATGTTTATTCTACATTTAAAAATATCCTACGTGCAGGAATCTCAACAATCTTTCTGAAGTCATTTATATAGAAAAGTACTGGACTTTCCTAAAAAGGCAGGAAGGAGGATTTCTCATGGGTTTTCATGTCTCTACTCTACTTTCATGTCTCATACTCTACATATTCAGATATAGGGAGTTTTCAATTAATGAAACAGGTGGATATTACCTAGCTCTTACCAAATACAGGCAAATCTCTTTTTCTACATATTCCATCTTAAAAAAAACAAACAAACAAACACTCCTACCTTAGAAAAGCAGAATCCTTGTATGAGGGCCTCAACTTACAAATTGCCAGCTCTTAAAGATGTAATTATTCCTCAAGTTCCCCCAAATTTTCAGAATAATGCTGTTTTTGTGACCAAGTAAGAAACAAAGTTCATAACACATTCTCTATTTTAAATGCAAACACACACACACACTAATTTTGGACTAAAGGCTCCCAGACCTTTCCATACAATGCCCTGTTACAAATCGTCCCTTAAGCAAGATGACATCATCTCAACAGCCTGCTCTGGTTTCTACATTCTTACAGCTTTCACAGTTCAGTGCAGTCAAACAAGGCGATGGCATTTTTAAAGCTCTACATTTTATGGGTTTATGAGTTGAGGTAGGTGGCCAGGTGCTATTTCAGGGGCTCATCTGGCAACCTGGTGCTGGACTGGAGCACCTTAAGACTGAGAAGATTGCAAATGGATTTTTCCCTCTACTGGAAACATAAATATTGTCATTTCTGGACATGGCCACTGCCTAATGTAACAAGAAGTGATTTCATATATCATTGAATGAACTAGGATTGCTGAAAGATCTATATTTAACCCGAACAGTCAATGTAAACAGGGAGCATTGTTTGTTAGAAAAGTATGGGAATCCAGGCAATTGCCACTTTGTGTCCTGACATTACTTCAGTGAAGTCTCAAATAAGAACCTACAATTGGCCTCTCTCATTTCTCAATCTCATGTACTACAGTCTAGTCATAATTCCAAGTGTATAGGAACATACTTAGGACTGTGTCATATAGTGATTCATGTTGAAATAAGTGTTCAGGGTAAACTGAGGCTCAAGTATTTAAGCTACTTACCAAAATAACTATAGGTGGTAAGTGTTGATCCTTAATTCTAACCAGGTCTTATGACTACCAGTCAAGGGATCTTTCTAAAATTCCCACAGAAATTAGTAGCATACTTCTTTAATTTCCAAAAATGGCATCAGCAGGTAGATTTATGTACGCTTATTTCTTACCAAGATGGCATAAGAACTCTTTCTCTTTCTCTCTCTCTCTCTTCCTTCCTTCCTTCCTTCCTTCCTTCCTTCCTTCCTTCCTTCCTTCCTTCCTTCCTTCCTTCCTTCCTTCCTTCCTTCCTTCTTTCCTTCCTTCCTTCCTTCCTTCCTTCCTTCCTTCCTTCCTTCCTTCCTTCCTTCTTTCCTTCCTTCCTTCCTTCCTTCCTTCCTTCCTTCCTTCCTTCCTTCCTTCCTTCCTTCCTTCCTTCCTTCCTTCCTTCCTTCCTTCCTTCCTTCCTTCCTTCCTTCCTTCCTTCCCTCCCTCCTTCTTTATCTCCTTCTTCTTGTCTTCTCTTCTTCCCTTCCTCCCTTCCTTCCTTACATTATTATAGAATTCTAAGGCCATAAAATATAACATCCTAGATTTATATCTAGGGGGAGGCCATCCAGCTTTACCTCTTCATTTTACAGATGAAAAAACGGAGGCACAGATAGTGAAATGATTTTCCTATATTTAATGTAGTCATAATAACCTTAAATTCAGGTCTTATTGACTCCAAGGCATTACAGTACACTACATTGTGGTATCATTCCACTATCTTCTGAGGGATTAAATAATTTTTAGGAAAAGAAATTGTTGTTTGAGGGTGGCAAAGTAGAGTATGAATTTTAAGTGCAACTAGATGGTAACAAATAGAACACCAGGCCTGGAGTCAAGAAGTCCCCAATTAAAACCTGGCCTCATACACTAGCTGTGTGACCCTGGACAACTTAATTTACTCCTGTTTACCTCAGTTTTCTGATCTGTACAATGAGCATAATAATGTCACCTACCACCCATGATTGTTGGGAAAATCAAATGAGATAAATATAAAGTACTTAGCATGATGCCTGACACAAAGTAAATGTTAGCAACAATGTTTAATGATGATTAAAATTGATTTCTCCTTTCCATACTTTGTATTAACTGGAACCATTGCATTGATATTTTAGCCTTTCTATTTTTTTTGTTGCCATTGATACAATGCATTAATATGGTTATCTAATTATGGACAAAATTTATAGTGTTGCTTTATCATCAGAGGATGACTCTTTGATAGAGAAATACTATGTAACAGTTCCAAGGAAGAAGAGTGTTAAAGGCTATGTAATAAGGGGTAAGTGATTTGCCCAAGGTCACATAACTAGAAAATGTCTGCATTCATTTCTGAACCCAGGACCTCCTTCCTCTCTCTAGGTCTGTCTCTTTATCCACCAAGCCATCTAGGTACCTCCATCCTTAAAAAACAAAACAAAACAAAACAAAACAAAAAACTTCAGCAAGATACTAAGACTTAATGGGAACTGAATGTGGAAAGATTGAAATGGATAACCTATTAGCATGGTGTGTACATTGCATACATACTTCAATGCATTACAGGCATTTTTTTTGTGTGTTTTTATTTCTTTTTGACTAATGTAGTCATGATAACAAATAAAGGAAAGAAAGTTGAAGTTAAGCAAATGGAAAGTTTCAGTGAATGAGAGAATGTTAATATGTCTCTGATTAATGTGATAATAGTTGTTCTTTTCTGTAAAAGTTCAAGTTCAGTTTTCTATTTATAAAACAGACATTTAGTATCTCTTACATCAAGACTTCAGAAGCTTTGTGATTTTTTTTTAGGAACTAATTCAAATAGTGGAGAGAGAACTAGATCTAGAGCCAGAAAGACCTCACTTCAAATTCTACCTCAGATGCTTACCAGCCATGTTGCCCTGGTCAAATCAAGCAAAAAAGTATGCTTTTCAAAACCTTAAATTCCTGTATACATTTTAGATATTATTGTTATTATTATTTCTTTATTTAATCTATGGAAATATTACCTCCCTTTTGTCAACATTTATCAAAATGAGGTAATAGGGGCTGGGAGAGGTTAAATGCTTTGCCCAGGATTATACAGCCAGTAAATGTCTGAAGCAGGATTTGAAGTTAGGCCTTTCTGACTCCATTTTACTGTGGCAACTAATAGGTTGTACATGAGTTTGCTAAAGAGGAATATTAGATATTTGTTATATAACTATAACATAATTTGAACTTTGGCTAAATGTATGGAGAAAGAAAATAAGACATGAGAAATTCAATGAGAAAGGGATCTCATTTCTGAATATTAGAGAAGGCTTCATAAAACTCAATAGTAAAAACAAAAAAGTATTAAGGTTTGCAAAGCACTTTAGGGCAGCTAGGTGACACAATGGATAGAGTTCTGGGTCTAGAGTCAGGAAGACTTATCTTCCTGAGTTCAAAACGGATCTCTGACATTTTCTAGCTGTGTGACCCTGGGCAAGTCACTTACACCTGTTTGCCTCAGTTTCCTCATCAGTAAAATGATCTGGAGGAGGAAATGGCAGTCTCCAGGATCTTTGCCAAGAAAACACCCAATATTGGAGCTGGACAAGATTGAAAATGACTGATATATTAGACATGTCTAAAATGCAGGTTTCTATTCATTCATTATCTTATTATATTTATGTCAAACATTAAGCACTTTCTTTCATTATGCTTTATAAGGCAAAGATCAAGATATTTTTATCTGTGCTACCCTTGGCATAATCAGGCTCAGGCCAGGTTCCTCTGCCTGGGGAGTTACAGCTGACATGAAGCGGCAGGAATTATAGAAAAAGTAAGAAAAGATGAGGAGCCAGTATAGAAGGTGGAAAAGTGCTGCCCTCTGATGCTCCAGCTTGAGGGGTTTTACTAAGCAAAAACCATCACACATAGACACCAGGCGGATATCACTGGCAGACAAGGGAAACAATATAGTGGGTAACTTCAAAGATACACAGTCTGGTTTTAGCACAGGTTAGCCGCTTCTTGTTACAGGAAGAGCTCATATTTTTATGGTCATGTGATTTTTGATAAGAAAGTAGGGAAGAGGTGAGAACAACAATTCTTAGAGACTTTGGGATTGGGAAATCCTAGGTCACTAGCTTTGGGAGTGTTTGAGATGCTAAATCCAAGGATGATAATTATAATATTATAATACTAATCAGGAAGGCTGAGTTAAGCACCTTCAAAGAGGCCAATTTTCAAATGTGTATTTAGTCCTTATTGCCAATGAATATACTTCATGAAATTTGGAGTGCTCTTCAATTCTTATTTTTTAAAGGTAGGTCAGGACTCGTTTACTCATGAGTATTTTTTACTTTGCCACCAAAAATGCCCATGCAATAATATCTTGATTTTACTGAATCCTAGCTTTTGCCATGAGATGCAGTGTGGCAGCCTCATTTAACTGATAGTTCTTTAGTCCTTGTGCTCCCTTCAATCTGTCAGTGTGGAGGATGAATAATGTGTAAGGCTGAAGCACTGATTGTATAAGCAAATTCTCTTAGGCTGATTCATTGACAATGCCTTTGAGTCCAAAGTTCACTGGACTTGGAGACTGGATACTTATTGGCTATGTGACTCTGAGGAAGATACGTAATCTCTCTGAGCTTCAGTGCCTTTATCATAAAATGGTCAGAGTAATAAATATATTCGTCTAAAAAGTTTGTAGTGGGAAACAAATAATTTTGATTTCATATGTCTGATCTCAAACAACTTCATAATTAACTAATTTGTGTTTATTTTTATTTTTTTCTCTACATGTTTTTTGTATATTATATACTTATTGGTTCTCTAGTTAGAATGAGACCTCTCTGAAAATAGGAAATGTTGGGTATAGCTAGATGGCTCAGTGGATTGAGTGCCAGTCCTAGAGATGGAGAGTCTTGAGTTCAAAGCTGACATCAGATACTTCTTAGCTTTGTGACCCTGGGCAAGTCACTTAACCTCCATTGCCTAGCCCTTACCAGTCTTCTGCCTTGAAGCCAATACATAGTATTAATTCTAAGACAAAAGGTAAGGATTTAAAAAAATAGGAAATGATTCATTTTTTTAGGGATTTATATTCCTAGCACATATCACAGGGATTAGTGCATAGGTATTTCATAATGCCTGTTAATTGAAATTAGACACAATATATATGTATATATGTATACACATATACATGTATCTATAGATATTAGATATAGATATCTATACATATATACATATATACAACTCTGCAAGCCTTAAATCTCTACATCATTGTTTTTCAAACCTGGTCTCAGAATCAAGTGTAAATTCTGAAAAATTATTTAGTAACTCTCCCATCAGGAACTTTTGTGTATGTGGGTTATACCTATCAGTATTAGAAATTAAAATCTCAGCATTATTTTGAAAATGTTTTGGCAGCTGAAAGGTCTTGAGGACCCTTAGGGGTTTCTGTACCACATTCTGAGAAGTACTGCTTTATATATAAATGAACTCTAAAGTTGTTATTACTGCTATTGGGGTAGCTAGGTGACCTTGAGCAAATCATTTAATTTCTGTTTGCCTCAGTTTCCTCAACTGTAAAATGGGGATAATAATAGCAACTCTCACCCAGAGTTGTTGTGAGGATCAAATGAGAATATTTGTAAAGTGCTAACATAGGAGTCAGAGTGATATTTTTGTTATTGTTAACTTCTATTTGAAGACTTTTTTTTTAATAAGAAAGGAAGAAAATCCAAAACACAATTCAAAGATGCTATTATACTTGTAATATGCTTAGCATGTTAGTGCCTGATACATAGTACGTGCTATATAAATGTCATTGTTATTAGTCAGGAAAAATGTTAACTTTTTTTTTGGTGCCTGTGTAATGCAGGTAATGAACTGAAATTAGTTCCCAATAATCTTTAAAAAATAATACTGTAAGAACACAGTGAAATTGCATCAAATCTGGAAGGAGGGAGAGAAGAAGGGAGACAACAAGAATCATGTAACCATGGGAAAATTCAAAAATTAAAAAAAAAACTTAAAAATACTGTATTAGAGGCAGCTGGGTAGCTCAGTGGATTGAGAGTCAGGCCTAGAGATTGGAGGTCCTAGGTTCAAATTTGACCTCAGACTCTTCCCAGTTGTGTGATTCTGGGCAAGTCACTTAACCCCCACTGCCTAGCCCTTACCACTCTTCTGCCTTGGAACCAATACACAGTATTGACTCCAATATGGAAGGTAAGGGTTTTAAAAATAAAATAAAATAAAAAATACTGTATTACACAAAATTTGTATTAAAAACATTTAGAAGTATGTTTTAAAATATGATCTGAAACCAGTAACTAGGATAGTTAGCAGTAGTTTTCTGAATCAAATCCAAACAGTATTTTTAAATGAATCAAGAACTCAATTAAGGCAAATTAATAAAAATATACTTACTATGACCATTCAGTAGATCAGTCTGAAGAGATCAGATGGCTTTTCAAAACTCTTAAAAGGGAATGTCTGAGTATTCTCTCTGTAGAATTTGATTTTCATTCTTTTCAAGTAGCTTACATAAGAGTCAGAATGATATTTTTGTTATCACTAACCTTTTCTTGAAGGCTTTTTAACTAAAAAGGAAGATACATGATTCAAACAAAGTAAACCCAATTCTTTTGCAAACCTGGTTTGGAGTTGCAAAAATAATATTTATTCACATTTCAGCAAATATTTGCTAAACTTGTCTTCCACACAAGCCAGGAAGATGATAAAGCTAAATAATTTATACTTCCTGTCCTTGAGGAACTTATAATTTAATTGAAGAAATATGTTATAAATCAAAATTTTCTACTATAGTATAAAAGTAATATTTGCTACAGCAAATTTCTATTTCATTTAAAAAAAGTAAATATTAAATTCACTAATTTATATATTTTTATCATTAGAACAGTTATGTAGTGCAGTAGATTGAGTGTTGGACCTGAAGTCTGGAAGACTCACCTTCCTAAGTTCAAATTCAGCCTCAGATACTAGGTATGTGATACTGGAGAAGTCACTTAACCCTTGCGACCCTGTTTGTCTCAGTTTCCTCATCTGTGAAATGATCTGGAGAGGGAAATGGCAAACCACTCAAGGATCTTTGACAAGAAAGCTCCAAATGGGTTTGGAAGAGTAGGGCACAACTGAAAATAACTAAACAATATTTTTTCCCATTTGCAGAACTCTTACTTATTGATAGAAGGATATTCTACTCTTAAAATTTGAAAAAAAAATTAAAATTAAAATAGAAAAAAAGTCTCTTTTTTGAAATAATTTCTAATAGTATGATCTCATTTTTTTTATTGATATCTGTTAACACTCTGGTCCTTTCAGGTACTTATTTGTATAGGATCTCCTTCCAGATGTGCTGTTTTGGGTCACATGGGGCACATTTATCTTCTTGTGTTTCTAAGCTGTTCTTATATGATTCATACTGAATTTTAGTCCAAACCACCTTTTTAAAAAATAAAAACAAACATTCCCTTAGGTGCCTCAGTTCATGCAGTTTCAATATGGCCATAGAAGGGGCAATAAACCATATGCTTCATGATCCCAGAATAAATAGCCCATTTGAAAAACTCAACTGCCAACAAAATTGAGATTCCATTTTTAAACGATTTTTTACAAAGTACACAGTATCCAAACTTGATCTTTATGTAATTTTTCCATGGAGTTTTTTTTTTTTAAGCTAGCAACAACCTGCACATGATCTTTTTTTAAAGAAGGGTTTAATACTCCACTGTGTCACCAAGTCCCTGTGAGCTAATTTGTTCTAAAGACAACATTACTACATCAGTACAACACAGCTTAACCTTCAACTAACCTTACTCTATTTGCTTTCCACACCCCAAAGGAGGCCTCTCAGCCAAAACGTCACCTCAATTCTTGGTTCATTGCTAACTGTATGGAAAATATGTGCAGATAGAATTTGCTGTATTTGTATATTGGGAAGGTGACTCTCACACATACACACAGGGTATTCCAAATGACATCCCCCCTCCAAAACAATAAAACAATTTGGTTTCCTATCACAGGTAATATAGTATAACTTCAGGGGAGGTAGTCTGTTTAAGGACTTGGGACAGGAGGCCAGGACTCCACCTTATAAATGGATCCCAAGAGAGAAAATGTGAAAAACCAGACCTAATCCAAACACCACTGTTTAATATTTCAGGTTGGGTCTGTTTATTTCTTCAATTTCTTTTAAAGTCCTATGTTCTAGTCTCCTTGCTTGTGTGAGTAAAGGATGACTGTGACTGCTTCATAGGGAAATTGCTGTAAAAGCAGCTGTTTTCTTCACCTTCCCTTCCTGTTTCTTTTAGCAGTTTTCTCCCCTCCTCAACCTCTAACAAATGAAAAAAAAAGTCTCATTCAGTGTTTATCTGTCCTTTATATCCTCTCATTTGACTGCTCTACCTGTTTCTGGGTATTGTAGGACCAGGTGCACTTTATCCCTAATGGGTTGACCATGCTTCCCTCTTTTCCCAGAGATACTTACAAATCTTCCATGTGGTGTGCTCTATAGTTATTTTTTTCTAGGATGATTTGGCAAGGAGTTTAGCTTATCTAAGGCTGACAAATACATTTTGATTTGAATAGTAATGGAGTGACAGAAAAATCTCTGTTCTTTAAAAAAAATTATGACCTTTAATCAGACAACAGATCTGCTAATTGGAATTTAATCAGCTGGGAAAGCCTAAAGACCAAGGTCATAAAAAGATCCAGTAACCTGGATTGAAGCAAGCAGATTTTAGCAATATTGAATTTTACCATTGCAGTTTAAAGGGTTCATTTTTAAAGCTTTTCATTGAAACTTGAGTCCATGGGAAGAATGATCAAAAGTAGGGTTTAGAATAAAAGTTTCCATGCTAGATGAGAGCAATCATATTCTAATGAGTGTGGTGGGCATATGAAGAAATAGTTAACTACCAATAATCCTTGGATAAAGAAATTTCTTCTACAATAGAGATGCTCCACTAAATCTTGCTTATAGTTTAACAACATATTCCTGGCCAGCTCATTTTCTCATGAATCTCCAGGTTGCTTTAATAGAGAAGCTATTAAGGTTTTCCTAGGAGAACATTGAAGTTATTCTAGTATGGGTGGAAGCAGGATATATTGGAAGAATCATAGAACTGCAGAGTTGGAAGGAACCTCAGTAGCTATCTAGTTCAGCCCACATATCAATATAACCCCTTTTATAAGAAACCTGAACAAAGAACATGCCTATTGCTCCTGATTCTTCTCTTTGAGGCCAAACAAAATAAATTTAGTCCTTCTTCTAGATGACAGACTTCCAAATATTTAAAGACAGCTTTCAAGTTCTCTCTGAGTCTTCTCTTCTCTTTCCCAGGCGGAACATACCCAAGCCCTTTATGCGATCCTTTTATTCCATGGAGTTGACCATTTAGAATTCTCAACATTTACTACCTCCTCTGGATTGGCTCATACTTTTCAATGTTCATCATGTTGTACAGAACTGAACATAAGAATCCAAATGAGGACTTACAAGGGGAGAGAATCATAGGACTATCACATTTCTATTCCTGGAAGTAAAGCCTCTCTTAATGGAGTCAAAGATCTCATCAACTTATTTTGGTTGCCATATACTACTGCTGATTCACTTTGAGCTTGCACTCCACTAAACACCCAGATCTTTTCCAGAAAAAGTGCTGTTTTACCATGCCTCCTCCATCTTATACTTGTGAAATTTATTTTTTTTTGTATTCATATAGATGACTTTATATTTATTACTATTGAATTTCATCTTATGATATTGTTCCAGTTTGTTTTGAATTTTTTGGATTCTAACTGGTCATCCAGTGCATCAGACATCCCTTCTGGGGTTGAGTTATCTGAACTTTTGATGCCTTTATCCCAGTAACAGATAAAAAATGTTCAAAGGTGTAGTGTCAGGCACAAATACCTGGGGCACTCTTCTGGAAACTTCTTACAGAATTAACACTCAACCATCAAGGTAAGTTAGGTAGCACCACACCAGGATTTGGGAGGATCTGGATTCAAATCTGACCTCAAACACTTTCTAGCTGAATGACTCTGGGCAAGTCACTTAACCCCAATGCCAGCCCTTACTGCTCTTCTGTCTTGTTATTGATACTTAGCATTGATTCTAAAACAGAAAGGTAAAGTAAGGTAAACAAAAATTGACCCACCAACAACTTCTCTTTGAATCTATCCAGCTAGGTTTGAATCCATTTGACCATATAATTCCATAATCCACATCTGTCCATCTCCACAAGAAGATGTGATTCTTTATCAGATGCCAAACTGATATAAACCTTTATTCAACTGACAACTTTCTCCAACTCATCCTAAACCATGACTATTATTTTAATTCAAGCCAAACTATTCACATATCCAAAAATGTAAGGTCACTATTTTTCCTTCTTGTTCTCATTTCTATTTTCGTTTCCACATATCAGTTCTTTATTCTCTTTCCCTTTCTCTTTTCTTCATCCCATTTATTTCTATATTTCTCTCTTTATAGGTCAACTTAATATCTTTTTATAAACCCACATTTTCCTTTGTGTTTTCCAAAAAAATCATATGACTTCATTTTCTTTGAGGGTTGTCTTTACTGCACTACAAGATTTGGACATTTAGAAATGTGTTATAGAATGAAAAAAACAAACAAACTATGAAATGTTGTGCTTTACAATGACTATGCCACTGGAGAAATGAAAAAGTCAAACTAGTGAATTTTTGTTCTAATTCATTTGTTTCATGAATGGAAATATAGCTAGTCTAATTTTTAAGACATGGCATGAATCTCCCTTTTATCCAGCAATATTACTACTAGATTTGTATCCCAGAGAGATGAAAGGTAGAGGCAAAGGACCTACTTGTATAAAATATTTATAGAAACTCTTTTTGTGGTGGTAAAGAACTGGAAACTGAAGAAATACCCAACAAGTAGAGAATGGCCAAACAAGTATTGGGTATATTATTGTAAGAGAATACTATTGCATCATAAGAAATAATAAACAAAACAATGACAAAAACACCTGGAAATATTTATATCAAGTGGTACAAAGTAAAGTAAGGAGAACCAGTAGAATCTTGTACCCAGAAACAGCAATAGGGTATGATGATCAGTTGAATGACTCAGGTATTATCAGAAATGCAAGGATCAAGGACAATACTAAGGTACTCATGACAAAAAAAGGCTCTCTACTATCACAAAAGGAACTGACAGAGTCTGAATATAGATTGAAACATGCCGTTCTTTGCCTTATTTCTTCCATGAATTTTTCTATAGTGTAAGAAATGTATCTTCTTTCACATTATGATAAAAATAGAAATATGTATTATATAATAACACATGTGCAACATATATCATATTATTTGCTATCTTGGGGAGTGTAAAAATGGAGAGTTGAACCCTGGACTTCAATCCCCAGAAGTCCTTGGCTACTTCCCAGAATGCTTTGTAACATCACCTGAATTCCCACCTGGGCTGAGAACAGAAATTGTATTTAAGCTGACTCTCTACCTAGTTCTGGTCTCTTGGCTTCCACTTCTAGCTACACACGTCTCCCAAGATGTATTGAGTGAAATTGAATGGGCCTTTTGGCCCTCCTAGCCATGTGCTTTCTACATTCATATTTTCTTTATTTCTTAATCTTTAATAAACCTCTAAAATACAATGCTTTTAGCAGAGAAACACATTTTTAATCTTAACAGGAGGTAGGTTGGGAGAGGAATGGGAGACCATAAAATGATCATTGAAAATTGTATTAATGTATTCTGGAAAAAATCATTAAAAATTTAAAAAATGTGATCTAATAAAAAATAAAAAATATGATTTCCTATTCATATCATGTTTTATTATTTACAATCTAATTCAACTCAACAAGTATTTTTATTTAGCACTTATATGCCATGTACTGTTCTAAGCATTGAAGTTAAAAAGAAAAATTAAAATAGGAAAAATGTTGTCCTCATGGAGCTTAAATTCTATTGAGGGAAATGCTGTAATCAAGATAAATAAACACAAAATACATATAGAAAGGGTAATGGTTCCAACCGTACCTCAATAAAAACAATAAAAAAAGACCAAGGTCCCTCAGCTGAATCAATTAAACAGCATAAAATAGATACCAAGGAATTAATTTATCATCATATCATAAGGTGTGAACAAGTCATTAATCAACTTGAGAGGATTCCTGCATTTTGGTTTAAGGATGAAGGTAGATGATGCCACATGGGACATATCTGGTAATTAGTTGGGATCAAGAAAGGTCTGGTGTAAAAGATGGTATTGGAGCAGAAACAGAGAAAGGCAGAGATTTGAGGCTTCAGAGGTGAGAAGGAAGTACATTGTAGAGATGAGGGACAGTCTTTGTAAAGACATGGAAACAGATGAGGTTTTCAGAAAAAATTGGACAATTTGGCTGGAATGCAAAATGAAGAAAGGGGAGCAGTTTGAAACAAACCTGGAAATGCAAGCCAGAGCCAGATTGTTAAAATCTTTTTTTTTTAATCTGAGAACGAATATGTAATTGCTGGAGTTTCTTGAGTGCACAGTCAGACCTGTTTTTTAGAAAAATTAATTTGGTCACTCTTACAAAGATGGGTTGTAAAGTCACGACCAATTAGAAAGCTATTTTCCTAGATCAGTTGAAAGATGATGGATGTAAGGTGTGAGTGGAGAGAATATTATGGCTGTGAAAGATGTAATAAAGGTAGAATAAAAAAGATCTAGCAAATGATTGTATATAGTGGGGTGATGAGGGATAGAGAAAGTGAGTCAGAGATGAATTGACCTACCTGCTCTTCTCCACCCATGAAATCCCATCTCTGGCTCTCTCTACCTTTGGAGGAACTGCTTCCATCCCTGAAATACATCTCCCTCTATCTTTGCTTGGAAGAATCCATAGTTACTTTCAAGACTTGATGAAGGCTCTGACTCCTACAGGAAATCTTTCCTGATTTTCTCAGTCACTGCTGCCCTCTGACCACTCTATTCATTCTATATATTTTGGGTATGCTTGACTTTATAAATATTGTTTTCCTTTAGGAGGATGTAAGCTTATTAAGAGCAGGGCTTATTTAATTTTTGTCTTTGAATCTACAGTGCCTAGAATAGTGCCTGGCACAGTATAGATGGATGCTCAATAAATGCTTATTGTACAGGGTTGTGTGGTATGATTCCAAGGTTGAAACCTGGGTGATTGGAAGAATGGTGATGTGCTTGGCAGAAGTAGGGGAATAAGTTGGGTTTGGGGAGAAATATACAAAGCAATTTCCTCACAATAACCTTGCAGACAGGTAATGAAAGTATTATTTTCCCAGTTTCACAGGTGAGGAAACTGAAGCTCTGAGGGGATAGAATTCCTTATCCAAGATCACATGGTTAGTAACTTTTGGAAAGTGGGACTTGTTGCTCCTGGCTCCAAATTTAGTATTCCCTCCTGAACTAGGCTGCCTTCAATTAGCCAAAATTGCTCATGGCTTTATTTCCTCTGCTTTTGTGATTAGTGTCTTAGACTATTCCTGACTTTCAAATCTGAGAGACAAAGTAAGTCAACTAGTCCACCTAGAGGGAAATAAAGACTTTGCTGCTGTTAAAAAGCCATTAGGCAAAGGGGGAAAAAAGAGGATGGGGGCAAAAAATAAAAGCTATATAGTAGGTTGGCAGAAAGTTTTATGTTTCTAAATTGAAGTGGCAGGTGAGTTGCAATGTATTATGTGTCTCTAAGAAAACATTTTCCTTAGTTAAATTGCTTTCTGTTTGTGGCCTTCCACTGTGTTTTCCCTACTGAGTCAAAGGGCCATGAATACAATGATACTTTCCCTTGGTAAGTAAGATTTTATGATCCTAAACCTAATTTTGCCTTGGGAAAAATTAATTTTCTGACAAAGGAAGTAGAATACATACTTTTCTTTATATGGGTGTACTTGCTTATTTTAAATTGTTCAAAATTGTTTTGAGTCCTTTCTTCTAACAAAGGCCACTACATTTCAACTGATTAACTTGAAGGAAGCATTGGGGAAATATAACTGCAGTACTGGGAAGTCATCTCAGGATGTTTCCAACTGATAACAGGTACTTAAAAAAATCAGACCTGTGATAGTATTTGTAAAGGAAATGCTAAGAGAGTTAGGAACTCATTCTACCAAGAAGACTGGTACCTACACTGCAATGGCTAGATCTAGAGAGATGCCTGGAGCACAATGAGGTTAAATGAATTTCCTAGGGTCATAGAGTCAGTGCATATAAGAAGTGGGACTTGAATCAATGTCTTTCTGCCACACAAGTTCACTTTGTCTCTACTATACCACGTTGCCCCTGAAAGGGTACTTATTCTGTGGTGATGTTTATTGCAGAGTTCAGTGGACCACTTAGAGTCCCTGAACTCTACAGACCAAGCCCAGATGGTTGGCAACTCTATCCATATCAGAAATTTAATTAAAACATTTTTTAATAAAAAGGACTTAACCCCACTGTCCCAATGCTCCCTCAGGGCATATTTGTTCAGCTCCTTTTGTTCACATCTACTTCCCAGAGCAAGAAAGCTAAAATCTGGTGAGATTCTTCCTGTCCATTGTGACAGCCTCTTGGGAAAGTTCCATGTTAAATTTTCTCCCATGAAAGTTATCTCTAGGCGAGGAAGTAGAGGTTTTACTTTGTATTTTGTAAAGTTCGAGAACAGGGCTAGTCCTAGGAATAGATGTGATTTCAAACAGTCCTCCCCCCTTAGATATAACAAAGCTCCAAACAGTCTTTGTAAAATAAATACATTGTACTGCATGGTGAGCAAATTATTTTTAAAACTTCATTTTGGTTGCTCTTGAGTACATGGAATCATTTCATGTGCCAGGAATTATAGTCTCCTTAAAACCAATTCAAGAATATGTAAAATGCATTTCTGAAATTATTGTATTACAGTACAAAAAGGATAACTTCAAATTGGAGGGGAAAAGCTTAAACTTCATCATCTACTGTTGAGCTCTTTAAAGCCTGAGTGCCAATAACATCTGGCTACTCCAGCCCCCAGCCCACAGCAATAAGCAGGCAAGAAAAATGGACTCTGTCATTCTTTGAAATCTTACATCAGACTTGACACAAAGCCAAAGATTTTTAGGGTTTGGAAATGTTATTTTATTGACACATGTCAAATAACTTTAATTTATAGCCAGATAGCCCTATATATTGAGCTTCAATTTTGTGATACACAATGGAATTCTATAGATTGACAATCTCAAGTATTGGAGCCAAGCAAAACGGGAACACAGCTTTTAGGTAGATCCTCATGAGTGACAGAGGGAATAGTAAAATATTTTGATTTTTCTCCTAATTTCATGGTATGTTAGTTTATGTATTTAATGTCTTTAGTGGATCAAGCATTAGTTTAAAAAGAATCTACCACAACCATACAGATGATGAAAATAAAATATTCCACACTCAAAGGGTGAAGTGTTTTCATAAGAGAATAAAATACTTGGAAGGGACCTGATGCAGTCACCTAATCCACTTGCTAGCCTCTGTGAAATACTTCATAGAGCCCATTCTGGAAAGATGGGTATCTACTTTTTAAAGACCTTCAGGGAGGATTTCATGACCTCACTCAGAAATATGTGCTAGTGTTAAATAACCCTTACAGTTGGAAATCCTCCCTTATTTCTACCCTGTAAGTTATTCCACCACTTAAATATATATCCTTGTCCTCTTCAGTGAAAATGGAGACTGGTTGGTCACCATCCTCAGTGTTTTATTGAGAATTTCATGTACTTCCAGACAATTGTATGATCACTTTCTAGTCTTTTAATAGAAAAATGAAGGGCATATCCTTTTTATGATGTATGCCCAATTTCAGTGGCACTGCCTTTTCACTATGTTGGGGTAGGGAAGGCCTGTGTCTCTCTTGACTTTAGTAAGTCCAATTTAGAACTCACCACTATTTCAGTATAATAAGGCAGCCATTTCACTCCTACATGGTTTTGTTTTCTCCTACCCTGGTTCTTGCCAACATCAGGCTAACAGAGTAGGAAGGTTCACCTTCCCTAAGATCCTCCCTCCACTGCCCCCATTATTGTCAAGACCAGCAGGATAATTTTGAAGAACTTTGAACGCTTTGAATAGTTCTTGGCACACAGAAAGCACCTAGCAAATGCTTTTTTTCATTCATTCATTCAATCAATCATTATAAATACCTATGTGTAATGACTAATCAGAAGCCCTTTTGAAGCACATAAATTTATAGGCTAATTGATAATTCTCTATGCAAAACTTTTAGTGATAGACAAAATTGAGGTCTTCATTACCCTGTACCCTTAATAATATAAGGAGTTGTTCTTTTTCCCACTAAACTTGCCATTTATGAAAGCCCACCTCCTTCTGTTGTGAGATAGTTATAGTTGCTCTTTTCTCCATTTTGAAATGGTATAGAAACAGACTCCCCAACCCTCATCCCATCACTATCTTTTCCTTTAAACACTCCATACCTTAATAAGCTATTAGAACAGAGGTTGGAACCTTGACACAAAACTTTTGAATGATTATCAATATCTGGACTTAATCTTTGTGATACTATAACTCTTCTGCCTTGCGCTTCAATAAAAAAAAAAAAAAACCCCATCTCCCTCCAAATTGCTCCTAAGTTCACCACCTCTATAGTTGTGGCACTCAAGTGTCTGCAGTATTGTAACTTGAGTCTAATGCGTGCTGCATATAGTGATGCCATGGCTCCCAATTGCTATATTTCTGTACCCTGAATGTCATTTTTAGTAGCAACACAATTTAAGATATGTTTACATTGGGATTCAGCATAAATCCTAGATTCTTTTCTGCCTTAAGAATCCATAGGGAGTCCTTCCCTTTCCTGTATTTATATAATTTAATTTTTCTTTCTAAGGTTGTTTCAACCTAGTACTAAAAAACAAATTTAGACAGGAAATAAGATTCTGACTCTGGATCTATGCAACACTGTTTTTAAGGTAGGAATGCCTGAATCCCTTTTGTACATCTTAATTTGAAATTTTCATTTCTGTTGAAAGGAGTCTTCTAAGTGAGAGTCTAACTGGCACTGTCCCAGGATCTTATTCTGTTTTACCTGTTACATCTTTTTTAGCCTGGTAGGGATCATGAAAGGAGAAAAGAAGAAAACAGGAATCATTGGCTCAAATAATGTACATATCCAGGTTGACTTTATTTCCTATAGTAATAATAAATAATAAAAATTACATTCATATAGTACTTTAAGATTTAGAAATTATAATTTATATATAGTTGTCTTATTTTTATTCTCTTTACTCTCATTTACATTTTTTAATCATTTACATTTTTCTCATATTTTTCTGAAACAATACCTTTCATCATTTTTATAACACAATATTCCTTCATTACATTCATATACAGTAATTATAATTTGTTTCAGTCATTCCTTATTTTATAGGAACCACCTCAGATTCCTATTCTTTGCAATGCCCACAAAGTGATACATGTTTTTTTCCCATCTTTAAATTGTGTTTTGTTTATACCTGTTCTATAACTTAATCTATTCTTCTTCTAAGTCCCTCTTGTTCCTTCTTCTCTTTCCATTCTATTATCCTGTTTAGAGAGATGTATTTTTATGACCAACTGTCTCTCTGTATTCTTCCTTCCTTTAACCTGCTCAGGTAAGAGTGAGGTCTAAGTATCAGTTACCTTGCACATTGTATTCATATTCATATAAATATCTATTTGTGTACCCTGAGGATGTGATAATTTCCCCCAAACTTCCTTTTTCTCTCCATCCTCCTTGTTTCATAATATAATTCCTCTTCCCTTTTTCCATTCTTCTCTTAAGATAATCAGAACATTACAAAATCACTTCAAGGACTTTTCTAATTAGACTCCTTCTATGACTGCTGATGATAAGATTCAGCAAGGACATGTTTATCATCTTATATTAGGATGTTATCAGTTTATCCTTGCTTGGTCCTTTATCATGGTTTGTGTTTTGTGTTTTATGTTTCACTTCACTCCTATATTTGAACTTCAGAGTTTCTATATAGTTCTCATATTTTCATTAGGATGGCTTGAAAATCCTCTTTTCATTAAAAAAAATCCAGATATTTCTCCATAAGATTATATTCAGCTTTTCCAGGTGAGCTGTTTTTGGCTATAAGCCTATGTTCATTGCCTTCTGGAATATTAGATTCCAAACTCTTTGCTCCTTTATGGTGATGGCTGTAAAATTATGTGTGATTCTAACACTGTGACTATTTGACACTTAACTTCTATCTTTCTTTGCAGTATTTTTTTTTCTTTGACTTAGAAGCGCTGGTTTTTGTCTATGACATTCCAGAAAACTTTCATATTGGGGTTTCTTTCTGGAGGTGTCTGGTGGATTTTAAAAATTTCTACTTTGGTTTTTGGTTTTGGAATCTGGGAAGATTTATTGTCAGATTTCTTGAGGGGGCAGCTGGTTGCTCAGTGGATTGAGAGTCAGGTCTAGAGATGGGAGGTCCTAGGTTCAAATCTGGCCTCAGAAAGTTTCTAACTGTGTGACCCAGGCAAGTCACTTAACCCCCATTACCTAGCCCTTACCACTCTTCTGGCTTGGAACAAATATACAATATTGATTCTAAGACAGAAGGTAAGGGTTTTAAAGAAAAAAAAAAGATTTCTTGAAACCTGATCTATAAGCTCTGATTTTGATGATGGTATTCAGGCATTCCAATGATTTTTAATTTTTTTCTCCTTTATATATTTTCCAAGTCAGTTATTTTTTCTCAGAATGCACTTTAAAGTTTTCTCTATTTTTTTGGCCTTCTGACTTTGTTTTAATAATTCTTATTGTTTATTGGAGGCATTGGTTTCCATTTGGTCCAGTTTATTTTTCAGGGACTTTTTTGCCTGGCCATTGTTTTGTTATGTCTCATGCTAAATAAATATTAATTACCTTTCCAATTCTTTCTTCCTTAGTTCTCATTTCTTTTCCATTTCCCTCTCATTCTTCCATTTTATTAACATTTTAAGACAATTTTTAAAAGAAAAAAAAATCCTTACCTTTGTGATGATTAGTTTTAGCTATCTCCTGATTATGAACTTTAAATTACTCCACCCTACTTAGTTCTTACTTTATGATGAAGATAAAATTGTAATCTCATGATTGAACAATGAAGGTACTTAGCTCTTTATAGTGAAGCTAGAACTTTAAGCTACAATCTATTTTTAGAAATTACTACAAAATGGTGTTAAGTACCTATAAAAGGTAAATTAATCACAAAAAGGTTAAGTAACTAACAAAAGGTGAACTTAACAAAGAAGTGTTGAGTAACTCAAAAAAAGATATAATATAACCAAAGAAGATGAGAACTAAAGAATGTGCAGTCCTGTAGAAAAGCATCTGATGTGATTGGTAGACATGAAAATTTAGAGGAGGGGACATGAGTAAAAGGTCTATATATTTCATGTCACTTCCTCTCACCGGTACCTTTTGGTGGTGGAGAGGTGGCTGGTGGCAGCATGCTGGGCCTTTCGGCATCTTGGTGTGGCTACAGCTGTTGTCCGGTTTGGTGGTGAGTTTTCTGGCTGAGTTTTCCTCCTTTACTTTTCAACTTTATCCTCTTAGAAGCCTCTAATCTTCTTCAGAGACTTAGTGGCAGAGATCTTGAACTCCGCCTGGTACAGGCCAGGCAGGAGAAATCCTATACCCTCTTCCCTCTTTTTCCTTAAAGTCCTTCCCTCTATATTAATTAAAATTACCATAAATTTCCTGACTGACTTGGGTATTTTATTTGGGATTTTTCCCTGGTGACCAATTAATTTAGATTTTAAGTCACAACCCTAAAATTATCTTGACAACTTCCATCTTAGAATCAATCCTATGTTTGGGTTCCAAAGCAGAACAGAAAAGATTAGACAGTGGGGCTTATATGACTTGCCTGTGGTCACACAGCTAGAAGTGTCTGAGGCCAGATGTGAACCCCAAATCTTCCATCTTTAAGCCTGCTTCTGAATCCACTGGGCTGCTTAGCTGCCCCCTATTTTAAAACTGTTTTAAGGGAGATACCTAGGGATTTTAAGATAACAAGCACATAAATTAAAAAACAAAACCTCTTGCTTTATCTCTAGC
Source organism: Monodelphis domestica (assembly GCF_027887165.1). Taxonomy (NCBI): domain Eukaryota; kingdom Metazoa; phylum Chordata; class Mammalia; order Didelphimorphia; family Didelphidae; genus Monodelphis; species Monodelphis domestica. The sequence continues at coordinate 319,767,907 of NC_077229.1, read as the reverse complement.
ACAAATTCCCATTGAATATGTGCTCATGTTACATTTTTCTTTGGTATTTTGTTTGTAGATGTTTTAGGGTCATTCTCTTCTTTTGGTCTGTGTCGAGTATATCTATGAAAATAGTTTTTTTTTATGGTAGAATTCTATTTATTTAGTTTTTAAATCTAAGATCATACAGGTTATAAATAGAAGATCTAGGATTCAAACTTCCATCCTTCAATTTTTTTACATTGATACAATTTTTAATAATCATTTCCTGACATTTTGCCATCCATGTCCTTTCCCCCTTTCCCCCCTCATCCTCTGAGATGGCACGTGAATATGATATGGGTTATACATGTGCTATTATGCAATACAGATTTCCATGAGTGTCATGTTGTGAAAGAAGAATAATCTCTTCTACCAGAATTCCTTTTTTAAACATTTGTTTATGTGGTCATTTTTCCACTCTAGTTTCTGACTTCATAATTGGTGTTAGGACCAGGCTCTGTGCACTTCTAGAGAGAAGATCTGAGCTCTTCCTGATACTTCTTAAAGTATTGAATATCTCATTTTCTAGCATCTCAGGGAGAGCACAGGCTGAGGATTTGCAAGGCTTTGGCTCTGCCAAAGTAGCTTAATAAAGGGTAAGATCTAATTGCTGTCCTCATGGTGTGAGTTCTATAAATTTCAGACCAGGGTTTGGGATTAAAAAATAGCAGATTGCTTCTGGACTCAGTTACTATTAGCCATCTGGGAAGCTCTGCTGGTTCATAGTGATAGAACTGTAAGGCTCCTTTTGGTCTGGAATTCCTGCTCTAGTTATTCTTGTATTGGCATCAGACAGAGCTAGAAGCTGGAACTGAAACCATGCTCTGAGCCACATTTCTGTTTCTTGCTTATAAACCATTTCCTATCTTTGTTTCACAGCCCAAAGTATGTGTTCTGCTGGAGGCATGGGTTCCCATCTCATTCTCCTCTGAATTCATGATCCAGAACTGGGGTTGTGGGTAAGAAAATTTCCATTTGGCACCTTTCCCCCTCAAGGTGCCCTGATAACCATCAGGGACCTTTGCTTGCCTTGGTGCACAGGTTCTCCCTGCATTAGAATTTACTGAATGGTGTTCTTCAACAACCCTGTCCTTGGTGTCTGAGGATCTCTTTATCTTCTTTGCTGACTTAAGCTGGAAAGACTCACTATGATTTTTTCTTGGATTTCCCCATTAAGATTGTCTGGTTCATTTTCTAGGTCTTTTTAGAGGAGTTGTAATAGGGGAAAGTATGACGTACTATTTCCTCTTACTCCACAATCTTTTAGCTACTCTTTTCCCAATTGTATATTGAATCATTTTCTATTTATGAAGTAGAATAAATCACTTCATTTTTACTTCCTTTGATAGACATTGTATCATGATTTTTTTGTGAATTTGTTGCTTAGAAATAACACATTCTTTGGATAAAACTTTGTACTAAAGAAGCCACATATATAAACCAACAAGTCTTGTTATTCATTAATTCTTTCTTTCAAACATTTATTCAATGTTTGCAATTTGCATGGCCCTGAATGTACTAGGCAATAAATAAAAGTTGAACTAAGCATACAGACTATATTCTAAAGAGTTTACATTCTATCATAGACCATATGTGTGAAAAACTAATATGTGATGAGTTCATAGAAGAGGCTACATCAAAATTCTATGAAAAATCTGAAGTAGGAACAGATCACCTAAGTGGTTCTGTGAAATCCTTTGCCATTTAAATTGGGAGGTATTCTCTAAAATGACCCATGTCTTATCCCTTAAAATTTTGGGTATGGCACTATACACATAGGCTTTTAAGATTTTTTTTAATTAATTGTACTACATCCTGGCTGAAGTATGGTTTCTGATATAAAGAAATATAGACAGAACAAAAAAGGTTTATGGAAGAATTATAAGGAATAAAGCCTTCATAATTGTCCTGATTGGTGTGTGTCACATGACCTGCAATATATCTAGCTGCCCCCTTTTATGCTTCACATTGAACCCTTGTCATCGTTTTGCCATCTATCCTACTTTCCATTGTATTCTCTTGACCTATAGCTCCAAAACCTTAATCTGATTTACTTAACAATCTCAGGGCATGCCAGTCATCTTCCCTGTGTTCCATTTTTGTTTCTAAACTCTCCAAAGCCACTTCTCTGGCTATCACTTTTATGTATTTTTTGCCTCTTATGTATTGATATGCTTAGAGTTTAGCACAGTGTTTGGTACATAGTAAGTACATAGCAAACTTTTAAAAAAATCATTCGTCACAGGACTAATTTGCTCATTAAGATGCTGAGTATAAACAAATCTAATTCTTTCCTTGTCTTTGTCAGTTGTTAAACTTCATGTAGATATTTCCTGTTGCTTGAGTAAGATTCAAATGAGAGAACCAAAGTGTTTTGCCTTGAGATGAGAGGGAGAGATGAAAGAAGAAGAAAATGGGGGAATGATCTGGGATTCATTTTTTCTTTTCTCTTCCTTTAAAATCCACTCTGACTCTCTTCTTCTGTGGTAGAATGGAAAGAGTCAGGGATTTAGAGTCATATGATTTAAGATTAATCTTTGTTCTACTGTTTAAGTGTTGTTATTTCACCTCCATGAGCCTCAGTTTCCTCTTTTATGAATGTATTTATTCTAACTATAAATCTAGGATTCTATGATCATAATTCTCTTCCATCTTTTGAGTCCAATTTAAACTTAGTTCTTTCCTCAAATTAGCACCTTTCTTGGAACCCTTACTAAGGTTGATTGCTTTCTTTCCTATGAGCCAGAGAAAATCCCCAAAAAACTAAACGTGTGTAATAATGGATTCAGAACTGAAATACAGTAAAAGAGAAAATACAAGAATATCAATACTGCCAGGTAGTCATGGAGTAGGGAGCAAATTTAACCATAGTTATTGGCTGAGTAAAGTAATGATGAAGCACTTGCTAATTACGATGAAGGCACACAAAGGAGGACTGCTTTCTTGTTCTTCAATGCCATTTTCAGACATTCCTTGCACCACTATTACCCAACAACCACCTGTCAAGATCAATATTGCTAGCATGTAGGGATTTCTATGTCATTTTCTTTCCAGGTGGAGAGGAATGTCTTCTCCATCTCAATCTCTGCCTCTCTTTGAGAACCTTGACCTCTTAGGTCCTCAATCTTTTCTTCTCTCATAAATTCTATCTTAAACCTACTTTTAATCTCCCAAATAAGCACATGCCTTAAACATTAATTCCCTTTAAATAATTGATGTGATTTCTCAAGATTCTGGAATTTCTAGACACACTTTTGAGTGGAGAATCACAGACTCAGTAAAACATGCATTCACCTTTACCAGGATCATGTAGAAGCATGGCCACTAGATTGAATCAGAATATCCCAGCCCTCCTGAACTCTACACTTCTGGGAAACAGTTTGAGTTGAGACAAAGTATTACTAGTAAGTCTCTTTTCACAGTTTGACTCATTAAATATATTTTCAATACTTTGGATTTGGATGATCCAGTGATTACCATCTCTCACTTGTCTTAACTCTGGTGAATTGTTGCACTACAGTTACCCTAGTAATGATGTGGGCTAGCTTTCTAATTATTATATTTCTATTCTCCTACTACCCTGACATTTTTCGGATAGCTTCCACAGTACCCTTGCCACCAGTCCTAACAACCATTTATTGGACTGTTTAACCCTTTCATTGCCCAAACTTTCTCCAGTTCTGGAACCAAAATCATATTAGCTTTTGTCATTTGTGGAAGAAGTATATCAGTCAGATGGATAATGAAGCCAAAAGAGCATTGAACTCAGGGTTAGAAAGACATTATTTTGGATCCCTCCTCAAACATTTACCAGTTGTGTGACCCTGGACAAATCACTTAACCTCCCTTTGACTCTGTTTCCTTAATTACAAAATGTGCATAATAGTAGCACTTATCTTATTGGGTTGCCTTGAGAATCAAATGAGTTAATATAAGTAAAAGACTTTGCAAACCCCTAGTAGACTATATGATGCTCATTGTTGTTCTTGTTCTCATTCTCCTTTTCTATCCATTCTTTTTATCCTTCTTTTCTTCTCCTATCTTTATCCTGATCACTTTCTGCTCCAATAAAAGAATCTAGTCTTTGGACAATTGTAAAGAAATGCTTGTTTGATTTACATTGGCTTTCTCCATTTTGAGATTATCTCTTTCATAGAATAATAGACTTGGAGTGAGTCAAGACTGAGAGAAACTGATTCAACCTAACTTTACAGATAAAGAAATCAAGTCTCCTAGAGCTTGTGATATCTGATGTAAAAAAAAGGGGGGCAGGCAGATTAGCTCAGTGGATTGAGAGCCAGGCCTAGAGATGGGAGGTCCTAGGTTCAAATCTGGCCTCAGCCACTTCCCAGCTGGGTGACCCTGGACAAGTCACTTGACCCCCATTGCCTTGCCCTTTCTGCCCTTATTCCTTGGAACCAATATACAGTATCGATTCCAAGATGGAAGGCAAGGGTTTTAGAAACAAACAAACAAACAAACAAACAAAGAACAACAACAACAACAACAAAATTGGGAGAGATCTTAGAATCCAGAATGTCAGAGCTGGAATGGTCTTTTGACATGAACTGTTATTAAGGCTTAGGTGGCATCTATTCCTTGATATTCCTGATAGCCTCTAGGCAGAAGTATTTGCTTCCTTTAGGAACCTCTCAATCCATTCTGACCACTTTTACTCAGTAGAATATAAGCTCCACGAGTATGTACCTGGGTCCTATGGGTATGGACCACTGCATATGCTATCAGGTTTCAGGGGTTGTCTTGCTTAGTTTTGTTGATATCTTTTTTTCTTCTTAATTAAAAAGGTGACTCTTGAGGGAGAGAAGCAAGGGGATAAATACCAGGAACTATACAAATTAAAAGCAGTAATTCCTTTTTAAAAAAATTATTTACCTAAGACTTTCTCTGATTACTGTTAACAATTAATATAAGAGCAGCTAAATATAAAGCAGGGAGAATTATAATGATCTATTACATTTTGTAATTTTATAACTTTTTCCAGAATATTTTCATTTTTTGGTTTTCATGGCTTTCATGATCATAATAGCCTCTGAAAAAAGGGAAATGAGTATAACAAAGGGTAATGGAATTTCCTCCTCGAAAATCATCTTATGCAAAATTTTAAAGTAAAAATTGCAGAGCATATGGGAAAATGGAGTTGGGAAGTTGTGTTCAAAGACTCAGTCAATGACATTGATAATATCTAGGATTTTTTTTTAAAAGACAACACAGTTTCATATATGTTAAATGGTTAAGAAATATTTAAATATTGTATTAAATAGTGGTCACATCAGATGGCCTTGGGCTGTCATTCAGTCTACACCGGAGCTTTATGGGCAAGCTGGGCAGGTTCGAATTCAGGTGGAGGCCATAGAGAAAGAGGGTAGTTTTGAGAGTGATGAGAACCAGTCTTTTGTGGTTCATTGCTCCTACTGCATTAGAAAATATACAATAAATATGGCTCTCTATCTCAAAAAGGACCTGAGTTTGTTTATAAAGTGAGCATCAAAAGATTTACAGCTTGTCAGTTATTGTCAAATCATGTAATTTGCTCTTTCTGAGGGAAGAAATTAGAAGTAACAAAATCAGAATTCATATTTGCTCAAAATATTCCCTTAACATATCAATTGCAATTAAATAAATTTGTATTTTTGAAACATGCAATAAAGTAGAGCTGACTCTATTACCAACGAGAAACTTTAAAGATGAGTAGGAAAAAAATGTCATCAGGGAAATATATGATAAAAAACAAGATAGGCTGATGACATTGGCGGGGAGGGGATAAAGGTGTAGGACGGCAAATGTACTGTCTGAATGATCCATTATGGGGGGTGTAAAAAGAAATTGAGAAAATCTCTAGAATACTGGACAGACCTCTAGCAACACACACTTAGAAGAATATGGACAGTAGTCTCACAAGTTGGGCAGACAAGGATAGAGTGTTATCTTTATCACTGGAGGGAATACTCAAAGTGAAATTATCACAGGGGGCAGTGGATTGAGAGCCAGGCCTAGAGACAGGAGGTCCTAGGTTCAAATCTGGCCTCAGACGCTTCCCAGCTGGGTGACCCTGGGCAAGTCACTTGACCCCCATTGCCTAGCCCTTACAGCTCTTCTGTCTTGGAGCCAATATACAGTATTGACTCTAAGAAAGAAGGTAAGGATTTTTATTTTAAAAAAAGAGGGAGAGAGAGAAATTATCACAGATCCATTAAAGTACTGAGCATTTTATTCCAGCTCCCCCCAGCCTTGAAACACACATTGTGATATTGATAAACACAATAGTGACCTTGATACTTCAAGGATCTTTGCTTTTATTAGTTGAGTTCTGTCTCTATCTACACTTGTAACAAACCTTGAATTTGGCAAGATCTTTCAAAATTTATTCTTCCCAAAATTTGATAGCTAACTCGTAGCCAATTTAGTGTTGATCCTCTGAAAATAATTAGGTTCATCATGGATAACCTAAATGACTCTAAACTCAATTCATATGTAAACTTATTCTATCTAAATTATGTGTTAAACCTTACATCTTCCTATTTAGATTTTTATAAATTTGAGATCATGATACATAAATGATATAATTTGGAATGGAAGTAGGCATTATTCTCATTTTATAATTAGGAAAACTAAGTAGGAAAAAGATTGTTTTCCCCAGAAAATTATGAATGAAATTATTCTTTTCTCCTGGGGAAAAATCATAGGTTTTCATGTCCTTCTGGTGATAGGACCATTGAGGATAAGCTATTCTGAGTAGAAGAGGGAGGATATAATTATCTCCTCATTATCTTCCATTCTAAAGTTTTCAGGATTGTGAAGGTAATAGTAGAATTATAGAAAGAATGTGTAGGGAGAAAAGGAATGATAGAAGCCCTCCTTAATGCAAAAGTACAATTATGATGATTTTAGTCAGCAACATGTGAAGAATGTTTGCCTATTTATCCAGGTCTGTTCAAGTGAAGTTAAGCCAAAGCTTTAAGGCCTATATAAGGAATATAGTTCTTTATTCATTAAGCTGGCTGTTTCTGTGTGAGCTATTAAAAAAGTTTAATTCCAACTAGCCTAGCCTTCCCAGTTGCTTTTCTCCAGGACCCCATTTCCATATATTCAGTCAGTGAGCAATTTGTGTTCCTGTCAATCATGCTAAAGCACTGCTATAACAAGCAGTAGGGGCCTGTGAAAGGCAGTACTCTTGTATATGCAAGAGTATTCCAGGGGGCTCTTTTAGCATCGTGCTCCTACTCTTATAGCAACTTGACAGAATCCTACTCTTCCCATGTAAGCTGAGTTCTGCATGCAGAAGACATCATGTCAGACCTATGTGAAAACAAGGAAAATGAAATGTTTCCCACCCTCTTTCAGTAAATGAGATACCTGCATGCTTGCTGAATCTTACTTGAAGTCTTACTCGAGTATATGCACAGATGTTGTTCTAATGAGACCCTAGAAACAGATGGGGTTTTCAGGGAGTACTAGGATCTCTGGTGAGAGGGCTTGCCTTTTCAGGACTGCTCATCCACTTTTGGTGTCCACCTTTAATGCAACTCTCGTTTGTTGCTCTAAGAAACTGTAGCAAGTATAGCAGCCACACCCTGATAAAACTGTCTTGGCAGGTGTGATAGAGGAATGATCCAGAGACTTTGAGGGACAGAGCGTGGAGGACATGCTGAGGTTTGCATCCACAGCAGGGGATGGTGAAGGAAGTTTGGAATCTTGAGGGAAGAGGAGATTCCAGGGGAAGATAGTTAATCTGTCTCTTGCTTGAGAAGCCAAGGGTGACAGGCTGATCAGAGATTTCTCTCCTGAGCCATACAAATTCCTCATTGATCCAATTACCATTTCCCCCTCCCCAAAGACATCAAGAGTTGTGGCAAACACTGAAAAGAAGAACAGCATGAGAAGATCTCACACAGCTCCTGTGATACCCTGAGTCTGGACATTAGCTCTGCTTTGTTAAGACCAGCAGTCACCAAATCTTGAGCCTCTTAGAGACCACATTGATTATTCTGGGTGCCTCAACTTTGGGGGGTGGGAGAAAGATATTTTTAGACAGACAGGGACTTCCTTACCCTCTTTCCTATAAACTCCAACCTGCAGACATCTTATTTATCTTACCCCTAATCACCATTTGTTAGAATAAAGTTTCAATTATCTTAAACTGACTTACTTGTCATATTGAAGGGTGGGGGGAAGCAGATTTCTCTCTCTTTCCGCAAGGGAAAAGGTTCATCCATTAAGCAGTTATTAGAGGGCAGTAAAGGCAGGGTAGGTGGAGAGACATATTTGAAGAAGACTGAAGGGGGAATTCATCTCACCCTCCTTCTACTTTTGGGGATCGTCTACTCTTTCTCCATTATACCCAAACTAACCCTCTATTACAATTTGGCACCACAGAAAAAGATCCACCATTTTCAACTGACATTTGGAACTCAAAAGGGAAGATAGCCATCTTAAGGCACAGGACAAGAACACCCAGGATATAGGATCAGACATTTTGATTCCTATAAAGAAAAACCCAGAAGTCTGACAGCAGACATTTTCAACTGTCACCTGTCAAAAGTTAGAGCCCTGGGGTAGAATAGCCATTGTCAAAAAACATCTATAAAGAAATAAACACAGTATCTGACATATTGATAACTAAGTGAAGCAAGACAAGTAGGAACAACAGAAGAGATTACCTGGAAAAGATGTTGCAGTTGTTATTCTGGGCAACTTTAATGGGGGTTTTGATGGTGTATTGGGGATATTGTATAATATATAGCACAATATCAGGAATAATAGACAATATTATAGATACTGTGGTAAACATAACAACCTCTTGGGCCCAGATACCTTTGGATATGCCCTTTATCTGGAATAATCTCCCTCAAGTATATGTAGTGTTCCTGGCAATGGTTAAGACATTAAATGACATCAAGGTTGGAGCTAGTATCATCATGAAGAAGAAAGCTGTTAAAACAATGGTCCTTGACAATAGATTGGAGCCATTATTTGAACAGATACCCATTCTAACTGAAATTTGTCAGAAGTATCTGGTTAAAAAAACAGAAAACATGAGAAAGGGGAAGGATCTGACATGGTAACTGTGAACATGATTGGACAGACTAACAAGGACTCGGGGGATACTAACAAAAATACTGAAATAATATTAGGGGCAGTAGGAGTGAATACCACAACAGACACAAATGAAATTCAGGGTAATAACACATCTGATAGGACGTCAGCAGCACACAAGATCATGCCTCTCTAAGATGTAGCAAAGATGACTGATAAATCTGGCATCTTACATGCAAAGGTCCATAAGTCATTCACCATCCATGACTTGGATTCCTTGTGCAAACGAATGCCTAAATTCCTAACAGAGTGTCATAGCACTATCAAAGAGATGAAAAAAACATTTCACCTCTATGAACTTTGAAGATGTTGCGATCCTTTTAGTTGAACTTTTTACACCCCAGGAACATAAAAATTTTATTGAACAAACTAGGAAAGATTCGACACTTACTAGCTAGCCAGAAATTTTTGAAGATTTTGATTTTTCCAATCCAATGTCAATGACGTATCTTAAGAACTACCATGAAGCAATTATCTGAAAGACCAAATGTGTGGGGGAAATTTGACTGGTTGACCCAGGGGAAAAAAAAGAACATTATTCTGGCTTTATAGATTGCCTGATCAAAAATATTGAGGGGCTGTTGGGCTTTAACCCTGATTCCCAGGAATCTTTGGCACACATTGGGAGATAATTTCTATGGGGTTGCGATAAACAGTTGAAGGATTTTTTTAGAAATTACTTCCCGAAGTATGATTCTATTTCCCTTAATGAACTAATAGACACAGCCACACATCTATATGAGAATCAATTGGAACAGGAAAGGGAAAAAAATGAGTTAAAAAAATACAGGACACCACAGAAACAATCAAACAGAAAGAAATATATGAAGTTAAGAACCTGGCTACAATTAAGACATTTAACAGACCACACAATATAGACAGACACCTCAAAATCGACAGAGGGTGCAAAGAGACACCAGGACCTGTTTTTTATGCTTGAGACAAGGACACATAGAGAGAAACTGCCAATGAAACATCGTTATGAACAAGGCCAAAATAAGAGAGATGAAAAATTTCAAAATTCATGTTATCCAGGAAGGGTGTATACTAACAATAATTATGGGAGATAGGAATCAAATACTAAGCAGTGTTGGTCTCACTGCAGACTGAGGGAACAGGACACCCCAGATCTGAAATGCATGGAAGCAGCAATAGCCTTTGGAGCAAAACCCTGTTATTCAGAGATGGTAGCAAGGAACAATCATTATTCTGCATGAATCCAGGCCCCAGCAACATTAAATATTGTAAATAAGACAAATTTGGGAGGTACCCCAGGGAGGAAACATGAGGGCATAAGCATAAAGTGCAAAGAGGGAGATGGTAGAAAGGAGACAGAAAATGTTAAAATTCTGATGGTGGAGAAACAGACAGTTGGGCAAGATGCCAAGGGAACCTACTTAACTCTCTAATAAACAGGTAAGACAAACCAAGGTTGAAATGGGTAACCAATAGGTCTCAAATCTGTTGGTGAATTAGGGAGATGTCTATATTCCAAATATGTGAAGATTTCCCCTGGTGGAATAGGCAGGTGCTGTGAAACACTTAGAACTTGGTCAGACATTGAAGATGCTAAGGTCTTCCATTGCATCCTGGATCATTGCCAGTCATCTTGATTTTTATCTTGCCACTGGACATTGATGACTCTGAAAGAGAGAAAATGAGCCTGATGACATTGTGTGACTCTGACTCACTTAAATACAACTTACATGGGAATCAAAACAAAATGCCATTATGTATTGATGCTCTTTGAAAATAGACAAAGAACTAATAAGACACAAGAACTAGTTTTTTTCGTGTAAAATGTGATTTATTGGAAGAGAAGAAAGATTTTTAACTGTGATGCTGACATCTCCAAAGTGAATTACATGCTAATATGTCCACAAACCTAAGGGACTTATATTAACCCCAATTTCAATCATTTGAAAAGGGTGTATCTGTGCCATGATTTCTTGCCCATATAGATTATATATGTCCACGTGGGTCTATCTAGACAAACATGAATATCTTTAGAATCATCTCTAGTTTCCCCTCTCCAAGGGAAATCCTGATTTTTGTCAGGAGAGGAGGCATGAGATTACAAGCACTTTGATTTCTTCAGAGGAAGGATATCAGACTAGAATTATATCTGTCAGCTTCCTTAAATATTGGCCATCTATGAGAGATCATTTCTAGTGCTTGATCCCTTTTTATGAAAGGGGAACTAGGTATAAGACTAAGGCTTGACTTCTTCCCACTAACTACCAGTTCTGAAAAGAATACACTTATCAAATAGCATATAAAACCATTCATATGAGCCAGTAGCAAACAGAAATCATAGAAGATATACAGACATATATGTATAGATATATAGACAACCCTATATATCTATATCTATATATGTATTTACTGAACAATACATGGAGTAATGAGGTCTCCCATTAGGAACAAGATATCTCAAGTCAATCAAGAGAGATGCTTAGGTCTTACCTAAAGGAGAAATTTTCTAAAGTCTCTACTATAGTAATTTGCAAGTAGGGATATGATTGAGAACACAGGTTCACTACATTTTGGCTTCTTTACAGTCTTTATTTCTAGAGTCTGTAACCAACTTTTCTTGAATCTGGGAACCAAGAGTCCAGGATTTCTATTCTCCCACTCTCTCACCAACTCCACTCTTCATGTAGGCACATGATATTGTATAATAAATCTCTATCAATAAAAAAAAAATCTTAAGCAAATGGGCTTCTCAATTCAGTTTACACATATTAAGAGTCAAATGTCAATTCATCATTCTGTCAAATATCACTAGCTCTACATGTTTTCTATGGTTCAAGCAATTCTAAACATGAGTAAATATGCACTTCATTCAAGCAACAGAAAAGTTCCAATCTCCTACCTCTCTAAATAATAAAAAAACTAAAATCCCACCCCCCCAAATAAACTGAAATGTTTCCTGATTCTTTTTTCTTAAACTTTTTATATCAATACAGTTTTTAATAATAATTTTTAACATTTTAATCCACATTCTCTCCCTCCCTCCTACCCTAATCCCCAATCTATTATGGCAGGTAACATGGTATATGTCATTAATTTGTTATCCTATAATACAGGTATACATATTTATCATGTTGTGGAAAAGTACACATATCACTTAAACTAGAAAAAAATTCATGGAGGGAATAAAGTGAAGAATGGTTTGTTTCAATCTGTATTCAGAGTTTATCTGTCCTTTCTGTGGTAGTGGATAGCCTTTTTCCTCATGAATACCTCCTGTGATTCTTAAAAGGTCCTCAAGTTAATAATGTCCAATATTTCTCCTTCCCATTGTCACATTTTGAAAAAAAATAGTAATATATGATCACCCCCTATGCTTTCCTATACCAAAAGCTTTGTTTTTCATTACTTTACTGAATTTATTCTTGTTAATATTACTAATGACCTACTAATGACCAATGTTATAGAATGGACCTTCTTAGTCTTTAAACTCCTTGTCTTCTCTGAAACATTAGATATTGACCATGTATCTTTATCCTCTATTTTTAAAACTCTATACTCTATTGGATTCCATGACACTGTTTATTCTTGATTTTCTTTCCACCTCTTTGGTGGTCCCTTTTGTGTCTTCTTGTCAAAGCTTCTTTCTTTCTCCTCTCATGACCTCTACAGTTTTGGATTCTCTTCTGGCACTACATTTTTCTGTTTTAATTTCCTTATTGATTATCATTACTTTCATTATCAACTCTGTGGAGATGCCTTTCAAATCCAGACAATGAGACCTAACTCCTTTTTTAAAAAAAAAAATCATCCAGTCCCTTCTCCAATTATGGAGAAGGCAAACAATATGACACTACTTATATGTTAACTGATACAAAACTTTAGACCTGTATTTTCTTGAGATTCAGTCCTACAAACCAACTTTCCGTTAGACATCTCTACCTGGATGTCCTAAGAGCATCCCAAACCTGTAACTACAAACTTTCCCCATAAACTCCTAGTTTCCCAATTTCTACTGATGGAATTATCATCTCCCATAACCCAGCATTGAATCTTTATTTTAAATTTTTTTAAATTTTATTCCAGTTACAAATTTATACATATTTTCTATGGTTACATGATTCATGTTCTTTCCCTCCTCTCTTCCCTCCCCACTCCTGGAGTTGACAAGCAATTCCACTAGGTTATATATGTATTATCACTCAAAACCCATATCCATATTTTTCATTTTTGTAATAATCTTTTAAAAACAAAACCCCAAATCATGTACCCAAATAAACAAATGAAAAATCATATGTTTTCTTCTACATTTCTACCCCAGCAGTTCTTTCTTTAGATGTGGATAGCATTGTTTCTCAGAAATTCCTCAGAATTGTCCTTGATCATTGTATTGCTGTTAGAAGCAGTCCATTACATTTCATTGTCCCACAATGTTCCAGTTCTTGTGTATAATATTCTCCTAGTTCTGCTTATTTCACTCCACATCAGTTCATGTAGGGCTTTTCAGTTCTTTAGGAAGCCATCAAGTTTGTTATTCCTTATAGCACAGTAGTATTCCATCACCATCATATACCACAATTAGATCAGCCATTCCCCAAGTGAGGGACATTCCCTCAGTTTCCAATTTTTTGCCACCACAAAAAGCATAGTTATAGATATTTTTGTACAAATAGATTCATCTCCATTTTTTATCTCTTTGGGATACAAACCTACTAGTAGTGGTATGGCTGGATCAAAGGGCAGGCAGTCTTTTAAAGTCCTTTGTGCATAATTCCAAATGGCCTTCCAGAATGGTTGGATCAATTCACAACACCACCAGAAATAGCACTGAATCCTTAATGATCTTTGACTCTTCCTTTTACTTCATCCTATAAATCTAGTCATCAACAAGTCACTTTCTAATATGTTTCTTACTTGTAACTTCCACTGCAGCTACTGCAGTTTACACTTTTATTATCTGGACTGTTGAATTATTCTCTTAATGTCTCCCTTATTCCAGTCTTATTGTTGTGCTGTTCAATTATTTCAGTCTTGCACAACTCTGTGACCCTATTTGGGATTCTCCAGAAAAAGATACTGGAGTGATTTGCCATTTTCTTCTCCAACTCATTTTACATATGAACAAGTTGAGGCAAACAAGGTTAATTGACTTGCATCAAGTATCTGAGGTTTGATTTGAACTCAAATCCCTGACTTCAGGCCTGGTGCTCTAGCCACTCTGCCATGTAGCTGCCTCAGTACAGTCTTCTCCCTTTCTAATTCACCTTCTCACAAGTTCCACAATAATCTCCCTAAAATGTATGTCTTGTCACATGCCTGATTTATTTATTAACCTTTTGTAATTCTTCATTGCTTACCAAATGAAATGAATACTCCCTGACCTGACATTTATGCCCTCCAAGTTTAATTGTTTCAGAACTTGTTCCAGTAAAAGTTCAGTTGCTTTGAACTGTTTGTGATCACATTTACGATTTCCTTGGTAAAAACATTGACGTGGTTTGCCATTTCCTTCTCCAACTAATTTTACACATGAGGAAACTGAGGAAAACAAGGCTAGGTGACTTGTCCAGGGTCACATAGCTAGAAAGTAACTCAGGTGAGATTTCAACTCAGGTCTTCCTGATTCTAGGTCTCATGCTCTATCCACCTAGTTGCCCCTATATCTTTTTTGTCTTATTTTTTAGTTAACTTACTATACTTCCTAGACAAATTAAATTACTTGATGACTCCACATTTTGTCTGTTTTTCTCACTTCTATGTCCACTTTGCATCACTTCAATATAAATATTTCCATGTTTTTTTGTGATCATCTTGTTTGTCATTTCTTTGGATGTGATAGTATTCTTTTATAATCATATACCAAAATTATTTAATTATTCCCCAATTGATGGACAACTCTTCATTTTCTAGTTTTTTGTTACCAGAAAAAGAGCTACTATAAATATTTTTGTACAAGCAAGTCCCTTCCTGCTATCTTTGATCTTTTTGCTATATACAACTAGTGGTCATATAGCATGGTCAAAGGGGCACAGTGTGATGATGGCTCTTTGGGTATAGCTCCAAATGGCTCTCCAGAATGGTTGTACCAGTTTGCATCTCTGCCAATACTTTATTACTAATGATGGGATGATTTTAACAAGGGAGTGTTAGGTTAAGAAAGTTGAGGTTAGAAGATTTAGAGAATGAAGTAAAATATTTTCCATATTAGGTTTTTTGGTTGAGTGGGCCAAAATCCACAGATATACACACATGCACATACACCAAGAGAAGCATACATATGCACATAATGTTTACAGGTGGTGAAATGGGTCTCTGTTGCAAGTGGGAACAAATGTGCTCCTGCTGCATGAAGATGAGAGTTTAATTTGGTGTCATAAGCTGTTTTCCAAGATGGCATTCCCAGACATCACTGAAAAAAAACAAATTCAGAAATTCTCTACAAACACTTAAGTCCTAACTCCACTTGTGAAATAGCTCATGGAACCCTAGGGGTCTGTCAAATAGTTTGAAAAGCTCTCGTTTGGCTTTTGTTTATGGAAGACTGCCTCCTCACCTAGCAACATCACCTTGTAATTGGGTAGTGAAGGCCAGATAACATCTGTTCTTTAAAGAAAAAAAGGAGAGCATTCATAAAATTTAAAAAAAGTTACTTTGAGATTCACAGCCTTGAAAGAGACAATCTCATTCAAACCACTTTCTTTACACATGACTAAACCATGGCTAAAAGTGGTGAAGTTACTTGCCCAATTTTTTTCAATTTGTAAGCACAGAAAAAGGATTTGAACTCAAGTTTTATGACTATAAGGCCCTTAATGAATGATCTATCTATCTTTGTATTGAAAGAGACTGTATATGTACAAATACATGTGTATGTATATTCTTTTAGTATAGTAATTAATTGTGGTGTATGGGGTGCTCAGGGAGTAGTATCTCTGGTATGGAGGGCTTGTCGTCCCCTCCTAGAGCAGCTCTCCAGCCTCTGACCCCCACCTGACACCCAGCTCTCACTTGTGGCTCCCAGTAGCTGCTAGCATGTGGCAGCAGCCACACCCCAGGCAATGGCTTTGACAGGCCGGCTAAACCTTGTGAGGGTAGCCATCCGGTCATCGACCCCTGGTGAACTAAGGCTTTGCTCACCCAGCATGTAAAGATTGCTTCAGCCGAACAGGCGGAAGAAACCAATAAGAAGGTTCAACGGCTGAGAGGGCGACGCAGCAAAGCACTGTGGAGTGCTCAGGGCATGTTGGAGCACAAAAGACAACATGGCCATCCAATGCAGCTGAGGAAGTCTCCAGGTGTAACGACTTTTCGTGCCACTGGACCCAGGCTTCCAATGCCGAGAGAGTGGGACTGTCTCTGTGCATCGACTTTTCCACTTAAATCTCCTTCACGCACAAGTGTCTTTGTGCACACTCATCTATATACCATAGATGAAAATGCACAGACAATCGTCATCCTCGGTTACCGAGAGACTACTACTACTACTATATGAACATTTCAATTCTTAATAAAGTTTCTAAACCATTACTTGCTTGTGGCCTCTTTGGCAGGGTAGAAATTCATATAACCAAATACATGATTATTGTTAGAAAGTTCCTTTTTCAGTTTTGTATATAGCATTAGATCCCCAGGTTCTCTTTTTTTTTTGGAAGAATTAGAGAAATTATAAGGTAACAAAAGCACCTTCATCATGGTACTACATTTAAGAAATTCTTATACATTGCAAAGAATGAAAAAGTAGCCAAACATTCCTAGAGAAAGTCCTTAGGACCTTATATAAATCAAATGCACAAAGCTAGAACAACAAAATCTTATACTCAGAGAACAAGAGATAAATCTCTACAGATATGATCAAGTGCACAAATTGTGATTCTCATTTTTTTCTCTTCTTGGTAGCAAAGTTTGTGAAAATGCATTTGTGTGTGTGTGTGTGTGTGTGTGTGTGTTTAATGATAAGTACTTAAATAATGAAATATGCAGAACTTTTGTCTAATCTTTATGGTAAGCTATGTTGCTCAGTGTACAGAGTGCTTAGTTTGGAATCAGAAAGGGCTTTTTTCAAATCCTGTCTCAGACACTCACTAACTGTACTACCCTGGGGAAGTCATTTAATTGCTGTCTGCCTCAGTTTCCTCAGCTGTGATTATACAATCTCCCTTTCAGAGTTGTTAGGATCAAATGAGATAATGTTTGTTTAACACAGTTTTTGATACATAGTAAAAGTTTAATAAATACTTGTTCTCTTCACCTCCCCTCCCATCATTTTGAACTTGAAAAGATGATACAAGAATTATCTCATTTTAGTAGTGCGACAATGATAAGGATTTTGATCCTGAATCTTGCAAATGGGTCCCACTAAACTCAAGGTTGTTTATAATCTCTCATAAGCAATGATGCCATATTGACCTATAGCTATGATCCTTCTAACCCAATGTTCTTCCTCATATGGTGACACCATAAGATTATCATGAAATTTATCAGTCCTCAGAACCATTACTCATTCTTGATAATTCACATGGATAAAAATGATACCACCAGAAAGAACCTAAAACACATTGCCAGGTATTATGGAGTTCTGGGCAAGAAACTGAAAACCTTGTGACAAGAGTAATCATTTTATCAATGATGTCAGCTGGAGGGAGGGGTTTTAAAAGTAAAAAATGGGCATACTAGATGTCTTAGTGGATAGAGAATCAGACCTGGAATCAGGAAGTTCTGGGTTAAAATCTGACCTCTGACATTTTTTAGTTGTATGACCCTGAGTAAGTCACTTAACCCTATTTGTTTCTTGCCCTTCTGTCTTAGAGTTGTCACTAAGACAAAAAGTAAGTGTTAAAAAAGTGAAATGAGGAAATTAAAGAAAAGATTAAGGAGATGGAGTTGATGAATGAGATTTAGAACAAGGATATGGTTTTAAGAAAATGTATAAAAACTCTTGGCTAGAGATAAACTACACATAATGATGGACAAGGAGACTATATCTCCTTGCATACTTGCAGATCTGAGTAAGAGGGCTTTAAAATAGAAACAGAGAAAATCAAATTAAAAAAAATTAAAAATGGAAAAAAGGGAATATCTTATTACAAAAGCAACTAACCTGGAAAACAGATTGCAAAGAGACAATATAAAAGTTATTGGATCTCCTAAAAGTTATAATTTTTGAAAAGTGGAGAGAAGAGATGACACTTTCCACCTTTAATCTTGGCCATTTCCCAAGTCAAGTCTATCCTTATCTCTTCTTTTTTCATATCTGTCATTGCAATCATAATCTTTGCAGGAAAGGCAACCTTTCATTTTCTTTGAAACTTTATGAGTAGGCTTATCCAAAACAATGATTTTTATTTAGAATATGAATATCATTATCTGATATCCATGCATAAATGTATAAGATATAAGCATAAGAAAGACATAAATGGAAAATGATTACAATTCTAGGGAAATTATGGAGTCTTGGTCTAATGTGTTCCATTATTGGCATAAGATTTCAGAGGACTTAATTATCCAAAGCTGCTATGGACTAATGGAACTTTTTTGTTCTTGCAGAATACTTTTTGCATAATTGAATTGTTCTTATGTTTTTATTCCTAGATTTATTTTTTCTATCTTTGCACAAGTCAGGTGTTTCCCACTCAACCCTAATTAAGTAATCTGTCCAGAATGTTCTCCATTTAGTCCCTATAGCTAGACTGACTGATGCATCTCTGAAATGCTGCCTTTAATGCCATGTAACTTGTACTAATCCCTGTAAATTTCCTGGATTTACTTAACCTACATTGGTGCATTTGTAAAAAGCTCTAGCTCTTGCTATCCTCCTGAATATAACCCCCAACCCCACCCCACCAATCCTGAACACGCTAATCCTGAATCAGAATAACCTCATATTTCTGGGTAGGGGGGAATGCCTAGAAATCTTTATCTGTCAAAATTAGATAACTTTGTGACTGAGCACATCACAGAACAAACATTTGCAATATTCTTTGTCCATTGGGCGGATTTATATAGTATGACTAAATCCTATACTTAAAACCAATTAAGTGTTGACCTTTGTGCCTTTGCCTTAGAATTCTGGCCCAGAATGGTAGAACTGGATCCTCCATTATGATTTGCTAAGTTCTAATGTTTAAACATGATTAATTTTGTTGCAACATTTGATTCACATTGGCTTATTCATTAGTCCTATGTATTGATTAGTCTAGGATTCATGCCATTTTGCTGACTTCTGTTATTTACTATATAAAAAAGCCTGCACATGTATCAGCTCATCCATTCCCAATTATGCCTGACAAATTCCTGCCTGTGGAAGGCTTCCTAATTATGGATTACTGACCAGAATATCACCACCACCACCACCACCACACCGACAAAAAATACAAACCAGCAAAAACTAGAATATGACATTGAAATAGCTTATAAAGAGGGAGTGGTAGGGCAAAATTCTTTTTCAATAAAAGATATATTATTTTCTGAAAATCCACAGAGGAGGAATTGAGCTATATAGCTTTAGAATGACAATGAAGACAAAACAAGCCTAAGTTATATTATGATATTCATAAGTTAAAGACTCTAAACCAGAAGAAGGGAATAGAAGATGAGTTAAAGAAAGAATAGCATGCCTGGCAGGTATGTATGATGGAGCAGTGACGGGACATTTTAATTATTTGTAATTGATTATGAAACATTGTCTCCATCTCTGTCTCTTCCCATCTCCATCTTTTTCTTTATTCTAAATATCAATACACCCTTGTATTATTTTAATGATAATTTCATTCTTCAGAAAATTTATTGACATGCCTGCTATATTCAAGGATGTAAAAATAGTCATGGAAAAAGGTGACAGGAGAATACATAGTTTCTCTCAATGAATTCAAGTTGCCAAGTTTAGAAGAAATATATCCTGAAGATAATTTGTTTATTTAATCTTTAACAAATTGTGGATGATAGAAGAGGTACCACAATATCGTAAAAGGGCAAATGATTCATGTTTCAAAAATGTGAAGATAGATTTTTCAAAATATAAGTTGGTAATTTTGACCTTAATAACTTTCAAAATTCTAGAATATGTACTTCAAGGGATTGCTTGTGAGCATTTAAAAAGGAAAACAATGATCAAAGATTTAGAGTTTGAAGGGACCTTAAATGCCATTATTCTTTTCATTATCCTAAGGTGAATTAATCTCAAAGCACCAATATTCTTTTATCCAGAACAAGACATATTACTAACCTCATTTTCTTTTTTTCTAAATCTTTTCTTTAAGCCTTGGAATTTATTCCAAGGTAGAAGAGCAATAAAGGCTAGGCAATTGGGGTTAAGTGACTTGTCCAGGATCACACAACTAGGAAGTGACTGAGATCAGATTTAAATTCCAGACCTCTGTCTCCAGTCCCAGCTCTATCCATTGATCCACCTAGCTGTCCTCTATCCTAATTTTCTTTTTACTTGGAATTATTAGGGTGGAAGTAGGTCAAAGAAATCTGAAGATCATAGTATGTCTAGAATTCATATAGGTGTTGAGAAAGTCTCTCATGCTTCTTCTTGAATGACTTGAACATAAAGAAGGAAACTATAAGAAAATTAGGCGAACACAGAATAGTATACATGTCAGACCTTTGGGAAGGGAAATACTTCAAAACCAAGCAAGAATTAGAAAGAGTTACAAAATGCAAAATAAATAATCTGGATTACATCAAATTAAAAAGTTTTTGTACAAACAAAACCAATGTAACCAAAATCAGAAGGGTAGCAACAAATTGGGAAACAATCTTCATAAAAACCTCTGACAAAGGTTTAATTACTAAAATTTATAAAGAACTAAATCAATTGTACAAAAAATCAAGCCATTCTCCAATTGACAAATGGGCAAGGGACATGAACAGGCAATTCTCAGCCAAAGAAATCAAAACTATTAATAAGCACATGAAAAAGTGCTCTACATCTCTTATAATCAGAGAGATGCAAATCAAAACAACTCTGAGGTATCATCTCACACCTAGCAGATTGGCTAACATGACAGCTATGCAAAGTAATGAATGCTGGAGGGGATGTGGCAAAGTGGGGACATTAATTCATTGCTGGTGGAGTTGTGAATTGATCCAACCATTCTGGAGGGCAATTTGGAACTATGTCCAAAGGGCGATAAAAGACTGTCTGCCCTTTGATCCAGCCATAGCACTGCTGGGCTTGTACCCCAAAGAGATAATGGACAAAAAGACTTGTACAAAAATATTCATAGCTGCGCTCTTTGTGGTGGCCAAAAATTGGAAAATGAGGGGATGCCCATCAATTGGGGAATGGCTGAACAAATTGTGGTATATGTTGGTGATGGAATACTATTGTGCTAAAAGGAATAATAAAGTGGAGGAATTCCATGGAGACTGGAACAACCTCCAGGAAGTGATGCAGAGCGAAAGGAGCAGAACCAGGAAAACATTATACACAGAGACTGATACATTGTGGTACAATCGAAGGTGATGGACTTCTCCATTAGTATCAATGCAATTTCCCTGAACAATCTGCAGGGATCTAAAAAAAAATACTACCCACAAGCAGAGGATAAACTGTGGGAGTAAAAACACCGCTGAAAAGCAACTGCTTGACTACAGGGTTGGAGGAGATAAGACTGAGGAGAGACTCTAAATGAACACTATAATGCAAATTCCAACAACAGGGAAATGGGTTCGAGTCAAGAACACATGTGATAACCAGTGGAATCATGCGTTGGCTATGGGAGAGGGAAAGGCGGGGGGGGGGGGGGGAGGGGAAGGGGAGGGAAGGAAAAGAAAACGATCTTTGTTTCCAGTGAATAATGTATGAAAACGACCAAATAAAATAATATTTAAAAAAAAAAGATGATTTTTTATTGGGTAGATCTTAAAAGTGTTCCAAGATGAAAAGTTTGAAATAGTAGACTTAAAAAAACAGAAATGTATGAAAATGATACCCTAGAAGGGGGTTTCTGGTGGACTGTCCTAAAGTTACTGAAAATTTTAATCAAATGCTTAAATAATGACATAACATAGTTAATAAATTTAAAGACAATAAGAAGTTGGGAAAAGGTAGATAACATTTTTAATGACACAAAATCCATCCCCAACGATCTCAATATAACAAAACAATGAGGCAAATTTAATAAAATGAAATGTAAGACTTTATACCAGTATTCATAAAATCTTCTGGAAAAGTCCATAATTGTAGGAGCACTAAAAAATAGTTGATGATTTTAATGGACTTCGATCTTACTGTAAATTAGTTGTTGGATAATACAGCCAACTGGCTAATGTGATAATAAGTTGCATTAATTGAAGTGGCATTTGGAAGATGTGAAATTATAATATTGTAATCTTCCCTCATTGTGATATGTTTTTGTTATTAGATTCAATAATCATTGCCACATTTTAGGACGAACATGGTAGACAAACTCTGATGAGTCTAGAGGAGGGTGACAAGGATGACTGAAACAAGGATTGATGTAATTTGATAAAAATCACAGGAACGGGGATATAGAGTTGGAAGATGCTTTAGTGGTGGCTAGTTTGACCCTTCATATTACAGGAGGATGTAGGAAATTATTTAGATGGAGAAACTAAGGACCACAGAAGTAAGTTTATTTGCCTATCAAATGTTCACAGACAGTAAATGGCAAAGTCAGGACCACTGACATCTCTTCTAAATAATTGATTTAGTTAGGACAAAATAGAATAAAATGTGAGAACAGATGTATAGGAATAGGAAATGTGATAGGACTTTAATATTTTATTATTTTTATTGTTGTTGAGGGAAGTCATAATTACCCTTCTAATGTTAGGAAGTGTGCTTGAATAATTCCAAACAACTTTCACCCAGTAAGGACCTATTTCATTTCTAAATCTTGTAATTCCTTGCTGCCAAACCCCAAGGGAATTTAAAGGGCAATGGTTTTCTGCAAAGATTGTCCTGATTGATTTTCTTATATATACTCTCTAAGATGATTCAAACACAGCAGGATGATCAATTATCCTAAAATAGAAATACTTTTATTCTCGTAGCAAGTGGTAATCTAAAGGTAAATGATTTACCTATTGTCTATTTATTAAATATCAATTATTTGCCTACAGATTTTATATCATCTTTCTATTAGTCTTAATGAAGTTTTATGCTATTAATGTTTAAAACTGTATACATATACATGTATGTATATATATGCATATGTTATCATATGGAAAGGTATCATTTATTGAGTATCACAGTTAATTAGTCTGAAGTTGTCTGCTCTAGTCATTATCTCCATGAACATACTTTTTTAACACAGGGAAACCAAATCTTTTCAGTGGGAGAAGAAATTCTTTTAATTTCCTTTCAGTCTTGAGATTGGTGTTGAATGTGAGTGGTAGAGAGAATGTTGAACAGAGCAGCATGTATGGAGTTTCTGACAGGTACCTGAAGAACTTGAATAGTGAGGCATAGTGTCAGTAACCTCCAGTTGTTGTGCCTATTGTTGAAATGTCCAAAGGTCACTGGAAATGAAGTGTAGTGAAAAATACCATCTTTGTAATAATACCCAGTTTGTTTCTTTATCATCTGTTCTTTGCTGATGTGATTCTGGATAAATAACATTCACCTTTTCTGTCTTTCTATGTAGTTCTCCAATCTATGTAAAAATGTTTTATTTCCTCTGGATTTTTGTATGAGCTCTAAACTTCTCTTAGAAGTTATATTTTTTCTATCTCTGCCAGAGTCACCATCTGAGGACTCCATGGTTGGCTTGCTCCATAGACCACCCATGAAATAATACTTGTGTTAACATTTAGTTTATTTAAAAATCAACACTTAAACCTTGATTACATCCACACCATAATCCAGATGGAGTCATTTTCAAATTCACTCATGAAAAAAATACTTTTTAAGTAAATACACTCAAATATCATTAGATTACCATATTATCTGATGATTTTTATCATGCATTAATTTACTTAAATCATCTTCATATCAATACATTGGTAAATCTGTAACATCTTTAGGACATATTATGAATCTACTTTCCCTTGAGTTTTTGATTATTGTAATTTTAATATTGTATTTCCTTGAAGAACTCACTTCTCAGTCAAACCAACCAATTGCTCCCTCTAATATTCAACAAATTGAAGAACTAAATACTCAACAGGAGCTTATAGAGGAAAGTCAGGGAGAGATTGTAACTTTTATAAGAAGCATTAACGGAAAGTTAAGAACATTATCAGAATCTCTGTCCCACCCTGCTCTGGACAATAACCTTCTTAACGAACCCACCCCTCCCTCTGCCCCATGGGCCTCAGAAAACCCACCCACTCCTCCCACTGCTCATGCTTCCAACCCAACACCATCAACTCTAAGTTCACACCCCACCCATACTTCTGATCTTAATCCCTCTACTTCACACATTACTGATTCCTCCAATCCAAACACCTCCGTATCCTTTCACACTTCTTCCTTGGCTCCTCCTTCTCACCCTACACAATCCACTTTAATTTCACATTCCAAACTAAATTCCCACCCTACCTCTGATTTTTCTGGCACTATGGGACAACAACAAACCCTTCCCTTTAATGTGCCCAACTCTTCTATTTCTTATACTTACCCAACTGAGAATGGAGCAAAAAGCCTAGAAACAGGAGTACCAAATAATTCAGATAGCTTATTTCCTTTAAGGGAAGTACCCACTTTTAATAAGAATGGAAACTTGGTATCTATGAGACATCATACACCTTTTAGCCCTGAGGATTTAAAAAAGTTGAAGGAAGATATGCCATCATTTGAGGACAAACCAATATTAATTATAAAAAAATTAGAGAACATATTCAGAACTTTTGACCGCACTTGGTTGGATGTTGAGAATATATTAGAAGAATTATTAACAAAGAGAGAGAAAAATAATATTGTCTCTCTGGCTAATCAAAAACGAGGAAGAAGAGGACATTATGGCCAACTGAAGATCCACATTGGAACCCCAATGTTGAACTAGATTACACAAAACTAAACCAGGCCAGAAAAGCATTATTGACACCATGAGAGCTTTCTCTGATAGACCTGAAAAATGATCAAAATTTGAAAAAAACCAACAACATATTGATGAAACACCCTCCCAGTTTATGGACAGACTTATTGATGTAGGGAATACATATATGGACCTTGATTTATCCAGAGAAAGAAACATTAGGCAAATACGTAGGCAATTTGTTAAGAATTGTTGTTCAGTGGTAAAAGACTACTTTAGAACTAGCTGTCCTAATTGGGACTCTATGGACCTTGAAGAATTGAGGAGAGTAGCAACCTATGTTTATAAAGGTCGTGTAAAAAGACCTGAAGAAAATAATACATCAGTGGAAGATTTAAAGAAAGAAATAGAAATGTTAAGGAGACAATTGAAAAATAAGGAAGAGACTATAGCCCCTTTACGGGAATTCACAAATAAATCAGTAACTTGCCACTTCTGTGAGAAGAAGGACCACAAAATGATGAAATGTAGAACCTTTCTTAAGATGATTGGAAGGAATACACAGTTTAATAATAGCTTTAGAAATAATAACTATAGAAATGATGATAATGGTCATAGAAACCAGAACAACTATAGAAATGATGATAATGGTCATAGAAACCAGAATTTTAGAAACTTTAGAAATTATAATAACGATTATGGAAATAACTATAATTAATATAGAAATAAGAACTTTAGAAACCAGAATTATAGAAATAGGAACTGGGAAAATAATGACAATGCTCCAAATGAAGAAAATGATAATACCCAACAACAAAATATAAGAAATGGAGCTCATCCAAAAAATAGTCAAGGTGCCCTTCAGGGGGTTGCCCAAGGAATATCTCAAACACAATGATGGTGTCTGGGGTGGGGGCTGGGGCACAGGAATCAGAGGATACAACCTTTGATTTTCCAGACCCTAATG
This sequence comes from Monodelphis domestica, assembly GCF_027887165.1. Taxonomy (NCBI): domain Eukaryota; kingdom Metazoa; phylum Chordata; class Mammalia; order Didelphimorphia; family Didelphidae; genus Monodelphis; species Monodelphis domestica. The sequence continues at coordinate 319,741,885 of NC_077229.1, read as the reverse complement.
TCCTACTACCCGTTGTCCCTATCCACTGCCCTCCCCATACTAATGAACCCCATGTTACCTTAAAGGTGGGTAACACTTATTATGATTGTCTCTTAGACACTGGAGCTACCAGGTCTGTATTGAAGAAGGTACCAGATTTAAATTGTTATTCCGTTGATTCACAAAGTGTAGTGGGAGTATCAGGAATACCCCAAAGAATTGAAAAACTTGCCCCTAGAATGGTGTCTGTAGGACCCCTAGAGGCACAACATTCCTTTCTTTTAATGCCTGACTCCCCTTTAAATTTGCTGGGGAGAGACCTTCTATGCAAACTCAGAGCCACAATAAATTGTTCACCAGATGGTTCTTTATAATTGGAAGTACCAGAGGAATCTTTAAATTTACTCCCTGTACTTCTCTTGGAAAACCAGGAGGCAAAAGAGCCTTCCACTTTTGAAATACCTAAGGATATACTGGAGTCTCTTTGGGCCACATCTTCTTCTGATGTAGGCTTACTTAAATCTGCTGTTCCTGTGCAGATAAAAACTAAATCTAGCCCACCTCCTTCCATCCCTCAGTATCCCCTCTCAAAGGAGGCAATTGAGGGTATTACACCAGTTATTAACTCATTAATAGAACAGGGAATAATAATCCCTTGCAAATCTGAATACAACACGCCTATCCTGCCAGTTAAAAAACCAAAAAGAGGGCTCTATGGCAAGCACCTCTATAGATTCATACAGGATCTGAGGGCAGTGAATAATCACGATATAAAGAGACACACCGTAGTTTCTAACATAAATACTATTATTTCCTCTATTCCTAGCACAGCTACATATTTTACAGTAGTAGATTTGTGTTCAGCTTTCTTTTCCATACCTATACATGAGAACTCCAGGCATATTTTTGCTTTTACCTGGAAGGGCTTACAATATACATGGAGTTGGCTGCCACAGGGTTATATGGAAAGTCCGAGCTTATTTGAGCAAATTTTGAGCCAAGACACAGACAATATAACATTTAAAAATAGTAAATTAATCAAATATGTAAATGATCTACTCTTGGCTTCAACAGACGCAGAAACATGTCAAGAAGATAGCAAACACCTTCTTTTGGAATTGCACAAAAGAGGTCATAAAATCTCGAAGGATAAAGTTCAGTGGTGTCTCCCCAAAGTAGAATATTTGGGATTCATCTTGACTGCTGGTGCTCATTATATTTCTCCAAAACAAATTGAGAATATTCAAAATTTAAGTGCTCCTACTACTAAGAAACAGTTAAGAGCAATTTTAGGAGCAACAGGGTTTTGCAGACAATGGATTCATTGCTATGGGGAAATTACTAAACCCCTTATAGCATTAACAAAGGTTTCGGTTCCTGAACCCCTCAAATTAGAGCCTGAACACGTGTCAGTTCTATCAGATCTAAAAAAGGCTATCATGTCTGCCCCTGCTCTAGGCATCCCAGATTACAATAAGCCATTTACTTTATATGTGCATGAGCAAAGAGGAGTAGCCTCTGGTGTGTTAACTCAAACTTTGGGACCTTCTCAGCACCCAATTGCTTATTATTCTGCTCAACTGGACCCAGTAGCAGCAGGAACACCACCATGTCTTAGAGGAGTAGCTGCCACAGCCTTACTAGTAACAAAAACTGTTGATTTAGTATTGGTATGTCCATTAACAATAATGTGCCCACATGAGGTGGAAGCATTATTGATAAAACATGGAACACAGGCATTCTTGGATTGGAGAATTACAAGATATGAAATAACCTTATTAAATAGTGAAAACATTACTTTAAAACATTGTACTATTCTTAACCCTGCCACCTTGCTTCCAGATTTACCTACTTCAGGAGAACCATTACACAATTGTGAAACATTAGTGTCCATGGCAGAAAAGCCTTGAGATAATCTCTTGGACACTCCCTTAGACAATGTAGATCTGATTTTATTTACCGATGGTTCCTCTTTTATGAGGGATGGCATACGTTACATTGGAGCTGCCGTAGTCTCAGAATTTGCCACTGAATGCTCAGCTTCATTACCTTCTAACATTAGTGCTCAAGGAGCAGAACTCATAGCTCTAAAGCAAGCTTGTGTAATTGCCAAGGATAAAAAGGCAACAATTTATATGGATTCTAGATATGCTTTTGGCATTTGTCATTCAGTTGGAATGTTATGGCTACAGAGAGGATTTTTAATATCAGCTGGAAAATCTATAGCTAATGCAGAAATTATTAATGAAGTTCTTTCTGCTCTCCAGATTCCTGAAACCCTAGCTATAATTCATTGTTCTGCCCATACAGGTGGCACTGACCCTGTCTCTAGAGGAAATGATTGAGCAGATGCTGCTGCAAAGCTAGCAGCCATAGAAGGACCGGAATTAATTTTAACATTAACAACCACTAATGATTTAAATCTACCACTTTCCTATAATGAAGAGGAAGTGGAAAAATGGAAACCCCTGCTCCCTAGAAGTTTCTATAACCAAATTTGCCAATCTATTCATAAAAATGGTCATTTTGGCACCCAGGGCATCGTGGACTCTGTCAAGAAAGTATGGATAGCCCCTGGTATAACTACCATAGCCTCTAAAGTATGTTCAGCCCACTCTACCTGCCAGGCATATAACCAACATGCATTTCATAGAAAAGCCTTTGGTGGATGTCCTCTGGCTTACACCCCTTTTGAACATCTACAGATAGATTTCATAACAATGCCAAAGGCTGGACATTATAAATTTTGTCTAGTAATTGTAGATCAACTAACCAGATGGCCGGAAGCATTTCCTGCAACCTGAGCCATGGCGGATTTTGTTGCAAAGATACTTTTAAAGGAAATTATTCCTCGCTTTGGACTACCAGCACGTATTGATTCAGATAGAGGAAGTCATTTTACTGATTCTGTCCTAAATCAGATATATTCTTGCTTGGTAATAACTCCCAAATTCCTTGTTCCATATCATCCCCAGAGCTCAGGACAAGTTGAGAGGATGAACAAAGAACTTAAAACTATGATTGGAAAATTATGCACTGAGACACATTTAAAATGGCCTGAAATCCTACCTCTGGCCCTATTTTATTTTAGAAGCAGGCCTAGAGGAGATCTACACATCTCACCATTTGAGATGGTTTTTGGACATCCGCCTATACAGGCTAAACCTTTCTCCCCTGCATATACATCACTATTAGGGGGAGATATGACTATTGTTTCCTATATACTGGAATTACAGCACAAATGACGTGAACTTCATGAATCCAGAGCTGCAGTACAAGCCAGACCACTAGACTTTTCTCTGCATGACCTGAATCCAGGAAATAAAGTTTATATTAAGAATTTCAAGCAAACTGGAGCAATTCAGCCTTCATGGGAAGGACCATTCCAAATATTGTTAACTACTCCAACATCCATAAAGATTGGAGAAAAAGACTCTTGGATTCACTGCTCACATGTGAAGAAAGCATCTTCTGCTGAGACCGATTGACTGTACCCTATCATATGAATTGGAGATAATAATCCATAGACAAATGGATGCTGTTTTTTGAGAACACATTGAATTACTGATTTTTCCTTATTTTTATTATTGCTTTTCTTTATTCTGATTAGAATATTTGATTTTTCTCATTTCCTGTACTAAAGGTACACACAATTAATACTAATATTTTTCTGCAGTAATAGAAGTTTAATATATATATTTATATATTAATGTTTGTATCTGATTCCCGAAAAAAGGGATAAAAAACAAAGAGCATAGACTAAACCTGAAAAGTGCGAAAAAGAGCACACAGGAAATACTAATGTGAGACTCGAGGTTGCGACACTTGACATACATTAAGTCGTAGGACTTCCTTGTATCAACACTCTCTGTGAAGTACTCATACAAGTACAAAGTTTGACTATCATGCTGGCTCCCTATATCCCTGAGAATGTCAAAAAATCAGACGAGGGAATGACACTTCCCTATTAAAATAGAATTCTAGATTTTTTGTTCTTATATTATGGCAACTTCCTGTAGTCTTGGGGTACAAATGGCTAAGTGAAATATTACTGCCTTCTGACCTACAGACTTATGGGATAGAAATTACTTTAAATTGGACCTATACAAGGGCCTATTTTGAATTTTTTTCTTATGTTTTTGATTATTTTTTCTCTTCCTTTGATAATTGACTCATACACCCCCATAACTCAACATTACATTCTGAGTTGAATTGGATGTGTTTAACACCTACTTCAGGGGGTCTTCTATTTTAATTTAAAATCTAAGAATTTCTGAATTTTTTTTGTTTAAGATTGTATTGTTATAAATATCCAAGACTTTGAATTTTGTTCAAGAAAATATCTTCAAGAAAGAAGCTTGAAACTCCTATATACAGAGAATGAATTGTTGCAGAAAGATGCCAGAAAATCCACACTTCATCAAGAAGATCAAGAATGAACTTTAGATAAGGTTGATTGAACTGAACTTTGATTGAACATTTATTGTAAATGTACACATTTATGCCAAAAGGGACTGCCCCTAATTTGGCTTTCTGTCAATGTGCCTAGCAAAACATTGGTTTTGCTTTCTTTTCTTTTCTATTTCCTCCCTCACTATTCTAATTCCTCTTAGAAAAATTGAACATTGTGTATATCTATAGTTAGAAATGCATTTAGGATTACAAATTGATTATGTTAAATGATCAATGGGGAAACTAGTCTCCCAATGATCATCAGGGGGGATTGTGAATCTTGAAATTTCTCAGACTTGTGAATGTTAAAAATTTCCACATCGGGGAATTCTCAATTGGAACAATTCCCTACTGGGAACATACCCCATTTTGACAGTGAGAACTACTTGGATCAGAAATGGGAGGACCTCTGCTCCACCCGTACTTGGGGGAGAGAACTCCTTGCTAAACAATGAAAGTACTTTAACCCATACTTATAATGAGGCAAAAAGTTCTTTAAGCCATGCCTATTTTTAGAAGTAATACAAAGGGGTGCTAAGTACCTATTAAAGGTCAGGCAACTTGTAAACTTGCCAGGAGCAAAGAGGTGAAAACTTATTCAGAAGTTTTTACTGGTTCAAACTTATTAAAGGGATTAGTCGACCCAGCAGTGTTTTTTCTGGTTCAAACTTACTAAAGGGATTAGTCGACCCAGCAGTGAATTCAAATTGGGTTGTACTTTGGAAAATGTCTACTGTGATTGGTAGATGTAATGACTTAGGGGAGGTGACATAGGAGAAAACCCCCTATATAAGAAAAAGCAGAATCGCTTGAGAAGAATCCTTTTGGAGAAAATCTCTCTTGAGAGAAGCTCTGGAGAAGGGAAGCTCTTGGAGGACAATCTCTAAGGAGGTCTCGCTGGAGCTCCTCTGAGGGGCCTCTGTCCCTCTGGAGGCTCTTGAGAGAGGCCCTTTGAAACAGTCTCTGGCTGGAATGCTCTTTGAGGAGGACTCTGGCTGGAACTCTCTCTGAGGAGACTCTGTCACTAGAATCCTTGCTTAGACAGACCTTGTGGTGAGTGATAAAAGACTGACTGACTGATCTCTCTCTCTTAAGACTCAGGTCTAGGCCATGTTGGCTTAAGGCCCTTCATACTTATTCCTTTCTTATTCTTTCTCTATTTCTTTAATTCCTCATTGTATTATTAATTAAATTCTCTATAAAACCCAGTTGACTTGGGTATATTCATAATTGGGAATATTTCCCTGGTGACCACCTTATATTTGATTTAAAAACAAGACACTGTAGTGAAACATATTTTCTGTGGTCACAATTTACTCACCCACTCTTATATCTATCACAATTTATATCTTCAACTCTTTTAACTGCCACAGTTTATGGCAAACAAACTATTTTAATTATAACAATATGCTTTCTCCACCTGTTCAGAGTGCAACCTATTCTTTCATCACTGATTATGGTTCTTGGGGTCTTTCTTTTCTTTTTTTTAATGTTCCATTAAAATACTTATGTTCTTTTTTTTCTTGTTTCCACCTGGTTTATTCTTTGATTTAGTTGATTAATTTAATGCAGAGACCAGATAAGCTTCATTCATACATAAATGAAGAAACTTAGTACAGGAAAAAGAATGCTATCTTTTTACCCCAAAAGGAAACATAGGGGCACTCAAGCCTAGAGTTTATGTCTCTTGGCTCTCATTCAGTATTCTGCATAGTATGCTATTAGGTTAGGCCACCCAGCAAAAAATCTTTCCTGGTCCAGGAAAAGATGAACAGTTAGATATTAATGTTGATGCTGCTGCTGCTGCTCCTGCTGTTAATGATGATGATGTTGCTGTTGTTGTTGATGATGATGTTGTTGATTATGATGTTGCTGTTGATGATGACAATGTTGATGATGGTGTTGTTAATGATGACAATGTTGATGATGATATTGTTAATGATGATGTTGATGCTGTTGATGATGTTAATGTTGATGTTGATGATGTAGTTGTTGGTGTTGATGATGATGATGTTGATTGAATTTGGAGTTGGAGATTTTTTTTCCATTTGAACATTTCTGACCCTTTCCACTGTAATGATTAAAATTTTCTTAGAGCCTATCTCCAAATTCTTTCACCTTCCATTGTATTGGTCTTTCCCCCCCTTCCCCCATGCATTTCTTTATGACATATAAAATTACCCTATTTTATTTTTTTCTCATTCCTCTTTTTTTACCCCTAGTTTATATATGTGTGTGTGTGTTTATTGACATTTAATCCTATACAGTTTGTCACTATTCCCTCTGAGTATACTTCTTCTAGCTGACCCTGATGATAATAAAAATTTTCAAGAGTTACCAATATCATCTTTTCTTATAGGAATACAAATCATTTGAATTTTTGAGTTCCTTAAAAATGTTTTGTTTTGTTTTTCCATTTCTTAATTATCTTTTGGTGATTCTCTTGAGATCTGTGTTTGGACATCAAAGTTTCTGTTTAAGTCAGGTCTTTCTTTATAAATGCTTGGAAGTCTTCTATTTTATTAAATGACCATACTTTCCTCTGCAAGAATATAGTCAATTTTACTGGGTAGTTGATTCTTGGTTGTAGATCTAGTTTCCTTGCTTTCTGGAATATCATATTCCATGCTTTCTGTTCCTTCAGTGTGGGTGCATCCAGGTCCTGTGTTATCCTAACTGTAGTTTCATGGTATCTGAATGGTTTCTTCTTAGCAACTTGTAGTATCTTTTCCTTGGTCTGCTAGTTCTTGAATTTCGATATAGCATTCCTGGGCATTGTCAATTGGGGATTAAATTCAGGAGGTGATTATTGGATTCTTTTAATCCCTACTTTTCCCTCTTGTTCAAGAATTTTGGTGTAGTTTTCATGGATAATTTCCTCTGCAATGATATCCAGGTTTTTTAATTTGTCATGATTTTCTGGTAGTCCAATAATTCTTAATTGTTTCTTCTGGATGTATTTTCCAGGTCTAATTTTATCATTGAGGTGCTTCATATTTTCCTCATTTTTTCCATTCTTTTAATTTTGTTTTATAGATTATTGCTGCCTTGTGAAGTAATTTGCTTCTAGTTGTTGGATTCTAATTTTTAAAGACTGAATTTAATCCCTGGCTTTTTGGTCATTCTCCTTCTGGTATAGTTTTCTTTGTAGGTCATCATTTACTTTCTTTGCCTCATTTTCAAGCTGGTCAATTCTGGTTTTGAAGACACTATTTTCTCATTTTAGTTATGTGCCTCTGTTTCCAGATGACTTATTTTGCTTTTTAAAATTATTTTCCAAATTACCTTCAGCCTATCTTAATTGTTTTTTGAATTGTTTTGAGTTCTTACAAAGCTTTAGTCCAATTCACTGAAGTTTCTGCATTTTTGCTTGGTGTTCCTGGTCCTCCTCTGTTCCATTTGCTCTTTGTTCATTGCCTGGATAGAAGCTATCAACTGTAATTTATTTTTTATTTTTCTGTTGTTTATTCATATTTTCCCCCTTCTTTCCCCCCTGTCATTGGCTGTAATCTTGTTCCTCTAATTATTTGCTGGATCTGTGGATTTGGGATATTCTGTTCTGAAGGGGCTTATTCTCTGCTCTGCTGATTGACTAGATTTGGCTGATAGAGTATTAATGAGCCCTGAGGCCAGATCTTCCCCAGCTGGTGTTCTGTTTTGTTTCAGCCTGCGTCCTGGGATCTGAGTCTGCAGGATTTTTACTGGGGTCTTCAGCACAGTTGGTGGGGAAAGTATGTTGGAGATTGAGATTCCCTGCTGAAGGGTTCTTATCTACCCAGTTGATAGACTAGATTAAGCACGGTGGAGCTGATCTGTGGAGCTGGGTGTGCCCTGAAGCCAAAACCTTGAGAAGTAGAGGCCTAATATAGAGAGTAGTGGTTATGATTAGGCTGCCTCCCCTCTGAGACTCTCCTCCAGCTGCCTTCCTGCTGGCTGTGGTTAGAGCCCTGATTCTGGAATACCTATGGTAGCAAGGCATTCTCTCCAGGCTGGAGCCCTCTCCTGGAGATTCCAGCAACTGATGGAGACTCAGCAGAGTAGGTGGGGGTGGGGTCCTGGGACCTTCCTTCTTCTTTTTTTTAAACCTCTCCAGGATTTGTCCTGTTGTTATATTTGGTTTTCTGTCCCCTGGAAGCACTTTGTTTTTTATTAATATGGAATTATTATAAAATATGGTTTTTATGGAGGTCTGGACTTTTGCTGCTTCTCTATTGTTCTTGTCTTTTCATGATGCCTTTTCAGAAGTTACATTCTACATATTCGATGAAGAGTGTGGTTTTCAGGGTAACAAAGGAATAGTCCATAAATGGACATTCACTTTTCCTTTATGATTGGTGAACCTCTTTAGTCATCCATAATTTTGCTGTTGTTTTTGTTTTTAAAAATATCTTTATACCCTATGTTTTTATATTCCCCATATTTCCCATTATATACTTTCAGCCTTTCTCCTTTCAGACAGCCAGTCTTTATAATAAAGAAGAAAAGAAGGGGGGGAGAGTTCTGCAAAACTTATCAACATATTATGAAGTTTGCCATTATTATGTCATTTTGTGCTCATAGTCCCTATTCTTGCATGTATTTTCGTATCATATAACCTTTTCTTATCACTTTCTTTAGATCAAATTTAGACCTTATAAAATCAAAGCATTATAAATTTATTTTTGTTGTTGTAGTTATTTTTTATATTTTTCTCATTCTGATTATTTAATTTTACATCAGTTCATATGTCTTTCCATGTTTCTTTATTTTCTTCCTCCACCAGAGTAAACCCATCATGATCTCTCCATCTCTAACCATGGGCATACATATTCTCTTCTATGGAATTCTTTTTTCTTCTGTGAAACCTTAATCTGCTGGGTGTCATCTCCTTTCCCTTGAATGACTGTCGAACAGAAGAGAAATTAAACTAGATTTTTTTTTTCCTACAAAGGACAGAAATGGAAGACAGGTGGAAGGTACAAAGAGGTAGATTTACACTTGAGATGAGAAAAAAAGCTTCTTGTTCCAAAGTAGATATGGGTTTTCTCTGGAGGTAAAAGAAGTTTTTTAACTTCCTTGTAACTTCCTCTAGAAATTTTTAAGGGGCAGCTGAATTGACTGCTTCCTGGATATTTTTAGTGGAGCTTCATCTTTAGACATGAGTTGGACTAGATGTAATATCATCCAGGACACTGATGAATATCTTTGGTGAGGGTATGTTTCCTGTCTGGTGTTTCACCTGAAATATTCAGAAGATTTTTGAAGGACTTTAATTCCTTTGTAATATTTGTCATTGATTTTTTTTATGATCTTAATGTATGAATGGAAATTATTTTAGATATCGAGCTTTGAAGAGTGAAATTCATATGATTGAGTCTAATATTTTAATAGAAAAATTTCTATATGCAATAGAAACAATGGAATATTTTAGTTCCTATTCCTTCAATTCACTACATAATTCTACAGTTGGAAGCTATTGTAGATATTTCCCCAAATTCTGCCTTTTCCATTCTCATATTCTCATAAAGGATGGCCTTGTTCTTTCTATATGTAATCATGGGAAACTTAATCTTTATAAACCTTAGTTTCCTCATCCATGAAATAGGAATAATAATAGTACCTAACTCATTCCTTATTATAAGGATACACCCTTCTAAGAAAGATTTTATAGTGATGAGAAAGTCAGCATATGAATTGGCAGGAGCTAATATCATCACAGTTGTCCCCTTTTTAGGAATATAATATGCACGCAGAAGAGAAGCAAAGCAGGAGTTGGAGTCATAAAGGTACAAATCCTACCTCTAAAAGCATTTTAACCTTCTGACCTGATATGAAACTTGGTATCCCCATGCTTTCTCTAGGGTAATGCTACAACTATAAATGAAAGACTACAGGACTTCTAGTTTTAGATGAGTTACTGATCTGCCTTGCTAAAAAGAAGTTCTATAAACTAATGAAATGATAAGTCTAAACCGATAACAATGTCCAATCACACTTGGATCTTCACAATTCTTTTGGAATCTGTTGTCTGAAGTGTTACTAATGCACCATTAAAGTTCTTTAAAATTACTTCCCTTCCAGGAGAGATTTCTTCTACATGTTTTACACACCCCCATAAATCACTTCCTGAATTCGTCTGTTTATCTCTTACCACTTCTTTACCTAATAAATCAGATACAGAGGAGATAAAGTTAAAATGCAATGATTTCATATGAGAATTGATGAGAAGAGTGCACCAGAGCAATACTAAGAGATTTAGGTGGTACAATGGATATAGTGCAAGACCTGGAGCCAGGAATACTCATCTCCTTGATGGTCTCAGTTGCTAGCTGAGTGACCCTGGGCAAATCATTTAATTCTGTTTGCCTCAGTTTCCTTATCTATAAAATAAACTGCAGAAGGAAATGGCAAGTTACTTCAGTATCTTTGCCAATAGTACTCCAAATTGAATCACAAAGAATTGGACACAACTGAAATGACTGAACAATAACAACAAAAGTTATGTAAAAATTATTTGGGGATGATCTGGCTTACTTGACTCTTACACCAAACTTTTATTAGGCTCATTTCCTTCTTAATATTTTTCACTGTTTTGGTGAATATTGTGCAGTATAGCACATATTTTTCAAAACTACATATAGTCATTCATTATTCTTGGTTAAAATGGTCTTCTGAGTGAGTTTATGATCTAAAATTAGTGCTTTCCTTTGTTGTGATGAATATCTATTTAGTAAAGAGGCTTAAAATTTGAGAGCTGAGGGCAGCTGGGTGGCTCAGTGAATTGAGAGCCAGGCCTAGAGATGGGAGGTCCTAGGTTCAGATCTGGCCTCAGACACTTCCCAGATGTGTGACCCTGGGCAAGTCACTTGACCCCCATTGCCTAGCCTTTACCACTCTTCTGCCTTGCAGCCAATACACAGTATTGACTTCAATACAGAAAGTAAGGGTTTTAAAAATAAAATAAAATAATATAATATAATAAAATTTGAGAGCTAAGATAATTCCTAGGGTCTTTGGGTTTCATTATTGTGGTAACTATTATTAAACTTCTCTCAGGAATGGTGTGAGAGTAAGTCTTGCCTGTACTTTTGTCCCCTTCCCATTTTTTATGTTTTAGTCAATGTCTTAATTAAATGGATCAGATCAGAGCTGTTGTGCTGGCAGAAAATGTTGTCTTCCAATCCTTTTCCTTCCTTGTTTCTATTATTGATTTTGTCTTTTAATCAGTAGAAGCTCTGACTGCACACAGACAGTTGATTCTACAATTATTTCTACATGTTTAATTGTTTCTTGTCAGCCAAGATATAGTTACATTTTAGTGATTTTATTTGATGCTCATCATGTCCAATGCTTTCCAACTTTCTCCATGGAGATAATAATCACAAATGTAGGTGTAAGGCTTCTGAGGAGTCCACTGGCATTAACCTCTCTCTCATTTTCTGATTTTTTCACCATTTCCCAAAAAACTTTTCTTTGTCTTCTTGTGTGCCCAGATTTTTACACATGTCACCATATGGGAGGAAGTTTATTATAATGGATAGAGAGCAGGTTTTGGAGTCAAGAATATTTAAATTTTGCTCCTTATACTTGCTGGCAGTATGAACCTTAATCTTAAACCACTTAATTTCCCTCTGCTTGAGGCAATTTGTCAAGATTATAAACTACAGAAAAAATTGCCCATCTGCAGAAGTAATGTGGATATCCTTAGAGGCAGTTCCCAGTTCAGATGAAATCACAGGAGTTGCTGATTGCATCAATCCTCAGAATAATGCTAAGCCTAGTAAATACAATTCATAATTCAATTCAGCAAAAAAAAAATTCTCGGGGGTAGCTGGGTAGCTCAGTGGATTGAGAGCTTGCCCTAGAGACGGGAGGTCCTAGGTTCAAATCTGGCCTCAGACACTTCCCAGCTGTGTGACCCTGGGCAAGTCACTTGACCCCCATTGCCTACCCTTACCACTCTTCTGCTTTGGAGCCAATACACAGTATTGACTGCAAGATGGAAGGTAAGGGTTTAAAAAAAAATTCTCTTGAGTAACTACGTTTGAGGCATTGCATTATTGTATATACTGTATTGCATTAGGTTCTAGGCAATGGGAGTGAGTGGAGAGAGGGAGCAGTATCCAAAGTGAAAAATAGTCTTTACTCTCAAAAAAAGGTTATTTTGAGGGACATCCAAGCATAATAGATTTACTCTAGTCTTCAAGTCAGGAGGATCTGTAGTTGATGTTTCCTTCAAGCACTTATTAGTTATGTAGGATGGGTAAACTCACCTAACATTTCTGAGCCTCAGTTTCCTCAACTATAAAATGGAGAGAAAGTAATCATGAGGCTCAAATGAGATAAAATATGTGAAACACTTTGCAAAGTGCTCTGATTATTCAAGCATTGTGGATGTAAATAACATCTTCTTCCTGACCTGGATCTAGACCCAGATAACTATGATGAAGTATCCTTCTTCCACTGGAAAGTTCCTTCCTGGGGACCACATTTTGGAGGTGATGGCTGGTTCACTTTCTTATCCTTCTAAGTTGTGCTTCTGACTTTCTGTATTTCCATACCCTGGTTCTGTTGAAGTCTCTCTATGGAGCCTTCCTCAGTTCCTGATACCTTACTCCTTGACCTAGAATATACATTTTTCATCATAGTCCCCTTCTTTCATTGGATGAGCTTATTTTTGGACCTCCAATTTGGAGATTAGGACCAAGAGGATCAACTTTCATTCCCTTCTACCTACATCCTGAATTTCCAAAATTCAACAATACATCCCCTGATGTGAGTCTCTTTTATTCCTTCTTCCTCACATTATAGCTCCCCTTTATGTGTTGCCTTCTATTAGAATGTCAGCTCCCTGAAGGGGGAGACTTTCTTTTTAATCGTAGAGGTATCCCTTCCATATCAATAGGCTTAGGGTTGTGGCACATCTGAGGTCTGGAAAATACATGTAAAATGTTTTTCCTTTGTACCAGAGAAGTTTGAGGTTTTTTGGTTTTTATTTTTATTTATTTTATTCTTGAGGATGTTTCATTTGGTTACAGCCTATGTGTAGGTCAATGTTAAATAAAAAATGAGTTTCTAAGCTTTTTCTTTTTGTTCTATCTCCTGGTCTTCATGTGTCATCTATAGTTTCTGCAAAACTCTCCAAAAGTTCTCACTTAATGTCTTATGCTGACCTGTGATATAAAGAGACCTTGATGGGGAAAGTCAAGATATAGAAGGAATACCTATATTTTTATTTTAACCCTTATATCAGTGCTTTGAATTTTACCTTAAGTAGATTCAATATATATACAAAGTAAATGCTAATTATTTTTTGTTTAGGTCTGGCTTATTCCTCAGGAATGCTTGGAAATCTTCTATCTTATTGAATGACCATTCCCTCCCCTCCCCCCAACAAAACTATATACTAAATTTTGCTGGATAGGTACTCTGGGTGGTAAACCCAAATCTTTTGCCTTCTAGAATATCATATTCCATACCTTATTATCCTTTAATGTAAAAGTCCCTAGGTCCTGTGTGATCCTGATTGTAGCTCTATGGTATTTGAATGGTTTCTTTCTGGCTGTTTTAAATATTTTCTCCTTGGCTTGGAGGCTTTTACATTTAGTTATTACATTCCTAGAAGTTGTCATTTGAGGAAGTCTTTCTTGAGGGGATCTGTGAATTCTTTCAATTTCAATTTTATTTTCTTGTTTGAGGATCTCTGGCCAGTTTTTTTTTTTTGATAATTTCTTGTAATATAACGTCCAATGTTTTTTCTTGATCATGGCTTTCAGGAAGTCCAATAATTCTCAAATTGTTTCTCCTAGATCTATTTTCTAAGTCTGATTTTTTCCCCCAGGAAGATATTTCATGTTTTCCTCTTTTTTTTTTCATTCTTTTGATTCTGCTTTATTGTTTCTTCATTTCTCATAAGATCATTAGTTTCTAGATGGTCAATTTGGAGTTTAAAGGTCTGGTTTTCCTCTGTCAGTTTTTGGTTCTCCTTTTTCAATTGGCCCACTTCTTCTTGTATCACTTTCATTTCTCTTCCCCATTTTCCTCTGCCTCTCTTAATTGGTTTTTGAAATCTTTTTGAGCTCTTCCAGTCTGTGTCCAATCCATATTTTTATTTTTGACTTTGTGTGTGCTTGTTTTGCTTTTGCCATTCTGTGTTTGTACCAGATTCTTAAAATTTTTTAGAGTTAGGTGCTTTTTTTGTTGTTTGATCATTTTTCCTATCTAATTACAGGTAGGCTCTGTTTTCTGGGAAGTTTGGGTGCCCTTTTAAACATCATTCCTTTCCTTGATATTATACTCAGTTTATTTTCTGGGTTATTACTAGCTTACCAGATGATCTACGGGCTGAGAGTTCTTAGAGCCCCCTCCCCATGCTGATTCAATTGACCCTTAAGATGCTGATAGCTTAAAGATTTCCTCAGGCTTAGGTATAAGCTTTTGATGTACTTGATTTGGTCAGGGTCTGATCAAATTCTAGCTCCAGGCTTAGGCTTAAGTTTTTGATCTCACTGTATTCTTCATCCAATCAGGCATACCCTTGATTGCATTGTTCTGGAGCTCCACCCTTAGTTTGGGGCAAAAAGATCTGAGGAGTGGCTCCCCCTGTGAACTGTGTCCTCACCCCAAATTATGGATTATGTCCTCATCCTAAACCTAGGCTGAGATTCTTGGGCCCATACAGATCAGCCCCTTTCAGCCCAGATTGCCCTGGGCTGGGACTCCAGACTTCTCTACAGGTTTGAAATTTCAAGGAGTGTGAGCTGGCTTGGACCACTATTTGCCCAGGTAGGATCTCAAGGTCTGAATGCTAGCTTGAGCTTAAGTTCAGAACCTGTGACAGCTGGTGTGTGTTTGCGTGTGTGTGTGTGTGTGTGTGTGTGTTTCTGTGGTTTGCTCTTCATTTGCTCTTCATTCTTTGCTACAGCTTCTTGCTGACTCTGCTTTCCTCTCACTCCAGTACCCCAAGTGTTGTCTGCCTACCTTTTGGGTTTTTCTTTTCTTGAAAGTTGTTTCACTATGTATTTTTCTTGGTTATTTCACTCCTGTATTTGTTTGTGGCAATATTTTAATCTTGATCAGAAAGGATTCTCATGGTGACATGGAGCTGCTGCTGTAGTTACTCCTCCATCTTTGTCCCAGCTAATTAGTTTTTGAAAGGGAAGGGAATCAGGGAAAAACAAAACCTTTCTGTAGGAATTGGAACCTAGGCTATGCTTTGAAGAAAGCTAGGGATTTTATAAGACAAGTGAGGAAGAAGAGTATTTAAGGAATGGAGGATCCTTTGTCATATGAATTTTAAAACTCTTCCACCCTAATCAGACCATACTTTAGAACATCTGATTTAGTTATTTCCTGATCAATAATAATAGAAATGCTTGGACTAACAGAATCAGGTCTTGGGAACTCTATATTTCTCCACCCTCCTTAGTTTAACAAGATTAGGAAGCTCTGCACCAAACTCAAGGATTAAGTATCTGAGAAAAATGAACAGGCATGTGCAAAAAAAGCAGACAGATCCCTGGACTGTCCTATGTCAAGCTAAGTCATCATTGGTACAGATGAGATTCAGGAAAGTGATGTAAAACCATCTATATAAGGCACATCACTGGCTCTCTTCACCCTCTTTCCCTGAAGAGGAGACTCTGGCTGGCAGTGTGCTAGGTGTTCCAACATCTTGGAGTGGTGGCAGTTATTTGTCTGGGTTTGCCCTTGAGCTGATTCAGGTTCAAACATCTTGGCTGAGCCCTTTGGAGTTCAGCCAGATTCTTTTCCTCCTTACTCTTCAAAAAACTTTACTTTCTACATCTCCTAATCTTCCCGCCAGGTACTAGCCAGGCGGGAGAAAACCTTACTCCTTGTCCTTCTTCCTTCTCCCTAATCTCCACTATCAATTAAATCACTATAAAATTTCAGACTGACTTGGGTATTTTATTATTTGGGATTTTCCCTGGCGACCATTTAAATTTAGGTTTAAGTCACAACGCTAAAATTATCTTTACAGTCCAAAGGTATTGGGATGGCATATAGAACAGCTAATTTTAGTTGTTCAATAGTTTCATAAGTCTATTTGAGATTTTTTGGATGGATACTGGAAAGATTTGTCATTTCCTTTTCTGTCACATTTTACAGATGAGGAAACTGAGACAGAATTAAGTGATTTGTCCAGGTTCCCAAAGTTTTAGTAAGCATCTGAGAATACATTGTTGTTTTTTAGTAATTTTAATCATGGCCTCATTTTTGGTTTGTTTGTTGTCAAAGATACAGAAATAGTTTGCCATTATTCCCTTCTCTAAGTCATCGTTTTTTATAGATGAAAAACTGAGGCAGAGTTAAATGACTTCCAGGTAATAAATTTCCAAGGCCAGATTTGAATTTAGCAAGACAGGTATGCCTGACTTCAGGCTTGGTACTCTATCCATTGGGCCACTTAGGTACCCTTGAGAGTACATAACTGGGAATAACAAATAGGCCAGTTTGATGGTAGTATAGAATGCATAAGAAGAAGTAAGATATGAACAGTCTGGAAAAGAGTGGTTTATGTCAGATTATGAAGGACTTTAAGTTCCAGATAGGAACCATATTTGATCCTGAATCTTTTTGAGTAAAGGGGTGGCCTGGGCAGGCCTGTAATTTAGGAATGTCACTTTGGCAATTATGTATGGAGACTGAATCAGAGAGGATAAAGACTGGAGGTAGGAAGGTAAATTAGCAGACATTGCAATAGTCTAGGTGAGAGATGAATTGGACCTAACTTAGAGTGGTAGTTGCTTCATTGGGGAAAAGTAGGTTGATATAAGAGGTGTTGTGGAGAAAAAGCTTGTTGACTGAGTAGATATGAGTAGAGAGAGAGAGAATGAAGTTAAGGATCACTCAAACATAGATCAAATTACCTTCACAGGATAAACTAAGAAAATTTATAAGCATAATGTCTAGATTATGATATGGGATGAATGGATGGACCCTGCTCCTTCAGTGTATCTACTTTGGATAGCCATGAGAGGTAGATAGTGATTTGGGCCCAGATTTGAATAAGTGGATGAAGAAAGCTGGCTGACTTGCCTTTGAAGCATGATACAGTACTTTGAACAATTTGATTCTTCTCCTTGAAAAAAGGCTCATTTAAAAAAATATTAATATATTTTTTCACTGCCTCCTTGTGACTGTAAATGATGGAATACCACCATCACTGGGTATTCACAATACGTCTCAAAGAAGAACATCAGAGAATGCAGCAGTGATTGTAAATGGGTTGTCACATGTTACCAGTGAAGTATGGCACAGGGAATATGGACACCATGGAGGGACAGTGTGAAAAGAGTGGGGCCTGGTCATGTCACAAGAGTAAGCTATCACTACTAGGAATCCTTTGTGATCTGTGGGCCTCTGTGTAATTTTAAGAGATTAATAACTTCAACCCTAGCAATGGTGGGCCCATAATGGAGGTTTTGCAGGGGAATATGAACAAAGACAATTATGAGAAGTCATGCACCTGTTGTGATCTGTTGTTGTTGATTTTTAAAAGTATCGAAATAAATTTCTCCAATGATTGCACTTCATATCTTGTAATTCATTTATTACAGGAGAACTTCCTTTGATCTAAAGAATCTTTTTTAAAAACTATGTGATATTCCATTGTCAAGGGACTTGGTGAATAAGTTCATGTTTGCCATTGTACAATTCCCATGACTGGTGCTCTATTAATATCAGCCAATCAAACATTGAATAATAATTTATTAAATACTTCTACCATTTTTTCCATTTGTAAGGTATTTTGGTCATATATTGGAGAGGATTGTTCATCTGAAATCAAGAATATTTGAGTTTGGCTTCTGTCTCAGTTACTAGCTGAGTGGCTCTAGGACACATTTCGCCTCTCAATCTTGGGTTCCACAACTGTAAAATGAATTAAAAAATAGCACTGTCTTTTCCTTTTGTTAGGTCTTTTCCCGTTTCATTATGTCCTTTTAGAGGTGACCAGGCTACAATAAAGATGTCAGGTGCAGATAGATGGTGTCTAGTTTGTTTTCAGTGGTCTTAGTTTTGCTCTGAAGTTCTCTGAAATTTTTTGCTGCAGCAGCATCATAAGATAATTAATATCTTTAGGGAACTGTCTAAAAGATTCTTAGATTCCTTTCCTATATCAATCACTGTCTAAATGTAGCTTACATTATTTTTTATAGCCTTTCTATAACCCACTTTTGTAGAAATCATCCATATGTCAAGAGCTTTATCCATAAAAATAAACCCAGTTTACCTTATGTAGGTTTAATTTCCTGAAATAGGAATCTTCCTAATGCACAGCTCTGGCCCTATCCAATGTACATCAAAGACACTTAATAAAAGTTTGTTTAATGACTATTGAATGAATGTCATTGGTCTATTCATAAGTCTTTAATAACACCCCATAGCCTATTATTCAATGCAAGGTTAAAGAATCTGAACTTTTAAGCCTTCCATAGTTTGGCTGGACTCTTTCTTTCCAGCCTTAGCTCACACAATTCCCCTTCACATACTCTAAACTCCTGCCAAATAGAGATCATAATTATTCCCTGAACTTGATCTGCCCTTTCCTGACTTCATACCTTTATTCATAACACTGGGGCAGTCATCAGGTGCAGAGAAGAAGAAAGAATGATTTTGAATGATCTGGAATATTTTTCAGATATTAAGTAGAAAGTCAGAGATGACACTTGAAACAGACTGAGTCATAGATAGATCAGAACTGAAAGGATGTTCCCAGGGCAGAGAAATTACAGAGATTAAGCTGAGCTGGAAAAATGGGTGTAAAGAACAGAATAAGGGGAAGGAGAATAAGCATTTATGTAGGGCCTACAATGTCTTGGGATGTATAAACACTTTAAAAATATTTTATTTTAGTCTTACAACAACCCTGAGAGGTAGAGGATATTAGAGAATAAATGTGTATAGGTAGATGGAGCAAAGGATAGAGTGCTAAACCCAGTCAGAAAGACCCGAGTTCAAATCTAGCCAGAGATATTCACTGACTGTGTGACCCTGGATAAGTCATCTATTTAACTCTATTTAACTTAATCTGCTGGAGACAGAACTGGCAAACCACTTCAAGTATCTTTGCCAAGAAAACCCCATGGACAATGTTGATGTGCTGTGATCCACTGTATTTTAAAGGGGAGGTTAATTTGTAATCTGAGGGGTTAAGACTTTCAATATTGAGAGGGAAAGAGAGGAGAACCTCCCTTTTAAAAGCAGGGTTCAGGGGAAACAGTTGATGTTTAGAGTTGGCTCAGAGAGAGGGGAGGGGGTTTGAAGATTTTTCCCCTTCTGTCTTCTTTCCTTTGCTAAAGCTGCTCTCTCCAATTTGCTCTTGTCACTCTTGTCCCTCCTCTACTACTCATGACCAAAGGGTCTCCCCTTGATCTGTTCACTCACACTTGTTCACAGCTTGGGGAACAGATAACTATTTTAATGTCCACTCAATCAGGATAATACAAAGGAATAACTTGTAGTAAAGAATGGGAAAAGGAAAATAGGGAAAGGGGGTCCCTGTCTCTATCTAAACCCTTTCCCCTCCCTCCTCGAGTCTGGGGGGAACTCAGGTCTTGGCAGCCTGAGCCCCCTGAGAGAAAGTCAGGTTGACTCACCCTTGGGCAACAGGAGCTGAGGTAAAGTCTGCTCAGGTTTCTCTTCAGAAAGTCCCTTCAATTGGGAAGTGTTGGGGGAAAAGATTTCCAGTCATCAGCAGGAAAAGTGGGTAACCTTCAGGAGAAAGTCTTTTTCCCACCTTCTGTCTTTGACTTCTCAAGACCAAGAAAGCAACTCCTCTACCAGCCAGAGTCTTCTCCTCCTCCAGATTCCAAAGTCCTGGGGCCCCTCCCCCATCAATGTGATCAGTTTCACACACTCTTCAGCCTGGAACTTTTTCTTTAGTGCCAGCCCCTGTCACACCATGTGATATAATGCTAGAAATTCATCCAATCCACAAAAGAACACCTGAGGTAGAGTTCTGAGACAATAACTATTTATTAGAGGGACCTGCTCCCCTCCAACAAATAGGATGCCAGGCAATCCTCCCAGTCTGAAACCCCTGCCTTCTCCAGAGTGCAGCTTTTATTCCCTTCAATGCTCAGTTCTGTCCTTTGATCAGTCTAGGTATCACTGAGTGATCTCAGTGGTTGGCTCCAAACTCTTGGTACACTCCTTGGTCAGTCACATCGTTACCAAACAGTAGGTAGAAAGTAGCAATCAGCTCATCCATACCACTTTGTGCCACTCACTTTATCTTAAGGTCTGCTTTATCAACACACTGACTTTAATTCTTGTTTAGGTGACACAGCTTGCTTAATAAGGGTCCCAAGGGAAGCAATACTGGGTGGAAGGACTTCTTTCCATATTTAATATAACATAGGACTTTCCACTGAAGCTTGTGACATCTGTGGAGACCCCCCTTCTAGTTGTATTGTTTTCCTTCAAGTCAGGTTGGCTAAGCAAAAGTCTGATATAGGGTTCTGGGGGTGGGGGGGACACTCACTTTTAATAATTATCAAACCATGAACTATAAGTGGAACTGTGACTATCCATTTCTGATTACTGCTTGTTAATAAGTAACCCATCACTATCCCTAAGGAATCATATTAAACTAGATAATACTGATTAGAACTAATCAGGGATAAAATTATTGATTTAAGATGGACAGGGGGTCTAGTAAAATAAATTAGGTGTCAAATTATTTGTTACAGGGTCATGAAGAGTCAGATGTGACTGAATGCCTAAGCAGCAACAACTCCATGCCTGGAGCTCTCTCCTTCCACAACTCAGCTTTATGGTTTTCATGGCTTCCTTCACATTTCAGATAGAGTCCTATATTTACTAGAAACCTTTCCCATTACGCTTTACTCTAAAAACAAAAAAACAAACAACAAAAAAAAACCCACCAACAATCTTATCTTCTATCTTAGAATCAATACCATGTATTTATTCCAAAACTGGAAGGGGATGGGGGGTGGGAGGGGGCATGGAGATTAGGTGATTTGCCCAGGATCACAGAGCTAGGAAGTATTTGAGATCAGATTTGAGCCTAGGACCTCTCATCTCTGAGTCTGGCTCTTAGTCTCCTGAGCCATCTAACTGCCCCCTACTAGTTAGTCTTAATATCTTTCCACTGCCAATGGTCTCCAATTGATCATCTATTAAAACATGTTTGTAGTTAGTTGTTTATAATCCCACCCTACCCCTGCTCTTTTGTCTATAAGCTTCCTGAAACCAGGGATTGCCTTTGGTTTTTCTTTGTATCCCCTGTATTTAGCACAATTCTTGGCACATAGTAGTTCATTTATTTAAATACGTCCTGACTTAACTTGACATGCATAACTCTCATATGCCTAATATATTATTGAACTCTATTGGGAATATGATGCATTGTTATCACTCAGTAAATACTCACTGACTTATTAAACTTCCACTTAATCATTCAGTGCTCCTTTGATGCTGTTACCTACATGGTATAGATTATCTCCCCCATACAAAAGGCCATTAATCAGCAAGTAGTGTTTGTTAATGCCAACCAGGCTGTGGCTATAGCTGCTGGCGAAGAACGTGACATGAATACCTGGAATGGGATATTTTATTTATCCTTGCATTTTTCAACATCTTATAAAGATTAAATTAAATTCTGCCTAAAGGTGGTTGAAAAATGACTCTGTTCTTGTTTAATGTTTGAATGCTAATTCTTTCCTTCTGACATCACATAATAAAAATACAATTGATATCTTTTGGAAGTGGTAAAATAAAAACTTCAAACATTTTTCTACAAACAGATAAAATACCTGGAGAGAGATTGCTTGTCTATATTTCTGGGATTACTCTTGAGGGAAGTTCCTAAAACCATACATTTAGATTGTGAAGGGAACTTCTAGGTCATCAAATAGCTTTCAAAAAGTTGACTGGACCTACAGATAGCTCGATTTTCTTTGTTTTCACAAAGTTCTTCTGTATTTCTGAGTATTTTCTTTTTAATAATTCTGTTCTCACAATAGTTCACATTCACATACACTTCTGTCTCTTATTTGTGTTTCAAGGATGTCAATAAATGATGAGGAAATAGTTGTTTAATTATTATTTACCCCAAATAATCAAGTTCCAAAGTAATGAATTTAGAGGAGATAAAAAATATAGACAGTCCATGTATTTGGCATCAAAAGACCTGGTTTTTCATCTCAACTCTCCTCTTTACAATCTGAATGACACTGGGCAAGTTACATAACCTAGAGAGTTTGCCCAAGGTCAAGACACTTAATCTCTCTGGGTTAAATCATTTGCTAAAGTAATCTATATGATGAATGAGTGACCTAGATGTTTATCAAGAGCTTAGTATATGTGGTGACTTTCATATGCTATGTGCCTAGTAAATGCTTGTTGAAGGAGTGAATAAGTCTATCCCCATACCCAAAGGGACACTGGTCCTCTTCAGGAATTCCTTGCTTCTTCAAGGCTCAGCTCAGGTGGTATCTTTTACCCACAGCCTTTCTGGATTTCCTGAAATTTTGGTCCTTCCCCTAAAATTGTTCTGTATATATTTATTTCCTCATCTGTGTACTGTTGTATCTGTCCAGTAGACAATAAAACCCTTTTGGGAAATGACTCTTTCATTCCCATCTCTATAACTTCAGTGCTAGCACTGGAGTTGGCACAAACCAGGGACTTAATAAATGCCTATTAGTGGTCACAATATAGAAGTGGTGCTAGAAAGCACTACGCAAAACTCTGGGAATACCAAGAAAGATAGACCCTGCCCCCAAGTAGCTTATATTCTCCTAGTATATTACATTTACAGGTATAAATAAATTAATAATACAAGTAAGAGCTAGTGTTCATATAGCCCTTTAAGTTTGAAAAGTACTTTATGTATATCATTGCTTACAATCCTCAAAACAACTTTATGAAGTAGGTGCTATTATTATACCCATTTTAGAGGTGAGAGTGAGAGTTTTAATGGTCAGCTAGTAAATATCAGAGAGAAGACTCAAACTCAGGTCTTCCTTACTCCAAGTCCAATATTCTATCCATTGTACAGAGCTGTATCATTTAAACATGGAGGGAATATTGGTAAGTCGGAGCACCGTGGAGAAGTGGAAGTAGGGTAGGATCACAAAGTAAACCTACTTCTAATTCCCCACAGCCTTGATGGTTATTAACATTCCCTCCATCCTCAAATGAAATCTTGAAGTGTAAAGGAATGAGTGTGATGCTTAGGCAAGACAACAATCAGTACACTTGCTTACAAAGTGTCTGAAGAGGGAGTCTAGAACCACAGTGTTAAGAACTGTTAAATGCCAAGCTGAGCAGTTTGTATCTTATCCTAAATATGATAGGGAATCATGGAAAATTTTCATCTATGACATTTCCTTTTATAGGGTTATAAAACACTAGCTATAACTTTTAATTATAAAATTTAAGAAGTCATCCTATACTCTTAAAGCTAGTTCTGCCGATCAAGTCTACACTGAACATATTAGTATGAGGTCATGAACCAAAGCATTAGTATCAATTTCATATGTCATATGAATATTTATATTGTTAATCATTGACATTTATGTCTTTGAACTAATGGTCTTTACTTCACTGATGTTATTAGAATCTACAAATTCTAAAAATGCCCCAATATTTCATAGAGTTGTACATAATTTCATTGAATATTTTACATAATGTGACTGGTGAAAACAAAACATAGGATCTTTTTTCTTAGCATATGCTATTTTAAAACTATATTAAATATTTTGCCCTTATCTGCTGAAAGGGGAAAAAAGAAAGGAGAATAAAAAGAAAGAAAAAAGAAAGGAAGGAAAGAAGGAAGGAGTACAAACCTCTGTGTCACATATGCAGAGGTATTTAAAAGAAATGATCACCTTGGTCAAATAAAAAAATGCTTTCTTTTTCTGCATACTGGTTCATTATCTTTCATCAGATCAGCAGCATTATTCTTGAATTATCTCCTGGAATCATGGTTGATCATTTTAGTCAAACAGAGTCCTTGAAGCCTTTTAAAGTTGTTCATTTAAAAAATATTGATGCTATAGCATAAGTTGCTCTGATTTTACTTACCTCTGCATCAGTTCCTATGAGTTTTTCCAAGAGTCTTTGAAATCATCTTTCACCTCATTTCTTCCAGCACAATATAATTCCATTACATCTTTATGCCATAACCTGTTCACCATTCCCAAAATGATGGGCAATTCAGTTTGTAGTTTTTTGCTTCCATAAAAAGAATTGCTATAAATATTTTAGATACATTTTGAAACTGTTCCTCTTTCTTTAATATCTTTGGGTAATAGAATTAAGAATAAACCAACAATCTTAAACTAATATTGTCCTTTCATAATATTATTTCAAATAGGACCGCAAATAATATATGTGAATATTATTCTCAGCTCTTCACTAAAATTTTTAAATTATTGTTCAGTTGTGCCTGATTGTACCTGTGAGTTAGTTGTTTATTAGCTTAAATGAAACCCTGTGCTTACCTGCTAACAATTATTCCATAAAATATTGACCGAGGGCTAGATCCTGCTAAGAAATCCAAAACATCTGCAATTCACACATACTTGTGAAATTCAAAGATATTATCTCATGCTGACAGGTTGTAAAGACTATAATAAACCAAGGAGATCATTTACCTAAACAGATGACCTTAGTTGAGGAAAAAAATAGTATAAAAATTTGAGGAGTAGAAAAATGTATCTATAATTTGTGAACAACCTTAATTTGGGGTCTACAGAGGGATAATTTTTTTGAAGACCCAGTTCATTTTTGCCATTCATTTAACAGATATTTTTCAATCCTATCAACAAGCTTTAATAACTTACTATAAGTAAATCACTAACTATGGTTCTTCATTTGGAAGTACAGTAAACATAAAAATGAAGACCAGTCACCACTCTCAGTGAACTGACAATTGGTTAGGTAGGAGCTGCCTCATGTAACCAAATATAAGAACCCAAGAGAGGTACAGATTACTATGGGAGTCCAAAGTAAGGAGAACTAATTTTGAGATGGGATGATCAGGGAAGACTGATGCTATGACCTCCTATATGAGAATGTGCATTGTTGACCTTGAAAATGGGTAGGATTTTTAGTAAGTAGAGAGGGGAAAGTGGAGTTTAAAGAATTAGAGGAGTAGAAAGAATGGTGTTAGCCTTGAAGAAATTACATGGAAACTCAGAATCATATAATTCAATCAGGAGAGAGTGAGTAGTTCAGTTTTGGTATTGGTTTAAAAAGTGACATTATAGATTTAAATCTCGAAGAAATGTAGTCAAAAGTCTTAATTTTATATATGTCTTAGAAACACCATAATGCCCTAAATTACTCAGACATTAAATGACAGATATGGAATTTGAGCCCAGGTCCTCTGAATTTAAAATTCTTTGAATTTAGAATTCTTTACCTTTCATTATGCTGGCTCAACTTGGTACTGGGCTGTAAAGGGATTTGAAAGCTAATTAATTGAGTTTGGACTACATTCTTTTGGCAATGCGGAGCCACTGAAAGTTTCTGAGGGGGGGGAAATGGAAGAATCAAAACTGCATTTTGGAAAGATTATGCTGGCAGCAGTGTGTTGTCAAAGAGGGGACAGGGTCCTATTCCAATATCATTCTATCTAGAACTATTGCTATAGGTAAACCTATAAATTAATAGACAAGGAATGAGAACTACCAGTCAGGAAAAAATTTAAAAATGTTCATGGTAAGACATGTCCTGATGCCTTTAAATGACTGATCAGATCATTTTTGAGCAAATAGTATTAGTGAATTCCAGGCAGGGAGAACTGTGAAAGTTCCAAAATACAGTAAAATCATTTCTGTATTTTAGTGTTGAATGGAAATAATGTATTCAGTTACTAGTGGAGATCTCTACACCTATGATTTCTTTTATAAAAGCCATTCCTAGATGTTTTCCTAAATAAAAATATGGGATTTTTTTTTGTCCCTGATGCCTGACACCAAAGAATGCCATTAGAATTGATTATAAACCATTTTTGATGAATAGTAAATTTATTGTATTGAGGTTTGAATCTGAAAAATCTATGTATGACTTTACCTAAATTCCATTTGATATAATGCCACAATAACAATGCCAGATTTTCTGGCGATCTTCATAGAACAAAGAGATAGGCTTAATTTCAATATAATATGTAAAACTAGAAACCTGGTTCAATTACTCTTTTTTTTTTCCCTCCTAGAAAGCAGGTCATACCTTGCATTCATTCTCTTTTCCTTTTCTCTAGTCTTCAAAGTCTGGCAATGGAAACCCTCCATTGGGAGTAGAATAGGAGTGTGTGCTTGGCTACACCTCTCTTCTTGAAGAGAGCAGATGGAAAGGAAGTAATATAAGTCACAGTAAGGGCTCTGAAACCCAAGCAATGGTCTGTCTTTCTTGTTCCTGGGGTTGAAAACCAAGAAGTTTGGTCTCTTTTCATCTCTTCTCACTTTGTGAGTAGGAAGAAGTAGTCATCTTCCTGCTTTTTCTTTTGTTTTTCTGCCTCGCTCTCAGTATGGGAGATCACATTTTGCCAATACTTTCTTCCTCTTCCTTCCATTCTTTCTTGTAACAACTAGTTCCTAATTAATATCATTTATATAATTCAAAGAGCCTATGCCTTATATCTGGCATTGAGATTCTGTTAAGAAGCTATAAATTCCAATTTCTATGTATAGATGTGTCCATGTCTAGACATTAGGGGATAACCTTCCCAGATCCCTCCTCTGATGACTTATCTTGGCATGATCTTGGGTTTTAAAGGTTATAAAGGCTTTAAGTATACATATGGCAACAGAAAAAGTCTGTTTTCTGATAACCAGCTTAGCTCACTATAGAGTGATGCATCATCAGTGTGTTTGCCAAAGAATGATGAATTTTCTTGGTTGATGATAAATTATGAAGTATAGTCCTGTAAAATGATGTTGGGGCCATCAAAATATGTAATGTGAATATTGGACTGTAAAAATGTAATCTTTGTCAAATGATCAAACGAATGGATATAATGCAAAAGGAGTAAATCCTGTCAATCTTAGCATTTTTTTCTTGCCATAATTCTAGAAAAAAGAATGAAGTTGCAGTGAAATGGAAAGATGGGTCACAAATACTTCTTTTTCTTTTCACAAATACTTCTTAGAGAAACAAAGAAAAGAGTTGCTAGAGTAAATTTTATTGTATGCCCCAAAGGTATAAGAAATATTACATCATGAGATTTTGATGATCATATTTCAGTCATTAATGTAAGCATTTTCAAAAAAGGCCAACTTGAAATTATTGCAGCTTTCACACCAATATCATTCATTTGGCATTGGTTGCTGAGGATGAAGTTGCAGGGGAATTCTATAAACAGTATGATAAGCATCTCCAAACCAAAGTTAATATAAATTCTGATGTATGTTCATTGCAATTCAGTAGTAGGAAAAGGTGAAGACT
Organism: Monodelphis domestica; assembly: GCF_027887165.1. Lineage (NCBI taxonomy): Eukaryota > Metazoa > Chordata > Mammalia > Didelphimorphia > Didelphidae > Monodelphis > Monodelphis domestica. The sequence goes on along the minus strand of NC_077229.1, from coordinate 319,714,033 downwards.
AGGAAAAAATATGGGAAAGCGGTACAGGAAAAAGAAATGAAGGAAACTAAACACTTGGAGATTATACAGAAAATTTATCCACCTATATTATGAACATTTTCTCTTTAAAAAAGCATTGGCAAATAATGGCTCAAGTAAATTCAAAATAGCATCACAAAGATTGAAGCTGACGGAATTTTAATGGCAGAAAGATATCATGGAAGTCATTGTTGCCTCTCAGTTCATTGTCTGTGCAGTTAGAATCTGCACTTACAAAGCTAAGATCAGAATTTACAATAAATGAGAAGAATCATAATGAGAAAAGTATATGACACATTGTTAAGAAGACAATCCTAAATTATTGTAAAAATTGGCAACAGCAATAGAAATGTCATCAACCATCACGATTCTGCCCTAAGCCATTATTTTTTCTTCTTCCTCTATTCTTTCTCTGGGTAACCTCATTAGATTTTGTGTGCTTAATTATTATTTCTGTGCAAATAAGTCATAGATCTACATATCCTGCTCTAAGTCTTCTCTAAATCTCATTATCACATTATCAAATGACCTTTGTTCCTTTCAATTTGAATGTCCTGGAGTCACCTCAATCTCATTATGTTTAACTGATTTCATTTTCTTCCTTCCCTCTGCCAAACCCTCTGCTCTTTTAAACTTTCCTATTTATCATACCAGAACTACATTTTTTCTAGTCTTCTAGTTTTATTATCTTAATTTATCAGTTCTCATTCTCCCTAATTCCATATATCCAATCAGTTGTCTAATCTGTACTTCTCTGACATCTTATTCTCTCTCTCTTTTTAAAAACCCAGACCTTTCCTCTTAGAATCAATATTGTGTATTGGTTCCAAGGCAGAAGAGTGGAAGGACTAGGCAGTAGGGTTTTAGTGACTTGTCCAGGGTCTCATAGCTAGGAGAAGTGTCTGAGGTAAGATTTGAACCCAGGATTTCCCATCTCTGAGCCTAACTCTCAATTCACTGAGTCACCCAGCTGCCCCCTGATATTTGATTCTTTCTTTCTACTAGCACAGTTATGACCTTAGGTTAGACCCTTTTCACCTTTGCTTAAGTTATTTTAACACCTCCTGATTTGTCTCTGTGCCTCAAGTCTTTCATCATTCCAATCTACCTAACACCATGTTGCTATCAGAGTGATTTTTCTATAAACATAAGCCTTAATTAATCAACTCTAAGGAATCTGAATTACCATTTGGATTATATATACTTCTATGTTTAGCTTTTGAATCTGTATAAATCCTAGTTACAGATTATCTTTCTGGCCTCATTGAACTATATTACCTTTCTCTGACTCTGGGATTAAGCCAAATTGCCCTTTTTTCTGTTCCTAACAGATGACACTGCATCTGTCTCTCTGGCTTTTCAATTTCCATGTCCCACAACTTGGGGCACACTATTTCCTCACCTCTACTTCAGAAAATCTTTCTCTTGCTTCAAGATACAGCTTAAATACTTACTTTTACATTAAACTTTTCTTGATCCTCCCTATATGAAGTGCCATTCTTTCCAAAACATTTTACATTTTTCTATTTTGTATTGTCTATATTTATATATGTACTTTTTTTGTATCCCCCTTAGAATGTAAGCTCCTTGCCAATAGGGGTAGCTTTAGTTTTTGAATGTTTATCCTCATTTTAGCACTGTTCTTTGCAAACAGTTACTTCATGATACATGCCTATTAATTGATTTATTGATTAAAAGAATCATGTGCCTGAAGCTAATCCAATGCAAATACTTTGCTGTGCTGTGGAGAAACCAAAAGAGTTTCCCCCAAAAGGGATCAGATACTTCCAAAATAAAGAGAGGTGTCTTCCAATAACAATACTTGGCTAAACATATAAAATGTTTGTGAAAAGGAAATTATGGCCTACAATATCAATTAAGAAAGGAGAGAAAAGAAGGGGAAGGTAAAATTAGTTTAAATAAATCTCCATACAATACACAACAAAGCAAAAATATATGAAGAACATTCAGTGGAAAGATTAGAGAAAAAATAAAAATGGAAAAGATTTAAAAAAACTATTTCAACTAAGTACTGCTTCTGTCAAAGAGAGTGGAGCTTCTACACATGGAGTTAAATACACAATCCATGAGGTTATAAAATCCATAATGAAGAGTCCCATGTTGGTGGTGAAATTGTGAGGTCACTGAAAGACCAACGTGTAAGACAACTGACGATCTGTGGTATGGGATGGTGGTGGGGAGTCAAAATCTTTTAGTCTTATTAATTTTTTAAAAATGATGATCAAAAGAACATTCATGACTACTGACTTAAATTATTGTTCTCACATTTATACAAAGTCTTAATGATAGCTATCTATCCCCAAACCAAGAGCATCATCAATGAAGATATTTTCCAAAATATGCAAGCTTATACATATACCATGAAATGAATATACTTTTTAATAGTGATATGCAATAATAGATCACACATCTTTGCCACCTTTACTACTGACCAAAAAATATAGAAAATACAATGTTTCCTATCCAATATATAACAATCATTCAGGTTTCCTTGGAAGATTTAACATTGGAAAGCTCCTTGTTTTATCACCCCCATGTAACAAACACCAGATAAAGTGTAAAACACAGGGAGGTATGTTCACCCAAAGTACTTTCCATTGAGGTGGAGGAGATCCAATGTAGAGTCCAGGAAAAGGAGAAATTCTTCATGTACAATGAGATTCATAAAGATGTTCCTGTTTGTGTATGAATTGCACATGTTGATTGCACTCCCCCCCTACCCCCCAACAGCCCAGACACTGCAAGGATTCCTGGAAGAGATCATTCAAAGGAGTTTGCATTGTTTATTTAAACAGGAAAGTAAAAGTTCTGTTGCCCAGATCTCAACATACATCTGAATAGATATCTTATATACAGCTTGTCTGATATTATGAGAAGCTTAGGATCAGCAAAAAATGCTTTGTAAGTTTCCCAAAGAAAGCCAGCCTTCTATCTGCTTACTTTTCAAGTCTGAGCCCAATTCATTTTCCTTCTGATTGATCTCTTAGATATACAGACAATCTTTACTATCACAAGAACAACTGCTATAAATATTTTTGTATACATTCTTTTTTCCTCCTTCTTTTATCTATTTGGGGGGTATAAGCCTTAGTAGTGATATTGCTGAGTCAAAGAGTATGCACTATATAGTCACTTTGGGAAACTGTTCACAATTGCTTTAAAGCATACCAAGACAAATTCATAGTTCCATCAGGAGTCAGACCATCGAATCTAGGAATTAGGAGAACACTGGGGAACAGTTCAACTAAATAATAAGGTCAGATTGCAAGAATTTGAGAAGTGTCTAGGAAGTGAAAAATGCTGAAATTTGATGATTCTTGGGTTATAATTTGAGTCATAATTGGCAATAAAATATACTTTATGTTTTTACTTTTTTCATGATTTCTCTTGACATTCATAATATTTTGTTTTCCAAAAGAATTTTGTCATTTTGTATAGTTTTATCAAGCAAACCTTTTGATACATATGGAATTAAATTACAAATTAATTTAGATTATTGTTGTCAATTTTACAATGTTTGTATAGGTCAAGTATAAATTTTGTAATCTTTCCAATTATTTGTACTGTCATTCAATTATCTACATTTTATTTTTCATTTCTATGTGTCTTTTGCATGTCTTCATAGCTCAATTCCCAAATATCTTGCTGATTTCTTTGTAGTTTATTTTAAATATAAATTTTCACTTTAATTTTTCCTCCAATCTAAAAAAATATTAAAAAAAAAACCACTCCTGTATTGGATGCTAATGAGCTTCAAGGGTTTCTTTTGTATCATTAATTTGCTAAAACATTTAATCATCTCAATTAGGTTCTTTGTTGATTCTCTGATGAATATTTTGGGATTTATTTTGTATCCTGCCACTTTGCTAAAGTGATTAATCATCTTGATTAGTTTCTATGTTGATTCTCTGATGATTTTTGTGGATTTATTTTATATTTGGCTACTTTATTTGAGGATACTAATTGTCTTAATTACTTATTTCATTGATTCCCTATGATGAAGTAAATCATCATATTATCTACAAACAACTATACTTCTGTGTCCTTTTTTGTCAAATTACTTCATCAATTTAAAAAAATGGCTATATCTATCTTGTCTAGTAGTAAGTCAAATGACAATGGAAAGAAGGGTCATCCTTGCTTCATTACTACACTTAATCAGAAAGTTTCCATTGTTTCTTCATGACAAATAATACCAATACTGGCTTTTAGGTTTACCTTTGGATATATTAATGTCCTTATTATTTTTCTCTTAATTAATATTCTCTTTAGAGTATTTTAGAAAAGAAAAACCAATGCTGTATTTGTCAAAAATACATTTTCTTCAGTTATTGATAAAAACATGAAGTTTTGTTTTTATTTATGAAATTATTTGCATAATTATTGTCTAATATTCAACTTTATTCACATCTCTAATATAAATCTACATTGTTTATAATGAACAATTTAAGATATATTATTGTAATCAATTTGCTGAACTTTTTTCAGTATTTATTGTTGTTTGGTCTCCATATCACTGCCTTTCCTTTATCCCTCCCTGGTTTAAGAATCAGGAGAATATTTTTTTCACAAAAGGAATTTTTCTTTTTTCTATTTTTAAGTAATCATTTAGCGAAGGATTAATTACTCCTTAAATTCTTTATGGAATTTAACTGTAAATCTTTCTAAGCCAGGGTTTCTTTTTCATTTAAATATCCTCTCTTTTCTTGACCACATTCACTTAAAATGTTTTCAATATCCTTCTTTCTTATTATTGGAAAATAAAAAGAGCTGATTGTTTATTGATTTTTTATTTTAAAATACCCTTTTATTTTATCAATTTAAAAGTCTTTTTATTTTAAATTTAATTACTATTTTATTTGATTTAATTATTATTTTGTTCCTTTAAAGTTATTGGTTTGTTCATATAATTTAGTTGTACGTTCACATTTAATAACCTCTATGGTTTTCCAATTCATACATTTTCCTCTGATAATGTTAGCTCTAGTCAGTATATTTTGATATATTGCCTCCCTGTTTTCAACCTCTTTAATATAATAATGCCAGACATTTAATAGGTGCTTGTTGATAGAATCTTCCTACAATTTATTTTTACCCATTATTGTATACTTAAAGCATTAGGAGACAGTGGATAGAGTGCTGGGCATAGAGGAAGATTTATCTTCCTTAATTACATATCTGTTCTCCATCACTAGCTATGTGACCCTGGATAAGTCCCTTCTTAACTTCCTATGACTCAGTTTCCTCATGTATGAAATGATCTGGAGAAGGAATTGGAATTTAGACACTATCAATTCTTTCTGTAGAGATGAATAGCATTTTTCATCAGCAATCCTTCAGAATTGTCTTGGATTATTGTTTTGCAAAAAACAACTAATTAATTCACAATTTATCATTGCATAATATTGCAGATATTGTATACAATGTTCTCCTGGTTCTGTATACTTTATTTGGCATCTGTTTATATCCTCCATGCTTTCCTGAAAGCCTCCTGTTCATCATTTCTTATAGTATGATAATATTTTATCACAATCATATACTACAATATGATCAGCCATTCACTATTTGATGGTCTCCCCTTGATTTTTAGACATTCACCACCACAAAAATAGTTGTTCTAAATATTTTTGTACATATAAGTTCTTTTAAAAAATAACTTTGGGACACAGAACTAATGATATATATTAGAGAAAATGAAGCCTTTATCAGAGAAGCCTGATATAAAAATAATTCTTCAAGTTTTCTGTTTTCCTTCTAATCTTGGCTGCATTGATTTGCTTTGTGCAAAACATTTTTAATTTAAGGCAATCAAAATTATCTATTTTATATCATGTGTGAATCTTAAAATTTCTCAGACTTGTGAATGTTAAAGATTCTCAGACTCTATCTTAGAACACTTGGTTAAGACCATTCCCCATTTTAAACAATGAAGGGACTTAGTCAGGAATGTGAGAACTCTTCTCCACCCATACTTAAGCATACTTTAGGGGAACATAAAGTTGTAAACTCTTTACTGAACAAGGAAAAAGTACTTAACTCATACTTATAGTGAAGCAAACGCCTTAAGCTAAGTCTATTAAGTCTATTTTTAGGAAGGTGCTAAGTACCTCTGAAGGTCATGCAACTTGCAAACTTGTAAGGGGCAAAGAGGTGAGAACTTACTCAGAGGTTTTAGTCTACTCAGGTGTGAATTAAGAATGATCAGTCCTTTGGAAAACGTCTACTGTGATTGGTAGATGTGAGAACTTAGGGAAGGTGACATAGGAGAAAATTCTCTTTAAAAGGAGCTGTCTGAACCAGTTGAGGGAAGTTCAGGAGAATTCAGCCTTGGAAGCTGAAGTGGAGCTCAGGAGCTGAACTGGTGGGTCTCTTTGAACACTAGAATCTTGCTTGGGACAAATCTTGTGGTGAGTGGATAAAGATTGACTGATCTCTATCTTAGGGCTTGGGCCTAGGCTGGCCTAGCCCTATTCTCATTGTTTCCTCTTACTCTCTCTTTCATTAATTCCTTATTTCTATTAATTAAAATCTCCAAAAAAACCCAGCTGACTTGGGTATATTTCATATTTGGGAATTTTTCCCTGGCGAACACTTTATTTTTGATTTAAACCATATTTCCGCAGTCACAGTTTAAGGAAACCACTCTTTTATCTGTAACAGTTTATGGCAAACACTACTTTAAATGTTACACATGTGATACTCTCTTTCTCTTGTTTGGTCATAAATTTTTCCCTTATCCATAGATCAGATAGGTAAACTCTTCCATGCTTCCCTAATTTGTTTTTTATATCACTCTATGTCTAAATTGTGTATCCATTTTGACCTTATTTTGGTATAGGGCATAAGATGTTAGTCTATATCCCGATTCTGCCAAGTTCCTTCTAGTTTTCCTAGCAGTTTTGTTCCAAAGATTGAGATTTTATACCAAAAGTTTGGAGCTTAGTATTTACCAAATATTAGATTACTATAGTATTTTTTAAAATTGTGTAACTAACCTATTCAATTGATCTAGCACTCTATCCTTTAGACAGAGCTTCATTGCTTTAATAATTGTCTTTGTAATACAGTTTGAGATCTGATAGAGTTAGGCTCTTTCCTTTACATTTTTTTCTTTGATTACTTTGTCATTCTTGATCTTTTGTTATTCCAAATGAATTTTGTTGTTTATTTTGGCTATATGAAATAACGTTTGGGTAGTTTGATTGTATGGCATTAAATAAGTACATTATTTTTGGTAGAATTTTCCTTTTTGCTACTTTGGTTCAGCCCACCTATAAGAAATTACTATTTCTCCAGCTATTTAGATCTGACTTTATTTGTGTGAAATGTGTTTGGTATTTGTGTTCACATAATTCCTAGGATCATCTTGATAGACAGACTACCAAGTGTTTTAAATTGTTTAGAATTGCTTTAAGTGAATTTTCTCTTTTTACCTCTTCCTATTGGACTTTGCTGATATTGTTTAGAAATGCTAAGAATTTATGTGGGTTTATTTTGCATATAACAACTGCTAAAGTTTTTAATCATTACAATTACTTTTTAGCTGATTCTCTAGGATTCTCCAAGTTTGCCATCATATCATCTGCAAAAAGTGATATCTTAGTTTCCTTGTTTCCTATTTTATTTCCTTCTATGTCTTTTTTCCTAAAATTGCGATAGCTAATATTTTTAGTTTAATATGGAAGTATAGTGGTGATAATGGACACCCTTGCTTTGCCTTTGCTCTTATTAGAAATGTTTCTAGCTTATAAATGACTGTAATTCCAATTCTCCTTTTATAGGCTTGTCTCATAACTATTTTTCCTTTATTCTCTTAATTACCCAACCCCCCAAGAGAAGGTGAGACTCCTATTGTTTTTTGCCCAACTTAGATATGAGCATCTTCTTTATTTCTACTGACTCTTCTCCATTTCCTTATCTCTTTGCTCAAAAGATCTTCATTTATACTTGATGTTTTCCAAGAAGCACTAATTTTATTGTTACTTTCAAGCTTCTGCCCTCTTCTAGGTTACTTTTGTTAAACTGCCTTTTATGGATATCGTCCATCAACCATCTTCCCTTTTTTCTCTCAGTGTCCCTCAGACAAAGTGAGTATTACAAAATCCATCATAACTTTGTCTACTTCTCAAAGCATATAATTCATATGTGTGCACTTTTTTATCTTTTATCAATATGTTTAATTTTTATGTTTCTTTAAGAGTTAATTTCTGTGTCAAATTCTCTAGTTTTTATTCTGTTTACTAAGATTAATTCAAAGTCCTTCCTCTTGCTGAAAACTAATGTTTTTTCTAGTCACTGATTTAGCACTGTTTTGTGTGATTTTACTTTGTGATACAAACTGGTGTTTTTTGCTTTGGCAATATCATATTTCAAACTCCTCTCCCAATTCTCAGGGTCAAGAAAGAGTCATGATCAATGCATTATTTGTTGTTGTTGTTGTTGTTGTTGTTGCTATGTGGAGGGCTTCTTTCTGTGTTTGTACAAGATTTTTTACTGAATATTGAAGTTTTCAAGTGTGGTCCTTATATTCCTACATGAATTAAACTCACAATTTCTATAAGTATTTCTAAGTTCTATTGAAATTCACCATGTTCTGTTTCTAGACACTTAAGATATGATATTCATAATAGTATTTCTATGAGAGAAAATGTTTTCAGATTTTGTTATTGCATTTTTGAGGTTAGTTGTTTTGGCTTGAGAGCTCAGATTTTGTTCTACTTTTGCTTTTTAAATTTTGCTTTGAAGATTTTTTCTTTTATCTTTACTTTTATAACTATGCCTATCTCTTTAAAAAAAGTCAATGGATACAGATACTATATGAACTCCATATTCTTTTACTAGTATTTCTGATTTCTACTGCAAGATCTCTAATTCCTGTTCTAATTTCCATAGTTTTCTTCATTTATTTCTTTTAATATGCTTCTAAAATCATTTTGTAAATTTGTGTGATTCTTTAGTTATTTATGCTAGTGATCTTCTTGTTGTTGTACTATTTTCTTTTCCTTATAGGATTTTTCTTTCACTTTATTACCTTGGTCTCCTGGGATTAAGTACTAGATACCCGTATGATTTCAGTGAATCTAACTCTTGTTGAACTAGAGGAGGTGCTTTGAAAGGATCTCATAATTTTAGAATATCAGAAACTAACAGCAATAGTAATCAGTGAAATTGTTCCTTTTGTAACAGATATTTTTCTTTTGAATTGGTTAGATCTTACCAAAAGATCAGAATGGAAAATTGTGCCAGAATATTGTCCATAAAGCATTCAGATTATATGACAATGTGATTATGGGGACTTTGGGGATTTAAGATCCAGGCAATGACTTTGTGGTCCACACACAAAATTGATAGAGATATTGCAACTTTATAAGAAGCTTAATGATACCTGCTTCCATTAGGTATAAAGAGCATATATTTTTATCATATCACAGGAGTGACAGTACAGGTATTACATGTATATGGCTAGCATATAGATATTGTATATATGTAACAGTGAATATTTAGATAAATACAAATTTAATTATTATAGCAAGACATGACAAATTAGTTCCTCTTTTAGCAAAGAAGAGATTTTTGGCTTTTTACAAAAGTTTAGATATTGTTTTTATTGCTTCATGTTTTGTTATGATATTATTGAATTATTGAAGAGAATTAGTGTTCATACTTTATCTTTTATTTAAAAGTTATACTTAATATATATAAATATATATATAAAAGATGAAGCTATACTTTATCTTTTAATTTTTTCTCAAAGAATGTGAATGTCTTATTGGAAGCATTGCCATATCAAAAGCATTATTTATTTTTGTAAACATTTGTTGAATAAAATGAAAATATCTATTCATTTAGGCTTTTCCAGTTATTTCCTTATTTCCCTTTATTCTGATTTTTTTTAGAATTTTCCTTTGCAATGAATTATTTATTTTCTCATCTTTTGTTTTCTGTTTTTGTTTTTTCCAATTTGTCCCACTTCTTACTGTTGGAGCTGATTAACATTTGGGATTAGACATCACCATGTTTCTGACCTTCTTCAATCCATACCTTTCCACTCAAATGACTAATTGAAAAGGCCAAACAATATGAGATTCTACTTTCTTTAGATGAAGAAGTATAAAACTTTATTTTTTCAGCACAGAAAATTGTGGGAGGACATAGAGTTGGAAAAAATGTTTCTTATTGTGATAGAGCGTATCCCTAACACAGTCCAAACTTAATTAAAGTTTAAAAAACCCAAGCATCTACTACGTTCCTACTACATGTAGGGAATTGTGTTATGTTCTAAGGATTCAAATAAAGGGGAAAACCCCCAATCGTTACTCTCAAAGATTTCATAGGTTAATGGAATAAAGATTTATTTTATAAGTGAAGATATATATATATATATATATATATATGCTCCTATTTTATGACCCTATGATAATTACATCTTGCTTCATATGTCATTTAATAAACTTTCTATATGAGAACCACAGTCACTGAAGAAGGAACAACCTAAGAACATATTTAGGAAAATCAAAATGGATAAAAATATTCAAAAATACATCTTTTCTAGACAATGATATGCAGTTGTGAGAAAAAACAAACAAACTAAAGATCTTGTCCATGTGCCAACTTGGATAGATTAGGCAGAAAGGCTATGTTAAATCTGAAATATTGTTCAATAGCTACAATGATCCCATTTTACCCTAAAATGAAAATCTGTTTTATAACACCTGGATTATTGTGGTAACATAAAATTATAAATCATGGAATGCCACTGTTTTAAAAAATATATAATATTGGAGTTCATACAAAGGACAATAGAGGAACTCGGGACAGATATAAATAGACTACAGCATATTGCCAGTGGTGAATTTTGTGTAAATAGTTTAATAAAAGACATAATTATGGAAACATGCAAGTGTAAAAGGAGGTGAATAGGCTACTCATTTGCTGCTTTGGGATCCTAAAATGGTTAAGTTATGATGAGGATGACTGTGCATCTGTATTCGAATCTTATTTAGAACTTTCAGTAGCACATGAAAAAAAAAATTCATAGAATAAAAAAGCTATGCCTGAATTATTTTCTGTCCCATTAGAAATAATCTGTATTGATGAAATTATATATTCATTGAGGTATTGAAGAAATATTTCTCTAATGCAATGTGTAAAAACAACATTGTAAAACAAGAAATCAGAAAAAGAGTTAAGCTAGTGATTCCTACCTTATGTAAAGTTGAGTAATGAGAAAGTCAAGATTTTGAGAAGAGTGGTAGTGAAACACCAGAAAGAGGGCCAAAACCTGGGACTTGTTGGTAAAAGAAAAGTGTGGGTCACAGGGTTTCAGCAGAGCTGTGACATCACACTGCTAATAAACAAACAAAAGTGTACTGCACTGAATTATGCTGGAGACTACGAGAGGCTATTAATTTACTTTCCTGGCAAATTCTTTATAGCATCCATCATAAGGAACTTCTCAGGGAAAATATGAAAAGTATCAAAGCAGCCATTCAGTTTTATTCTCCCTTTCACACACAGAGGAGTGTGGAACAAAAATGAGGCATGACCCTTCTCAAATCCACCTCACCCTCCTCCCACCTATCATTTGCCATCCAAAATACTTGCTTAGGGACCAATGAATAAAGTTCATTTCTCAACTCTTTTCAAAAATGTACTGTATATAATGTAACAAATTAACCAGGCATATATTACCTTAGTAAGAATAGTGCTCTGAATCAACAGATCATTTTTGGACAATTATAATAAAGCCGTCCAATTTATGAGAAGTATTCTATAAATCTTCATTCAAAAACCTAACAAGGAATTATACTTATTTTAGCTGACTCCATTTCTCATCTTTATATAAATTTTCCATGTTGAAAAATTTCTTCTTTTGAAAATGTCAGTTTTGTTAGGAAAATGATCAATAGAAAGGTCATGGCATGAGAAATGAAAAATGGATAATTGCATAGGAAACTGGGAATGTATCTATGAGATGATGTAAATTGAAGTGAACAGAACCAGAGGAACATTTTTTAGATGGACCAAAAAATGATTTAAAAAAAGCAACTGAAAAATTTTAGAACCCTGTTCAATGCAAAGGCAAATCATGATCCAAAAGATAGAGAACTACATATTTTTTCTGATCCTCATGATCTTTAAATATTTCTAAAATAGGAATTATGAGTAAAAGTTCAACGACACCAAGAAACCCAATGAATTAACAAGAGAGATGGCTAATCCCTACCACTGCTTGCTAACTCACTTCTTTTACCACAATAAGGAAACAGGGCTACTCAAGCCTACCTATAGGCTTTCAACATAGCTCAGCTTTACCCCTTTATTGTGCTAGCATATGGTGGGATCTATATGGCACTAAGACTGAGGGAGAAACCTAGCATCTATATGGAATTAGTCCCCACATATTCAGGTAGTCTTTCTTGTGTTAAATGAAAAGATAATGCAGCCTTTTAAGCTTTGAAAAGTTAGGAAAGCACTAACTATCCAGAAATTAAAGTCTATTCTAGAGTTTGTATGCAGCCAAACCTAGTGAGGAGTGAGGTCCTGATTGGTCTTAAAGTAGTCTGGTCGCAAAAATCTTAAAGATCAGTAAAGTCTAAAAATAAATCTAGTTGCAGTTTTTAAAGTTTGGACCCACTCTGCCTATGTACTATAGTGGTATGGTCAAAGCATTTGTCTATGGGCTGGCTAGGTGGTTCAGTGGATAGAGAGCATGCCTGGAGACAAGGGTACTGAGTGCAAATCCAACCTCAGACATTTCCTATCTGTGTGACCCTGGGCAAGTCACTTAACAACAATTGTCTATCCCTTATTTCTCTTGTGCTTTGGAACTGATATTGGGTAAGGATTTTTAAAAAGCATTTCTCTGGTTCATGGGGCTGTATTTGTATTTCCTCCTATCACATCTGTATTGATTGGAATCTTGAACCCCAAGAACTATAATCCCCACAATTCCCTTTCCCCTGGATGTGCATTCTCATGTCTCCATGGCACATGTCTCCATCCCCCCCCCCCATACTTGGAGTATTGAATATTCATTTTAATCTTTACATTTGGCAACTTGGGAAGGGATCTGAACTGAGAACTTTTAAAGGATTCTTCTGCTGGAAGTTTTCAAACCCCAGCTCCCACTGCCCACCTGTGGCTAGTTCCCTTCCTCAATGCCAAAAACTGTTGCCTCCTGCAGCTGTGAGTATTTTCTACCCCTGCCTGCCGGTTGATCTCCTACTGGCCCAGCTGCTTTACTTTGAGGGTTTGGAGGAGAAGCTGCTCCTGGCCCAAGGCCTAGGAAGCAGTGGGATTGGCCATTCCTACCCACAGCTTGACCAAAACCCCCGACTAACCTGCAGGCTCTTTCCTTCCCCACTACCTGAATAGCTGCTTCCAGCAGTCCTTGGCTATCTGCATTCAAACACTGCAGTTTAAAAAACTGCTGTTTCAAGTCTCTGCCACTTCTGCTGATCCCTGCTCCTCCTCCATGGTCTCCAGTGGCTGCTGGAGCAACTCCTTTGATTTCTGCCATCTCTACTGTTTTGTTACTGCACCTATCTTAGTGCTGTTCCAGCTGTGAGTATAAGCTTCCCTTTCCCCAACCCCAGCTCAGCTCAGAAGGGAAGTCCTTTTTCCTGCCTCTGCCAGGCTCAGCTTAACTCCTATCCCTCCTTGCTTTACCAAATCTTACTTATTTCCTCTCTCTCAGTCTCTGCCCAATTTTGTAGTCATATCCTCCATTTTGGTTTCTGGCAATACTGTAAACCTTAAAATTTCTTAGGCTTATGAATGTTGGAAATTTCCCCATTGGGAAATTTCAGACTTAAAAAAATCTCCTACTGATAGTAAGAACTCTATTGGAATATGAAACTCCTTGGCATGGGAGGATCCTTCTCCTCCCTACTTAAGACTACTGTAGGACAGAAATCTTTTGCTAAACAATGGAAAGGGCTTTGACCTATGCTTAAGCATAGAACAGGAAGTTCTTTGAGTCATGATTGATTTTAGAATTGATACAATAGAGATACTTGGAATGACAGAACCAGATCTTGGAAACTACAATCTCCACCCTACTCAGAGTAACAGGATTTAGGAAGGGCTGCACCAAAGATCAAGATTTAATTATTTGAGAATATGACCTTCAACAGACATGTGCAAAGGGGGCAGACCTCTGGGCGGTCCTGGGTTAAGCTAGAGCCACCATTGGCAGAGGGGAGAGATCGACAGTGATTGGTAGATGGGAGAACTGAGGGGAGGGAACTTAGATTTTTGGCTTAAAGATAGCGGGGTCTGAAGACTGGGGGAGGTGGATGCTCTGGAGGAGGTCTGAGAAGAAAAGTCCTGGAGAGAGCTCCTGGAGAGGTCTTGAAGGAGGCTATGGAAGGAGAACTCAGGAGGAGTCAGGAGGAGGATTCTCTGGAAACATTTCTTGAAAGGAGGCTCTCTTGAAGGTGGAGCCTGAGGTTGGCATGAGAAGCTTTACCTAGAGAGATCTTGGGTGAGTGATAAAACTAACTGACTGATTTATCTCTTAGGACTGAGGTCTAGGCCTTATTGGCTTGAGGCCCTTCATTCTTATTCCTTTCTTACTTTCTCTCTTTTTCTATTGATTAATCAGTGTATTATAAATTAGATTTCTCTATAAAACCCAGTTGGCTTGGGCATATTCATAAATTGGGAATATATTCCCTGGCGACCATCTTATATTTATATAAAACCAAGACACAGTAGAAAACATATTTCAGCAGTCATAATTGATATATATATTTCTCTTGCTCCCAAACATTTTAATTATCACAGTTTATGACTCCCACTCTCTTATCTACAACTATTTGACACTCAAAACTATTTTAAATCTAACAATACCTAACCATACCCCTTACCCCCAAACTCACCACTAACCACACCTGTAACCATTCCCTGTTGTAGTACTGCCTATTGACCACTAGAGTCAATATTGAGCACTATTTTTTTTCCTTTTCCTGCTTAGCTACACCAGCTGTTTGCTGCCACCAGAGGGAAGCAACAAACAAATACTTAAATAATTTTCCCCTTTTTTATTAATAAAAACCCAATAAAATAAGCACAATACCCACACCTTACTCTACCCCACTCCTTGTAATAATAATAGTTAAAAAATAAATTAAGTGTACATTCTTTTTTTCTTTTTTTTTGATCAAAATGCTAAGCAGCATAAATGCTACTATGCCCAAAAGTCTTCTGCTTTTTGCCCAATTAGAGACATTTAAAATTCCAAATACCCTCCTTCTCCTCCTTGGACTCTTAGGAAATTTTATTTTTCTGATCTTCAATATTAAAACAAAAATGCTAACATATGAGAGATTAAAGAAAAAATGCAGGTTACCAGACAAATTAAATCAGAAAATTTCAAACACCACTTATAAATTCTAATGAAAAATACTTATTCCATCCAAAACAAGTCTGAATTTTGTGAGCCTGTTCCTGAACCACAAATAGAGGACAATCTTATTTCTCCTGAAATGGAGACGAGACACCCCTCTTGTATACATCAGGTAAAGACCCTTCTCTCTTCTACTCTGCAACATCTCTCTCATGCTCTGCAACTCCTGGATGATCTTACCTCCCCTGATCCTTTTTCTAATCCCCCATCCTCTCCTGTCCCTACTCTCATCCCATGACTAGCCCCAGCACTGAAGAAATCACTTTGTGCTACAGTACCTGTTCCTACCCATGTTGCCTCAGTATCGCCAAAGTCAACTTCTAAGGGATCATAGCCTTTGAATGTTTCCTATGAATTCCTTTTCCTTTTAGGGGAAGTGCCAGAAATAGGACACAAAGGGGATTTGATGACCCTAAGACACCATATACTTTTCACTCCTCAAGAAATTGTAGAACTGAAATATAATATACCTGTTTTTTAAAGCAAACTTCTGGCCATGACCAAGAAGATGGCTGATACTTTATATCAATTTGACCCATCCTATAAGGATGTTGAGCATTTTCTCAATGCTTTTCTAAAAGAACATGAAAAATATAAGATTATCTCTCATGTTAACAAGGTCTGGTGGGGGGGGGGGTGCAGCACACCGGCTAGGTCAGGATCCTGAAGAGGATTATAACAGTCTAGAGGACCAGTTGCAATTGAATTGTTGGGAGGCCATTATAACAGCCATGTGAGAATGCTCTGAGGATATGAAGCATGTTAAAAATTTGAAAGAGTTAGGTAATCCAAGATGAGACATCCTCACAATTCATGGATAAGCTCATTGAGCTTGGGAGTCAGTAGCTAGACCTTGATATTTCTAAAGACAAAGATATGAAGCAAATTGTCAGCAACTCCTGCAGGGTGGTCTATTATTATTTTAAGATGCATGGCCCACAATGGCCTCAGATGGACCTTGAAGAGTTGAAGAAAATGGCTATTTATGTTTTTAAAAGCCAAAAAGAAAAGCAAGAAGAGGCTAATAATGTCGTAGAAACCTTGATAAAAGAAATAAAATCTTTAAAGGATAGGTTTGATTACCAAGACAGAGGGTATGATGCTTAACCAATGATGCTAGCCCCTCTCCAAGAACCTAACTATCAGTCCATTACCTGCCACTTCTGGCAGAGGAAGGATCATGTAATGATGAATTGTAGGAATTTACTCCAGACAATAAATAATACCCACTGGAGAAATTTTCAAAGAAAAAATTAAAGGAATAATAATTACAATGGTAATTTCAGGAATCATAGTTTTAGGAATGGTAATAATTCTAGGGACATAAATCAGGCATCTGACAACTCATACCAAATGACCCCACAGCAATATATTTTGAGTGGAGCTTGTCCCTGAACCACCCAGGGTGCTACTACCCCCTCAAGGGGGAGTCCAAGGTACTACCCAAAGATTATGAAGGTTTATGGGGGTGGGGGTTTGGGGCACATGAATCAGAGAATACAACCTTTGATTTTTCCATACCCTGATGTCTTACTGGTCGTTATCCCTATCCACTGCCCCCGCCACCCCATACTGATGAGTCCCATGTAACATAATGGTTGGTAACATCTATTATGATTGTCTTTTGGACACTGGAGCTCCCAATCTCTATTGAAGGGTACATCTGATTCAAATTGCAGTTTCATTGGCTCAATAAATATCATGGGGGTAGCAGGTCACCCCTAAATTTTCCGAAGCTTTCCCCTATAATAGTGTCCTTAGGACCCCTTAGTGTAGAACATTATTTCCTCTTAATGCCTGGCTCCCCCATAATTTTATGGGGAGAGATCTTTTATGTAAGCTTAGGGCCTCAATAACTTGTTCTCCCAATGGCTCTATGACTCCGGAACTGCCCGAGGAATCTTTAACTTTACTCTCTGTATTTCTTTCAGATGCTCAGGAAATGAAGGAAACTCCTATTTTTTAGATCCCAAATGATACACCCGAGTCTCTCTGGGCAACATCATCTTCTGATGTTGGCCTACTTAAATCAGCTGTCCCTGTCCAAATTCAAACAAAATCTAGGCCACCTCCTTCATTCCTCAGTACCTTCTTTAAAAGGAGGAAAATGATGACATTACACCAATAAATTACCTGATTGACCAAGGCATCATACTTTCCTGTAAAACTAAATACAATAAGCCCATCCTGCCTATTAAAAAGACAAAACTGGGACCGAATGGCAATCATCTCTATTGATTTGTCCAGGATCTGAGAGCTGTGAACAATCACCTTATAAAGAGACACCCTGTAGTTTCAAACATAAATACTATTATTTCTTCTATTCCTAGCATAGCTACATACTTTGCAGTAGTAGAATTATGCTCAGCTTTCTTTTCTATACCTATACATGAGAACTCCAGGCATATATTTGCTTTCATCTGGAAAGGCTCATAGTGGACCTGGGCTTATTCCCCCAGGGGTTTGTGGACAGTCCCACCTTGTTCACACAATTCTTAACTTGTGATACTTATGCCATAAAACTTAAATATAGCCATTTAATTCAGTATATGGATGATTTGCTCTTGGCTCCACCAAACACGGAAGAGTACCAAGAGAATAGCAAGCACCTTCTTTTAGAGCTACTTAAGAGAGGCCACAATGTCTCCAAAGACAAATTTCAGTGGTGTCTCCCCCAGGAACAATATTTAGGCTTCATTTTAACTGCTGGGTCCCATTTAATTTCTCCCAAGCATATTGAAAATATCCAAAAGCTCAGTGCTCCTACCACTAAAAAGCAATTGAAGGCAATTCTTGGAGCAATAGGATTTTCTGCAGTGGGTCCCTTGCTATGGGGAAATCACTAAGCCCCTTGTAGTTCTCATGAAAAACTCGGTCCCTGAATCATTTAAATTGGAAACAGAACACCTGACAGCTTTTTAACTGTCTTTTTGAAACAAGCTATCTTGTCTGCCCCTGCTCTAGGCATTGCAAATTATGATAAACCATTTACTTTATATGTTCATGATCAGAAAGGGGTGTTCTAACTCAACTTTTGGGACCTGCTCAATGCCCAGTAGCCTTTTATTCAGCCCAGCTTGACCCAGAAGCTGCTGGAGCAACACCATGCCTTAGAGAATTGGCTGCCACAGCTTTATTGGTAACCAAATCTGTCAATTTGGTATTGGGGTGCCCTCTGACCATAATGTACCCACACGAAGTTGAGGCATTATTTTTAAGGCATAGGGCACAGGCATTTATTGATCAAAGGATTGGTAGGTATGAGATTATTGTATTGAACAATGAACAGATCTCACTAAAATGCTGTGGAGTTCTTAATGCTGCAACCTTGCTTCCTGATTTGCTGACTTTCGAAGAACCTTTACATGATTGTACATCTTTATCCATTGTTGACAAACCTCATACTGATTTACTAGACCCCACTCTAGATAATTCAGATTTAATATTATTTACAGATGGTTCTTCATTTATGAGGGATGGTGTGTACTATGCAGGAGATGCAGTAGTTACCAAATTTGATTTTCTGTAGTCAGCTTCCTTACCCTCAAATGTAAGCACACAGGGTGCAGAACTCACAGCTTTGAAACACACCTGTATCATTGCAAAGAATAAAATAGTCACAATTTATACAGACTCCCACTATACCTTTGGCATATGCAATGCCATTGGCATGCTATGGCTTCAGAAGGTATTCTTAACATCAGCTGGAAAATGTATTGGCAATGTAGACCTTATTATTGAACTTCTTTCTGCCATCCAGCTCCCCAAAGCTATAGCTGTTGTTCACTGCTCTGCACACACAGGTAGCACTGACCCTGTCTCCAGGGGAACTAGCCAAGCATATATCACAGCTAAACTAGCAGGCTTAGAAGGCATTATTATGAATTAATAATGCCACTAACAATTACTGATGATTTGGATCTATCCCTTTATTATAATGACAAGGAAGTGGAAAATAGAAGCAGAAATTTAAAGCAAAACAGATTAATGGAGTATGGATATAATTAGATGGCAAACCCTTGCTACCTAGAGCTTTCTATAATCATATTTGTCACTCCACTCATAAACATGGTCATTTTGGTACCCAAGGCATTGTAGACTCTATTAAAAGTATATGGATAGCATCTGGAATAACTACAATTGCCTCCAAAGTATGTACAGTTTGTCCTACCTGGGTAATGGACAAGGTTTATGGATGGTAAAAGAAACAGGATCTAGGAGAGACAGCTGATATTTAGGTTGGCTCAGAGAGAGAAGAAGGGGTTTGATTAGTTTCCCCTTAAGCCTTCCCTCCTCAGGTATGGTTGCTCTCACTGATTGGCTCTTGTGTCTCTTCTCCTCCACTACTAGAGCCTAAAATGTTTCTTCTCTGGAAGATGCCCCTCCCTCTTTAAACTGTTCTACTCACACTTGACTCAAATTTGCTAAAGGATAACCACTTTAATGTAAATTAATCCAATTAGGGTAATACAAAGAAATGGCTGGCAGGGAAAAGAATGGGAAAGGAAAATGGGGAAAGGGGGTCCTGTTCTCTAACTAAGTCCTTTCCCTCCCTCCTCAATTTGGGGGGGGGGGTCATGCTTTGGCAGCCTGAGCCCCCTGAGAAATAGTCAGATTGACTGACCCTGGGTTTGGTCCCTTGGCCACAGTTCAGACCCAGGACACCAGGAGCTGTGAGCTTCAGTTTTGACAAAGAATCAAATGTCTTTCTTCAGATCTTCCTTCAGTTTCGAAATTGGGAGGGAGAATGTCCAGTTACCAGGAGAGGAAAGAGATGGATATCTCCAGGCTATCCATCCTCCTAGGCTTCTCAAGGTTGAGAGAGAGATATCCAACTGAAATCCCAGCCAGAATCTTCTGATTTCTCTCAACATTCTCCTGGGACCCCTCCCCCTTCAAGGTAAGCATATCCACGAACTCTTCATCCTGGCACTTTTTCTTACATGCAAACCCTCTGTCACACCTGCCAAGCCTTTAATCAACACGTCTTTAGAGGGAAAGCCTTTGGTAGACATCCTATTGCTTACATACCATTTGAGCACCTACAAATAGATTTTATCTCTATGTCAAAAGCTGGACAGTATGAATTTTATCTGGTCATACTCAAGCAACTGACCAGGTGGCCTGAAGCATTTCTTACTGCTCATGCCACAATTACTTTTCTTGCTAAAATCCTTTTGAAAGAAATTATTCCTTGTTTTGGCCTGCTAGCATATATTGATTTGGATAAAGGAACTCATTTTACTGCTTTGGTCTTATCTCAAATTTATTCATGTTTGGGGATAACTCCTAAATTTCATACACCTTATCATCCCCAGAGCTCTGGCCAATTTGAATGAATGAATAAAGAACTTAAAACCATTATTGGCAAATTGTGCATAGAGACTCATTTAAAGTGGCCTGAAATTTTACCTCTGGGACCATTTTAGCTCAGAAGCAGACCCAGAGGTGATTTACACATCTCACTATTTGAGATGCTATTTGAACATCTGCCTATTCAGGCACAACCATTTACCCTTGCCTATACCTCATTGTTAGGAGGGGATACAACAATTGCTACATATATAATATAATTACAAACAAAATTGTGAGAACTCCATGACTCTGGAGCTGCTATTCAAGCAGGCCCCATTGATTTTTCACTTCATGATTGAAACTCTGGTGATAGTGTATAAATAAGAATTTCAAACATACTGGGTTGACTGAACCTGCTTATGATGGACCATTCCAGATCCTACTAATTACAGCAACAGTCATAAAAATTGAAGAGAGGGACTCATGGATTCATTGTAGCCATTTAAAATCAATATCTTCTGTTGATGACAAATAATTGTTTGCCCTGATTATATTTGACTATTGATTGTGATTAGACTTCTTTATTGCTGGATTTATACTATTTTGTTGCACTTTATTTGGTTGATCCTTATATTTGAACAAATTGCCTTGTAAGGCAACACATATGCTACTTCAAAGAAGAATATCTATATTAGTGACATATATTGACCTGATGTGCCTTTTGTAACATTTTGTGCCTTTTCTAATGTTTTTGGAATTTTCTTGAATGTATTCTTGCTTTGTCTACCTCATTTGCACTCATGTTGTTTTATCTACCGCATTTGCACTCACATTGTTTTATTGTCTCCTTTCTTATTTTTTGCCTTAAAACACATTACTAATATTGAAAAGTTTAAAAAATTTTTTTTTTAATCTCTCTAAATAACATTTTCAAAAATGAACAACTGTTAACTTGTTAACAATACTTGTTAAACAATACTAGGACACTATTAATGACATAAGGTAGTAATATTTGGGAGATAGTGTGAACTAGTATTTATTAAATATTAAAAAAATAATGATAATTAATGCTGGTGAGAACACAATACGAGGTTTTTATCCAAGAATATTAGAAAGCTTAAGCTAAATCCTTTAGCATATCCCTAGAATCCTAAGGAGAAAATGTAGAACATCTTTAGAAATCAGGTTTTCCTATCTCCATGTCTATTCATTATGCCATTTAGACCCCAGAACTAATAAGGGCTGTACAAGTTAGACCCCCTATTCCACATGACAATCTACAAATGATTAATAACATATTTGCAAATCATGACTATTATTTCATTTTATTCTCACAAAAACCCTGAGATAGATTTCATTATTATCAACCCCATTTTACAGCTGGAATTTAACTCAGTGATTTCTGATTCCAGGTATAGTGCATCACCCATTGTATCATCTAGTAGCATCTAAAGAGTGCATTGTGTCCCAGCTCAGATTTTCTCATATCCCTTGAAGACATCATAATTCCTTATATGGCTATTTATCTGACATAATTTTGAATCCCTTCACCTCTCTAATCACCATTCTCTGGACATGTTCCAAGTTGCCATATTCTTCATCAATTTCTGTTACACAGAAATTAATACAACACCCAATATTGGTTGACTTGTACAGTGGATCTATTACATCATTTGTATTAAATGGAGTAATATAGTCCAAATTTTCATTGCTGAAAAGCAGTATAAGGTAAATTATCTTGACATCAGGATGACCTAGGTACCAGTCCCACCTCTGTCATGTACTAACTAGCTGTATATCCCTTGAAAAATGATTTGCCCTCTCAGTAGGCCAGGTAACTAAGACTGTAAGTAGCAGAGGAGTTGCTGTCCAAGAGAGATGATGTATATGGATTCAAAGAGTTTGACAGAGTCTCCGTATTGGTACAATTTTGGCTAAAAGTTTAAGTTGTGTTTTGGCTTGTTGAATAAAGCCAAAAAGGAAACAGACATTAGGCAATTAGTGATGTCAGAGTAACAGACTGTGAGAAATAAAAGTTAAGTGTAATGGTGGTTATTAGGACTTTGGGAACCTATCTCCAACCTATGTGAACAAATAAAAGTTATGTAGAGCTGAGGCAAGAGGCAATTGTGATAGTGCTTAGTTTTCCCTTTTCAAAGAACTCATGCAGATGGTGAAATCACTCTCTTCCTTCTTCTTCTCTCTGTCCAAGAAGGCTGATATAGATTCACTACTTTTTCTGTCCTTTAAAATTCATTTATATTTTACATTTTAATTAAAGCCATGACCTACTAAGATAAAGATTTAAGTGATCATAATTGCTTTGAATTGAGAAAGAGTGAAATGGAGAAGTAAGGGGAGAGAGAGTGAGAGACAGACACAGAAGGAGACAGAGAGAGAGAGAGATAGAGAGAGAGAGAGAGACAGAGAGACAGAGAGACAGAGAGACAGAGACAGACAGAGAGAGAGAGAGAGACAGAGAGACAGAGAGACAGAGAGACAGAGACAGACAGAGAGAGAGAGAGACAGAGACAGACAGAGACAGAGAGAGACAGAGACAAAGACAGAGAGGCAGATATGTAAGCAAAAAGTCTGAACTTTTATGGTTAAAATCATTTTTTTTCTTTTTCCTCTTGTCTATTTAGGAACTTTAATAAGATAGAATCTTATTGATATTGATATTTATCATATCTTAATATTATTATATTCCTAAAAATAAACCCTTCCAAAGTAAGGTAAGTGTGGATCTAAGTCTTTCTATCCTAGAAGCTAAAAACTACAACAGCCTACCCGTGGTACATTCATCTGTTGTTCTCTGCTTCATATGCCCCCTTGCTATCCTCTGACAGTGACACTCTCATAAAAGATAAAAAAGGCATCAGCAACAGGTGGAAAGAACACTTCAGCCACCTCTTCAACCAACCCTCCTCAGTCGACCAAAGCGCCCTTGACCAGATCCCCTAAAACCGCATCATCAAGCAACTTGACATCCCTCCTTCATTAGAAGAAGTCCAAAAAGCCATTAAACAAATGAGTGCAGGTAAGGCACCCGGTAAAGACAGGATCCCAACTGAGGTGTACAAGGCCTTAAATGGAAAGGCGCTCCAGGCATTCCACATAGTGCTGACCAGCATATGGGAAGAGGAAGACATGCCCCCAGAACTCAGAGATGCCTCCATCGTAGTCCTATACAAGAACAAAGGCTCATAAGCAACCTGTGACTACTACAGAGGCATCTCACTACTCTCCACTGCTAGAAAGATCCTTGCCCGTGTTATACTCAACAGACTCCTGTCATCTGTTTCAGAGCAGAACCTGCCTGAATCACAATGTGGCTTCGACCAGATCGCAGCACCATCGACATGGTCTTCATGGTGAAGCAAATGCAGGAAAAATGCCTTGAGCAGAACCTGAGTCTCTACATTGTCTTCATAGACCTGATGAAGGTGTTCGACACAGTAAACAGGGACGCATTGTGGGTGATCCTCAGCAAGCTCGGTTGCCCAGCAAAATTCGTCAAACTGATCCAGCTCTCTCATGTCGACATGACAGGGGAAGTCCTATCTGGTGGAGAGACTTCTGATAGCTTCAACATCTCCAATGGCGTGAAACAAGGCTGTGTCCTCGCTCCGGTACTATTCAACCTATACTTCACCCAGGTATTACGACATGCTGTGATGGATCTAGACCTGGGCGTCTGCATCAAATACCGACTGGATGGCTCACTATTTGACCTTCGCCGCCTGACTGCAAAAACAAAGACAACAGAGAGACTCATCCTGGAAGCTCTCTTCGCAGATAACTGTGCTCTCATGGCCCACCAAGAAAATCATCTCCAAACCATTGTGGACAGGTTCTCCACCACAACAAAACTGTTTGGCCTGACTATCAGCCTCAGCAAAACAGAGGTGCTGTTCCAACCTGCACCAGGGGGGCCAATGAACCAGCCGTGCATAACTATCGATGGCACGCAGCTTTCTAACGTCAACACTCTCAAGTACCTGGGCAGCATCATCACCAACGACGGGTCCCTAGACCACGAGATTAATGCCAGGATCCAAAAGGCCAGCCAGGCACTCGGGCGGCTGCGCTGCAAAGTCCTCCAACACAGCGGTGTAAGCACTGCGACGAAGCTCAAAGTGCACAACGCAGTGGTCCTCAGCTTGCTCCTGTACGGCTGTGAGACATGGACACTGTACCGGAAGCACATGAAACAGCTGGAGCAATTCCACCAACGCTCCCTCCGGTCAATCATGAGGACCCGATGGCAGGACCGAACCACCAACCAGGAAGTCCTCGACAGAGCCAACTCCACCAGCATCGAAGTCCTGGTCCTCCAAACCCAGCTACGATGGTCTGGACATGTCATCCGCACGGACCCACAGCGAATACCAAGACAGGTATTCTATGGGGAACTGTCAGCTGGACTCAGGAAACAAGGCCGACCAAAGAAAAGATTCAAGGATCAGCTAAAGTCCAACTTGGAGTGGGCTGGCATGACACCAAAGCAACTAGAACTTGCTGCCTCTGTCAGAAGCAGCTGGCGAACCCACATTCACCATGCCGCCACCACCTTTGAAGATGAGCGACGTCGACGTCTTGCCGCTGTATGTGAATGCCGACACCAGGCCATAACTGCACCTCCCGTAACAACTGGCGTCCCAGGCCCCATGTGCCACAAACTGTGCGCCTCAGCCTTTGGACTCCAAAGCCACATGAGGGTACATCAATAGATGATAATGCACAAAGACAATAGTCATTGTTGGTCACCGAGAGACTACCACTACAGGCAAAAAAAAAATCTTTCCAGATATAATGCTTAAAAAGCAGCAATGAAAAGAATCAGGAGAAGGGAGTGGTGGTGGTGGTGGCTGAACAAGATTATTAATGATTAATCCCAAGAGTAGCAACAAGAAGAGAGGGAATAAATCTCCCGTTCTTGTAGCAGCTCAGGATATGAATCTCTTCCTAACTTCATTCGAATCTTTAACTCTTAAAGACATCCTGCTAAGGAAGGATTTTTTCTGTTTTGTTCATATTCCAAAGAGGAACTCTTGGTAGATTTCTAATGCTTCTTTTATCACTACCTAAATCATTACCTCTATGTCATGTATGGTTTTGGTATCTGTTGAAATAACATATTCCAAAATGTCCTGTCTATGCCTCTGATTTGCCATTTCATATCACAATACCTTTGAGAAAGAACTGGAAGTCATGCTATACAAATATTTTCATTTTTTAAAGTGTGAAAAAGAATACTGTCTTAAATTAAGTTTGTAAACATGAAGCAATTACCAACAGAAAAAAGTATCTTTTTTATTTTATACCGTTAGGACAGCTAAACAATTTAAAACAGAACCTACCTAAAAAAATGCCATGACTTCCACATGGTAGAATTTACACAATAATTTCTAGCCACTATTATTTTTACCAAGACAAAATTTTTAACACTTTTAGAATTATTTTTTTGTAAGAAGACTATTCAAATAATTTAATTTTAATGGTTTAATAGTACAATTGTGTTTTTGACATGATTTAATATTTGGTAAAAATGATTTGCTACTGCTATTATTGACTTCTCTGTCCTTGGTTGACCACCAGCTGTCTAGTCTCCAAAATTCAAAAAGTCAGTATCATACTGAATTTTCTCTTTTACTTTTCACACATGGTAAGTTTTTTTTTCAATTTTACCTTCATTATTTATCTCATATTTATCCCTTATTAACTTCATCTAGGTCATACCCTTCTTCAAACCTTCAGTCTTATATTGATTCCATCATTTAATTTATTCCAAATTGCTCTCTAGAATTCCAGTTTCTCTCCTATTTCTATTTGACAGTTGCTTAAGGGACATTTCTAAAATAGGTCTGGCTATGCAACTTTCTTCCTCCAGGCATTTCATTATTCCCTTTTACCTTTAGAACAAAATATAAATTTTTCCATTCCTAATTCCCTCCTAATGTTTCTGTGTGTTGATTATCTCCAATTTGTGATTGCATTTGTCTTTCTTTTTATCCCCAGCACTTAGCAGTCTTTGGCACATATTAGGGTTAATAAATATTTATTGACTACCAGATTCTCTCTGTTTGACTTTTAAATCCCTTCATTTCACAATCTGGTTCTAGCCTACCCTCATCAACTTATCTCATACTTATTTCTTTTAAACATTATTTTTATTTGGTCATTTTCAAACATTATTTATTGGATACAAAAATAATTTTCTTTTCCTCCCATCCCTCCCTCGATCCCTCCCAAAGCCAATGTGTGATTTCACTGGGTATCACATATGTCCTTGATCCAAACCCATTTCCTTGTTGTTGGTATTTACATTGGGATGTTCATTTAGAGTCTATCCTCAATCATATCCCCTCAACACCTGGAGTCAAGCAGTTGCCTTTCTTTGGTGTTTTTACTCCAAGTTTGTCCTCTGCTTGTGGATAGTGTTTTTTTTTTTTCATAGATCCCTGCAGATTATTCAGGGACATTGCATTGACACTAATGGAGAAGTTCATTATGTCTGATTGTACCACAGTGTATCAGTCTCCTTGTATAATGTTCTCCTGGTTCTGCTCCTCTCACTCTGTATCATTTCCTGGAGGTTGTTCCAGTCCCCATGGAATTCCTCCACTTTATTATTCCTTTGAGCACAATAGTATTCCATCACCAACATATACCACAATTTGTTCAGTCATTCCCCAATTGAAGGACATCCCCTCATTTCCCAATGTTTTGCTACCACAAAGAGCGCAGCTATGAATATTCTTGTACAAGTCTTTTTCCATGTTATCTCTTTGGGGTACAAATCCAGCAGTTCTATGGCTGAATCAAAGGGCAGACAGTCTTTTCTTGCCCTTTGGGCATAGTCCCAAATTGCCTTGCAGAATGGTTGGATCAATTCACAACTCCACCAGCAATGCATTAATGTCCCGACTTTGCCACATCCCCTCCAGCATTCATTACTTTCCATAGTTATCATGTTATCCAATCTGCTAGGTGTGAGGTGATACCTCAGAGTTGTTTTGATTTGCCTCTCTCTGATTATAAGAGATTTAGAACACTTTTTCATGTGCTTATTAATAATTTTGATTTTTTTAACTGAAAACTGCCTATTCATATCCCTAGCCCACTTATCAATTGGAGAATGGATTGATTTTTTGTACAATTGATTTAGCTCTGTAAATTTGAGTAAGTAGACCTTTGTCAAAGGTTTTTGTTATGAAGATTGTTTCCCAATTTGTTGCTTCCCTTCTGATTTTAGTTACATTGGTTTTGTTTGTACAAAAACTTTTTAATTTGATGTAGTCAAAATTATTTATTTTACATTTTGTGACTCTTTCTATGTCTTGCTTAATTTTAAAATCTTTCCCTTCCCAAAGGTCTGACATGTATACTATTCTGTGTTCACCTAATTTACTTATAGTTTCCTTCTTTATGTTCAAGTCATTCACCCATTCTGAGTTTATCTTGGTGTGGGGTGTGAGGTGTTGATCCAAACCTAATCTCTCCCACACTGTCTTCCAATTTTCCCAGGAGTTTTTATCAAATAGTAGATTTTTGTCTCAACAGCTGGGATCTTTGTGCTTATCATAGACTGTCTTGCTGAGGTCACTAACCCCAAGTCTATTCCACTGATCCTCCTTTCTCTCTCAGCCAGTACCAAATTGTTTTGATGAACACTGCTTTATAATATAGTTTGAGATCTGGTTCTGCAAGGCCACCTTCTTTTGTATTTTTTTTTCCATTATTTCCCTGGATATCCTTGATCCTTTGTTATTCCAAATGAACTTTGTTATGTTTTTTTCTAATTCAGTAAAAAATTTTTTTTTGTAAGTTCAATGGGTATGGCACTAAATAGATGGATAAGTTTGGGTAGGATGGTCATTTTTATTATATTAGCTCATCCTACCCATGAGCAGTTAATGTTTTTCCAATTGCTCAAGTCTAGTTTTAGTTGTGTGGAAAGGGTTTTGTAGTTGTATTCATATAGTTTTTATGTTTGCTCAGCATTCCTAAGTATTTTATATTGTCTAAGGTGATTTTGAATGGAATTTCTTCTTCTAATTCCTGCTGCCGAGATGTGTTGGAAATGCTGATGACTTGTGTAGGTTTATTTTTTATCCTTCAACTTTGCTAAAGTTGTTGATTATTTTGACTAGCTTTTTAGTTGATTCTCTAGGATTATTTAAGTAGACCATCATATCATCTGCAAAGAGTGATAGCTTGGTCTCCTCATTGCCAATTTTAATACCTTCAATTCCTTTTTCTTCTCTAATTGCTACTGCTAGTGTTTCTAATACAATGTCAAATAATAGAGGTGATAATGGGCATCCTTGTTTCATTCCTCATCTTACTGGGAATGCCTCTAGTTTATCCCCATTGCAGATGATATTAATTGATGGTTTTAGATATATGCTGTTTATTATTTTTAGGAATAACCCTTCTATTCCTATGCTTTCTAGTGTTTTTAATAGGAATGGGTGTTGTAATTTATCAAAGGCTTTTTCTGCATCTATTGAAATAATCATGTGGTTTTTGTTGGTTTGTTTGTTGATGTGGTCAGTTATGTGGATGGTTTTCCTAATATTGAGCCATCCTTGCATTCCTGGCATAAATCCTACTTCATCATAGTGAATGACCCTCCTGATCACTTGCTGGAGTCTTTTTGCTAGTGTCCTATTTAATATTTTGCATCAATGTTCATTAGGGAGATTGGTCTGTAGTTTTCTTTCTCCATTTTTGACCTGCCTGGCTTTGGAATTAGTACCATATTTGTGTCATAAAAGGAATTTGGTAGAACTCCCTCTTTGCTTATTATGTCAAATAGTTTGTATAGTATTGGGGTTAGCTATTCTTTGAATGTTTGATAGAATTAACTTGTGAATCCATCAGGCTCTGGGGATTTTTTCTTAGGGAATTCTTTGCTGGCCTGTTGGATTTCTTTTTCTGATATGGGATTATTTAAGAATTCTATTTCTTCTTCTGTTAGTCTAGGCAATTTATATTTTTGTAAATATCCATCCACATCTCCTAGATTGGCATATTTATTGCCATATAATTGGGCATAGTAGTTTTTAATGATTGCCTTAATTTCCTCTTCATTGGAGGTGAGGTCTCCTTTTTCATCTTGGATACAGTCAGTTTGTTTTTTTTTTCTTTCCTTTTTTAAATTAGACTGATCAGTACTTTGTCCATGTTGTTTGTTTTTTTCAAAATACCAGCTTCTAGTCTTATTTTTTAGTTCAATAGTTCTATCACTTTCGATTTTATTGGTTTCTCCCTTAATTTTTAGGATCTCTAATTTGGTTTTCTTCTGGGTGTTTTTAATTTGTTTGCTTTCAAGTTTTTTGATTTGCATGTCCAATTCATTGATCTCTGCCCTCCCTAATTTGTTAATATATGAACTCAAGATATAAATTTCCCCCTAAGTACTGCTTTGGCTGCATCCCATAGGTTTTGAAAGGATGTCTCATCATTGTCATTTTCTTCAATGAAATTATTAATTGTTTCCATGATTTGTTCTCTAACTAACCTATTTTGGAGAATCATATTATTTAATTTCCAATTGATTTTTGATTTGGCTCTCCATGTACCCTTACTGATCATCATTTTTATTGCCTTATGATCTGAGAAGTTTGCATTTATTATTTCTGCTTTTCTGTATTTGTATGCCATGTTTTTATGACCTAGTCTCATACTTATTTCTTAAGTGTAGAAACTAGAGATTTATTGTTATTTTTGTGATGAACAAATTATCAAATTGGCTATGATGCTTTCTCATAACTACATACTAATCATTCACCAGTACAGAAGTTGGTACTTAACCAGACTGAGGCACAAGGCAGAAAGAGCAGATATGAATATTATTGTTAACTTGACTTAGAATCTTTGTGCCTGTGTACGGAACATTATTCCCACCAATGAAAAGTGTCAGAACAGATTAGTGGGGCAACATGGCTTCCTTTTTGTAGCAAACAGTTATAGAAGTAATAGAATTGAACTTCACTTGATTTTGTTGGTCTGCATCTGTGTTACTTGAACATGCTTCAGTTTTCTGAATCTGAAACTGGAAAAATGATATTTAACATTACAGTCAAATTGGCTAGTGATCATTCTGAACATATGACACATCAGCTCCCATCTCCGCCTTTTTGCATTCTGTCCTCCTATAATTACAATGCACTCATACCTCATCTCTGCCTCCTTATCTTAAAGGCTCACCTTAAATACCACTTCCTTCAGGAAGTCTACTCTAATACCACCACCACCACCAATAATAGCTAACATTGAAATAGCACCTACTATGTGCCAGGCACTATGCTAAGCTCTTTACACATATTATCTTGTTTGATCCTCACAAAAACCCCGAAAGGAAGATGTAATTATATCCTCACTTTTTAGACATGGAAAACTGAAGCAGTCAGAGTTGAATTGACTTACCCAGCATTAAACAGCTAGTAAATGTCTAAAATAGAATTTGATTTCAGTTCTTCCTAACTTTACACATAGTATTTTATCCACTGCATCACTTAGCCACTCCTTCACAATAGAATGTAAAATCGTTGAGGGCAGGTACTATTTCATTTTTATCTTTGTATAGTGTTTGCTATGTACTAGGTATTTTTTAAATGTTTAATGAATAAATGTTGACCATTAGAGTAAAAAGAGCTTTTGGGGTAACAATAAATAAAAACAACAAACTCCTGAGGCCTAGACTTACTTATAAAGAGAAAAATCAAAGAAAAGCAAAAATGATGAAGTTTAAGATAATCAAAGGCCTAAAGTGGAAAACAAATGAACAAGACATTTTAATTTATCTGATATATAGATATATATGTATGCCATTGGGAATACTTTTCTAGATAGCTATCATAAGTTTAATGAAAACATTTAAAAAAATTTTGCATACCTCGTTAATCTTCTAAACATAAAGAAATCTTTGTGGCACTTAAACTAATGCTCATGAGACTTGCTCACTGAAGGA
This sequence comes from Monodelphis domestica, assembly GCF_027887165.1. Lineage (NCBI taxonomy): Eukaryota > Metazoa > Chordata > Mammalia > Didelphimorphia > Didelphidae > Monodelphis > Monodelphis domestica. The sequence goes on along the minus strand of NC_077229.1, from coordinate 319,682,306 downwards.
ACGAAGTCTTGAGTATGACTCTTTTCCTCCTTGTTTTCAAAAAGGCATGTCAGCTTTTCCATTCCCAGTAGATCAAGATTAATGAATAACTATAGCTAATCTTTACTAAATATAAACCACCATACATAGTTGTATTTGATCATCATGTAGCTGTGAATCATAAATGAACTTTAGTGAACTCTTAAGTTCCAAAATCCAATCTTGCTATACAGAAAAATCTTCTTTCAGGTTATCAAATAACTTTCATTCTACTGACTGTGGGAAGTTTCCTGAATGTTGCTGGCTTAAATACCTACTCAGAACTTCTATCATACTTACCATATCTTACAAGGAAGTAGAACAAGCAGATGTTTAAGATGATTAATTGACATTTTTTTGATTTGATGGTTTCCAAGATTTCCTATTGTCTGAAATACTAGCCTTTTCCAAGTGTCACGTTTTTTTTTTTTTGAGCTTTTGTTAATGGGGGTTTGGTTCTTTTCAGTATCTTTTTAATGTGCTCTCCTTCTCACACTTTCCCCACTTCCTTCACCTTTCTTTATGATAGACAACATGGCAGTATTAAGTTGAAAGAGGGTAGAAGAAGAGTTTGAAGAGGAAAGTGGAAGGCATTGATAATATTTAAAAGCTACATGGGTTTGCATTGGTTATTCTTGTGGAACCCAAATGAACACTGTATTATATTTTGCATATTTAAATACATCTTCCCAAACAATGCTCTGAGCTTTTTGAGGTTAAGGAATATTTCTTCCCCTGTAGCTCAGACCTTAAAACTACTAGGAAGGACACATAAGACCTGAATAAATATTTTGGGTTGATCATATTATGCATATGAGTTGAATGTTTCAACTCCTGTATTCCTCTAAAGGGGGAAAACCCACATTGATTTCAGAGCCAAATAGCTGTTACTTATTAGTCAGAACAGGATAAAGCAAATGAATGCTGTGGATCTTGGCAATTCCTCTTTCCCTAGATTACGCAACTCACAACCTTTTCCTACTCTCCTTCCCATCCCCTTAACAAAATAGAGTATTGGATAAGATTTGAAATGAGTAAGATCACACACACTCACACACACACACACACACACACACACACACACACACACACACACAGGTTGGAAGCCATATTGAATATCTGGTCCTCAGGAGATTCAAACAACATTTCATCATTCTGGAAGCACTTAAATATAAATGTTTAAAAGAGCAGATTTATCCCTATTCCATAAGTATTGTTTTGCATAGCCATCATTGATTTTATTGTTTAGTTATTTTTCAGTTGTGTCTCAGTCTTTGTGACATTATTTTGGGGATTTTCCTGGTAGAATACTGGAGTATTGCCATTTCCTTCTCCAGCTCATTTTATAAATGAAAAAACTGAAGCAAACAGGGTTAAGTGACCTTCTCAGGGTCCCATAGCCAGTGTGAGGATAGATTTGAATTAAAGAAACTTAGTCTCCCTGACTTCATGTCTAACTGTATCCACTGGACCCCATAACTGCCCATCATTGATTGGGTTTTTTAAAACAAACATTACTTTCCCTCTTTTCACAACTATTCTGTGGCACTAAGAGCTTGATTTCTAAAATTTTTTACTTGCCAGATTTTCTAATTGCTCTAAATTCTCTAAATCTTAAATTCTCTAAAATGACAAGTAATGAATTGTCATATCCAATCATCAAACTATTCTTATTACTAGAGTCTCCTAAAATTTTTCTGGCAACTCCAGAAGACTTGTACTCCTATCCTATTTCCTTCCACCTATTGCATTTTCTACACTCAAAAATAGAAATTAAAAAGCAATTTCTTTGTGATTTCATACTTGGAAAGAGAGGGGTAAGGGCTTTCTATCTCATATAAAATACTTTAAAAAAATCCCAGTAATCCCACCAAGCCCTTTGATTTGATCTCTGTTTTTATCTCTTTGTTTTCTTATAAAAATGGTTTCTTTTTCTCTCTTTCAATGCAGTTCCTTTCAATTAGAATTTATTTTCTACTGTGTTCTAGATACTATACTAGGTACTAGGCATGCTAAGAAGAATATGGAAGTTATCCCTGCCCTCAATGAAATTACATTCTATGGGAGAAGGAACCTCATAATATTCTAAATTCTGCAAATATTCTACATAGATATTAAACATAATACATTCTAGTTTTTTTAAATGGCTAAATATAAGTAAATATTAAAAAAGTACAAAGTAGAGAGTTAATAATTTCATGGAAATGGGGCAAAGCTTCAGAAAGTGATAGGATGACAATAGATCCTATGTAGGATATAGTATTTGAGTTAGGCTCTGAAGGAAGATAAGAGTTCTACAAGGAAGAAATACATTCTAGGAATGGAAAAGAGTTTGTAATAGTCCACAAGCAGGACATAGAATTTTGCATATTGCAGACAACAAATGTTATAATTTGGCTGAAATGTAAAGCATTTAAAAGAGAAAAATGTGCAGTAAATCTGGAAAGCTGGCTATCTCCTGCCTATTTGAAAGTATTAAGAAATACAAAATAAAATACGCAACAATCATGATATCACCATTGACTTATTCTTCTGTTTCATTTAAAATAAAAATTTAAATTCATAAGAGACAAGAGTCCATTCACTCAGTGATAGTCTCCATTTGCTATAATGGCTTGTACAGAGAAAAAGAGGGGGAGTAAAGTATCTTACCTCTTGGCAAAGGCAAGAGGTGTTAAGTATAAAACAGGCAAAGAAAAATGACAGTCACAAACTAGAGCTCCATAAAGTCAATTCATAACATAGATTCTAATGGTATTCCTAATTATTCAAAGGACAGTGGGAAGAAATCTTCCTGAGTGGAAGTAAGCTGTATCATTGATTGTTTCTCTTTCGTGCTACGAAATTTGGATTTGATGAAAGCACATTTTAAAGGTTTTTGGACAAACCTTTAGAAAGATCTAAAGGATTAAAATTCAACACAGGGAAAATCCAGATCAAGATAAATGGGAAACTCAAGAATAAAATTCTGAAAAAACAAAAGGAAATATTTCCATGCTAGTTCATGGTTTTGCAATATTCACTTTTGATTGTTTTGTAGTGGTTATCCTTTCTACTTGTTTTGTTGTAGCATATGTTCAATTGCTTCCTTAATTATACTTACTTTATCGAAGTTTGTGAAGGTCTTTCTAAGCTTCTCTATATTCATCATGTTCATTGTTTCTTATAGAATAGAAATGATCTATTACATTCAAGTGCCATCATTTGTTTATAGATTCCCTAATGGATGGGCATCTACCTTGCTACAAAAAAAGCAAAGATGGGCATGCAGTTCTTTGTGATGAGGAAAAAATACTGCTATAAGGATTTCAAGAAAGCTGTCTACAATCTATGCTTTCACTTTCCATCTTCTCATCTTCTTCTTAACTCTCTATAGTTTGATTTTTTACATCATTATTGAACTGAAATTGTGCTTTTTATTTATAAATCTCTTCATTACCAAATCTAATGTCCTTTTCTCATTTGTCATTCTTCCTAAGCACTCTCCAACCTGTGATACTGTCTATTCCTCTCTTCTCTTCAAAAAGTCTCTTCTCTCTATGTTTTTTTTTTAAACTCTCACCTTCCATCTTAGAAATACTGTGTATTAGTTCAAAGGTAAAATACTGGTAAGGATTAGTCATTGGGGGTTTAGTGACTTGTCCAGGGTCTTATAGCTGGGAAGTATTTGAGGTCATATTTGAACACTGGACCTCTCATCCCTAGGACTGGCTTTCAATCCACTGAGTCACCTAGCTGCCTCTTTTTTATAACACTATCTTTATTGTCTTTCTACCTGACTGACTGATCTTTAACAATTTCCCTTGGTGGATCTTCATCCAGGTCGCACTGCTAACTACAACAGTTTCATAGAGTTCTGTATTGACCTACCTTTTTTTCTCCCTCAATATGATTTCCCTCAATGGTCTATTTTCATCAGCTTACCTGGATTCAGTCATCATACCTACCTATGGTGATATTTTCAATATATAGTTTGTTTATCCCTAATTGCTCTTCTCATCTTCAGGCTTTCATCTCCTACTGCCTTTTGAACATCTTGAACTAGATATCCGGTAGAGATATCAAAATGAATATATCCAAAACTTAACCTATCTTTCCCCTCAAACCATCCACTTCTGTTTTTCCTATTATGGTAGAGGGTACCACTATTCATCCAGTCATCCTGGTGCAAAGTCTTGGTGTTATCCTCAGTGCCTCAGGTTCTCCTCTCCCTCATATCCTTTTTTCTTTTGTCAACTCAGTATTTTATTTTCATGCTATTTTTTTTATAAATTCCCTCTGCTCTCCTTTGGCACTGCCCCCTCCTTGTGCATGTCCTTATAACTTTATGACTGGACTATTACAATAGGAATAACTAATAGGTTGTTCTGTTTGTCACAGTCCATTCTCCTTTTAGCTGTCAAATTTTTCTTCTTTCAAAAATTCAGATTTGACCATGCCATTCCACCAGTGAGCATTTTTCTATCACTTCCTTATCATCTCCAGTATTAAATATAAGAGTCTCCTGGCATTGGCATTCAAACCCTTTCATAATCTACTCTTCCCACCTTTCCAGTTTTTTTACACTTCATTCCCCTCTCCACAACCATGTGCTTTGCAATACACTACATTTCTCAACTCAGAGCATTTTTACTAGTTGTCCCCCATGGCAGGAATTCTGTCCTCACCTAGTTTTCATCTTCCAGCTTCCTTCCTGACTCAACTAAAATGCTACCTTCTTTAATAAATCTTCCTGATCTCCCTTACTAGCCTTGTCTTCTGTGATGATCTCCAATTTATGATCTGTGGAGATTAAATTTAACACTCCCCTGATTATAACAATGAAAATACTTAACTCTCCCCTGATTGTGAAGATTAAATTGTATCCCCTGTCTAGAACATGGTACTTAAGTTAAGTATGGAGATCTACCCATTTTTAGATTTAATCACCAAAGGTACAAACATGCCATTTCACACTTTGAGTGGGGAAGGTCTGTGACCCATGTATGTGATAGTGGATGATGAATCAGAATTGACTGACTGCCTTCTGGGCAGTCCTAAAACAAAGCATCAACTGTGATTGGTAAATGTAAAATTAGGGGAAGACATAGGAAATGATGCAAAAGAATATTCTGGAAAAGGAGCTGTTACTTCCTGTGAGAGGCAGTTCTTTATTTTTTGGAATTGGAGTCTGGAGGAATTCTTAATGTTTTCTAGTTGAGGCTGGTGAAGAGGGGCAGAAGAATCTGCTGACTGGACTGACATGTGGTGAGTGAAAGGCTGACTCTTTAACTTCTGGATTTTTCTGAAAAAAAAAAATCCTTTGGAAAGACCTACTCTTGAGAGACAGTTCCCGGGCCCTCATAGCTATGCCAAAGCCAGCTGAAACTAATTCTCCCTACCTGGAGGAGTCAGGAGTAAATATTTAGTGCTCAGGCTAGATTTCTTACCTAATTGTCGCTCTGATTTCTTGCTTCACTCTTTCTAAATTTTAAAAATAAATTTTAAATGAAATCTCTTTGGAATTAAATTCCTGATGACCACACTCTTAAATAACCAAGTGCAACCCTTTAAAATTAACCTCTTTGCCCCCTTATACATCTGTATATACATCACTACCTAATATCCATCTATTTAGTTTATCATTCATATTTATTATTAAATAATGTTTATTACTATTACAGTTGTTTGCATGTTGGCTTCCTCATGGAGATTGTCAGTGTTTAGCACAGAACCTAAAATAGTATACACCTAATAAATGTGCATTGATTTGACTTCTTGACTTTTTCCATATGAGAATGTTCTTATCAATGGCTTCCTTAGGCTATAAAAGGAATGCCCTTCAAGTATTATTATTATTTTGACAAAGGAAACAACCTTTGGACACTGTAAATGGTACATTGACAGTTGATATCATATATCTATAAAAGGGTACTCAGCTGTTTTTGATTATTCAGATAACTGGTTTCAACTACATCCCTGGCCACTCATTGTGGCCAAAGACATTTGAATGATATTTCAAAAGTCTCAGAGAATGAGAGTGACTAGTTACTGGAGAATGGTTAGTCTTTTCATGACTAAAAAAAAAATGATTGGAATAAGAATTGAATGCAAGAGTGATGTCAAATTCAAATAGAAATCGGTACAACTAAATCAAACATAAGGATCCTTGTAGGCATAGGTTGTCTTGGAAAACATCTTAAGTATTCATTATTATATATTTTTTTATTTTGTTAAATATTTTCAAATTACACTTGTATCTTTCAAGTCACATTTAGGATTATTGTTCATTGCATGTTTAAGAACTCTGGAATAGATTATATACATATTATAAACCCATAAGCTTAAATTTATTTTTTTTTTAATTCTAGAGTAGATTCTTAAAGAGACAGAAATCATCTCAAAAAGGAAGTGGTGGTCCCAAAGGTTTATTAGAGCTTTATGCCAGACTTCTTTACTAATTGCATCTTGGGCCAACTAAAAGATGCTGATGTGGTATGGTAGAGGGAGTAATTGATGCACATTTTATTGATCAGTCTTGGCTCCCTGGTAGTCAGCTTTGTTGCTTGGAGCACCAATTAAAGAAGAGTGTGTAAAGATATTTTAAAGATATAATAAAGTTAGCATTTTATTTAAAATATATATAAAGTACTTATTGTGTGTCAGACATTGTGATAAGCATTGATGATGCAGAGAAAAAGGACATGGGCATCTTTCTCTCTCTCTCTCTCTCTCTTTCTGTATATGTGGGTGTCTTTATTTATAGCTATAGCTTTCTATCTATAAAGAGTACATGTAAGAGAAACACTATTTGACATTAACTTTAAAATATACTATATCTGACTTTTTTCCATTGAGTCTATCCTTATAATAAAAAAACCAAAAACTTAAGAAAGTCTAGCAAAGCCAAACAACATAAACACATTAATTCTGTCTGATAGCATGCTCAACACCCATTGTCTGTTACTTCTAAATAATAATAGAAAGTCTATATATATATTTTAATTTCTTCTCCATGGACATCATTGGACATTGAAATTATATAACATTCAATTTTGTTGCTGTGGTCATTGTATACATTGTTTTTCTGCTCCTGCTTACTGAATTCAGCATCTGTTCATTTGTTTTCTCATGTTTCTCTGAATTTTTCATATTTTTAATTTCTGCAGTATAATATTCCATTATGTCTGTAAACTTCAGTTCTTCTAATTATTCTTGAATCAATAGGTACCACTTAATTTCCACTAGAAATACACAAATCAGACAACATTTGAACCTGCAGATCATAATGAAAATTATTCTGTCATATGCCATGGTAAAATCAGTAGAAATATGATACTACAAGTATAATCCTTTGGGTAATGAAAGGGGTGTTTGTCTTGAAATACCTCTTTCTTTTGGCTAAAGAAAGAGGTAAATTATATTCCAAGTACATTAAAATATTCTGCAGAACAACTTATGATTTTTCTTCTCATCAAAAATCCATGGTAGTACAGATCACTGTGCTACAGACTTTTTTTGTGAGGAAGAATGGGTGGAACAAAATTCCCTGTCCAAAAATCACTGACAACTTTATTTGTCTTATTTTGTATCCTTTCAAAATAACCACTTCTTTCCCTTACCACAAAGGCTCCCTCACGACTTCATCTGCCTCCTTCACTAGGAGACTATTAAGACTTCATTAGTTGGTTTGGTGTTAGTGGAAACCTTTCAAAGAATGATTCAGTCTACTGTTTGGAAACTTGGAATAAGAAGTCAACACATTTTTTTCAGATCTTGTAAATGAATGTGGCTTACCAAGAAGTTTGCCATGCTGGTAATCACAAATAAGTCACATAAATTGATCTGATCTCCCTCTAGATAAAAATATTTCATATAAATAGCTTTTCACATACATTACCTCATTTGATCTTTAAAACAATCATATGAGGTAGTTATTATTTAGGAGACATGCTAAGAGAGGCTAAATGATTTGGCCAATTTCATCCCACTCATAAATATCTGAGACAGGAATTGAACCTAGACTTTCCTGATTCTGGTTCAAGAACTCTACTATGTTACCTCTCATTCAGACTTTCTACTAAATTATTTTCTTTCTAGCTCAGATTACATTTTGACGAATACATTTCTTGCCCAATATTTTATTCTTGAGTTTAACTTTTTTCAATAATGAGTAATTCTAATATGCATTTTATGAAAAGCTTACATACTGATAAATAGTTTGGAAATAAATATTATTCTGGGAAGATTATCTAGAATAATCTTTACTCCAAGAAATGTTCTCATCTTGATTTTTGGTTTTATGTTCTTTTGTAAAAGGTTAGAAAAATATGAAAGGATATATAGATACACACACACACATACAACAACAGCAACAACAGAGGGAGAAAATTCCTATATATGCTAGAATATTTATAGAAGCAATTTTATGACAATAGCAAAGAACCAGAAACAAGGCAGACATCCTTTGATTAGGATATGGCTAAATAGATTGTGGAAAATACAATAATTCCTGTACCGTAAGACAGGAAAAATATAGAGAAAGAAGCTTGGGAAGACATGTGGATTGAAACAAATAAGTAAGCAGAACCAAGATAACACTTGACTACAGTCCAAAGATCTACATAATGTAAATAGAAAAGACAACAACAACAATAACAAACCCTGATTGAGAAGTAAATGTAATAACTAATCTTGGTATTGAGAAAAAGATGAGAAAAAGAACCTCTTTCTCTTTTGTATAAGTGAGGGGCTCTGAATGTAGGGATGTTTTACACACTGACAGACTCATTTAATGTTAGTTTACTTGAAATGCTCTCCCTTTTTTTTAAAAATTAGAATCTCTAGATAGGGGAGCAAAAGGGATATAGTTTGAAAAATGAAGATTGTGTAAAGCAAAAGATAGTTGTACATTTAAAAAATAACATATGTACATAACTGAAAGATACTTTATCATAACCTTTTTGCTAAATGTGAAGTCCTCCCTCAGAATCCTTTACCATCTTTGGGTTTTCACTTCATATTATTCACTGTCTTTTGACTTGTGGAAAAAAACGGTCTTCTGGTTTGTTGGACCTGTTTCAAAACCCAAAAGCATCGTCCAAAATGCACTTTTTCTCATTCTGAAGTGGTTTATGCTCGGTAACAAGAAGCGCATGACCCTTGGTTAGAGTAGAACAAACATCCTTAACAGCATGGACTGTTTCCAAGTTTAAACATCAAAATGTGTTTTTTCCCCAACCTGCAAAACCCACAAGATCCTTTCCAAATATTTCTCCACCCAGTCCCCAGGTGATAAGCTTAAATGTGATAAACAATATGAAAATCAACTTCTGGCAAAGGCTATCCAAGGTGATCCTTTGCTTTGAGAAAACTTCCTCACCTTGACATTTGGTCTCTTGTTCTGGCTGCCAGGTTAGCTTTTTTTTTAAACTGATTCTTTGTTTTGCAAAGGATAACACAATATAGCTGAGCTATCTAGGCCACACAGAAAGACATTCTTTCTGAAATACTTCACATTCTTGGTAGTGGAAGAACAGATAATGAATAAGGAACTTTTAACTCTTCTGTACCTTTCATTTTAAGCCCTCAGGATCCCAACATTCCTGTTAATGAAATATTCTTCCTAGTCATGGGCAGGCCAATTGGAGTAAAGAAGTTATCTCCAGTCACTGTCTTATGTCTTGTTTTTTGTCTTTTTTTCCAAGGCTAAGTTAAAAATCTTACAACAATTACAGGTATGACATGGATGATTTTCTTTTTTTTTTTTTTGGTCTTTCACCTATATTAAAAAAAATCTTTCAAAAAACCTCAATAAAGGACGAGGGTTGGCAAGATGAACTAAATTACCAAATTGAGCTATTTTCAGTGATGTCTGACATACTCTAGAAATAAGACCTTTCATGATCTGTTTGTTGTGGGAATATAATGCTAGGCTCTGGATATACATTCAAGGCAAATACATGAATTCTGACCCCCTCAGACTTCAACTGGTTAATTCCCTTATACATTTTTTCTTATCAGTTTCAAAAGCAGTCTAGTGAATATGATATGGAAAAACTCAAAAATTACAAAGAAACTCTAACAACTTGACTAGCACTCTAAAGTAAAACAAAAGAAATCTCTTTCCCCATGGGCTATCTTCTTTCACTTTCCATCCAGAAATTTGTAGGCTTAGACAAGAAGTACTATTAGTGGTCATGTAATTTATTAGAAATCTCAAATAATAAATAAATGTAGATAAATAATTAAATGCTACATGGAGAGCTGCAATGAAGTCTCACAGTCACCTTGTGCTCTGTGAAAGCATAGAAAAGAAAACCTATTGACTGAATTTTACTGTTACCAGTTTCTAGCAGCTGTCACAATTGCTGATTCAGTCAGCTTTCAGTTCCAGTCTGTTCTGCTGGCCTGTTTCTGTCTTTTACTCTTCTAAAATGACATTCCAAAACTTAGGTGAAAGCTTCTTCCTCAAGATAATTGGAACTCCAAAATGAAATTGATATAAATTCAGAAATTATTCATCTCTTTTCCAAATGTCTAGCTCTAAAATTTCCATCCTCTCCAAAGTCCTCTTAGTTTCCCTCTTAGTTCCATGCAAGGAATAATCAGGTTCTTGGGGAACCCCAGCACCAAAAATAAGATTTAGCATAGTTTTCTCATATCCTGTTGCTTGGCCCACTCCTACCCCCAGCTCATGCAAATTTACTTAATATAACTTTTTTTTTTGCTTACTTTTATTAATTTACTTATTACTTAAATAACAGGTTTTTGCTCACGACTAAGGTCTCTACAAAGTGATTAGTAGGAATGAAATTAATGTACAATGTGAACCAGGGAGGGGCAATCATTTGTGTCTCAAAGAAAAATGAAATCTTTAACACATAGGTCTTATAATTAGTGAATAATAAAGTCTTAAAATAAGTAGCAGCAATAATTGCTCTTATACCCATTAATGAGGTTGATACTTAAAACTACCAAAAACATAAAGCATTTGTTGGGACTGCATATAGCTATGTTATATTTCACCTCAGCTTTGTACTGTCAAATAAAGTCCTCCAGGTCTATGCCATCTGGCAGGGTTTATCTTTTTGTTGTGATCTATCTTTTCTGAAGTTCCTAATCAGTTTGAACTGTTGGACTCAGGCACACTAGACCTTCAAAGTCACAAGTTGTATTATAAAGGGATGGTTAATTTGTAACAGAGGGGTTAAGACTTTCAGAATAGAGAGGAGGAAAGAGTGGAGATCTCCCTTCTCAAATCGGAATTCAGGGGAGAGAGCAGATGTAATGGGTTAGCTCAGAGAGAGGAGAGGGGGTTTGAAGATTTTCCCCCTTCTGCATTCCCTCCTTAGCTAAAGCTGCTCTCCCCAATTCTCTCTTCTCCCTCTTGTCCCCCCTCCACTACTCGAGTCCAAAGGGTTTCCCCTTGACCTGCTCACTCACACTCAGCTTGGGGAACAGATAACTTTTAATGTCAACTCAATCAGGTAATATAAAAGGAATAATGGGCAGAGAAGAATGGGAAAGGAATGTGGGGAAAAGGGGTCCCTGTCTATCTAAAACCCTTTTCTTCCCCCCAGAGTTTGGGGGGAACTCAGGCTTTGGTAGCCCGAGCCCCCAAGAGAAAGTCAGGTTGACTCACCCCTGGGCAACAGGAGCTGAGGTAAAGTCTGCTCAGGTTTCTCTTCAGAAAGTCCCTTCAATTGGGAAGTGTTGGGGGAAAGATTTCCAGTCACCAGTAGGAAAAGTGGCTAACCCTCAGGAGAAAGTCTTTTCCCACCTTCTGCCTTCGGCTTCTCAATACTGAGAGCAACCAACTCTTCTACCAGTCAGAGTCTTCTCCTCCTCAAGATTCCAATCCTTTGGGGCCCCTCCCCTGTTGAGGTGATCAGTTTCACACACTCTTCAGCCTGGAACTTTTCTTTAGTGCCAACCTCTATCACAAAGTTGATCTCCAAGGCTGGACATGTCTATCATAGGATTGTTATTTAATCACTTATGGCAAACACAGGTGGGAACCAGAGCTTTGAGATTTATTCTCAGGCTCACAGGAACCAAGGCTTGGGATTTAGATGTAATATGGCAAGGATGAGGGGAAGAGCGTGTTTCAAGGGAGGGTCCTTTAGTAGTCCTGACATATTTATAGTCACAAAGAGAAGAGAGCGACTGAGGGTGTCACTCCCTGTTAAATATTGCTGTTCATCCATTTTTTTGAGGACCAGTGACATCATAGGCTCATGTCTTATTCTGTGAATGAATTGTATTTAAGTGAAGCAGAATTGCACAAAGCCATTAGCTGCACTCTTTTTCTCATCATTGAAGTCCATGATAAGACAAAAGTTACTAATGAATGCCTGCTGAATTAATTGTTATGCTTAGGAGCCAATGATTAATTAATTAATTACTATTCTAATAATTAACTCATATAATTAAATAATTAATTGATTCATCATCTCAATATGTAAACCTTTTAGTACTAAGTCACACATATCCCTGGAATCCCTGTTGCACGTTCCGAGGATGGTTTCTAAAGCACTATCCATGTAGTATTCCGGGGTTGCAACTCTAGTCCAACCACTGTTGCCCTACAAAACGTCAAAAAATTAATATCTAAGACCCATGTGATCTCAAGTTTCAGATGCCAGAGGATACACTTGATTTAGTTATTTTTTTTCCAATGTTAGTATCACTTGAAAGGTCAGAATTATTATAATGCCTGTAGCAAGGGAATTTTCAAGGCTGACTGACAGCCTTCAAACCAAGATTCTGCAGAGCTGACTGGGTCAGCATTCTAAGACAGTTGGGCAACTGGCAACTGTCTCTCTCAAGCTGGGTGGCAGACAGAAAGGCTGTGTGTCAAAGTGTCTCCCTGAAGAAACCAACTGTGGAGCTGCCAAAGACTTGGATTATCTTTTCAAAGGTTGAGTGAGTGTTCCCCTACACACTGGTGGACCATGTGAATGAGTGTGAACTTCCTCTCTTCCTGGACCTTGTGAGGACCCTACATCTTGATTCTGCAGTTTTACCCAACTAAGGACTCTGGAATCCCCTTGCTACATGCCCACTGGTTACTTTACTGGATATGAATCCTAATATAGAAGAAAGAGGCTATTCCTTTCAACTTGACTATTAGATTTCTTTCTTTTTTTAAACTCTTACTTTTAGTCTCAGAATCAATATTAAGTTTCTGCTACAAGGTAGAAGAATGGAAAGGTCTAGGCAGCTGAAGTTAAATGATTTGCCTAGAGTCAAACAGATAGGAAATTTTGAGGTCAGATTTGAACCCAGGAACTTCTATCATGAGGTCCAACTCTCTATCCACTGAGCCACTGGATTGCTGAAGTTCTTTAGAAAAGGGACTAGGTCAGTAGATCAGAGATTTAGAACTTTAAGGAGTATTAGAGGCTGAGTCTAACTTATTTATTATATAGAGGAGGAAATTGAGGCCTAGGGAGAGGAAACAATTGACCCAAGATTATAGAGACAAAGAGTAAGTAGCAGAATCATAATTCAAAACCAGATGCACTGTCACTAAATCTTTCTTTTCATTGAACCATGAAACTTTTTGTATTCTATTTTCTGTTCATAGCTCACAATCCCCAGGACAGCCTTGAACATTATAAGCTTATTAAATAAGTGTTCATCAAAAGTATGGTGTAACATTAATACCATACCTGGCAACCTGATATTTGGCACCAAGTAGGAGGTTGCTTTTGCTCATACCACCAAAGAAGTAACATCTCCTTCAAAAAGGAAGCAATGAGGAAATGATAGTGACACAAGGGAAACTGAATGTGAGGTGTATATTAAGCCCTCTAACTCTGTTTCAGATAGAGTAGTAAAGAGGGACTTCTGAGATAATTTCAGTTCCTTGTGGTGACTGGGACAGAATGGATCAAAGACTAATCAAATCACTTTAATGATATCTCTGAACATGCTTAGGCAGGAGAAACAGATTCAAAATGAAACACATGATTTATATGGAGCAGGGCTTTCTGCTGGTACTTTCTGATTTTTCCAAATTAAAAAACAAACAAACTAATTTTAACTATTCCAGAAATAGGCAGAATCATAGTTAATGAGTTTCAAGGAGAAAGTGTGAGTACTACAACAAAAGAAAGCAAACAGGATGACTTTGGGGGAGGTGAAATCTGTTAAAGAGACAGAAATTGAATATTCATCTACTTGAATCTTTCAAAAACCAGTGAATTTAGTGCATTTTCTCACTGTTTGATATGTGCCACTTCACCCTCAGATATTTAAACTGTGAGGAAAAATAGCTCCACCCACCTTCTGGGCATCCATCACAGCCTGGCATTCCCTAACTACAGCCTCAATGGCTGTTGTCATTGTAGGCTAGGCATCTGGCATCATCCTAAATGTCTTCAGCTCCCTGAGGTCAGTCTGAATGTCAATGTGCAATGTTGCTATGGAGGGAAGACTTAATTGAACTTAAAAGACTACATGAAGAAGGAGGAGGGTGCTTGGCTTCTGGGACAGGGAGGAGATGTAGGAGACACTTGCTGGGGTAAAGAGGTTTAGGTCTTAGTCTGCAAAATGGAGGCTCATCCTTTGTTTTCTGATTAAAAAATATAGAATCCACAGCCAGTCTCATATTTTTAATCATAGCAAAATCTTGGGTTCAATTTTAAAATTTGCAATGCATTTTCAGATATCAGGTATAAATCACACTTAGAAGGACCAAAGAATAGGAGATACTGTTTCATGTGACTCTAGCCACTGTTTTCCATCCTTTTTTTTTTTTTCAAGAGAACCAATGGCATCAGGGTGATGATTTGTGTATGAATTGGACTTAAGTTAGGCAGAGTTACACAGTCATCAGCTTCCTCCTCTCTTCCAGTCATCAAAGACCAGAGACAAGAGAAAAGTCAGGACAAGTCCAAGAACGCAATAGATGATCTTGTTGTCTTCAATGTCTGACTGAACTCTAAGCACTCCACCATGCATGCCATGGTGGAGTCTTCATGGCCATTGGAACAAATTTTTCTCCTCTATTCATTCAGTCAGGGAAAGTCTTCATAAGCTTAGGGTAGACATCCTTCTAACTCACTGATGGGTCTGACATCCATTAGTTCCCCCAAACCTGGTTTAGCCAAGATGGTTTGGGCAGCTGAGAATTGGATGATTGGTGGACACCAATTGTTGATGAGTAGCCCTGAAAAGAGCTCAGGACTTGCTCACATCAAGTTGTACTAGTTCTCCAGGAACACTCTATATATCCTGATTCACAGCAGAGCTGCTAAAAGGGCAGAATCTCAAAAGAAGCAGAAGGCTATATTCTCCATCCTGCCATTTTGATAGCCCTGCCACTGACTAACCAAACAAATACAAACTAGAGAAGCTGCCTGAAATCTAGCAGCCATCTCAAATCTACAAAATATGCCACAAGTGTATTTTTTGGAGGGAGGGGAGAAGCAGGTTTACATCTGTAAAAAAAGAACTTTATTAGTTCTCTCCTCTACTTGTGCATTATCAATAACACTTCCATAATTTATAGTTCTTAAGATATTTGCCTGGGAGCACAAAGAAGGATAATGATGTGCCTGTGGTCACAGTTACTGAGAATCAGAGGTAGAATTTGAATCCAGAAATCTATGATTCCAGTGAGGACCATGAATCTGCTAGACTGTATTGTTTTCTATATGAATTCCATTTTCAACTGTCTGGCAGTCCTTTATAGTATCTCCAACTGACAACTGAATCTGCCACACATTGATTATGTGACTACTATGTGCAAAAAACTATACTTTTTTTAAACCCTTACTTTCTGTCTTAGAATCAATGCTGTATTCGTTCCAAGGCAGAAGAGTCAGAAGGGCTAGTCTATGGGGGTCAAGTGACTTGCCCAGGGTCACACAGCTGGGAAGTGTCTGAGGCCAGATTTGAACACATGACCTCCCATCTCTAGGCCTGGTTCTCAATCCACTGAGCTACCCAGTTGTTCCCAAAGCAGTATACTTGGTGAGAGGAATTCACATAGAAAAATGAAACAATCCTAGCACCCAATAAATTTACATTATACTTTGTGTAGAGTGGGGTGGAGACTATATACACATCAATAAAAACAAAGTATATACCAAATAAATGCAAATATGTTTTAGCTATGGAGAGAGAGGACTGAATACTGGGAGCATCATAAGAAAAGGTTTGTTTTTAAGTAACTCAGCCTGAGCAGACCCTTGAAATGAGCTAGAGACACCAAGAAGTCAGGATGATTCAGTTTGAAGAACATGAAGACATGATTCAGAGCTGAGAATCAGTGCCGAAAGGTACTTGCAAGTGTTATATTACAAAAGAAATAAAGTTCATAGTTAAGAAGCTATTATAGCATATTTTATTTTCAATCCTACCTAATCTGTATAAAGACGGCATTGAAAGGAGACATCCAGGAAAGGAAAGAATTCCTTCCATAGTCCTACGGCCTCTTTTCTCTGCTGATTCAGGCATTTTTTTCTAAGCCAAACTGGAAACATGCAGATGAATCCTACCAAAATTCTTCTGGTCAGGAAAAATTAGCTGCTTTTCTCAGCTTTTGATTTGATCATTATACTGTAAAAAACAATAATAACCCTACACAGATTCATTGTGTGTTTTAGATAATAACTGGGGTTAAAATTCATAAATACAAGTTGTAGAGAAAGTGCTGAATTTCTTGAGCTGCACTGGTAGAAGGTTTTCCTCACTAGTGAGCTCCTTTACTAGTCAAAGCACAGTCTACTTGCTCTCCTACCCTGAAATTCAAGAGCAACTCTAAAAGCCTATTGACTTCCCTAGGTTTGGAGAATGTGCTTGCATACCTAGGAAAGGGTCTACTCCTCCCTCCTATGGACTTCACAGATCTCTGGAGAGGAAATACATAAAGCATTTTCCATAACTTCAAGTCTTACATCAATTTTGGGACAAAGAGGCAGGTCAGAGAGGTTTCCTTATTGTTCCACTCTAGCCACGAATCAAAGAATATCTGGAACTTCTCAAAAGAATCATGGTTTTGGTGTGAGGAATGGCATATGAGACAACTTGGGGAACATATATTGTATGTTGACAAAATCAAGACCAACTGTCTTATAGGTATGGCATATTTAAAGAGCCAGAAATCCACTAGTACATTGGAAGATGGACAGAAAGACACTAAGAATCATGCAACAAAAATACAGAAGCTCTTGTGGATAGAGAATATTGAGCCAGTTTTTGTCTTTCTATCCCTTTGCCTTATTTATGACAGGTATTTAACAAATGTCCAATTAGATTAATTATGGATTAAGATTAATTAGATTAAGATTCTCATAGAAACAGAGTAAGAAGAGGCCATCTATTCCTTCTCCTTTATTTTATAAGGGAAGAAACTGAGGTTTAGAGATTTTAAGTGCCTTGCCTCATAGTCTTGGAGGCATTCATATGCCAGAGGCAGAATTTGAACCCAGATTCTCTGACTCCAAATCCTTTGCTCTTTGTGGCAGTTAAAAGAGTGGGAGACATAAACTGTGAGAGTTAAACTAGTTGAGGTCATAAACTGTAGTGATTAAAATAGTGGAAGATATAAATTGTGATAGATATAAGAGTAGGTGAGTAAATTGTGACCACAGGAAATATGTTTTCACTACAGTGTCTTGTTTTAAAACAAATATTTAAGGTCGTCGCCAGGGAAATATTCCCAATTATGAATATACCCAAGTCAACTGGGTTTTATAGAGATTTTTAATTAATAATACAATGAGAAATCAAAGAAAGAGAGAGAGAGAAAAAAAGGAAATAAATGAGAAAAGAATAGGCCAGCCCAGGCAGCCCTGGCCAACCCAGGCCTAAGCCCTACAAAAAAAAAGATCAGTCAGTCCAAATCACTCACCATAAGATCTGTTCAAGTGAGGATTCAGGGGGACAGAGTCTCCCCAGAGGGAGTTCCAGCCAGAGTCAGCCTTCCTCAAAAGACCTCCTTAGAAATTGTTTCTCAAGAGCCTGTATATCTCAAGACATTTTCTCAAAAGTCTGTCCTTTTTCTTATATAGCAGGTTTTCTCCTATGTTACCTCCCCTAAGTTCTTCCATCTACCAATCACAGTAGACATTTTCCAAAGGACAGCCCATTCTGAATTCACACCTGAGTAGATTAATCCTTTTAGTAATCCACACCTGAGTAGGTTAGAATCTCTGTGTAAGTTTTTTCCTCTTTGCTCCTTTTAAGTTCACAAGTTGCCTGACCTTTGTAGGTACTTAGCACCCCTTTGTAATTAATTCTAAAAATAGGCATGGCTTAAGTATGAGTTTAAGTATTTTTCATTGTTCTGCAAGGAGTTTTCTCCCCTAAAGCAGTCTTAAGTACTGGTGGAATAGAGGTCTTCACATTTCTGATCTAAGTAGAGTTCTCACATTTTAGATGGGGAATGGTCCCTAATAGGGAATTGTCCTGGAGTAAACCTGGAACTCTCTGGGATAGTAGGCCATAATGGAATCCTTCAAAGATAATAGGGCTGAATTTTCTGATTTTTTCTAAACTGGAGCAAAAGAATTTCTCAAAACACCTGCATCCAGAGACAAGCTAGGATTCTGCATAAGAGTTGGCTAATGAATAGAGATGAGTACAGGAATGATAGTGTGTCCTAGCACTTTGCTCTAGAGCCAATATTTTGCAAAGAATGTAATCAGCATGTCATTCCCCAACTGATAAATGGTCAAAGGACATAAAGATAAAGAAATTAAAACTATTTGTAACCATATCAAATGCTTCAAATCAAATTAAGACAACTATGATATACCACCTCACATTTATCATATTGGTTAATATGATTAAAAAGGAAAATGAAAAATGTTGGAGGGGAAAATTGAGATGCATACATTGTAGGCAGAGTTATGAACTGATATAACCATTCCAGAGAATAATTCAGAACCATGCTCCCAAAGCTATAAAACTTTGCATACCTTTTCACCCAACAATACTACTGCTAGGTCTATAACCCAAAGAGAACAAAGAAAGGGAAAAGGGACCTATTTGTATCAAGATAGTTTTTAGCAGCTGCTTTTGTGGTGGTAAAGAATTGGAAATTGAGGGAATACCTATTAACTGGGGAATGGCTGAATAAGTTGTTATATATGACTGTAACAGACTATATATGCTAATTTGCCATAAAATGGCAAATGTAATAATTTCAAAGAATTTATCAAGGCTTATGTGAAAAAATGCAAGGAGTGAACAAAACCTGGAAAACATTTTACACAGTAAGAGCAATATTGCATGATGATCAACTGTAAATGATAACTTCTATCAGCAATGCAAGGATTTAGGACAACTCCAAGAGACTTGTGATGAAAAATGCTATCTACCACTAAAGAAGGAATTGATATAGTCTGAATGCAGCTCAAAAGCATAACATTTTTCATTTTATTTCCTTTCATGAATTTTTTTCTTTTATGTAATATGTGTTCTTTCACATGACAAATATAGAAATGTGTATTATATGATAGCATATGTATAACTTATGTCATATTACGTGCTGTCTTGGGGAGGGGAACAAGCTAAGGAACTTTAAATGTATTATCTCATTTGCTTTTTGGAATAGAACAGATCCTCCTAAATGAAATTCATAATTACTAAAAAGACTTTGGCCTACTAACTATCGACCCATGAAAAAAATAAGTTTATGAAAAAAATCTATTGATGCCAATGACATACAGGTGGACATACAGAACATAGAGGTTTTAGAATTAAAAATCTAGAGCTGGTAGCTCCAACCACATAATTTTATAGATGAGAATAACAACATCAAGGGAGCTTAAGTGGCTTGCCCAGGGTCACAAAAATAGTAATCATAAGGGGAAAATTTGAAACCATATCCTTTGCTTCCACAACTAGCAGCTTTTCCACTATGATTTTAAAAAGCTCCAGTATTCTCTATAAGACAAAAATGCATTTGGTTGATACAGATCATTTTCTAGTAAAAGTAGATTGCCATGAATTATGGAATTCCAGAAGCTTTTAAAATATATTTTTATTTTATTTCTTACAATTAGAACTTACATGTTTTTAAAAATATTTTTTCATGTATACATAATTAATTTTATTTCCCTCCTCTATTCCCTCCCCCCATCCTGGAACCAAGAAGCATTTCTACTAGGTTATATAAATGTTATCATTTATACCTATTTTCATATTATTTATATTTACAATAGAGCAATCTTTCAAAACCATAACCCCCAATCATATATCCATATAAGCAAATGTTAAATCATTTGTTTTCTTCTGTGTTTCTACTCCCACAGTTCTTTCTCTTGATGTGGATAGTTTTCTTTCTCATCAGTTCCTTGGGATTGTCTTGTATTAGCAAAGTCTATTACATTGGATTGTTCCACATTTTTCACTTTCTGTGTACAATGTCCTCTTGAATCTGCTCATTTCACCTTGCATCGGTTCCTAGAGGTTCTTCCAGGTCATATAGAAATCCTCCAGTTAATCATTCCTTACAGCACAGAAGTATTCTATCCCCATCATAGAGCACAATTTGTTTAGCCATTTCCCAATTGATGGATACCCACTCACTTTCCAATTTTTTGCCACCACAAAGAGTGCGGCTATGAATATTTTTTGTATAAACATTTTTCTTATTATATCTTTAGGGTACAAATCTAGTAGTGGTATTGCTGGAAGAAAGGATATGCATTTTTTAAAGCCCTTTGGATATAATTATAAATTGCTTCTAGAATGGTTGGAGGAATTCACAACTCCATGAGCAGTGTACTAGTATACTAGTTTTGCCACATCCACTCTAACATTTATTATTTTCCTTTATTGTCATATTGGCCAATCTGCTAGATGTGAGGTGGTATTTTGATTTGCATTTTTCTAATCAGGAGGGATTTAGAATACTTTTTCATGTGATTATTGATAGTTTTTATTTCTTCATCTGAAAACTGCCAATTCATGTCCCTGGACCATTGACTATGGGATTATTTAAGAATTCGATTTCTTCTGTTAATCTAGGCAATTTATATTTTTGTAAATATTCATCCATATCACTTAGATTGGCATATTTATTGCCATATAATTAAACAAAATAGTTTTCAATGATTGCCTTAATTTCCTCTTCATTGGAGGTGAGGTCCCCCTTTTCATCTATGATACTGTTAATTTGTTTTTTTCTTTCCATTTTTAAATTAGATTGACCAGTACTCTGTCTATTTTTTTTTGTTTTTTCAAAATACCAGCTTCTAGTCTTATTTATTAGTTTCATCACTTTTGATTTTATTAATTTCTCTCTTAACTTTTAGGATCTCTGATTTGGTTTTCTTCTGGGGTTTTTTAATTTGTTTGATTTCAATTTGTTTGATTGTATTGTTTTGCATGCCCAATTGCTTGATCTCTACCCTCCCTAATTTGTTAATATATGAACTCAAGGATATAAATTTCCCCGAATACTGCTTTGGCTGCATCCCATGGACTTTTAAAGGATGTCTCATCATTGTCATTTTCTTTAATGAAATTATTAATTGTTACTATGATTCGTTCTCTAACCAATTTTGGAGAATCATATTATTTAATTTCCAATTAATTTCTGATTTGGCTCTCCATGTACTCTTACTGATCATTATTTTTATTGCCTTATGAACTGAAAAGGTTGCATTTATTATTTCTGCTTTTCTTCATTTGTATGCCATGTTTTTATCACCTAGAATATGGACAATCTTTGTGAATGTACCATGTGCTGTTGAAAAGATGTATTCCCTTTTGTCCCTAATTATTTTTCTCCATATATCTATTAACTAATTTTTCTAAGATTTCATTCACCTCTTTTACCTCTCTGTTATTTATTTTTTTACTTGATTTATCTAAATTTGGTAGTGGTAGGTTCAGGTCTCCCACGAGTATAGTTTTACTATCTATTTCCTCCTTCAATTCTGCTAGTTTCTCCATTAGAAATTTGGATGCATACATGTTGATTACTGATATTTCCTCATTGTCTATACTCCCTTTTATCAGGATGTATTTACTTTCCATATCCCTTTTAATCAGGTCTATTTTTATTTTGGCTTTGTCAGATATCATGATTATAATTCCTGCATTCTTTCTATCAGTTGAGGCCCAATAGGTCTTGCTCCAATCTTTAATTCTGACCTTGTGAGTATCTATATGCCTCACGTGTCTTTCTTTTTTTTTTTAAACCTTACCTTCCATCTAGGCATCAATACTGTGTATTGGCTCCAAGGCAGAAGAGTGATAAGGACTAGGTAATGGGGGTCAAGTGACTTGCCCAGGGTCACATAGCTAGGAAGTGGCTGAGGCCAGATTTGAACCTAGGACCTCCCATCTCTAGGCTTGGTTCTCAATCCACTGAGCTACCCAGCTTCCCCCACGTGTGTTTCTTGTAGACAATATATGGTAGGATTTTGGATTCTAATCCACTCTCCTATTCATCTACGTTTTATGGATTTGTTCATCCCCTTCATGTTCAAAGTTATGATTGTCACTTGTGAATTCCCTAGCATTTTGATATCCTCTCCTAGTTCTGTCCTTTCTTCTTTTGCTATATCCTTTTAAATCAGTGGTTTACTTTTAATCAATCCCAGTAATCCCCTCCTTTGATATGCTTCCCATTCTGGTCTCTTCCTTTTTGTTCCCTTCTTATTTTTTCAGGGTCTGTTAAGTTCCCTCCCCCCCTTTCCTTTCCTTCCTTTTTGTACTCCCTCCTTGCTACCCCCCCTTAGTTTCCCCTTCTTACTTACCCTGTAGAATAAGATAGAACTCAGGATCCCAATGGATCTAAATGCTCTTCCCTCTCACAATTGATTTCACTGGGAGTGAGGTTTAAGTATTACCTATTAGCACTCTCTTCCTCTCCTTCTTATAAGAGTATTCTTCCCCTCCCTTTACCATGTGTATCTTTGTGTGAAGAAGATTATTCTATTTATTTTATTTCTTCAAATATCTCTTGGTACCATCATCAATTCCCTCCCCTTTTTTCTTTTTTTTTTTTGCATATCATCTTTTAGCCCTTAATGCCCCAATCTTTTCCTATGAGTGATTCTTCTAATTACTATAACAATGAATATAATTTTTGAGAGTTACAAATAATATTTTCTCCATATAATAGTATATATAATTTGATCCAATTTTATCCCTTAAAGAAGAGAGTTTGAATAAAAAACATTTTTCTCCTTTTCCCTCTCTTTCATATTTACCTTTTCATGCTTATCTAGATCTTTGTGTTTGGATATCAAACTTTCCATTTAGTTCTGGTCTTTTCTTTACAAATACTTGCAAATCATCTATTTTGTTGAATATCCATACTTTCCCCTGGAAGTATACAGTCAGTTTTGATGGATAGGTGATTCTTGGTTGAAGATCCAGTTCTCTTGCATTTCTGAATATCGTGTTCCAGGCCTTGCGGTCCTTTAATGTGGAAGCTGCCAGATCTTGTGTGATACTGGTTGATACACCTTGGTATCTGAATTGTCTCTTTTTGGCTTCTTGTAGAGTTTTCTCCTTAGCTTGAAAGCTTTGGAATTGGGCAATGACATTCCTGGGAGTTGTCTTTTGGGGATTTAGTGTAGAGGGTATTCTATGAACTCTTTCAATGTTGATTTTCTCCCCTTGTTCAAGAATATCAGGGCAGTTTTCTTGAATGATTTCTTGAATTATGATGTCAAGATTTCTGTTTATTTCTGCATTTTCAGGTAGACCAATGATTCTTTAATTGTCACATTGTGATCTTTTTCCTGATCTGTCATCTTGTCAGTGAGATATTTTATGTTTTCTTCTAATTTGTAAGTCTTTTGACTTTGCTTTATTAATTATTGCTGTTTTGCAAGATCATTGTCTTCCAGGTGCTTAATTCTGGTCTTTAAAGACTGGTTTTCCTTTTCAGTTTGGTCTCTCCTACTTTTTGTGGCTTCCAGTGCTTTCTCCAATTGGGAGTTCTTATTCCTTAGACTTTTGTTTTCTCTTTGAATTATTTCCCACTTTTCTTGCTTGAAGGCTTCCATCTTTTTGATAAGTTCAAATTTGAATTCTTCCAGAGCTTGTGGACAATATCCATTTTTTGGGGGAAAGTTTTGATTTTGTTTGAATTTTTCCTCTTTTTTCTCTGTAGCCTGGGTTTTCCCTCCAAAAATTTTACCAGGGTCAATGCCTTCTTCCTATTTTTCTTGGAGGGTGTTTGTTAGCTCTGGGCACAATTAGCCATCCTTATGGTGGTTTTTCCTTCCCTTTTTAGTCAGAAATCTGAGTGAGGTGGGTAGGTTCTCTGTTTATGGAGTTAAGGAGCAAGGTTTTTGTCTGAGGCAAGCTCTCTAATTTCTTCAGCCTCCTCTGTTTGCAAGAGCGCCCATGGTCTGCACTCCCCAGTGCGCAGGGGTTTCCGGTGTAATTGCTCTCAGGGTTAATCCCTGGGGGTCCTAGTCAGCTCCCAAGGACCTAGCGGTGCCCCATTGATCACTCTAGAGTTCCCCCTCACTCACTCGCTGATTCTTGCACGTTGGCTCTGACTCTGACTCTGGCTCCTTAGGTGGAGTGGGGGAGGGTAGATCGCCCCATGTTTAGGTGGGAGCTTTTTCACCCTCTTATAGTGTGGAAATGCTCAAAATCCAACTACCTTCATTGCTGAGCCCTACTGTTGAGTCTCTCCATTCTTCTGAAAAATGGTTTTTATGTTCTTTTGAGGTAGTCTATTTTGTTGGGTGCTGGGGAGAGGAATTGTCCCACATCTAGCATGCCGCTATGCTTACCCGGAAGTTCCTACCATATTGTTTTGGTGATCACCACTTCATAGTACAGTTTATGATCTGTTACTGTTAGGTCTCCATCCTTCACTATTTTTTAATTAGAGCCCTTAATATTCTTGATCTTTTGTTCTTTCCAATGAACTTTGTTGTAATTTTTTTCTAATTCTATAAAAATGTTTTTTGGTAGCTTGATAGTAATGACACTGTTTAAGTAAATTAGTTTATGTAGGATTGTAATTTTTATTATGTTAGCTCATCCTACCCATGAACAATTAATATTTCCTCAATTTTTTCAATCTAGTTTTATTTGTGTGAAAAGTGTTTTGTAGTTGTGTTCATATAATTCATGAGTTTGTCTTGGCAGACAGATTCCCAAATATTTTATATTGCCTAGAGTAATTTTAAATTGAGTTTCTCTTTCTAACTCATACTGCTGATTTTTATTAGAAATAAATAGAAATTCTGATGATTTATGTGGATTTATTTTGTACTCTGCAACTTTGCTATAATTGTTAATTATTTCCACAAGCTTTTTAGTTTATTTTCCTGTGTTCTCTAAGTATACCATCATCATCTCCAAAGAGTGATAGTTTAGTTTCCTCATTGCCTTCTTTAATCCCTTTGATTTTTTTCTTCTCTAATTGCGATAGCTAGCATTTCTAGTACAATATTAAATACTAGTGGTCATAATTGGCATCCATCCTTCATTCCTCATCTTATTGGAAAGGCTTCTAACTTATCCCCATTGCAGATGATACTAGCTGATCATTTTAAATAAAAACCTTGTTTTGAGGAAAGGCCCATCTATTCCTATACTTTCTAGTGTTTTTAATAGGAATGGGTATGGTATTTTATCAAAGACTTTTCCTGCATCTATCGAGATAATAATGTGATTTCTGTTAGTTTGATCATTGATGTGGTCAGCTCTATGGATGGTTTTCCTAATGCTAAACCAGCCCTGCATTTCTGGTATAAAACCTACCTGGTCATAGTGAATAATCCTTGTGATAACTTGCTGTATTACTCACTCATTAGAAAGGCCATCATTACTAAGAGTTGACTTTCTCAGTTTTCTGATCAAAATGGGTTTAGATGAGAATTTATCCCTAGTCATCCATTCAACACATATAGACTGAGCACCTATTATGTGTCAAGCACCATTCTAAGTACTATGGAGATATAGGAAAGGAAGGATGATGATATAGTTAGAATTAATATTTACTTCCCACAGGATAACCAAATTTTACATTGAAAGGACCAGTAAGACAACAGATAAACAATCCTCTCGTTTTATAGATAGGGAACCTGAGGCCAAGGGAAGTGAATAATTTATCCAATGTAATACAGGGTGGCAGTAGAAGAACTGGAATCTGAATCCAGATCCTCCGAATCCAAAGTCTTTTTTTCAGAGCCACACAATTCCATTTGATAGAAATCTGCATGGGCTATTATATCATCTATATTACAGATTTTAAAAAAGTTTAAAAAAACCTTACATTCTATCTTAGATACAATACTGCATATTAGTTCCAGGATAGAAGAATGATAAAGGCTAGCAAAGGGGGTAAGTGATTTGCCCATGGTCACAAACTAGCAAGTGTCTGAGGTCGGAGTTAACCCAGGACTATACATGACTCTCAATCCATTGAGCCTCTTAGCTGCCCCCAAAAGCTTTTTTTTAAAATCTAATTCCTGAAAAGTTAAAAAAAATTTATAAAATACTACAGATTTCAATAGCATACAAGGCACATGGAAACCACCTATAAAAACAACCAAATCACATTTAGTATTTCTTAATGAGCCAAAAAGTGAATTTTACTATTCCAAAAGTGGATTTATTTTGGATGAAATAAATCCAGTAATTTATCTAAAAGGCTCTTTTACTCTCAAGTCCATTTGATTTCAAGCACTTACTGTGGCTGTATCATAGGGTCATAAGATTATAGATTGAGATTTAGAAAAGACCTTAGACTTAGAGGCCATCCATTCCAACCCTCATTTTATAGATGAGGAAAAGAGTCCTGAGGCCAAAACAAGGGGAGGGGATGCCTATCAGAACATGACCTTCATTTTCATATCTAGTGAGGTAATAAAATAGACTCATTTCTGGGGAGAGAGGGCATCCTGTTCACAAATGCCTATTTGAAAATATTCTTGTGGCAGGCAAAGTACAAGACAATTTTAAAAGAAATGGTCCTGAATAAAAGAAACAGAAACTAACATTAAGCAAATAAATAAATCATATACGGAACATCTCATGACATCCCAGTAGTGGGGAACATTTTCATGTTCCTTAATTTCTATAAATATATATTAATTTCTCATTTCTTTTTCTTTCCTTCATTTGTTCATTCATTCATTCATTCATTCCTTCTTTCTTTCTTTCCTTCTATCCCTTCCTTAATTCTGTGCTCATTTAAAACACTACTTTTCCTCACACTGACTCTTCTTTTCTTACATGCACAATAGAAGTGGTCTCTGTAATGTTTTAAAAGTTATTTCTCCTGCAGTGCCAATATATAAACAAGTCAATGACTGAGAATTTTTTTTTTCTTGTATTGCCTGATACCAACTTAGTCAATGAATATAAAAGTTTGTGTTTTGGCTATTTCCTTGGTCTATAGGCAACTAAGAAAGAAAAAAGAGGGGAGAAGGGAAAGATAGGGCAGGAAGAAGAGGAGGAGGAGGAGGTGGTGGTTAAGTATCTTGCCCAGGGTCACATAGTCAGCATGTAGCAGAAATGGATCTTAATTCTGGATTTTCCTAGCTTCAAAGGTAGCTCTCTGTCCATCATGCTGTGTTGTTGCTCAAGCAGCAAATAACATAGCTTAACATTATATAATCATTGACTAAACTTAGCTCCATATAATATTATCTTATTCATTGAAGCTTTTATGTGGTCAGTTGAATTATACTCAATGTGTAATTTGTTTAATAAGGCAGCAATATTATATATCTTAGAGAGATTCAAATTTCAGTTGCTTAAAATCAAAATGTTTTGGTGCTTAGAGGGGGAAGTTTCAGCTATCTGGGAAAATTGCTTACGTGGAGAAAACCATTCCCTGGTGATGCCAGTTCAAGGAGCTCTTTTTACTCTTGCTGAGTTAATGAAACTAGTATATTGACTGAGAGTATATTCCTTGGTAACTGTGGAACCTTTTGGACATCACAGCCTTGGAAAGGAGTTTACAGCCTCTCTTTAAATGATGGCTTTAATAAGCACCTATTGGAACTGTACAAAATCAGTATTTTCTCTAGCTTCAGAATTCTGGGACTTAAAATACATGGATTGTTCATAGTCAGCCCCAGTAACCATTGGGTCTCAGGGCTGAGCCTCTTGTCTGCAGACACCTGCTCTCACGAGTGAAGAGAGAATGTAGAGTTGTAATATTAAAGAGTCCAAATTACATTATTTGGAAATATTTATGGTCTGATTTTAAGTCATTAAGTCTCATTAAAATGTAGAATTTATGACTCACACATAAAATGACAGTGGAGTCACTAAAAGGGTAATATAACCCACCATTAAATTAAGACGTAACAACAACAAAATTGAAGCATGAGAGTAGGTAAAGAATTAAGTTCCTGTAAAATTTCTCATTGTTTTATTCATTTTTAAAAGTCAGCTGGTAACAATTATTTTATTCATTGGTAATAATAATGCCTTACTTTTAGAGTTCATAGATTAGCTAAATTGAGACTCACACCAAGCCTGTGAGGTAAGCAGGACCAGTCTTATTATTTTCATTTTATAGAAAAGAAAACTGAGGCTTAGAGAAATGAAATGACATGTAACATTTTTATGACAAATGCAGGGCAAAGAATGAGGGATTTGGTGCTAGAAGATCTGGCTTTGAATTCGGATTTATTGCTTTACTTGTGGGCTCAGTTTCCCCATCTACAGAATGAGGGCTAGGTTGTACAAGATGACATGTAGAGTCCTTTCAGGCTTTAAATTCTGGGATCAGAAGTGACAGAAACAACACCAGATATTCCAGGTAATCAGACTTCAAGGGCACATGCTCTTTCTAAGGGAAACAGAGTAATTTACTTACATTTCATCTGGCTCTAATACCCTACTGGATGTTTGAATTCTTTCTATGATATTCTTGACAATCAGTGATTTAGAATCACAGAATTACAGTATTTGAGAATTGGATGGTACCTCAGAGGCCCTCAAGCCTAACCTATATCTTTGAAAAGAATCTCTTCTTTAATATAACACAATATGGTCATCGAGATTCTGTTTGAAGGAATAATCAAGGAAATCCTTCATATTCCAAACTGATTTGGATTGTTTCCCCAGGAGAACCCATCAACTTCCAAGCAAGTTTATTCCACTTTTAAACAGTTGAGATTGTGGGATATCCTTTTTTCCCCTGGCATTAATCCTGAATATATTATTTTCTTATCTCCACTCACACCTCTCAGTTCTGCCTTTCAAGGCTACACAGAACAAGAAATATCCCATTTTTTGGACATCACTAAGTCATGATATCTGGACTTGGGATCTCTTCCACCTCCCATGGGAACTTGGGCTCATATTGCTGGGCCCCGGCCTCTGATAAGTGAGTTTTAAAGTCATTGTGACACTTCTCAGACATTTTCAAACCATGCCACCATGTCTCCCTCACGTTCTCTCCTTTTACTACCTCCTCTTTTCAGCTCTTACTCTCTATGTTAGCTTCATCTATTTAAATATAGTTCACTTCTGTGAAAGGGGATGCTCATTTTTTGTGTATTTGTTTCATTAGCACTTAGAACACAATAAACATATGAATAATGTTTTTCATGCATTCATTTATTCTTTTACATAACAGTCATTCATATGCTTGAAGATAGTTGTAATGTCCTATATCCCTACACTCCCCATCTTCTCTCTTTCTGGTTAAACATCCATGGTTCCTTCAACTTGTTCTTATATAACATAGAGTCAAAGTCCATTACTATCTGGATATTTCTTCTTAATAATTTCCAATCACAAGAAACTTACTAATCTTCCTGGTTAGAACATTTTTCTATATGTTAAGTTTAATCAGTGTCAGTAAGCATTTATTTGGCAGCTACTATGTATTGTAGATACAAAGGAAATGTTCTCTTGGAGCTCATAATCTAGTTGGGGAGAAACATATGAATAACTATATAAGTTGTTGGAGATAATCTACAGAGGAAAGGTACTAGCATTAAGGATAATCAGGAAATGCTCCTTGTAGAATGTGGAATGTTTACTGGGATCCGAAGGAAGCCAGGGAATCTGGGATCCGAAGGAAGCCAGGGAATCTGGGAGATGCAGATGATGGAGAGAAATTTCATGGAATCAGCCAGTGAAAATAATCAGTCAGGAGATGGTGTGTCTTATGGGAGGAATAGCAGGAGGTCATTATCCCTGGAGAACAGAGGAAAAGTAAGGTATAAGACTGGAGAGATTGGCAGGGGAAAGGTTAGGATGGTTATTGAATTCCATAAAGGGAATTTCCTTTTTGATCCTAGGTGCTATAGGGAACCTTTAAAGTATATTGAATGAGAGGATAGCCTACATTTTAGGAAGATCAGGTTGACAGTTGAGAAGAAGTAGAGAAGAAACTTTCTCCTGGCTAACTTGTGGAAGGCTTTTATAGTGATCTAGGAACATTGTAATGAAGGAACTTTCACTATCAGAGGAGAGAAAGGGACCTCTATGAGAGATGCCCTTATAGTGGAATGTCTAGGATCTAGTGACAGGTCAAATATGGAGGGCATGTGAAAGAGAATAAAGTTCAGGAGTTTTGGTTGTGACCCTGGGTGACTGAGATGATGCTGAAACTTATTTCTCTATAACTTTCATTCATTGGCACTACTGGAGTTGTGCAAAATTAGTCTAATCCTTTCTCCAATACTTAAAGAAGGAATCATGTTCCAATGTTAAACAACCCTTATTTCTTGAACTGACCTTTATATAAGTCATGGTTTCTAGTCACCTTATAATTCTAGCTACCTTCCTCTGGACTAATGTCAATTGGTCAATGTCTCTCATAAAATGTTGCACCCAGAAGTAGATGATATCATCTACTGTGGTCTGACTGGCAAGGAGTACAATGGGGTCATTCTTTCCTTTGTTCTATACAATACATTTTCCCATGGCTATAATTTATTGTATGTAGTCATTTTTTTCCCTCTCATAACAGATGTGATGGAATAAAGCTTTCAGGCTATTTTCTTCTAAAGATGTTTTAACCTAAATTGGACAGCATACAAACTGTTATTCATAGAAATCTATGATGATGTATCCCATTTGTTCTGGACACAAAAGGTCAATGGAAAGTGTGTTGGATTTAGAATGAGAAAAAAAATAGATTCATTAGTTAGCTATTTTCCTGTAAATAAAGGTCATAAACTTTTGAAGTCTTAATATCCTTATATCTAAATTGGGCATTTACAAAGGAGAAATTAGAAAGTTTTGAGTTCAAATTCTTCTTCAAATACTCATTAGCTTCATGACTCTGGGCAAGCCACTTAATCTCTCCATGCCCCTGTTTTCTCATCTGTAAAAATAAGGGTTTGTATTTCATGACATCTAAGATTGTTTCTAATTCTAGACTGATCATCCTGTGACTGCTCAAAGCTATTTCAAGAAAAGCACTTTGTAACCCACAAAGGGCCTTATAATTATGAGCTGCTATCATTGTTATGGCCATGGAAATTCTCTTTCCTCAATTATTTCCACATAGTCATTTCTTTTCCAATCAAACAGAAAATGAGGCAGTGTGTTCTAGATGGAAGGATCATAAAGTCTGTTATTAGTTTTTTTTTTATTCTTTCCCTTTATCCATGGCCAATGAGAGCTGAAAATATAAGCATTTTGTATACAGGAGATATAATGCTAAAAGCTTCATAGAAATAATTATAAATATGAGACACAAGCCCTTATGGGGTGTAGACAAATTTTTAACAAAAGGGAAGGAGAAGATTTATGAGAGGGAAAGGATGGAGAAGAAGAGATAGAAGAGGAGGAAAACAAAAAGGAGGAAGTAGATGCAGGAGGCAAAGAAGAAGGAGAAAGGGGAAGAGAAGGAGGACAGGGACAAGTACAGGAAGGAGAAGAAGTTGAAAGGGAGGGAATAGTAGAATGAGAAAGAGGAGTTCAAAGATAAGTAAAATAAACATTTGGGGAAGATAAAGGGAAAAGAGAGAGGGATATGAAATTTTCAAGTTAATTTGTAAGTTGTAAACTTGTAAATGCTAGAGTTTGAATATAGAGAGAAAACTTTGAGAAGATGAAGAGAAATTGATGAATTTTATTGTGAAGAAGGAGAAAGAATTGAGCTGTAGAAGGAAAAGGAAATTAAAATAGAAGAACTTAAAAAAGAAGAGTTGTTTAATGGATATTTTAATGTAATAAATAATTATATTTAAAATAAACAAAAGAAAAAAAGGAAGGGAAATGGAGGTATATACTATAAGAGTGCTGGATTTGAAGCCAGAGGACACAGAGTGGGATCATATTTCTTTCATGACTGGGCAAATCACTTAACTTCTCTGATCTCTGTTTGCTTCTCATGAAAATGAATAAGTTGGAATAATATCTTCTTATTCCTCTTTCAGCTCTAAATCTATTAACTTCAATTTAATAAACATAAGATAATATTTATAAAGCCATTTTAAAAGCACTACATACATGTTAGCAATGTCTATATAGGAGCCAATTTGAAACAGAAGAGCTGTACCTCTCAGAGAGATTAGGAAATGTGTCCTGTAGGAAGTCAGACCTAGGATCCTAAGATTCCAGTCAACGTAATATGTAAAACATGCTTTATTTTCAGCCACTTTTGTTAATTTATGTAAAAACAACTTATTCCATATGTTCACTTTAATGCTTTTAAAAAATAACTATTCAATTATGATACAGTTTCCCATCTTTGCCCTTACATATATACGCACCTCTAGAAAATTGAAAAGTAAAAGATTTGGTTAACTAAGCAGATATTTTGACATGATAATCTATGATTCATTTCATTTTCTATATTATTTTTTAAATAACCAGATATTATAACCTACCAGGTAGATGGCTTTCTTGTCAGACTTCTTGTTTGAGGATACAAATGAAGGTGTCAGTCAACTTTCAGAGATAGATTTCTCACACTATTCCCAAAACACACACACACAGAGCTTATTGAAAATCTATAAGAAGCAAACAGAATATTGACCTAGCCATTGGCTCCCAGATAACAATATGTTAGATATAGAAGAATTTAAGAGTCTATACTTAAAAAAATTTTTTTTACAGCTAAGGAAACTGAAATAGGGAAGTGAAATTACCTACTAAGAGTTACACAGGAGTTCAAGACAAGACCAAGATAGTAAAAATAGGGGTTTGGATTTCATGACATCTAAAATTGTTTCTAATTCTAGACTGATCATGCTGTGACTACTCAAAGCTATTTCAAGAAGTAGAGCTCTTTTACTCCAAAATCAGTGTTTTTATACCTGTGCCACCTTTCCTTTCCCAAGAGCCATATTGCTAGCCTTAAATGTACCCTTGGAATTGTAGTATAAAAATATTAATTGATGCTCACTGTACTGTTGTTAGCCTGTTCCTTGTTGTTATCATTCTGACATTACCTAAGATAATTCAAGGTTCAGATGGAAAATTTTCCTGGGGTTCCACATTGAGTCCAGATGGGCTTAAATTCCTAAGTTGGGGACTACTTAATGGTGACTCTTTTCTTTGCCTTATATCACTGAATATGTGACATAATGGGTGGATTGGACTTGGGGACAAATACAGGTAGGAGATGTTGAAGGGGAGGGAGCAGTAGAATGAAGAAGAGAAAAAGGAGGACCAAAGCAAGTAAAATAAGCAGTAGAGGAAGAGAAAAAGAAAGGAATTCTTATCCTCTCTCATCCATTTCCTAACTTTATGACCTTGGTTAAGTCACTTCCCTTTGATCAGTCTTAGTCTCTTTACAGGTAAAATGGGGATAAGCATATCATCTACCTAGAAGGGTTATTGGTATAGATTGAATTAGACCATATAGGTAAAGGGATTTATAAACTTTAAAGTTCTATGTAGATATTAGCTATTATTATGATTATTTTGTAATACTTTAACTGGAGCTAGGGGCAAAAACTCCCTAGTGACAAATAAAGGATGTGATGAATTTATCTATGCATTGAGAAGGGACTATAAGCAAGATTAAAATCAAGGACTAACTTGCCATTTTTTTTCCCAGGCCCTCAGAATTCCAAGAGTGAGACAGAACCAGCTGCAAAATCCAGATAAATAGCACCTGGGAGACGCCCTAATAATAATAAACCATGCAGTCAGAGTCTTAACTCATCAGTGCTAACCCTGGGCTTTCAGCATAGATTCACATTGTTTAATCAACATATTTTCAAGTAGTCACAGAAAAGCATAATTACTGGGAGACTAATCTTCCAAACATCTCTCAGCAGGTTGCCTCTCTAAATGGCAGTATTCCTCACTTTTAAACTTCAGCATGCTGACATCAACTTTTGCAGGCTAAAGAAATAGCAAGAGTAAGTGTAAATATTCAGGTTTATTGGACACCTAAGCCTCCAGGGCCCCAGGGTTATTAGGGCTTCATTGCTTTGCATCAGGATACCACCCCACCCTACCCAAAGGGAAACAGTCACTTCCAATAACTTAAATATCTGAACATTTTTTAAAAGATTATTTAGCTATTTGCCTTATGTTGTTATGGTAAAGAAATTTATCTACTGATCTATTACAGTTATGCATTTACCTGCAAATTATAAAAAGAAAAAGTACTGGGATTGAGAGGATTAGCCTTAGAAAGATTTTCAAATTTGATAAGAACAACTTTTTATACTTAAGCAAGAACATAAATTGGATCTGCATAGTGACAGAATAAATTTGTTTGACATAAATCTGTCCTATAATTGCCTAATATTGAATAACTGAACTTGATGGCTCTTCATCAGGCACCGAGGTCCCTTCTAGCTTGATATATATGATTCTTTGATCTTATGGTCCTAAATTAATAAGAAGAAATGGGAGGTATTTATAAGTGATGGCTGCTGCTCACTTTCCCAGACACAATTGCTGCTTAATTGGCTGCAACTCTTTACAAGTTGAATCCTGCTTTTCTATAGGCAAGTCCTAGGTCTGTGTTTCTGTGGTTTTATAGAATATTCCTGTATGAGAAGAGCTCATCTTCCTCAACACAATTGACTACAATATTTGACCAGGTCTCTTTCAGTTGATTTTTTGATGATAAACTTCTGCATAAATGGTTAGTTTTGTTTGTTGCCAAATTCTCCTGTGCAACCTTCCACTTCAATAGAGTATTATAAATGTACACAGGATTAAATTAAAAGGATTTTGAATACTAGACATTAGTGACAGGAATTTAAATTGCAGACCCCTAGAGAAAAGTTTGTAGGAAGCCCGCTTCTTTAGATCCCATGCTGTTTACCTAGGTTGTCTAGATTTGGAAAAAAGTGGGAGAATGTCACTTTTCCAAGCACAGGACACCACATCTCTCTCAATGAAGTCTAGGATCTCCTCTCTCTCTCTTTTTTTTAAACTGCATTGTCATATTGTTGATTTATTTCAGCTTGTTAAAATCTCCAGAATATTTTTTTTTTACTTTTAGATCAATGGAATGAAAGGAACTACTTAGTTGGTAGTCTTTCCTTCCTTCCTTCCTTCCTTGGTTTCCTCTCTCCTTTCCTCCTTCCTTCCTTCATCTGAACACATACTTTCATTGGTGTGGGGATCTCTTTCAATGCAGGGCAACAATTTTTCTGCAGTTCAGATTCTAAGAGACTTGTCTGGGACTTTGAAATTTAAATGGATTGTCTTATAAGGTCACCTACTGGTTTTTGTTCTTGAACTAAAATCTTTCTGACTCAGAGGCTAATCTTTTATACTTTAAACCATACTTTCCCCTTCCCCCATTCCCCAGTAAATAGGTTGTTTTTTCATGGGACATTATTTCATGATGATGATGCTAATAGCTTTTGTTTATAAAATGTTGGCAAGGGTCAGTGTTATTACAAATACAAAATATTGCAAGAAAGGAAAGGATGTTCTTGGGAATAGAAGTTTTCCTAATAGAGCAGCTGCTCCCATCAGAGATTACTATAGCTGCTGTAGCAATAGCAGCAGATTTACAAAGACAATAAATCAAATATTCTCCCCAAAAAGCTACTTTCTTAAAATCAGGGTAAATTTTCAGTTCAAAGACCTCTGTGTTGTTGTGAAAAACTTGTTCAACTTCCTGATCATGCCAAATGGATGTAGCTAAGGAGGATCTTTAGTGTTGTCAGAGTGAAACCTGTCAAGTGGGATGGGGACATAGTAGTGGGGAGTAAGTAGAAGAAGAGAAATCAGGTATGTGCTGTTAGTAAGAAAACAAAAGCTCTGAATATGAAGCTCTTTCCTCCTCTGCTGAGAGCCTCCATAGTATTTTTTTTAAAAGATCTATTGTAGAGATTTTTTTCCTCTTCATTGCCAAAAGGGACAGGGGGAGTCCAGATGTAACTATCATCTGAGTGAATGTGTTTATTCCTTCCTTTTGAATAAAAACTGTTATTATCAACATCATCTTGGGGCAGGGCACTGTAAAGATATTTTGATATGCATTCACTAAAAGAGAGGCATTAGAATATACTGAATAGAGGGCTGGTCCCATCATCAGGAAGACATGAGTTTAAATCATTTTTCTGATGAATACTGAGTGTGTGCCACTTGCTTCCCCCAGACAATTATCTAAGAATATCAGTTGCTGAACTAGTAGAGGGGGTTTCCTATACTGAAATAATAAATCTCTTCCCTACCAAAAAGGGAACAAGTGGGTACATTCAAGTATTTCCCCATACTGCACATTCTTCCTTCTAGAAATAATTAGAAAGTTAGTCTCTCATGTCATAGTCATTTAAAAATATAATTGATAATTTATTAGAGAGGGAAAAGTCTTGGAATCAATTGATAATGCAATGAAACAGTCTACATGAGACGTGATGGTGACCTGAAACAGTGGTGACTGGAGTAGGTAGAGTCAAGGAGATGGATGTGAGAGGTGTAGCAGAGCTAATAAATATTCGTAACTTTTTGGATATAGGGGAGAGGGAGAGAGGAGTTGACATTGATTAAATTTGTGAACCTTGACTTGAAGTGTGGCTGTGTTCTCAATGGAAATAGCAGGTAAATGATTTGCCTTACATTAATTTTTAATTAAAAATTCCCAGAACATGTTGATACAATTTTTAATAATCACTTTCTGACATTCTACAACCCATATTCTCTCCTCTCCTATTCTTTCCCCCTCCCAAGACAGCAGGTAATATGATATAGGTTGCACTTGTATTATCATATAATACATATTTCCATGTTCAGCTTGTTGTGAAAGAAGACACATAGTAGAGAAAACTATTCATGGAGGGAACAAAGTGAAGAATAGCATGCACCAATCTATATTCAATCTCAGTTTCTTCTATAAGACTGTATTGCCTTTTTGATCCTGAGTCTCTTGGAGTTGTCTTGGCTACTTGCGTTGCTGATAATAGTTGTCATTCACAGCGGATCATTATACATTATTGTTGTTACTGTGTACAACAGTCTTCTGGTTCTGCTCACTTCACTTTGAATTACTTCAGATAAATATTTCAAGCTTTTTTTTTGTAATGTCTTTTTGTCATTTCTTATCATGAATATAATAACATTTTAATAACATTCCATTACACATATGTTACAGCTTGTTCAGCCATCCTCCAAATAATGGATATCTCTTCAGTTTCCAATACTCTGCCACCACAAAAAGAGATGTTACATAAATATTTTTGTATAAATAGGTCCTTTTCCCCTCTCTTCAATCTTTTGGGGATACAGATCCAATAGTGGTATTTCTGGGACAAAGGATATGCAGTTTTGTAGCCCTTTGGGCATGGTTTCAAATTGCTCTCCATAATGCTTATATCAGTTCACAGCTCCACCAATAGTGTAGACTTACATTTATTAAAAGGACTTAGATCTGGAAAAGAATCAAGTTTAACTCCTTCATTTTGCATATGAGGAAACTGAGACCTTGAAAGCCAAAGTGAATTGATCATAGTTTCACAGGTAATATGCATTGAAGGAAATATTTGAATTAAGGTCATAGTTCAAGAACTGGAAGAACCCTTTGGAATAATTTAGTTCAATGGCTAATATTGAAATGTGTTTTGCATGACTTCACATGTATAAGTAATATCACATTGCTTGAATTCTCAATGTATTGGGGGAGCTAGAAGGAAGGTCAGAATTTGGAACTCAACATTTTAAACGTGAATGCCAAAATAAAGAGTATAATTAAGTATAAGCTAAAAATGAAGACATCTAATACAACCCTTTCATTTTATAAATAAGAAAATTGAGACTAAGAGAGATTAAATGATTTGCTCAAGGCCACTCTGGTAGTAAATGGCAGAGGAAGGGATTAAATCTTGCAACTCCAAATTTGGTCCTAATTCCATTGTATCATGTTTTCTTATGACATGAAATCCCATCTTCTTTCTGCTAAACCTCTGTACCATTATGATAAGTATGTTTTATTTGGGGGTGTGATACTAAATGTTTAAAAATTAACTCTTTAAAAATGTATGCACAAGATATTTTTTCATTCAATCTGCATGATTATTATTATCAATCTGCATTATTTTATATTGCAAAGTCCAGACAACTAACAGGTCAATAAATAAAAGCTGGATTTGTAGCACGTGCTGACTTCTGAGATGAAAATATTAACACAGTAACAATTAGCTTTCACAAGCTTTTTTAAAATTGGTTTCAGAAGATTCTAATTATATCTAATTTATAGAAATTATTTTAGGAAGTAAGTTTTATTTTAAGCTTGTTCTTTTTCAAGCAAACCTATCCAAGGTATACCTTATTGACCTTCCTTCACTTTTGTCAGCCTCCTGGGAACTACAGAGGGTATGTGCTTTGTGGGAAGGTACCACATAACAAAAATAGATTATTTTTATGTGACGCTTTAAGGTTTATAAGACTCTTTCCTCAACACAACAGCCTTGAGATAGATACTGTAAAAATTGTATTTAATTTTCAAAATGAAGAAACTTCAGCTTAAAGGCTGTCCAATGTCAGAACTGGGACCTATTTGATTCTAGTTCCAAGGAATCTTTCCACTACACCATGTGGACTATCTCATAGATACTATACAGCTGAAGCAAACATTTTAAAACAAAAGTAAAATTGGTTTCCAGGTTAAGACAATGTTGCCCACAGCTGTTCACTCTCTGTGCCAATGTTTGCTGTGCTGTTGTGAAGACATAGGCTTAGAGGAGAAGTCTTTTACTGAATAGCTTTCAGAAAAGAATTCCCTTAATCCCTTAATCCTTTTATGAGTGTACATTACTCCAGAATGATGAATTCAGATATGTACAAGGAGAGGAAATTGGGGGATTGAAATTGTATGGAGTCTAGTGGCTTAAAATTAGGTCAGTCTTTTAGATAGTGCTCTTTGGGTGAAATAGAAGTACAGGAAGATAAACCACCAATGATTTTCACTTCTCATCTGTTCTGGAATGGGTGAACCTTACCCATAACATAAAGCCAAGAGGTTGACTTAATGCAGAATTAGGAAGATTCAGAATACCCAGAGCCCAATACAAGGAAACATGGAACTCACAAGACAAGAGAGAAAGGCAGTTTTATTTAGATGGAACATCCAGAAAATGTAGGACAGTCAGAGAGAATGATGGAAATTGGTCAGGTCCACTGATTGGAGTCCATGTAGAATTGGGCACCTAAATGGGTCCTTAAGGAAATGGGACCAGTATATATAATATAATATAATATAAACCAGTAAAGTTTGATACCATTTAACAAGGCTTTTATTTTGGTCTAAATGGACCAGATATTAGAGAAAGATCAGTATAGAGTCTAGACATGTACACTTGTCCTGATTAATGCTAGTGAGGGGAGGAAAAAAATTCATGGAGAATTGCCTCTAGTTGATACTCAAAGTGTGCTCTGGAGGAAAAGGTGTTTTGGGTCAGTGTCTTGGATTCTTCATTTGGCAGCTCAGGAAGATTACTATACTACTTATATCCTTTTATATTTCCATGGACCCATATGTTTTTGCAATATTTGCAGATTATGACTCCTCCACATCTTCTTATCAATAATCCAATTCAACAATATATATTTAATATACACCTATCCTGTTCAAGCCACTAGGATAAATTGCCAGAATTAGAAAGAGGAGTAAGAGGTTTTCCTCATTCCTATTCTACTTGAGGGTGGATGGGAGAAGGAACAGTATACACAGACATAAGCTTTCGACATATATATACATATATATGTGTGTGTATGTGTGTGTGTATACACACATAGGTAGGTACCCCCACTCTCCCTCTTTATCTCTTTTGATGTAATTAAAGGAAGAACACTAACAAACTGGATAACTTCAGGCCTTACTAATAAATTAGCATCTAAATTGAGCCTCAGAAGACAAATATTCTGAGGAGGAGATGATGGAGATATGTATCCCATAGATGGGTACCTATTGCCTGGGCAGAGATGAATGGAGTTCACAGAGCAACTAGTAGTCCAATTTGACTTGGGCAGAGTTTTCAAAGAGAAATAATAAGTCTGGAAAAATAGGTAGGAGCTATGTTGAAAAAGGCATTAAATGATGAGCCAAGGATATTGTTATGGATTTGGGAAAACACCAAGATTTTGTGAGAAAGGGGGTGACATGATCAAAACTGAGGCTACAGATTATTTTGGCAACACTGAAAGATAGATGAAGAAGATGCAGAATGTAAGCAAGGAGACCAGTTAGCAAGTTATTCAAGTAATTTAGGTTGTAAAGAACTAAAGTAAGGAGTGTAAGAAAAGAAAGGGACACATGTAAAGAGTAACAAAGAAAAAATTAATATCAAATTAATGGATAATTAATAATAATAATGGACTGAAAGAGAGAGAGAGAAGGATCATGAATGATCCCAAAGGGTTAAGAACCTTAATGATTGGGAGACATGATATCCTTACCAGGAACAGGGAAGTCAGAAGGCCTGGATTTAGAATAGGAAAAATAATCACTTCTCTTCTGGACACCTTAAGTTTGACTCAGGTTAAGCCTAGTTTATGGCTTTCTATGAAGCTAACATAAAAGACTTTACTGTAGGCTTTTCTCTGGTTCTTTTCATGTTCAAGGATTCCTGTATACAACTCAGTTTATTCATAAATTACTTTTATTTCTTGCTAAATAACTTCCCTACCTTCTTTTCCAGTCAGACATATCCCTGATGACTTACATTACTTCATATGTACTAATTATTCTTAGTGACATACTATATTTTATTTCTACTCATCATGCATTTTTCAATTATATAAGAGTTATTTTTGATTCTTGTATTCTTACTTAGAAACTCTGGTCATTCTGGACTTATAATCATCAAGAAAATGTTGGTATTAGAAAAATCTTCTAGAAGTTTAGGACCATTTAAAACATGGCTCACATTTGGAAAACTTTTTTTTCCTAATATCAATTTGCCAACTATGTGAAGGAAGGTAAAAAGAATGGAGATCTTGGAACAATTAGGGCATTGTAATAATCTTGATAAGAGGTAGTAAGTATCTAAAATATAATATTTGTAGAAAGAATATAATGTTGTGGAAGAGACATCATAGAAGTAAAATAGATAACTCATTGATCATTGAGGGATGAGAGGGAGTGAAGAAATGAATATTATGATGACTTTGAATTCCTGGGTGAATGAAAGCATGGTAGTGACATAAATTGAAATAGAGAAGAAGAAGTGAGACAAAAATAGTGA
This sequence comes from Monodelphis domestica, assembly GCF_027887165.1. Lineage (NCBI taxonomy): Eukaryota > Metazoa > Chordata > Mammalia > Didelphimorphia > Didelphidae > Monodelphis > Monodelphis domestica. The sequence goes on along the minus strand of NC_077229.1, from coordinate 319,640,775 downwards.
ATTCCATTTGGGTCATGTTTAGTTTTAAATGGTGTAGGACATATCCAGATGAAGATGATACCAATAGGAAACTGGTGATGCTAGATATATAATCACTGAAGTCAGTAAGTAAAATGTTTGAGCAAGTAGTTGAGAAACAAGATAATGTATGATATGCTGAAATATTTTTAGCAATCTATTTTTAAAGCATGAGAGACAAAGGTGATATATGTTCAAGACTTGCCTCTGACACAGACTAGATATGTAACCATGGACCACTCAGGGGTCCATGCAACATTATAAGATCATCAGTTATAGAAAAGTGGTCAAACTGCATCTTTGAAGGGAGTTCCTGAACCAAGATTAAGAAGCAGAAAATAAAATCATAGGACCTGACTAATAAAATCTGGTCACTAAAACACAGATATTTATAAATACATACAAATACAAACATATATATATATATATATGTATACATGCATGAACAGAAATAGATATGTGTACGTATGTATAAATGCATATATATGTATATATGTTCATAAACATTACTAAGCCAAGTCAAGGTGGTATTCTAAGAATATCAATTAGGATATATTTTTGAATTCTGTGAATAATATCTTGTAAATCACAATATTTCTTAAAGAATTTCAAAAATTTTTCCTAACATTTATTTTTAAAGTAAACTATTTTATTAATGATTTTATGTTATCCTAAGATACCAATTAAATTAGAATAGTTTTGCTCAAGGGTATACAAGATCTAAATAATTGTTCTGAAGAAACCACTATATAGTTAGTGGTTCAAAACTGTTGATATTGAATATATTTCTAAATAAGATAATGGGCAGTTACACATGGATAATACATAAGGTATTAACTTCAAAAGTGTATGTAATTATGGCTCTGGGTTATCTGCAAGTATATTTGAAACCCACATACTCTGCATATTAAAAAGATACCATATTCGTGTGCATGTGTGTGTGGTATTTCCTCCAAAATTATAGTTAAAAAATCTATAATTAAACAAAATCTCTCTTCAATCATTATAAAAATCTCATAATCTTTTTGCTTCTATAAACAGAGATGGATTGAAGTATCAGTTAGAAAGCCATCATCACATGGTAATTACATACATTTTTCCATCCAATCTTGAAGGAAGAAAAAAGGCAAATTAATTCCCTAAATTTGAACCCTTTGCTGCTGCATACTAATCTTCACTAATTAGTGATAATGCTACTGGATTCATCCATAATTATGAATAGGCTAATTACATTTTTAGTTCACGTAAATTACCTTTAATGTTAAACTTGGTTAATACCAAAATTGCTTCAGATATTTCCAATCAGAAAATGATTTACTGGTGATTTTTAATCAAATGATCTATCTTCTATTTGCTCATACATTCCCAATAATGCCAAAGAACAACTACATCTGGTTCCATTTTCAAACTATTTGATGTAACTCTTTTCAAAAAAAAAGCCAACTGAATAAAATAATTAATCAATTTAAAGACTAGACTTATTGTAAACAGCTGACTTGCAAACATAGCACTCTGCTGGGAAGTATCATTCTTACACAATTCATTCCTTATAGTTTTGTTTGCAAATGACATTCTTTCCTTCTTTGGAATTCACTTTACTTTTTTTCATAACCCATAACAATAAACTTAAAAAAACTTTATAGCGCAGCTCATCTTTTATACTCAAAATTATGTGATATAAGGGAAATCTTTTAAAATTTCTGGCACATGTCATATACCATTCTTAGGAGTAGAGCCTTTCACTGTTTATGAATATCTCTTTGTCTCAAGAGTAGCAAGACTCATATAGCTTGTTAGTCCCAGAATCAGGTTTTATGAAATCCCATGCTTTACATTTCTTCTCCCATAATTTTATCCTTGACCTAGCTAAATGGTGCAGTGAATAAAGCATAGAGCTTGGAATCAGGAAGACTAATCTTTCTGAGTTCAAATCTGGCCTCAGACACTAGTTGTATGATCTGGAGCAAGTCACCTTTAAACTTGTTTGCCTCAGTTTCCTCATCTGTGAAATAAGCTGGAAAAGGAAATGGCAAACTATGCCAGTATCTTTGCCTAGAAAAACCTAAATGTGGTCAGAGAGTTGGGCACAACTGAATGACAATTCTTATTCTTATCTCTATGCATAAATTATGCATTTGTGCTGTCTTTCTTAAATAAAATTCCATCACAACAGAGTTGGATTAGTTAACCACTGTTAATATTAGTTCCCTGTAACACTCTTCCTAAGAATTACTGTTTGCAATCTTGGTTTCTTAGAGGCAACTATTATTGATGCAAGTCCTGTTAAATGGGTATCAAAGGGTGACAGTGACTAATTTTTATACTATTAATTGACTAAGATCATAAATAACAACTGGAAAAGACTGAAGAAATTACCTTGTCCAAGCCCATTATTTTGCAGGTATTAAAAACAGAAGTCAACTAAGTGCTTTGTCAATTAAGTAACTAAGTGCTTTGTTTAAAGTCACATAGGTATTAAGTGGCAAAGACAGGATTTGGATCTTGGTCTTTTGATTCAGGATGGCTAAGTGGAACAGTGGGTAGAGCACCATATCTGAAGTCAGGAAAACCCATATTTCTAAATTAATATCTGGCCTCAGACTCTTACTAGTTGTGTGACCCTGGACAAATCACTGAATTCTGTTAATCTTAGTTTCTTATCTGCAAAATAAGTAAGAGAAGGAAATGGCAAACCACTTTTTATGTTTTCCAGGCATACCCTAAATGGAGTCATGAAGAATCAGAAACGACTGAATAAAAATAACAAGCAAAACAATAACTTGATTCAAAACTCAGAAAGCTTTCCACTTCCACTATTTTTGACTTCTTTGAAAGATTGTTAGTTTTTTAAGGGTAGGATACAAGTCTTTGGCTTCTCTATATCCCTCATAGTATTGATCACATAGAAATCAATGTTCTTTGAATGGATGGATGGATGGATGGATGGATGGATATAGAAGTATACAGAGGATTTACTTCTAGCTCTTTGGAAAATAAACACACAAAACACACATTTTTAAGTTTAATCTTCATTTTCAACATTTTTCCAATACTTTCTTTTTTAACTATAAATCAATGTTTTTTATTTAAACTTTCTCTTATTTTTTTCAATTAAAAGAAGAAATGATTTTTGACAATATTTTTCTCACATTTTGCATTTTAAATTCTCTTCCTCTCTTTCCCTAGTCCCCAAGGAAGTAAATAGTCTGATACAGGTTATGCCAGTGCTTTCATATAATACATATTTCCATATTCTCCATGCCAGAATAGAATGTAGTAAAAAATGCAAGAAATAAAGTGAAAGATTGCATACTTCGATTTGTAATCAGATTCTAATAGTTCCTCCTTTCCAACCAATATTCTTTTTTTATCCTTTTAAACATTATTTTATCTGGTTATTTTCAGACATTATTCATTAGAAACAAAGATCATTTTCTTTTTCTCCCCCCCTCCTCCCACCACGCCTCCCAATGGCGATGCGTGACTCTTCTGGGTATCACATATGTCCTCAGTCCAAACTCTTTCCCATGTTGTTGGTATTTTCATTAAGGTATTCATTTAGAGTCATATCTCTCTATATCTCAGTCATATCCCCTCTACCCCTGTAGTCAAGCTGTTGCCTTTCCTTGGTGTTTTTACTCCCACCATTTGTCATCTGCTTGATGGTACTGTTTTTTTCTCCTTGATCCCTGCGGATTGTTCAGGGACATTGCATTGCCACTAATGGAGAAGTCCATTACATTCAATTGTACCGCAGTGTATCAGTCTCTGTGTACAATATTCTCCTGGTTCTACTCCTTTCACTCTGCATCACTTCCTGGAGGTTGTTCCAATCTCCATGGAATTTCTCCACTTTATTATTCCTTTTAGCACAATATTATTCCATCACCAACATATACCATAATTTGTTCAGCCATTCCCCAATTGAAGGGCATCCCCTCATTTTCCAGTTTTTTTGCCAGCACAAAGAGCGCAGCTATGAATATTCTTGTATATGTCTTTTTCCTTATTATCTCTTTGGGGTACAAACCCAGCAGTGCTATGGCTGGATCAAAGGGCAGACAGTCTTTTATCGTCCTTTGGGCATAGTTTCAAATTGCTCTCCAGAATGCTTGCATCAATTCAAAACTCCACCAGCAATGAATTAATGTCCCAACTTTGCCATCCCCTCCAACATTCATTACTTTCCTTTGCTGTCATGTTAGGCAATCTGCTAGGTGTGAGGCGATACCTCAGAGTTTTTTGATTTGCATCTCTCTGATTATCAGAGATTTAGAACACTTTTTCATGTTGCTTATTAATAATTTTGATTTCTTTGACTGAAAACTGCCTATTCATGTCCCTTGCCCATTTATCAATTGGAGAATGGCTTGGTTTTTTTTTTTTTTTTTACAATTGATTTAGCTCTTTATAAATTTGAGTAATTAGACCTTTGTCAGAGATTTTTGTTATAAAGATTGTTTTCCAATTTGTTGCTTCCCTTCCAATTTTGGCTACATTGGTTTTGTTTGTACAAAAACTTTTTAATTTGATGTAATCAAAATTGTTTATTTTGCATTTTGTGACTCTTTCTATGTCTTGCTTGGTTTTAAAGTCTTTCCTTTCCCAAAGGTCTGACATATATATATATATATATATATATATGTATATATATATATATATATATATTATTCTGTGTTCACCTAGTTTACTTATAGTTTCCTTCTTTATGTTCAAGTCATTCACCCATTCTGAGTTTATCTTGGTGTAGAGTGTGAGGTGTTGATCCAAACCTAATCTCTCCCACACTGTCTTCCAATTTTCCTAGCAGTTTTTATCAAATACTGGATTTTTGTGCCAAAAGCTGGTGTCTTTGGGTTTGTCATAGACTGTCTTGTTGAGGTCACTTACCCCAAGTCAATTCCACTGATCCTCCTTTCTGTCTCTTAGCCAGTACCAAATTGTTTTGATGACCACTGTTTTATAATATAGTTTGAGATCTGGGACTGCAAGGCCACCTTCCTTTGTATTTTTTTTTTCATGAAATCCCTGGATATCTTTTATCCTTTGTTCTTCCAAATGAACTTTCTTATGTTTTTTTTTTTTTCTAATTCAGTAAAAAATTTTTGGAAGTTCAATGGGTATGGCACTAAATAGATAGATGAGTTTGGGTAGGATGGTCATTTTTATTATATTGGCTCGTCCTACCCATGAGCAGTTTATGTTTTTCCAATTGCTCAAGTCTAGTTTTAGGTGTGTGGAGAGTGTTTTGTAGTTGTGTTCATATAGTTCCTGTGCTTGTCTCAGGAGGTAGATTCCTAAGTATTTTATTTTGTCTAAGGTGATTTTAAATGGGATTTCTCTTTCTAATTCTTGCTGCTGAGCTGTGTTGGAAATATATAGAAATGCTGATGACCTATGTGGGTTTATTTTGTATCCTGCAACTTTGCTAAAGTTGTTGATTATTTCGACTAGGTTTTTGGTTGATTCTCTAGGATTCTCTAAGTAGATCATCATATCATCTGCAAAGAGTGATAACTTGGTCTCCTCCTTGCCTATTTTAATGCATTCAATTTCTTTTTCTTCTCTAATGACTACTACTAGTGTTTCTACTACAATATTAAATAATAGAGGTGATAAGGGCATCCTTGTTTCACTCCTGATCTTACTGGGAATGCATCTAGTTTATCCCCATTACAGATGATGTCAACTGATGGTTTTAAATATATACTGTTTATTATTTTTAGGAAAGACCCTTCTATTCCTATGCTTTCTAGTGTTTCTTTTTAAACCCTTACTTTCTGTCTTGGAGTCAATACTGTGTATTGGCTCCAACGCAGAAGAGTGGTAAGGGCTAGGCAATGGGGGTTAAGTGACTTGCCCTGGGTCACACAGATGGGAAGTGTCTGAGGCCAGATTTGAACCTAGGACCTCCCGTCTCTAGGCCAGGCTCTCAATCCACTGAGCTACCCAGCTGCCCCCTTAGTGTTTTTAATAGGAATGGGTGTTGTATTTTATCAAAGGCTTTTTCAGCATCTATTGAGATAGTCATGTGATTTTTGTTGTTTTTCTTGTTGATATGGTCAATTATATGGATGGTTTTCCTAATATTGAACCAGCCCTGCATTCCTAGTATAAATCCTCCTTGATCATAATGAATAACCCTTCTGATCACTTACTGAAGTCTTTTTGCTAGTATCCTGTTAAGATTTTTGCATCTCTGTTCATTAGGGCGATTGGTCTATAGTTTTCTTTCTCTGTATTTGACCTGCTCCACTACTTTCTTAAGAATAATAAACAATCAATGAAGCACTAATTTGTAATGTTTATCAGTTGCTAAGGTATAAAATGCGCACGCTGAAAAGATAACAATCAACTCTTAAGAAATGATATGAATAGACTCTAGAACACCCCTGGTTGCTGTATGGATAGATGTGACTCTTTTGTATACACTTAAATTTTGGTTTTGAATAAACATAAAATGGCTTTTTTAAAAAACTAAAATTCCATAGAAGCCTTAGAAGAATTGCTATTAGATAATAACTCTGGTTGTCCCCACTTTAAAATTTTTTTTGAAACTCTGGGTAGAGCAAAAGTGTAAAGAAGAATGTTGGGTGGAACAATTATTCCAGGCTAGCCATTGTGTTAGCTCAGAAAGGGAGCAAAATTGGTAACAGTTAGCTAAGTCAGCACTATGGCTAGAGACATCAGCATCAATAGCAACAGGTGAGCTGTGCTGTGATGCCAGTATTAGCATGCAGGGACAATATGCAACTAGGGGATTTACGGATTAGGAAGGAATATTACCTGTTTCCAGTGGATAATTAAACTGCCAAATTTAATGCCTCTTGGCAGTTTGTGATGTTCATTGTTAGACCCAATATAAACCTTTCCATCAGTGATTTCTGAGAAGTTGCACATATCTGCAATTTTTCTTTGCTTATTAATTTGGTGTTTTGTCTGAAGGATCACTTCCAGAGTATTCTTGGGGTATCCAGGAATATTGCAATATGATTAATTCAAGTTCATGAAATGCTTGTTGTTCAGTCATTGTACAGTTAAGCCTGACTCTTTGTAGCTTTGGAGGAAATACTAGAGTGATTTGCCATTTTCTTCTATATTCGTTTTACAGATAAGAAAATTGAGGCTAGTAGGGTAAAGTGACTTTCAGGTAAGTGTCTGAGACCACATTTGAACCCTTTCCACTCTACCACATAGGTGCCTCTAAATACTGACTTCTTTTTAAAATGATTATTTATTATATTTGTTGACTAAATTTATTTAGTTTTATGCATACAGATATCCACTTAAAACAGAATTCAATAATTTTTTACATTTAAAAACTAATATTTCCCACATCTATTCCCTATGAGATATGTTACACGTACTTATGGCTCCATGGCATTTTATGGCACCTCCTCTGTTACCATGGGGAGAAAAGGAAGGTTCAGTTTTCCATCAAGGGTTGAGATTATGATAATAGTGAGACCTTAATTCACTTAGGTGGCATTGAAGAGAAGGCAACTAAATTCGTCTTAGGGTATATTAAAACCACAGAGATACAATATATTACAAGTAAATTCTCTTCTTGATGATTTCTTTTATAGAATTAAAACCACAAATAATCTTAGATTAGGAATACTTTCAGAGACTATCTAGTTTAATCCATAAATGGAGCTATTTATGCATGCCAGGCACCTACCTTTGTGACCACTCACTAACCCTTACTTATACTCACAATATACTGGATAGAAGTTTTTGCTTTAGCACTTTGGAGCTCTTTAGTGACTATTTCTTGATATACAGTATTTTTTCTCCTTTTGTCCTTGTATATATCTTTTTTGTCTCCTTTGTTATTTCTAATTTTGGTAAGGGAGTGTCTGACAAAGTGTGTCGGAGACTGGCACCTCTTTTTTTATTGAAAAATGCTTTAATAAGCAGATGGTCAAAGAGCTTGAAACATTGAACAAATTTAACTGGGGTGTAAGGTCAAGTGGATGGGTTTCCCCAAAGTGTTTCAAAGCTTCTCTGCACACAGCATACTTGTTTTTTTGCCACTCTCACTAAGGAAACTGACATAGTTTAAGTCCCTGAACTATTCATTTTAATCAAGAGCATACCCAACAGCAAATTTGTCTGGAATTTCAAATCCAACAAAGTCAGATATTCCACACTTTGAGATGTCCTCATCTTTGGATTATTTTGCTTGGCAAGGTAAAGCAAACTCTCAATTGTTTTACCTGTGTCAATTATATCTTCAATAATCAAGACAGTGTTTTTCCAGTTAAGGTGGAGAGATCTCTTCTAATCACTTCTATGGCTCCTGTTGACTAGTCATTGTATTAGCTCCTCAGTTTGATAAAATCTACAGTCATGGGAACTGATTGATCACTATTCCTCCTCAGGTCCTTGATATAATCCCACAAAATCAACAAATATTTTATACATGCTTACATATGAAGAAACTGAGGCAAACATAGTTAAGTGACTTGTCCAAGATCACATAGCTAGTAAATGTCTGAGACCAGATTTGAACTCAGGATAATGAGCCTTTCTGACTCCAGATCTAATAGTCTACTGTACCAATAAGTACTTGGGGAGAAAGAATACCATGATGTGGGGTCTTCCCCTCTCCTTCACTATATATTTGCTAGTCACTGAGTCCTGTCAATGTTTAGCCTATAAAGAATGAAAACTTTTCCCCCAGATCTTGAGCATAATGATTAGGAATGCAAAATGAGTCCAGGTTATAGCTTGGTTCATCATCTTCAATCACAATGCTGGGACTGATGTTCATGCTTTGGGATTTTCTCCATGATGGGGAAGCTCAGTGTAGACTGGGTGGCTGGGCAGCAGCAGGAACAGAGGAAGAGGAGATGAGAGAGGGAGAGGAAGTTGTATAGAGAAGAGGAGGTAGCACTAAGGGAGTAACGATGCAACTTTACCAGCCCCAGCTCTCAGTTGAATCTCAATGATTTCTATTTCACCACTTTGGTATTCTTACAGGAGATTTCTCAGTCTGAAACAGAAGTTCAGCTGGACTCTAGGTTCTGAGCAGGGATCTCTGCATTCTCTTTATGAACAGAATTGTTATGGTATTGAGGTCCCTGTGTATTCAACTCCATTTAAATGTAAGCATCATTAGAAATAAATATCTTCCTTTTGTGGTTTGAAGTTTAAAATTGAATGTATGGTAGTATAATGTATATTGCCATAGGGTTATATAGTTAGAACTGGAAGCAATCATAGACATTATTCAAATTATTAACTGTATATATGGGGAAACAGAGTCAAATGACTTTCTCATGGTCACAGACAACTAGAATCACTTAAATATTAAACTGATATAATTTGAGGTTTAGAGTTTTGATCATTGTAAAATATGCAAATTTGGGGACAGAATTGAGCCTTCTAGAGAGAACAAATTTTAAAATACTATCTACAGATCAAATTATGAAGACAATACTGTTATAGTCAATTTTTAAATCAAGCCATTCATGTTTCAACACAAAGTCTTAAGAAAGGTATGATATTATTGTTACTTTAAAAAATGTTGGCAGGATTGAAAAGCCTTAATAAGGAAAGATATTCAAGTCTCTACATCTTTCCTGGGTCTAGCACAAAAGAGAATGTAAGGGAGAAGAAAAATCTGCTCCCAAGATGATTTGTGTTACCAAAAAAAAAGTAAGTAGAAAAAATGAGGACAAAGCCCATTTTCTGTTACAAGTTTTTTTTCTTCTGTTGAATATTCCTTCAATAAATTTCTCAGAATCTGAATGAAATACACAAATGGATTGGCAGTGGAGGCTATGGAATACTTAAACAAATCCTTGTCTTAAACTTTGTAGACTCATATGAAGAGTCATATCCTGTGAAAATCTGTTGTTGCCAGAATGCTGTCTGCTTAATTAATAGCAATATCAGAGTGGGCTGGAGAATAAGAACTCGCTCCCACAGAATTCTTATTAACATATGATTTCAGTCTATATACAGGCAATTCCAAATTGATTTTATTGAAAAAGTTGATGTTTAAGTATATTTTTTTGGAATTGAGAATTTATTTTGTTAGGCCAGTGCACAAAGCCAGATTAATCCAATACAATTTAAGGATAATATGGTCATAATAGTTCTGTAGCTCCTACATGCCATATGTGAGCATATTTCCAAGGGGGAATACCCTCATGGTTCCAGCTTGATATAGCAATAAGAAATGCTTCTCTACTTTTCTTTATAAATAGATATGCATGTAGTATTTCCAACTTCAAGTCACTGATGGTGGTTCTATCACCAGGGGTTCTACCAGTGCAAAGGAGGAAGAGAGAAAGGGGGGGAGAGGGAGGGAAGAAAGATGGGGTGAGAGAGGGCGAGGCAGGGCTGGACAGAGAGAGAGAGGGAGAAGAAGAGAGAGGGGGAGAGAGAGACAGAGACAGCAAGAGACAGAGAAAGAAGCAGAGATAGAGACAGAGACAGAATCAGAGACATGGAGATATAAAGAAAGTCAGAGACACAGAGAGAGAGACATAGAGACAAAGACAGAGAGAAATACATAGGTACAGAGTCAGAGAAATAAAGAGAGACATGGACAGAGACAAAGACAATGAGACAGAGACAAACAGAGTCAAAGAGAAAGAGACAAAGAGGCCAGGACTCCAAGTGATTTCGGGTAATTCAGTTAAATTTAATCTTACAAGAATTGAAAGTCTACTAAAAGTAATAAAGATGTTCTTCATGAAGATACAAGGACAAAAATGAAACCATCTTCCATAGTAAGTTCAAGAGTTTACATTCTACTGGGGGGACATAACATGAACACAGATTTGAATATGCAAATCATATGTGGAGTAAATACAAAGTAATTTCAAAGGCAAAGCATAACAAAGATGGGGGATTAGGAAGGGCATCTAAAATCCAAAATCTAAGAAAGTCTAGGAAATGCTCTAAAATATGACATTGGAAAAACTTTTAAAAGACTGCTTGATTCCTGAGTCCACCTGGTGCTTTTTTCCTTTGCTCCAGACAGATGTACCCCACTCTAGACCCTGCAAGAGGTTTGAGGCAAGTGGGTGGTCAGGGAGCAGCCTCATAGCCTTCTTCTGATTCTGCTTATGAAGCAAGCATGCAGCTCTCTTGGATACTTTCTAAGGGTTTTTCCTGATAATAACAGACAGAGGATTAAAAGATTTCACTTCAGTACTTCTGCCAACCCTTTCCCATTCCTTTTCTCTTAAATTTAGGGAGAAAAGTGTACACAGGTGCTAATGTTCTTCTCTTTAAGAATACAAATCAGAATAATAGGGTCATAGATTTTAGGATCTAGACCAGCCAAGGTTAACATGAATGGTAAGGCTCAGAGGAGGTATTTGAACTAAGGTCAGGTACTGTGACGACATAGTCAGTTTTTGTTCCATTCTACAAAGCCAATGCTAATATTAATAACTAACATTAGCACTTTAAGGTTTGTAGAATGTTATCTTCATTATTTCAGAGGGAAAGCAGACACAATCTGTACTAAGATTTCATCATTGCTTTATTCATCCTTCTATATTTGGTAGTGCAGTAGTTAGAGGGCTCATCCTGGACTCAGGAAGACCTGAGTTCAAATAAAATCCTAGTCACTTACTAGTTGTGTGACCCTAGGCTAGTCACTTAACCCTGTTGTCCTGAGTTTCTGCATCTATACAATGAACTGGAGAAGGAATGTCAAACCACAATAGTATCTTTGGCAAGAAAACTCTTAATGTGGTTAAAGAGTAGGACAAGACTGAAAATGGCTCTACAACAACAAACTATGTATGAAATAGAGTGCTAGACTCTGGAGGAGTTACAACATTTATATAGGACTTAGTTCCTGCCTTTAAGCTTACAAATTATAATCAATTAAAGTTCTTGTACAGATAAATTACAAAGACAATGTTTTGCAGAAAGAGTAGTTCAAACTGCACAAAAATGAGTTTGGTTCCAGGGGAAAGGTCATTATTGATAAACAGGATCCATTAAAATTTCATTGAAGAGGGGGCATTTGAATTGTTTTTAATAATAGGAAATCAGGAGGTAAAGATGAGAGAGGATACTCTAACTATAGATAATAGACACCTGTATAGGAAAAATATAGGGCACATTCAAGGGATAAAGGGCACATTGAACAACTTTAGAACATCTGGAAGGAATTAAAGATATAGAATCATGAATCTAGAACTGAAAGAAAAAAAAACACCTTGGAAATCATTGTGTCTTGAGGAAACTGAATCCTAGGGCTATTAAGTGACTTTTCCAAAATCACCTCAATGGTGAGTATCAGAGATAGGATATAACCACAGGCCCTCTTTTTCCCGAGCCCTCAATTTTTCTTTTGCACTAGGGACTTTACTATCATGAATATGGTCTTCTTGTAATAGGTATGACATTAGAGATATTCATAAGAAGGAAAAAGTTTGGAAGTCATTGTTCATAAAAGCACTAGAGAAAGGAAGGTAGTGGACATTTATTTCTAACTATTTCACAGGAATGATCTCTCTTAAACCAAATTATGGGAGATTCAGGATAACTTGCTACCTCATTCAACTAGCAACTCTTTTCATGTCCTCAACACTAGGGCTGGTGGAATGGGTATGGTATTGACATTGCATTGACAATTTCAGATCCTTCTGCCACCATCACAGAGCAAATTCCTCTCTTCTGAAGTCCCTCTAGCCTTCTATGTCACTCTGTGTCGGTCTTTGTGGTTATAATTTCTGCCAGCTCTAAAGTCACTTTTTCTCATTCTTCACAATATTAATCAGCCTATTCATGATTTCTTCTCTAGCCTTATCCCTGCTCTCATGGTGCTGACTTCAATATTCATGTAAACCTCTTCCAAAATCATGACCTCTATGTTCATTGATTTCTCACATTCATATTTGCTCTGTTTCAGTCACCCTGAGATGTGATCTATTCCACCTCAATAATACAGAACACTGGCATTTCCCTGTCTGATCATAATCATTAGACCTTCAAACTCTCTCTCCCTCCCTCCTTATAAATCTATTCTTTATCTTTACCATCCATATTCTCCATTATTCTCTTCCAAGCCTTACTTTCAAGGTTCATTTTTTTAGTTACTTACATAAACAAGAGTATCACTCTCTGTTTTTAATTAAATCCTATCCACTTCACCTTCTGCCTTTTTAGCCCTGCCTATTCCAACACTGTTGGTGACTGCCTCACTATCTATCTTCTTTACACTTAATTGAAAGATTCTGAACATTGACAGAGGAAGTCATCAAGCCATAATGATTGGAATCACTGCAAATATAGATTATCAGATCTCAAAGGGGTGCTCTCAGTCACTTGGCAATTTTTCATTTCATATTAGATTGATTCTCTATCACATTCTCTACAATAGTTATTCCAAACTTGACCTCCTCCTTAAGAAGCTAAAATTAGTGCCATGTTTCGTTCTCTGCAGATGGCCTTGTTTCTTACTTTCTTGAGTAGATTAGGGCCATTGATCAAGAGGTTTCTCATCTTCTCTACACCCTATCACTCTAACTTTTCATCCACTTTCTCTTTATTTCCTCAAATCTCTGAGGTGACCTTCAACCTCTGTCCTAGATTGTTTCTTTCCCTACTTCCTTCATTAGCTAGTCTTATTAATGTCCTCTCTCTTTAATCTTCATAGTTTCATTCCTTCATCACAGCTTAAGAATATACTTGGATCTCTCCCTGTCCTTAATAAATCTTCCCTAGTCTGCATCTTCCCTCTCCAAGGCTATCATATTATATTATTCTCCTCCCTTTCATGCTTGAAAGTGTGTTCTCTGACAGATTCATCTCTATAGTGAGGGGGCAGGGAAGGTTTTCAACAGATATTGGAGGGAATGAGACAAAGCATCAACCTAATACAAATGAAAGATTGCTGAGGAGTAGTGAAGAAACTGAGGCAAAAAGAGGTTAAGTGCCCATAGTCACAAGTATAAGGATCAGAAGTGGAAAATGAACTCATCTTCCTTACTCTTACACATTATCAATTATACAAGTGAATGTGGCAAAAGGAGTACATAAACAAGTTGACAAGACACAGATCCATGTTTATCTCCATCTTTTCATTTCTTAACCTTTCATGGCATATCACATAATACAAGGTCACATTGTGGTATTTAATCTCCATTTGGGAATTTCTATAATTGTGGAATGCCTCATATTCTTAGTGTACAAATATATAAACCAGAATACATTATTCTATTATTTCACTAAGAACAAGATTTCCAGGCTCACTAGAAGTAGAAATACATGCCCAAATGTTTCAAATATTTTATAACCCACCTAAGATGGAGAAGAATCATTAACAACCCCTACAGCTACCAGAACTTTCTGAAGGTCTTTGCTTGTTTGGCAAGAATAGTATATCACTTCTTGGTGCTATTTTTTTTTACTTCAACAGCATTTATTTTTGAGGCTTAGTGAAATTAATCCTATTTCATTATGGGTTTGAATGATCCTCAAATATTTTGAGTTCACCATATCCATAACCATGGTAATCTCTCTAACAGCCATTGTTCTTTAAGGGATGTAACTGAGAGTGATACTTGTTCTTGAGAACTTCACAATTTAAAATAGCAAAGTAAAATAATGAAATGTAAATATGGCACAAAATCCAACACTCAAATGCTATAATTGACTGTAGTTTGAAAAAAGCCTCAGCTCAATCCAGCTTTATTTGGTCAAAGTCAGTTCTCAGTCAACCTAGTATCAGTAAAAGTACATCCACATGACCATTGATATCACAAAATGAAACCATATCAAAAATTATTTCATCCCAATTATTTCACACATCACTGTAACATTGCATCATATCATTTTAGTTAAAAATATTCTCATCATATCAGAATGCTAAGTTACATCTAATAGTGGTGATATCTAAGGTGAAATTTAACAGGGAAAAATATAAAATGTTGAATTTGAATTAAAAAATTATGGAAGTTTAAGATGGTAGAGCTTTAGTTACATAGCAATTCTCATGAAAAAATCTATACATTTTTCTTGATGAAAAATCCAATATGAGTAAAAATTTGTTATGGTAAACAAGCAAAAAAAAATTGTGATCTTGGACTGTGTTGAGGCATAATTATCAGGCCTAGGGAAGTGAAGAGTACACTGCATTTGCCAAACCACATCTTGACACATATTAAAATCTAAATGTCACAGGGTTAGAAGACAATGAGAAAATAAAGGGTAAATAAGGTGGCAAAAGGCCTAGAAAAATAGATTATATTCAGAGCAGATGAGGGAATTTGGAATGTTTAGTGAAAGAAAGAGATGAACCAGGAAGGACATGGAAGTTTCAATGTCCTGATATTTGCAGCGACCTCATAGGAAAGGGAGATTAGATTTTTTCAATTTTGCCTCAGAGGACAGACTAGAAATCTCCAGTAGGAGTTGTTTTTATCTTCACTACCTACCACAGTGACTTATCCATAGTAAGTACTTTCTTCATAAATATTTGTAAAGTTGAAATGAACAGGAATTAACCTATGCTGATCAGTTAATTCAGTCAAAATGGTCAAACTGGTGTATACAAATAAAATATTTTTCTGAATTAGAATTCTGGTTCTCAAAATGTACAGTCCCTGCATTTCATAGCCCTGTAGCAATATAAGGGACAGCTAGGAGGTTCAATGGTTTGAGAGCCAGGCTTAGACATGTGAAAGTCTTGGGTTCAAATCCAGAATCAGACCCTAGGCAAGTCACTTAATCCCCATTTCCTAGCCCTGTCTGCTCTTCTGCTTTGGAACTAATACATAGTATTGATTTTAAGACAGAAGACAAGCTGTTTTATTCAGAAATAAGATAATTTGGAAGCTTATGATAAACTTGGACCACTCATTATCTATGTGATCTGATCCACACTGCTTCACCTCTCTTTGTCTCAGTTTCCTCATCAGTAAAATGGTAAAGCTAGCCTAAAGTACTTCAGGGATAAGGCTCTTATGATGGCTCCTACAAAAAGAGAATTCTATACTCTGACATCATCACTATATTATTCGAAGGGCCACAGAGTGATGTCACTCATGGCCACTCAAAGATGAACTAATGATTTTTGTATCTCCCACATTGTTAACTCTAAGGATGTCTAAAAAACAGAAAGTTGCATGCAAAAAAAGAATGTTAAAAATGTTAGAAAAGCAAAGAATCTAAATACCTAAGAAAATACAATTACTTATTATAGGCTGAAAGAATGTCTGTGAAATCTAACCAAATACAAACAATAATCTTGCCCAAAGAGTTAAGAGAAACATTTTATCTTGCAATGACTTAGGTACAAAGGGCTCCCCAACATAGTTTGGCTTTCTCTAAATGGGGCATAGGAAATGACAGAACAATAAATTTATCCTTTTAGGATAAATTCTCTATGATGTGTTACCTCATTTCTCAAATGAGCAAATTAGAGGTAGAAGGAATAAAATAGTCACTGCATTGCCATTTGGAACCAAGTGAAAACTTTGTATCACTTGAATTCAGATACACTTTTAGCTCCCACAATCATTCTGAAATCTGAAAAATTCTGAAATCTGAAGTCAGACACCATCTGACTTAATGTGGATCACTGAGTTGGTGGAAGCCCACCTAATAATGTTACTCTGGGCCTTTTTTCAAAATAGATCCATAGGATATACAATATATGCTTCCCTTAGAGTGATATGAATATTGCAAAGTCTTCTACCCTCATATTTACATTCCAGGAGAATTGGACAATAAATAACAAAAGCCAGATTCTTATTTAATTTGAAGAAATGTGTTATATTTTAGTTATAAATAAATGAGAGCTAAATAAATAAACAATTACTCTAGGGACACCTGACTTGAGTGTAATAGGAAAAAAATGGACATAGAAACCAAATTCATCCCTGTATATAAGTCCAGGTTTTTACTCTTATTAACTTCATGACACTACATAAATCATTTCTTGAACCTCAGTTTCCTCACACATAAAATGGAAGATTCTTCCTATGTATAGTCATCTAGAAGTAGAAGGGATCTTAATCACAATCTAATGTTTAAAAAAACTTTTTTAGAAATTAATTTAATTTTTATTGCATTAATATATATTTTACTTCCATTTTTAAAATTTTGAATTCCAAATTCTCTCCTTCCTTCCAGTTTCTCCTTTACCCACTGAGAAAGGAAAATAATGCTGATTATACATGTGAAGTCATATAAAACATCTTTATAAACTATAAATTACCAATTAATCAACCACCTTCATTTTACAGATGGGGAAAAATCAAGACTCAAAGTGGTTTAGCAACTCATCCAAGATTACAAAGCAATAAATGGCAAAGCCAAGATTCAAAACCAGGCAAACCTACTCATTCCAGTGGGCTGTGTTTTGAAGTTTTAGTAGATCATTCCTATGGTACCTACCTACCTCGATGGGAGAACTGAGAAAAGCACTTTGTTAAAAAAGCTGTATAGATGAGAAATAGTATTATTGTCACCAATCACTAATGGACCTTAGATTAAAATGAAAGGATCTGGAAGCGACTGAATGCAAAATATAATGGAACAGGAATACAAATTTTCAACATGCCTCACATATACTCATTCAATCTCCTCATAGTACTATATAGTAACATGATCTAATCCCTGATTCTGGAGCCAAAAGACCTAAATTCAAATCCCTACTCTGACAGTACCTTGTGATTTTGAGTAAACTATTTAAGCCTCCAATTCTTATCTCTAAGAAGGGGTTGTGGATTTTTGAGTTCTTTGATAGCTCTAAATCTATTATCCTCAGAACCCATTAGCTCTTGAAATTAATCATTCCACTTTGGAAAAGCCCAGATTATTTGGAATTTTCTTTACAGAAAAGGACAATGAACTACCCAAGCATTATCCCTATTCAGTACAAATGTCTGGCCAAATACATTCTCAAGTAGAACGAGAGACAAAATATCTGAAATACTATAATAATGTTTCATCTGAACATTCTAAAAAACAGCCCAGTGCCTTCAGGAGTTATTTGCTAATTAAGAACAGAATTTCCATTCTGATACCTCATTCTAACTTCAAGTACCATTTATAGTATTGAGGGGCAGAGGGATAAGGGATAGGCAAGAAATGCTTAGTTTCCTTGGCAGGCTATGAAGATGTAGAACTTCAGAATTTTAGTTGAGATGTGTTTAGATTGACATAATCAGAAATAGTTGGATTGGAGGAAAAACTGCTCTATGATTTTTGGAATCTTTATAAATATCTCTATGTACATGTATTGTATTAGATGTATACTATGTAATATGTATGCACACATGTACATGTGCACACACATGTATTTACACATATATAAAATATATTGAGTGTGTATTGAATTTTGAAAAAATCTTAGTACAGTTTTTCCTTCAATAATATTATACACAAACACACACACACAGTGGGAAACTCCAGAAGCTGTGAATTATCCCCTTTGCCACTAGTCCTCTGTACTTTCCACTGTTCTCTGTATGTACCTCAAGTATGCCTCGTGGCAGATAGTAGCAGGAAAGTGAAATAAGTGGAGCTGCTTTCTCCTAGCCATTTCTATATGTTTTAAGTTAACCTGTATTTAATAATATCTGAATAAAGGTAGTCAATTATGCTCAAAATTTTTATCCTGGTACCACCTGTATGTTTGGCCAGAATTCTTCTGTTAGCCCAGGGGTGAAGAACTGATATTTGGCCAAATAATTCTCACTTCAAATACTACCTTTTTTAATTGAGTCAAAATGGATGATTATTTTTATTTCATGCACTGGTGGTGGAGATGCTATTGATCATCCTTTTCATGAAATTAATTGCTACTTAAGTAAATGGTTTAAAAATCTATCTTTATGAGCTTTATTTATTTATATTTCAGGTATGCAATATGTATTCCTCCAAATTTATAATGTAGTGATAATAAATAGACCTATAAACCCATTAATAGAAAATGAGCTTGAGGACTGCTAGTACTATTAATCTCCTTAGAGAGAGGTCTTTTCATGTCTGTCAGAACTCATCTGTCCTTTTTTCTTTCTTCTTCTCAGTTCAAAATAACAGCTAATATAGGTAAAGAACTCAAACTAACAGAATATCAAAAGTTGGTTCCCTTATAGAGTATTGTTCCATATTGACTCCACAACCTTTTTTCCTAATTGGTGAACATGCATGGTATTCAAGTCACACTTGTCTAGCAAGAATTCATAAACTTTCTTTAATTTCTGTTTGCTTTCTATCTCCCTTCTGCTTTAGTGCCTAATGAAAATTTATGAAGATTCTTCTTACATACTTCATGTTCTCCTACATCAACCCTTTTAGGCTCAAAACCTTGGAATGCTGAATTTACAGTTATTTTAAAAACTTTCAAATGTTCTGAACCTGACAGAGAAAAGCCAGAGGAAAAAAGAAACCAAGATTTCACCCATTATTCATGCAAATACATGAGTATAGCTTTAGATCCTAATTAAAAATGAAACTCTTACTGATCTAATGAGTATTTTCAAGCTGTTGTACTAATTAGTATACTGATAGCCTGGGAATGAATTGCAGAAAGAATAAACCATCAAACTTAAATCTATACCTCCTTGAAAGAAAGTGTGGTATAGCAGAAAGCTAAATATAAAAAAATTCTATGAAGCAGTGTCAGATGGAATTCAGTGATGCAGTACATATTTCATATTTAAGGCAGCATGTCAGAGTAGAAAAGGACATTAATTTTGATTCAACAACCCTGGCTTCAAATTCTACCTCTTTCACTTACTACCTGTGTGATGTTGGGCCAATAAGACCATCTCTTGGAGAATATCATTTTATCATCTGGAAAATAATGGGATTTGAATGAGATGTACTTTAGGGTCCCTTCCAGACCCATAAATATGACCCTTTAATAGTCTTATGACCCATCTAGTTAAATATAAATTCACTAGCGAATTAGCCATGAGGTGATCACAGTTTTGTCTTGTTTGTTCATTCATTTATTTGCTTCTTCATGTACCTTTTATACTCATCTATCTAGTTATTTGTTCAATAATTAATTTATTCATTAATTTAAGTGTTTAATCCTGCTGTGTGGAGAATTTTGTATATGGATTAATGAGGGAATATCCTCTTCTTTTTAGTCTTCTTGTGCTTTCTTCTACTTAATTGTTCTACCCAAACTATGGACTGCAATCAACCAATAACCTTTTATTAAGCAGCTACTGTGTGCCATGTCATCAGGGTAGTACTGCAGATAGAATACAAGTCCTGGAATCAGGAAGACTCATCTTCTAGAGTTCAAATCTGTCTGTAGACACTTAGTAGCTCTGTGACCTTGGACAAGTCACTTAACCTTGTTTACCACAGTTTCCACATCTGAAAAATGACCTGGAGAAGGAATTGTCAAACCATTCCAGTATATTTGCAAAGAAAATTCCAAATTGAATTGTGAAGAGTAAGATATGACTAAATAACAACAACATGTCCCAGGCATAGTTATGGGTATTGAAAAAACAAAAACAAAAGTGAACTGTAATATGTTTAAGTAAAAACAAATTGAAAATGCTTTTATGGCAATCAGAGGAACACACTAGAAGCTAAAAGTATCAGAAAAATGACTCATGTAGAAGGCATCACTTGAACTGAGTCTTGAAACAGACCAGGCATTCCAAGAGGTAGTGGTAAGTAGAAAGTGAATCCATGAAAGGCGGGGAGTCACTGCAAAGAAATAGAGATAGGAAAAGGAGTATTATGTATGAAAAAAGGAAACTCTAGTTCGAGTGGAAAGTATAGTGATTGAGGGAGAATAATGTGTAAAAAGGAAAGAAAAGTTAAGTAGACTCCAGGTTGTTGAGGCCTTTAAATGGAAAAAAAAAGAGGAGATCATACTTTTTCTTGGCAATAATAGGGAGATTCTAGAATTTATTGAAAAAAGGTTCTTATAGTCAGACCCTAGAAAAATCATACTGACAACTCTATGGGGACAAGTTGGAATAAGGAGAAATATGATGGATAATTATAATAGCCCAAGTCAAAGGTGATAAACTAAGGGAATGGATATGTAAGCAAAGAGGAGAGACCCTGATTCAAATTCTAACTTTTCTAACTCCATCCTAAACTCTCTGAGTTGAGCTTAGTCCCTTCAAGAATAGATGAGTGCCCCTAATGCAATTCTTATGTTGAAGAGGCTTGGAAGCTTGTTTTGGGGTGAAGGAAGGAAGATTTTGTAATTAATAAGACTTGAGGAGACTTCAGAGTATTCAGAAAATTCTGTAACTTATTCCAGTCTATTATCCCTGCATTGATTCAGTCTTTTTGATTGGCAGGAGCTGCAGAACTGGACTATAAAATTTCTTCAAAAAGAAATGTCAGCTTTGGCATCTTTTGACAAGACATCTTTTGGTTTGACTTCTCTGCTAAATATGTCCTAAGTTGTGAAAGGCGAGACCTCCAGCATTCTCACTGCTGAAAACCAATATTTGGTCCCATGACTATGGGGATTGGCTCCTTCTCTGCATTGGCCTCATGTATATTCTTTCATTTTAGGTATAGGAAGTTGGAAGATACAACAGTGCCTCAATAATCCAGGGGAGTAAACCATTAAGATGAGGAGATCCAGGAATCTGGGGGTCTGAAAATAAGTTTCAGGCTAGATTTTGCAGCCAGCCCAGTTTCTATTCTCTGAGCAATGACCTGCTGAACATATCCCAGCAATTACTGAGTTGAAAATTCATCAGGCAAGGATTAAGATTTTGAACAGGAATTTGCTAAGATTAATGCTAGGTGTTAGAAACTGCTCTAAGTCTGAGTCTACTCTTCCCAGAGATTGAGGTGGTATGAAGAGAATGTGTCCCTAAAGTATTAGAGGGAAATGCTTGTACTTATTATATCTTTGAAGTAGATATCCATTTGTAAAAACTATTTAACGTTAATTGGTTAAATGGAACTGAGACATTAGCTACTGGTGGCTAATAATGAGAGGACTGCACTCTGAATAGGGAGTTTGAGTCATGGACAATAGAGAAAGACACCACGGTCCCTTAGGACACTAGAAATATGAGGGATATAGTAAGTAATACTGAAATAGTAAGGCTAGATCATACTACCTACATTTGCATTCTCTTCCCTGGGAGAGATAATAACAAAGATAGGAGGGATAAAGATAAACAATTCTAGATAGAGAGTAGAATTGAAGAGATATAGAGAAGTGTTTGGTGTTGATTATCCCTTCAATATATATTTTGTCAAGTGTTATGGTCCTTAACCACAGCAAGGTGTCCTTTCATATGATGCACTAATAATTGTATGAGGGACCATTAAAAATCCTCAAAATATTCCCATTTCTTCTATATTTAGATGTGCCTAAACAACAATGTAAAGTAAATGATTTTTCTTTGCTGAATAGTCACATTATTCTCAAAAAGATTTTGTGGAGATGGGGAAAGAAGACATATGGGTCAGTAATGATTGACTTTCTCTTGGTTCCTTTTTATATAATAGTAAGGTCTTTGATTTCAGATATCTGGAGAATTAATTCCTTAACACCCTCTAAGTTGTGTTGCCCCCAGGACAGACCTCCTCTGTGTATGCCTGATCGAGTCCAGCTGTTCTTCCCATCTTTGTTTTCTTTGGTGACATTTCTAACTTCCTTGTGTAGCACATCAGGGACCGTGATGTGAGAATACAAATATACTGCCTCTACTGACATTGATGGAAAAAAATAATTTATGTCCAGATCTTTTCAATCTTTCATCTGTTTGTTGTCCTACTTGCAGATTAATCCTTAAATGGCATGAAGATTCTTTTCTCAAGTGTTCATGAATCATTCCTTGTTATCCCTGATGTCCTGTATAAAATAATGGTTTCTAGATCTTTACCAGAAGTCAGAATTGAATTCAGTAGCTTTGAAGCTTTAAGAAATCTTTCTTTCTTCTCTTTTTTCTTGAAAAATGAGATGTTTATCTATTTGAATAATGAAGCACCTCTCCCATATTCTATTAATTTTAAAATATCACTGAGGGTGGCTTAGCAATCACATCTGTGAGTTCTTTTAGTACATTGGCATGCAGAGTATAATTCATCTGGGCCTATTGATTTCAACCCACTTAGGGCAACTTAGGTTTTCTCTTGCTAGTTCTCATTTATACCTCAATTTCAATTTCTTGTAAATAATCATTATTTCATATTTCCTAGCTGAAGATCAATTTCTTGAGTAAACAAAATAGTTACAAAAAGAGAATTCATTTCAGCCATCTCTTTACCATCTTGTTTTATTTATCTTCTCTACTTATCACTTCCTTTTTATTTCTCTTCCCCCTCAGATAGCTCAAAAACATTATTTCTTGTCCATATCATTTGGTATAATTCTCAACTTGGTTTAGACATTATCATTAGTGACATTGATATAGAAATGTGGCATTCTTTCTTTTTTTTTCAATCTCTCCTCAGTTTCCTGCTCTTGTTTAAAAAATGGAAGTTGGTTAAGGAGCTCCTCTTAATTCCAAATTAATGCATTATTAATTCTCTTTTTATTTATTTCAAAACTATCCCCCTTATCTTTCTTGTTGGATTATTTGTATTTCTTTGATGCAAATTTGATTTTAGATAGCAACTCTTCTTTAAGTCAATTTTTCTCATACAATTTTAGGAGTCAGGGTCTTTCTCTTAATTTTTTGAAACATGCTTTCACTAAGTTTTATGTGCTTATAAGGCTATTTCCTGGCAATCACCATGGTTTAATGGAGTAATCATTTCCTTCTGAAATTTCTATTCTTTAATTGGCAACCATTTTCTCTAATGATGAAAAGCAAGTTAAAAAAAAAAAAACAGCTCCCTTCATCACTTACAAATACCATTGAAGTCTCTCCCTCTGCAAGAGAACAATCTAGGCATTTACCTCCTCATTTCTCACTTGCTTCATTCTAGACTTCGTATTCTCCAAAAAAGTCGCCTTTCTATAAGATGAAATAAACAAAAATAAAAAAAAAAAAAAAACCTTTTACTGCTCCTTCTCCTTCTGTTCTTCCTCCTCCTCTCTACCTCCACTACCACTTCACTTCCTCCAAGATCTCTGGAGCCCTTACTCCTTTTGGTTAAAGAGGGTTGAAGGTGATTATTTGGAGACTCCTCCAAAATCCTCCATTGGAGGAGGTCACCAAGAGCATTCACCTTATTATTTCACATCTGGCTGTTTTCCTGAACTTCATAATCTCCTCAAATTTATCATCCTTCATGATAAAATCTATTCTGTTACTCATATCTCCTCAGATCATTTTCCACCAGAGCTGTAGGACTTCATCAGGCCCCAGCACTTGGTATACTCTTCACCCAACTACCCCATTTTTCAGCTTCTTTTAATATGCTCTCTTCCTCCATTAGACTAAGTTTTTTGAAGGTATGGGCTTTCTGATACTTTTCCTTGTATTCGCAGCACTTAGCATAGTGCCTGGCACATAGTAGGTGCTTAATAAATGCTTATTGACTCCGACTTTGATTCTGCAACACATCTCTCACAGTCTCCCAAAATGACATTACTGAAGCACAGGTTTGATCAAGCCACTTACCACTCAAAAAGAATCAGTGACTCCATATTTCAAAAATGTCCTGTCCTCCATTTGGCATTCAAAGCCTTTCACAAATTGGCTCAAGCTCATCCTTCCAGACATGTTGCACATTCCTTCTCTTCATGGGCTGTACCTTTGGGACGAGTTTGCTGCCTTGCTGTTATACAGACTCAATATGCCATTCCTTGCCTTTGCATAGGCTGGTCCACACGTCTGGAGTATATTCTCTCCTTATCTCTGCTTCTTAGAATCCCAAACAACAGGGTCAAGATCAAGCAGCACCGAAAGGCTTTTTCCTTCTCGTTGCTTCAGTAGCTGAGTAACTATGTTCTGTTTATCATGTATGTGCATGTATGTATACACTTATGTATATGTTATATGTAGGTGTATATACACATGTGTTGTTCAGTCATTTCTATCATGTCTGACTTTTCACAACCTCATTTGGGATTTTCTGGGCAAAGATACCAAAATGGCTTATCATTTCCTTCTCCAGTTCATTTCACAGATGAGGAAACTGAGGCAAATAGGGTTTGCTGATTTGCCCAGTCACTCAGATACTAAGTATCTGAGGCTGGATTTGAACTCAAGTCTTCCTGACTCTAGGTTTGACACTATATCCAACTGTGCCACCTAACTGCCATGAATATGCATATATATGTATATATGTTTGTATGTGTGAAGGTATATTATTTTGAAAGATAACATGGTATCAGACAAAAGAAAAATCTTAGTGCAAGTCCTACTTCTGTCATAAAGTAGCTATTTAAGTAACAGAGCATATGTCACTTAATACCTCAGTGTCCTAAGGAAACCTTTCAGCCTATAAGTTGAAGAAAAAGTGTTAATATTCACCAGTAAAGAAAGTTCCCCAGTGTAAACTTCTTATACTGAAGAAACAGATATTGGTATACATGGATATGTTTCTTCCAATGTAAGTTCCTTGATGTCAAGGACTCTTTTATTCTTGGGCATTGCATAAATAAACTTTGATTGTTAATTGAATGAAAAATGAAATGATCAAAAAGTTGAATGGAAAACATTTTAATTTTTCATTTGCTCCATTTTAATAGAGAAATTTAGCAAATTTCCAGCAAATATCCAGACAGTTAAAATCCTCAACTAATCCTATACCCTGCCTTTGTGCTATTTATGATCCAGTCCTGGAATTCACCATTCAGCCCCTCCTGCCCAGGTGGTCATGTATATTCTTATCACAAATTGCTTCCTTTGATTTTTACCCAAGTATTATTCCCAGGGTTCCCTACTCTCACTCCTAAATAATGTATAATGTTTAATTGTTATATTCTAAAGATATCCTACCAAATCACAGAGCTTCTGAGATAATGACTACATGCCTGGTTTAGTTGTTTTGTTTTGTTTGGTTTTTATCAGTTTGGCTGAAGCATGTTAGACTCTTCCAGAGACCTCTTTTTTAGCTGTCTTTCTGTTTCAAGTGTATCTCTTATAAACAACACATAGTGGGATTATGTTTTCTAATTTATTAGTCAATTTCATTTGTTGATCTTTTTGTCTTCAGGTTCACAGCCACAATTTCTAACTATGCATTTCAAGCTATTCCATTTTTTGTTTCTTCTCCCTCCTTTAATTTTATCCCTTCTCAAGTCTAGTTTGTTTCTAACTCCTGCCTCTCTTAATCTTCTATTTTATCATTCCTCTCCCCTTCTATTTCTATTTCCCTTTTGGTTAAGTTATATTTCTATTCATAACTGCCTTTGTGTTTATATTCTTCCCTCTCAACCAATTCCAATATGAGTTAAATTAAAACATTGACTATTACTCCTCATTTTCCCCTTCACTATAAAAGCTCCTCTTTGCTTGCCAGATCCTGTGTAATCCTGACTTGGGCACCATGGTATCTGAATTATTTCTTTCTGGCTGTTTACAGTATTCTCTCCTTGGCCTGGGAGCGCTTGACTTTGCCTATAACTTTCCTGGGAGTTATCATTTGGAGATTTATTACAGAAGGTGATCTGTGGATTCTTTCAATTTCTCTTTTATCCTCTTATTCAAAATATCAGGGCACTTTTGATAATTTCATGTAATATGATATCTAGGAGCTTTTTTAGAAATTATAACTTTCAGGTAGTCCAATAATTCTTAAATTATCTCTCCTGGATTTATGTTGTTGTGTCAGTTGTTTTTTCAATGAGAGATTTGATATTTTTCTGCAATTTTTTTATTCTTTTGATTTTGCTTTATTTTTCTTGATGTTATGTGAAGTAATTCACTTTTATTTGCCGAGTTCTAATTTTTAAAGAATGAATTCCTCCCATGACCTTTTGACCTTCCTTTTCCATTTGATCAATTCTGCTTTTCATGGAATTATTTTCTTCATTAGATTTTTTTTTACTCTTTAACCAGTAGGTCAATTCTGTTTTTAAAAACTTTTTTCTTCATTGAATTTTTGTACCTTTTTTCCCAGTTGATCAATTTTGCTTTTAAAGCTATTGTCTTCCATTTTGCATTACTTTCATTTGTATTTTCCATTTTTCTTCTACCTTTCTTATGTGATTTTAAAATTCCTATTTGAATTCTTCCAACACCTGAGACCAATTCCCATTTTTCTTTTTGCATGTGGTTGCTTGGATCTCACTGTCCCCTACTAACTCTATGCCTTGCTCTTTGTTTCTATAGAAATTTTCTCTGGTTAGGTGTTTCTTTTGTTGTTTGTTCATTTTCCCAGCTTTTTTTTGCTTGTGGACTGGGAGTTCTGAAAGCTGCTGATTCTGCCTCCTCCATTGATGACTTGTAGGACTCAGCATTCTGAGCTTTTTTTCCTGGAGCTAAGGGCTTCCCTACAGTAGAGGCTTGAAAGGCCCAAGTTCTCTAGACTTTCAAGCCTAACTGAGGATTAGTGTCAGAGCCTGGGACTTCAAGGGGTAGGTCTGAGGTGTTGGATGCTCTGTTATTTGTGTGGACACCCTTCTGGAATCCTGAAGTTGGCCTATTCCTAGACTTGGAACCTGTCACAGTAATTGAGGGATTGGGTGACCAGTACATCTTTGTGTGCAGTTTTGCTTCTGGTTCCCTTTTATCTTATGAAAATTGACTCTTTCTCTCTACATTTTATGTTCAGTAGGAGAGCCTCCTTATTCTATATTGCTGTGTTTTTTTAACTCCTGTCATTTTGAGGTGCTTTTTAAAGATTGGTTTGGAAGGGTTGTCAGGGGAGTTTCAGCTTTCTCTGATACTAATTTGATTGATTATACTTACGACTGATGTATATTTATGGATCCAACCGAGATTAAATAACATGACTTTGTAATGAATTCATTGTTGTTTCCTCCTATATGATTCAGCATTACAATGATAAGTAAGGACATAATAGGAGTAATTCAAAGTTCAAACTTAGACAAGAATGCCAAGAGAATAAGGGGATAAGTAATTGAGAATGGGCATTACCAACAATATAGGACCTCACACATATTACACAGACAATATTGACATCTCTGCCTGTGGACCATTTGCTCTTTTTACCTTGTCTTATATTGGCAGTTAGAGCATTTGAGGTGAAGAAGAGCATCCCATTATAGAGGGATGCAAAAAGTCTCTCATGATCTTAAAGACAACCTTCTTGTAGGGAAATCACCATCCCCTGCTCACAGCTATAGTTCTTTAGCGATCACTGATATTTTTTCATTTACACAAACCAGCCATTCACAATGATAGCACATTAAATATTAAATATAATTATTTAACCATAAGGCAAAAGAAATAATATTCTAGTACTCATATAATAAAATGAGTGATCAAAAAAATAAAATAAAATAAACATTTTCACAATCCACATGTAAACCTGGATCTTCAATTATCTCACAAATGCATTCAAAATAAAAGAATGAAGATTTGGACAAATTTGTCCTAGATAAATAAATGATTGAAAAAAAATTCATGTGCTCAGGATAACTAATAGCACCAAAACTTTTGGTGTTCTCTGACTATTCCAGAAATGAATTTCTTTGACTAAGTCTCATTTTTGTGTTGTACAAATGTTTTCTTGCCTAAACTGAGTATATCCATGTTGTGCTTTCTTAACACCTCACTGGACACTCTATGTCAACCAAACAAATTCACCTGCTGGATGACTATCTAATGTTTTGTTTCTGAACTGTTCCTCTAAGGAGAAGTTACTCCTAATCATAATTGTCATATCTATTGCTTCTAGTTTCAGATTTAGCTGATACAATTCCTAAATATTTTTATCATTCCCTCACTATCCTCTTTTTCCTGAGTTCAAACTATGTAAACCTTCATGTCCTACCTTATCTTATGAGTTAATCAAATTGACATCTCTTATATACAGATAAATTAAACTTTTCCCACATCATAAAACAGTTCTGATATCTACATCATTAAAATATACTACAGCTCTTTACCTTAAATTAAATAATAACTATCAGAGGACTCTGTCACAGAAAAAGGTTCTCTTAGAACTTTGAGCAAATTAGAAAATTCTGCAACAAATTATTCCATGTGAAAGGATATAATTGAAAGCTAGTATGCATTACATGACCATAGAGAATAGCATCTAGTTGAGCTGACTAAATATAGAACCAATGAAAAGGGAGGAAATTTAAGTCCAAAGAGAAGTATCTGAGATAGCACTGAGTGATATAGTGAGTAAAGGCCAAGTTAAAAACAACAACAACAACAACAACAACAAAATATTGGTTTGGGGGGGTTAATCTTAGGATGATATGGAAGAATCAGTGGTTAAGATAAAATAAAGTGATTTTGAAATTCTCAATTACATAAGTGAACATCTGTGGATGATGGATCAAAGTCACAACCTTCTCTGTCTGTAATTAAAGAGTAGGTTATTGGAGTTGAGTAAATTGATGAGTTAGAAACTGAGGACATTTGAGGACATATTAATATTTGTAGTGAAGTTCCCCAAGTATAAAGGTTTGATTTTATAATAGAAGTAAAATTATTTGAATTCAGGAAATAACTCTTTGCCACATACTCAATTCCTTAAGAAGGGAGAATGATATGAGGGCCAGTAGAGAGTTGCCACCTATTTCTGGTTTCTCTCCCTTTCTGGAATGTGGACAGCTTGATGGAGGGGAGGCTGGTAAATGATAATGACAGAAAGATGGCCTGGAAATGGCTGGAGGGTGGGGGTATGGATACTTGTATTCCTTGTGCAAACATGAGAAGAGGAACAATCAATACTTACTATATAGCTATATAACATCTTCTAGAGAGACCTAAGTCATTGAAGAAACCAGAAGACAAAACTATTTGCCAGAAAACTTATGGTCTTTACATTTAGATAGATAGATAGATAGTAGATAAACCATAGATATATTCATGATAGAAATATGTGTTGTTATTGAGATATAATAACATATAATAATAACTAATTTACTTGATTTTTGTGTCATTTGAGAACAATGTTTCCTTTGTAATCCTATGTATTTTACTATGTATATTTTAAAACATTATTCTAAGAAGGGCTACTTAGGCTTTACCAGACTGCCAAAGAGATCCATGAACCAAAAAGATTAAGAACTTTGGGGCTAGAATAAAAGGAAATTTTATTAGTGATAGTGTGAGAGGTCCAAAGTTAAATAACACAGCTGGATGGAAAGAGGAAAGACTAAGATAGAAGAGAGAATAAGGGTGACATCAAGGAGGAGAGGATTTTTTTTTTTTTTGCAAAGGAAAAAAAGTTTTCTTAGAGTTTTCTAGCAAACAGGTGGCAGTGGTATTTTATTGGGACTTTCTCCTTAAAAGTTCTATGAATAGCAAGAATGACTTCTGGTTTTTTTCTAAGTGCTGGGAAAGAAGAAAAATCTTTGTCAAGGGCCCTTTCTGTAGATGAGGTCCTGATAGCAAGAGGTCTGGTCTTTGATTCCATAGTCAAGGATTGATCTTTAGGACTAATGTCTGTGTCAGAGGATCTGGGTCTCATCCCTAAAGATCAAGAGATGCCTGAGGCCCTGATCCCAGACTAGTTATAACAGAATAGTGAAATGTTTGCCAATCCCTAGCTTATTGGTAATAGATATCCAGCTGCAGGGTTGCTAGATAAGGGAAACTGCTGACAATAAACAAAAGCTCTTCAGAAAATGGCCCACACATCTGATGTTTGCTCTTCTGGACTTCCTGATGTCTCTGCTCTAAGCCAGCTTCCTGCTGTCTGATTTATGGTGACTACGGTACGCCCTCAGGGATGAGTCATTGGGCTTCCATGTCCCTAATTCTTGTGTATCCTGATATGGAAATGAAGTCATATTTATCGACTAGAGACAAAGATAATGAATCTGTAACAAAATTCATAATCATTTCTGCATTATAATGAATGACAGCAATGCAGCACGAATACAAAGTAGGATGAAACCCCAAGGGTCACTGATTCTTAACCAGTCATATTATAGTTGAAGAAACTGAGGTTTAGAGTGGGGAAGGGCTTTGCCCAAAATGATATAGGTAGAAAGTGGCAGAGCTGAGAATCAAATCTCTTCCAATTCCAAATCAATAGTATTGAAAATTAATTTTTAAAGAGATATAAAAATACTTAACCTGAGAGATTTGGTCCAAATCATCAAATTATTTTGTGCCAATTTTGTCTATAAATGAATCCATGAACATTGTCTCTCCTGAAACAGACCTTACATTCTTTGGGGAATTGCATTCCCAGTGTCTAACTCAATTCCTGGCACATAGTAGGTATTAGTAAATACTTTTGGAATGACTGACAAATTGAAATTGCTTTTTAATATCCAGATAAATGTCAATGTCCTCAGCATTTAATGTCATGAACATTCACTCCAGGGTATTTAGAAATATAGTTTTGTTGAATTTGAATGAAAAATACTCTTTTGGCAACTAACACACCTGCCTCAATATCTGTTTACAATATATACAATTTCTTCTGCCAAGAGTTTATGGTGTGGTTTGTGAGTACTATTTAGAACAGTTTTATACAATTATTTTCATTAAAGAAACCAAGTAGACTATGTTCATGCTCTGAAGAATGAGCAAGATTTATTTCATCTAAAATGTTTAAGAGTTATGTTCTAAAATAACATTTCCACTAGTCCTTCTGCCTAAAATAAAGAACTGGCAATCATTCATTTGGAAATAAATTTCACTTCTCTCACTGTATTTGCATTGAGCATAATTAAGTAACCACAGATTATTTATGTAAGGTGTATAATTGGTTTATAAAGTATGGCAGCTGACATAATGTAGCTCTTGGCTAGCTATCATAGTCCCTTTCCACGAATAACATTTTAAATGATAAAATCAATATTCATATTAATATCCCCCATCAAGTAAAAATCATTATTATCCATAGTTGCCAATGCTGCTTTAATCTTCCCCCGGGGTCAATCCATTATTTGGAAAGGGATGGATATAGAATTATGGTACATAGGTTATTTATTTACTTTAACAGACTTGCTATAGAAGAGCCACCTTCCCAAGCCTTCTTTCCCAAAATGTAAGCTTCTTATGATTAGATACTGTTTTATTTCTTTCTCTATATCCTTAACACCTATCACATTGCCTTGTTAATTTCCATAGTGACTACTTAATAAATGTTTTTTTATTGTATCCAGATGAGTAGCTCTTATCCATCAAGAACCTGAAACTGGGAAAATTTGTTGGAGAAGATTTCAGAATGATTGAGGGAGCTAAAAGTGTATCTGAATTCAAGTGATACAAAGTTTTCACTTGGTTCCAAATGGCAATGCAGTGACTATTTTATTCCATCTACCTCTAATTTGCTCATTTGAAAATATTGTTCAATTCTCCTGGAATGTAAGTATGAGGGTAGAAGACTTTGCAATATTCATATCACTCTAAGGGAAGCATATATTATATATCCTATGGATCTATTTTGAAAGAAGGCCCAGAGTAACATTATTAGGTGGGCTTCCACCAACTCAGTGATCCACATTAAGTCAGATGGTATTTACTGCTGAATGGAAACAGTTTCCTTAGATAATTGTATTGGAAATGGTGGGAATGATTCAGTTCTGTGGTAAGTAATAAGTGAGAGTGCAATGGAAGATGGTTCTCTTGTGGTTAGATTGTTTGGAGATGATTGGAACAATGATAACTGAAAAGAGAAAACAGAACTGCTAAACTACTATTTTGATTTTTTATGCCAAAGAGAATGACATTTTTATTGGAAGTTACAGAACAAAACTATGAAACAGGCAGTTGCTAAAAGAACAAATTAAGAGATCACATAACTTCCTTTAATAAATTCAAGTCACCTGGACCAGATGAGAACTACATCCTTTGATACAGAAAGGACTGGCAGCTATGATTACTGAGTCACTGGAAATGATATTTGAAAGATTTTGAAGAATAGGATAGGCCCAGCAGGACTAGGGAAAGTCAAAGTTTTCTCTGAATTTTACTCAATAGGAAAGATAATATAGTTGATAGATCAACCAAGTTGGACTTTGATTCATAGCAAATGCTCAAGGATAGCATTAAAGAAAGGGCTAGCAAA
Organism: Monodelphis domestica; assembly: GCF_027887165.1. NCBI lineage: Eukaryota > Metazoa > Chordata > Mammalia > Didelphimorphia > Didelphidae > Monodelphis > Monodelphis domestica. The sequence goes on along the minus strand of NC_077229.1, from coordinate 319,607,751 downwards.
GATACAAAAAATTCTGATTATATAAGACTATCATGGGTTCATCTATAATAATTCTTAACAGATTCAGTTAGTTTTCTTGTTTACAGGGCTTCTGAATTAACAGATCTGGTAAACACATTTTGTATAGATTTTAGCAAAACATTTCATAAAGTCACTTGTATTATTCCTATGGAACAGATTGAAACCTGTGAACTAGATAATAATACAACTAGCTAGATGTAGAACCGGTGGGAAGACAGAACTCAAAGAGTAGTTATTTATGCTTACTATCAACTTGACAGCAAGTTTCTGATGGAGTTTCTAAGAGATTTTTGTTTGGTCCTTGGAATTAATGAGTCTTTCCTTGATTGGTATTTTCAAGAAGAGGCAAAATGACTCAGTCAGATACATTAAAATGGAAATTATTTGGGGGCATCAGACTAGATGAACATTCTTTCAACCTTAAAATTCTTTTCTGTGATGAAACAATCATTTAAAAAAGTTGTTTGTTTTTAGGTATTATGGAACTAGACCTGAAATTTCACTGGGATAGAAGACACATGATTAGGAAACTATCAGTGTACATTGGCATTTACTCTGAAAACAACTGGCATTTACTCTGAAAGATTTGCATGGGATCCCTGAGAGATGGAGTGACATGCCCAGTGTTACACAGGAGCGATGTAACACAATGGATAGAGCCCTAGACTTGAAATCAGGAAGTCCTGAGTCCAAATCTTACCTCAAACCCTTTGCAGCCATGTGACCCTGGGAAAGTCAGTTAATCTCTAGCTTCCTCAGTTTCCTGATCTGTAAAATGGGGATAGTTTAGGACCTATCTCCCAGGGTAATTCTCAGGATCAAGTAATAAACATATTTACATATGTAAACACATATATTTATAAATGTGTTTATGCATATTTATTTACACACACACTAACACAGTACCTAGAATATTTATTTAATGTTTGTTATTTTTTAAGTGGATAGTTTGTGTCAGGTGTGGGATTTGGCCTCATATTTTCCCAACTTTGAAATTGCCTCTCTATCAACTAGATTAGGTTTCCTATCAAAAGCCCTAAGAAGCTCATAGAAAACTGATTGTAGCAAATTGTGTAAAGATTGTGAGTTCTATGTTGGACCTATTTGCTATTATTCCTGTGCCCTACCTCTCCATATGGCATTTTTAGCCTTCTTGGAGGGAATCTTTTTGGGAGTCTGAGAACAAATTTGGAGCCAAGTAAGAATGATGGAGCATGTCTTGCACAGGGAATAATTACAGAAGGAACTAAGAGAGCAATTAGAAATATAGTGTTACATTTGAAGTTTTCCACCTTAATTCAACCTCAGAGGATTCTGAAAGAGTTAATTGAAATATTGTTCTCTTATAGGACACTGTAGTTGTTTTTAAGGACTCATAAGTAGACCATAAGTTTTTCTCTTAACTAGGTACTGAGAAAATAGTGTTCAGCTGAATAATTAAGGCTAACTGAGAGGTTAAGAGACAAGAGTTTTTAACTAGGTTGGGGGGGGGATGGAGCTTTGGCCCAGGGCATGGAATTTAAAAGATTACCATCACTGGTAGACCTACAATCTACTTTAGCACCTTCAATTAGAAAGAATAATTTGTTAAATTGGAAACTTTCAAATGGAAAAGTAGTGAGAACTCTTTCCCTATTCTATCTTAGTTTTTTATTCTCCCTTCAATTTGTGATAGCCTCTCAATGGAACACCTTTCATGGCTTTTGCCTAGGTTCAGTTTGTACGATTTCAGATACGAAAATTCCAGATTATGGAGCTGAGACAGCACTGATTCATTCTACAACAACTATCATTGCTGAAAGCTATTTCTGGTAAAAGAATTAGTTGCCAAGGCTTTTTTGGGTGTATCGGGATAGGGAGCTCTAATTGCTTATTTTGGTGACTCTTCCAAGATGGAAGCCCTAGTAACTCTTCAATATACAGTGGAAGTATAGAACTTAGAGCTCTTTTACTATATTTCTCAGTGAGATTAGAAATGTGTTGTAAAACTAAAAATTGTAGGCCTGGATTAAAGTCAATTATAGAGACACAAGCATAAGAATCTATAGAAATAATAGCTACCATTTATATAGTACTTTAAAGTTTTTGAAATATTTTATATGTTACCTCATTTGATCCTCACAAAAACCTTGTGAGAAAAGTACTTCTATTACCTCCATTTTCCAGAAGAGGAAACTGAGGTTGAAAGAGGATAATGGCCTGCCAAGGGTCATATAACTTTGAAGTGAACAAGGCAGGAATAAACTCAAATCTTCCAACACTCTCATCCCCTGTGTCACTGTGGGAGCTGTACCTAAAGGGGCTCTTAAAGGCCACCTATTCCAATGCCAATATTTTATAGACAAAAAATACAATGCTCAAGGAATTATAATAGTAATCAGGAGGGGGTAGAAATGGAATTTAAGACCCCCACTTCAGTGCTCTTTTTATCATGTCCAAGTGCAATGTTCCAGACATCTAGTTCTTGGATGGGAACATATCTTATAGAAAAATGCCTAAAAAGTACTCTCTAAAAACTTCTTGAGCAGATAGTGTTCTGTGAATTCTGTTGACTGGTTGACACCAACATAGCATAGAGAAGTTGGGAATCATTTGTTTCCCATTAAAGGAATGGAATAGCCTCAATCTTCTAGTTTGGGAAAAATTCAATTTACCCTCTCTCTGCTCTTAGCCATCCTGGAATGGAGAGCTAACCCTTTTACTTCCCCAAGGGCTTGTTGGGGTTTTTAAGATACAGTAAAATCTTGTTGTAAAGCATTTCTCCCCCCATACCCACAACCTCCACATGTTCCATATACCACCTACTGGAGAGGGAGGCCTGACTTGCAGAAAGTGTGAGTCATGGTGTGTTAGTACAGTTTGGTAGACCACAGACAGCCTGTAAGTCAATGTTACTGATAGCTCCCTAAACTGGTGTTATGATAAATTTTCAATGTCTTTCTTTTTTTTTTTTAAAGTCACAGGACCTGGAAAGAGGGGATTGTAAGAGAAAATAATCTATGCATACATCTGATCTCATTAAATTCCATGCGTATACTCAAAATCATAAATGTGGCATTGTGGGGTTTTTTGGGAGAGGCAAATGCCTACCCCCACAACATGTCTTATGACTGTTTGTGCCTGTTTTTAGTTAGACAATGAGATAAAGAAGTAATTTACTAAGATATATCTTTCTGCCAAGAAATTTTAGTTTTAGACATTTACTAGTTGAATAAGTTCATTCATACTCCTTTCAAGTCTAATCTCTATAATCACAAATTAAGGATCAGAGATGGAACATTAGAAGGTATCTCAGAGGTTATCTTGTCCAACCAACCTGTTCATTTTGCATTTAGAAAACTGAGTCCTGTGGAGATGAAGAGACTTGCCTTGCTTTACAAAAAGAGTAAATGGCAGACATGTAGTTTGATACTGGGTCTTCTAACTGCAGGACTTCAGAGGTCTCAAGCGTATGGGCATCATCTTTTAACCTATCATTTAAATAAACAATAAAATTTTCATTTAATTGTCCCTTTTAGTAAAGTAGAGTAGCCTCTATGGTTTTGCTTCCTCATAGGACTGTGTGAAGAAGACTTTTTATAAGCCATGATGTGCTATAGAAATGTGAGTTGTTATTCTTAGTTTATGGACTAAGAGGGCATTTATCTGATTCATATCCAAAAGGAATAAAGGTTTTGGGGCATTAAGGGAAATATTTTAGCTCATCTCCTTGAGGATTTCTGACAGAGAAGGCAAAACAAAAAACAAAGAAACATACCACCTATTGCAGTAATTCCTACCTTAATTAATGAACTCACACACATTTTTGGACTTGGATACTTTAAATGAGAAGAATAGCAGATTCAGACTTTTCTAACGTTCTTACTAAAAATTGATGAGGTCTGTCTGCAGTGTTCAATTATACTAATTAAAGACAATTATTTGTTCTTTAGTTTTATCCCTTTATTACCAAGTTCTCTTATTCAGTGGATTTCAGGTATGTTAAGAGCAATAAATATCCATCAACAGTATCAGTGCCCCATCACACATAGGTACATTTTTTACATACCTTTGGTTTAGAAAAGTATGAATCATAACACTCAGGACAGAAAAATAAAGGAAAGAAGCCACAATTCCTATTGCACTGACTCTCAACATCCTGTGGCAAGTCTGCAAGCTTTCCGCTCTACACACTAGTAATAAACTTTCCTTTGGGATAAAAAGGGATATTTTTTAGAAAAAAATTAATGAATATATCTTTATTATAAATGAATAATAATCAGAAAATTCACTGTGTCCCCACTTGACTTGACTCCTTGGAAAGAGAGTAGGAAATTATGTTGTCATCTAGAGATTAGATAATAGGAGTCAAGAATCAGGAATCTCAAGTTCTCTTTCTTGGTTGATGCAAGGATGAGACATCTGACCTTGGGCATGTTTTCCAACCAAACCTTGTGCCACTCTCTTCATGGAAAGTGGACAAAATATTTTTTTGAGGTTGTTAGCTAAGAGTTACTGTGCAAGTGCATGCTATTATGGGTTTCTTTTAGAAGCTAAAAGTAAATGGACAGGAAATGCCACAAATTACCACATCCAGTTTCCTGGCCACCACACTATTCAAATTTGAAATGAGATCTTATGTCATTGGCAAGAACACCTGCTTCTTTTGGTCCCCCATTCTATTTGGGGGAGAAAGTCTTGAAATGATTATAAAAATGGACTGGGAGTGAGGAGATCTGGTTCCAAGTTTCAGATTTGCTGGGAACTAGCCATATTACCTTGGATCAGGCAGTGTGCCTCAGTTTCCACATCTGTTAAACAAAGAGAATGAAATTGTTGGTCTTTAAAATCCCCTCCTATTTCAAAATGCTATTTCATTGATTGTCTCCAGAATTTGCTAGCAATGAGGTATTTTATGCCTATTTCCAAGAGAAAAAACAGGACAGAGAGATTTGTAATAGAGATAAATTAGGAAAAGATGTTGCACTAAGATGGTTTGCACATAACAACAACTGTGATTTTTATGATCCCAACAACTTTTATTGTACTGAATTAACTGTAGACTGCTTGAATTTTGCAATTTCCGTTAAAAGAAAGCACCGTTTATCCCAAGAGATCTCAGAAAAGAATATAGTTGAATCTGCAGTGAAATCTTGCAGCTGTTTTAACTGCAGCAAAGTACTCCGCATTTTTTGACTACTTATAATAAAATATGTAAATATCCCCTTTCCTCAGAATTGAAAACTTTCAAATTGACATTTAAATCCTTTTATACCAATGCCATTTTGATGAACTCTTGGTGAACAGAAGTTTATCACTAAAAACAAACAAAGACTGAAAATCTCTGAGTGACCTTCTTTTGTATCACACAGGAAATCAAAGAATTAGGAAAAGGGCTTGAAGAAATGGATCGTATACATTTGAATATGTCACACATTTAACTTTAAGAATGTGGCTACTTCGACATATGTTGAGATATTGTTGTTATTATGTTTCTATTACTTTTTAAGGCCTTCCAATCATGAGAAATACCTGAAGACACATCAATCAATGGCATTAAGAAAGAGAGATAGGTGAGTGCTGTATATTTAAATGATTCTGACCCTTCTTGAATTTCAATTATTTTAACTTAACACAATTTATTTGAAATTTTAGATAGGGCTTCAAGAAACAATTCATTGGTGAAGTTCCTTTTAGATACAGGGAAAAAGGACTAGAACTTCAAATGGTGTTTTCTGATTGAAACTTAACTCTGAAATGGACAAGATACTTTCATGCACCTTCAAAGTTAATAAATATCCCAGCCTACCACTATCTTACTTCTCTTCTACTTTTAAAAATATATAGCATGTAGAGATTAAAGCAAAAACTTTAAAAAATCTTAAAGCATTTCCCATCTTTAATGAGGTTTTACAGGACACAGAAAATATCTGAACATGGACTTTCAAAGAAGCTATCCTGATATTAAAACTATTTAATCTGTCTCAGAATAGTTGTTCCTAAACAGTCATCTTATAGTTCTTGAGGGTAAAGCTAATTCTGCTCAATTCAACTAAAATTTACAAAGCACTTATTTGTGCAAGGCACTGTCCTGGGCATTGAACCAATGAAACCATTAAGAAAATAATCTCTTTGGGGCAGTCAGGCCCATGGTAAGGAAGAAATAATACTCTCCCTAGAATTAGAAGAGACTTAGAAATAAATTCTGCCTCTGACATTTACTATTTATGAGACCATGGATAAGTCACTTAATATCTCTGAGTCTCAGTTTCCTTATCTTTGAAATATGAATAATATTTATCAAGTGCAGAGAAAATTTCAAAGTACTACCCAAATGTGGGCTATTCTTCTAAATATGGAACATCAGGTAGAAATTCCAGAAAAAGGAAGATAGGTGAATCCACTCAAATGAGTTGACATTGACTGTCTAGGAGGAAGAGAGTAGAACAAAACTGGGTTGGGAAGTCATTTGCTTATTCCCACTTGGAGATACTGAAGGGGAATTCTGAGTCTAGCATAAACACCAATCTAGTCCCATCAACAATATTTTTGAGTGTGTTCATAGATTAGTTTGGGCTGCTTAATGAAGCTAAGGATACAGAGACTATTTAGGAATTGCTTTAATATATATGATTTTATTCCTCTTGGTTTCCTGAAATACAAGTAAGTAATAAGATTAAGTCTGTTGATATAGACTCTAAACAATCAACCTGGTGCAATCATCAATAATAGGGAAATAGGGCTTGATCAATAATACATGTAAAATGCAGTGGAATTGCACATTGAATATGGGGGGAGAGGAGGGAAAGAATATGAATCATGTAACCATGAACAAATATTCTAAATTAATTAATTAAATAAAAATTTCAATTAAAATATTTTTAAAAATAAACAATAAAAGATTTTGGTTCATAAAACAAAATATTAAGACCCTTGATTCACCATAAAGACTTCATTAAAATATTGCACAAATGAATGAATGAAGATCATGAAGAATTTATGTTGTAACAAACAGTAGGATAAATATTGATTATATAAATTAAAAATGACTATCTCTGCCCTCAAGGAACTTACATTCTAGTAGGGAGATATAATGATCCATTTTTCTTTCTTTTTTTGAAAATTGTATTTAATTAATTAATAATATTTTTCCATGGTTACAAAATTCATGTTCTTTCCCCCCCCAAACCCCTCCCCTAGCTGATGTGAAATTCCACTGGGTTTTACATGTGTCATTGATCAAGACCTACTTCCATATTATTATATTTGTACTAAGGTGATCATTTAGAGTCTACATCCTCAATAATATCCCCATAAACCCATGTAATCAAGCAGTTGTTTTTCTTCAGTGTTTCTATTCTCACAGTTCTTTCTCTGGATGTGAATAATTTTCTTTCTCATAAGGTCCCTCAGAACTGTACTAGAAATAATCAATTTTTCATTTAATCAATGAACAAATATTTATTAAGTATCTCTTTAATGCACAGCCTTGTAGTAGCAATCAATCAATAACTATTTAATAAATACCTACTATGTTTTTGCTAAGCCCTGAGTTGGTACTGGGGAAATACAAAGAAACAAAAGATAGTATCTATCCTGAAAGAACTCACAATCTATTAGTATCTAAGGAGCAGAGAGACAAAAATTAAAACATATATAGTTATGTATAAATAGGTGATCTTAATAGAATGGCATAAACAGGTGAACAATATTGCTTAAGATTTTATCTAGCAGGGGGCAGCTGAGTAGCTCAGTGGATTGAGAGCCAGGCCTAGAGATGGCAGGTCCTAGGTTCAAATCTGGTCTCAGACACTTCCCAGCTATGTGACCCTGGGCAAGTCACTTAACCCCCATTGCCTAGCCCTTACCACTTTTCTGCCTTGGAGTCAGTACACAGTATTGACTCCAAGATGGAAGGTAAGGGTTTAAAAAAAAAAGACTTTATCTAGCAGGTGGTAAGCTTTGCAGACAAATAGAGATTCTCAAAGATTGAGATTAGAAGGAAAGAACACTATTGGTATGGGGGATAACCAATAGAGAGGTGCAGATATCTGGGATGTCTCTTATGAACAATATGAATGGGCATTTGACTAGAATGGAGAATTTTTAGAAATATGTAGTGAAGATGGAAAGGTAAGCTATGACAAGGTTTTAAAGTATTGAAAGTGACTGACAGAATTTAACATTTGAACCTGGATATAAGGAATTAGTGAAATTCATTGGAAAGGGAGTGACATGGCCAGATAAGTACTTAAGGGAAATCACTTTGTCAACTGAGTGAAGAATGGATTGAAAGATGTGAGACAGGGAAACCAATTAGGAGGCTACTATAATAGTAGGGGTGAAGGCTGATGAAAACCTATAATATGGTAAAGGATGAGTGTATAGACATGAAACTGTACAAGAAGTACTGTGGATTTAAAAAAAACAACAACATATGGCTACTTGTTCTAAGAGGGGTGAGTGAGATTGAAAAGCTAATAGCAACTGTGTGGCAAGTTTGGATGACTGAAAAGATAATAATACCCTAGGCAGAAAGAGGAAAATTCTGGATAGAAGGGAATTTGAGGAGACAGGGAGGGACTTTTTGGGGTCATTTGAAAGACTTTTTTCATAACTTGTGCATCTTCTATGAAATAGCAAACCAGTTTAGAAGCTAGAAATACGAGTGACTGTCAGCAAGGCAGAAAAAGGTAAGTCTCTGAGATGTAAACTCTAGTTTGGCTGTGAGATTAACTGTTGCTTATCTACTGTATCTTCTACCATATCTTCCCTTAATACAGAATAGAAGTACCCTTCTAACAATATAAACTGGTGATTGTTCTGTAACTTTCAGCTTTACAGACTTTTGGAGGGTTTGGTGACTTGCTCAGGGTCCTAAAACCATGTGTAGGAGAAAGGATTTGAACACAGGATGACTCAGCTTGGAGTCTGGTGCTCTCCTCTGCCATGCTGCCTATATGTAAATAGTAATAAGTCCATAAGTATTTTAGTTACTGACTCACAAATTCTGTTTGCCATTCTATTCTATATTTATACAAAGACTTCAGGCACATATTGAATAAAGAATTTACTCTACCAACTAACTGGCCATCAGCAGTGTCTTGGAGGAATTTTCAAGTGAGCTTTTATTTTTCATAAATTAAAAATCATTTTAATGACTGAATTTTAACAACAAAAGCATGACTCAATCATGTTTGTATCATATATATTTAAAAATCCTGAAGGAAAATTCTACAGTTAGGGATTATCTTAAAAATTCAACTAAATGTAGGGGACAACCAGTGAAACAACCAGTTATTGTTAGTGGTTACACATTGATTAAAAACATCCAAATCCCAGCAAGTTATCATTGGACAGTAAATGTGTACATTGCCTAGTCTTGTTCACATTGTGACTCTGGGTTCCCTCAATCTGTATTAGCGAAATTCTTCTATTTTTTTTGCCCGATGAATATGCTCTCCATTTGCCTCCTGTGTGTTTAGTTTCCCAAAGTAATTTGTGAGCTTTGATGCTATGACTCTCCCTTCCTCCTCCCTTTCTCCCTACTGTGCCTATTTCCAGTGTTCTATACACAGTAGAGGCTCAATAAATGTTGACTGACCATAAATAAATCTCAGCCACTTGGACTCATCTCTGTTTGCAAATACACTTAAAAAGGAGACATAAAATGATGTGAATCACATTTATTACCAGGATGAAGTTCATCAAAGGCCAAGCATCCTTACTGGCATTTGTTGAGGATGAAGGGAAATGGTCATTTGGAAATCATTTCCAAAAAAGAAATAACATGAGCAAATGAAACAAGTTCAAAATGTCATTCTTTAGTACACCAAAAGATCTGGGATTTAATAAGGATTGGTCTTCTTTCTGCTAAAGAATAATGAACTGCAACTATACCTGAATAGGTGGTCTGGGGAATATAAACTATAGAAGTGAAAAAATAAAAGTACGACTAGAGACCATTTAATTGTTTCCTAATCTATCAGCACCACTCCCAAAATGAATGATCATATAATACATTGTCTGAATAGGGTGAAATGTGACCTAGGAGTCATGAAGGCTATCCCTTATCTTGGGAACATGAGCTTGTCACATTGGCACACAGGTAGGTTGTATTGGCCTGAAAAGAGGTAAAATCCAGGTCTGATGAGGATGGGCTATGTTGCTGATACCCTGGATCAAACTCAACTAAATTTAGAGTCCCATTACCAGGACACTGACTTTTAGGAGAGGATTTTCACTCTTTTGCCACAGCAATTCATAATGTCCATCTACCCAAACTTGGGAGGGCTATCTATAACAGTGAAAGAAGGGAGGACTCCAATAAAACCCAGACCCTTTGAAATGTCATTACAAAGAAGGGATAGCTTGTTATATCTTCTGAGGATGAATGGGACAACAAAATAATTGGTTCAGCTATTTCATCCATATTAATTTTGCTTAAAGATTTTCTTTCAATAGAAGTTGGCAACTAAGAATAAATCAAATACCTAGCTTTTATTCACACATAGATCATAAGACTATATTCATCAAATCAACACTAGAGGAAAACTATGGTGGTGATAGGATTTTTCTGCCCATTTCCTAATTACTATGAAGAAAGAATACATTATCCTAGCAAGGTTTATGAATTTTTCTTCCAGGAAGCCATTTTGCTTCATCAATATGGGAATTTCCCTCCCATGGGAGGGGTGGTCATATAGTGGACAGTACATCATAACATCTTTAGTCCTCTAAGTAGAAGCATAAGGCAACTATGAATGCCAGTCTATGGGACAGATGTTACCAGTCAAAGAACTAGGATTGTTTAGCCTAGAGAACAGAACACTTTCAAACCAAAATATCCTTATATGACTATCAGTCCCTTACAAGCATGGATCTCATCCTTGTCTTTCTTGAAATCCCCTGTACTCTGCTTTCCTATAAATTTATAGTTTTAGCTCTTTTTTACTTGACTGAAGGACTTTCACATGGATGAAAGAATATATTCATTTAGCTTGGTCCCAAAGGACAGAAGAAGCATCAGCAGTTACTTCAGCAGTTAAAAATCATCATGGTTCCAAATTGGAAGAGGCTTCTTCAGGAAGAAAAATATTTCCCCTGACTGGAGGTCTTTAAGAAGAGACTGCATGGATACTTGTTCAAGTATATTTTAAGGAGAATTCATGCTTCACCAAAGGCTTGAACTTGATAACCTTTCATATAAGTACACTGACCTTAGTGTCACACTAGCCTGATGCTACTACTTGGAAGTCATATGACTTTGAATCACTTAAACTCTGAACCTTGGTTTTTTAATCAGTTGGTTGCTTGTTGTCCTGTATATTGATTTCATTATTGGTAATGTCTTTTGACTTATACATACATTAATTTTAATGGAGGTAGATTTGAACAAAGTTATTACTCTCACTGTCCCTTCCAGAATCATGGTAGTTCACTGCCAAGACAAAAGTCAAGATGACTGGTGATGGCTCAGTTTCAGGAAATGATCTTGACTTCTTCAATGTCTAACCAAGTTCTAAGAACAATTTCTAAGTGCTTGCTTCCTCTTTGGCCCCTGAAACACATTATTCTTCTCTGCTCTTAATACCACAAAAAGTTTTGATATTTGTGGGATAGACACTCCTCCAATTCACTGAAAGGTTTGAGGACTGTTGATTACCCTCAATCTGCTTTAACTCATCTGCCAAGATGGTTTTACCAGGGTGTGGCCACTGCACATGCTATAGCTTTGTAGAGACATCAATGAAAGTTGGGTGAAAAGCAAACACCAAAAGAGGATGAGCAGCCTTGGAAAACATTTGACCAGCCCTCACACCAGAGATACTAGTCTTCCCTGAATATACTATCTACCCTAGAATGCTGCTAGGGAGTAGCACTCTAGCCATTGTTGGCAATGGGAAAATTAAGTGAGAGAATATTATGGAGCTGTTGCAGCCTGTAGGGTGGCTCCTGTTGACTTAGACTCTGTAAGGTATCTCTCCTGCCCAGATTCTGTTTTTTTTTTTCCCCAGAACCTTGACTCATGTCAATAGCATGCTTGGTAGCAGTGCCTCTGGGTTGCCGCTGGCCTCTTTCTCATTGGTGGTGTGACTGACATGTCTTATCTGTTCCTTGGCTAGTGTTCTACTCTGGGCTTTGTCCATTGACCCAAGCCAGGGCCTCTCATCTACTGAATCAAAAAATGCTAATCTATCTGTTCCCAAAGGTACTTTCCATTGCCAACATTATATGAAGTCTTTAATCAGAGTCTTTTCTTGGTTCTATGAATCTGAGGTTTTGTTTAGCCATGCCCTCTTTTAAAATCAACATGAGCCCTGGCAAATTAGCTATTTTTACTGATTTTCACATTACCTTAGGTGCTATTCAGAAAATCCAGTGAAGAAACTGTCCTTCACTCTAATCATATCCATCATGGATGAATTAATGTCCATAATGTCTGGTAGTATCTCAGTTTTAATAAGCACAACTTAAGAGAGGCAATACTATATCTTCAAAGTATTCATTTTTAGAGAAGAATTTTAGGTTTTGGCAAAAAAGTTTGTGGAGAGGCTAAAATTGAATAATTCACTTTCCAATATTTATATACTTGAAATTTGAGCTTCTTTTTCACTATGGCAACAGACCAAAGGAGGAGAGGCCAAAATGTTAAATTGGAGAGATGTTTTAGGTCTTTACATAGGGTTTCTCAGTGACTCCTTTTTTATGTGAATAATAATTATATATGAATTATATGTATCTAAATGGCATGGTAAGAATTCATGATTGGGGAATCTATCATAATTCTGAGGGAAAATCTCTCAGTTTGGAACTTTTGAGGTGAATGGGAGAAGACTGAGAGTGATGACCTCAAAAAAGGAAAAATAATTTAATATTTCATTGTTATTGCTTTCAAGATATTCAAGAGACATAAAATAGATTTAAGCTTTAGGTACTTTGGGTTTTCACATATTTATCCATGTTCACATTGATAGCAACAGCAGTCACTGGGTTATTATTTCAGAAATGAGGACTTTTGGTCTGCAAGTCATTGTTTCATAAAGCTCTCTTTATAATTTTATTGTTCTGAGAGGAATAATGAACTGGAGGAATTCCATGTGAACTGGAATGAGCTCCAGAAATTGATGCACAGTGAAAGGAGCAGAACCAGCAAAACATCATACAAAGAGACTGATACACTGTGGCACAATTGAATGTAATAGACTTTTCTACTAGCAGCAAAGCAATGACCCAGGACAATCCAGAGGATCTTATCAGAAAGAAATCTTTCTTTCATCCAAAGAAAGAACTGTGGGAGTAGAAACACAGAAGAAAAAGTAGCTCAATATGGATATGATTAGGGTTTTGATGTTAAAAGATCACTTTACTGCACATATGAGTAACATGGAAATAGGTTTTGAACAATGATACATGCATAACCCAGTGGAACTGCTTGTTGGCTTCAGGAGCAGGGGGAGGAAAGACTGGGGGTGGGTTAGGAATCTTGAATCATGTAACCATGTAAAAATATTCTAAATAAAAAATTGGAGAAAAGTTCTCCCTATGTATTTAAGATTAGGAAAAATAGAGGAGGTGAGGGGCAGAGCCAAAATGACAAAGTAGAGGAAGAAACCTTGCTGAACTCTTCACACATTCCCTTCCAAACAACTTTGTTTTTATTTTATTTCATCAATTTAGAACATTATTCTTTGGTTACAAGAATCATATTCTTTCCCTCCCTCCCCTCCACTCATCCTTCCCTTAGCCGATGCACAATTCCACTGGGTATTACATGTGTCCTTGATCAGAACCTATTTCCATGTTGTTGATATTTGCACTAAGATGATCATTTAGAGACTATATCCCCAATCATATCCCCATTGATCCATGTAATCAAGCAATTGTTTTTCTTCGGTGTTTCTCCTCCCACAGTTTTTCCTCTGAATGTGATTAGTGTTTTTTCTCGTAGATCCCTCTGAGTTGTTCAGGATCACTGCATTGTCACTAATGGAAAAGTCCATTACATTTGATTGTACCACAGTGTATCAGTCTCTGTGTACAATGTTCTCCTGGTTCTTCACCTCTCACTCTGCATCAATTCCTGGAGGTCATTCCAGTTCACATGGAATTCCTCCGGTTTATTATTCCTTTGACCACAATAGTATTCCATCACCAACATATACCACAATTTATTCAGCCATTCCCCAATTGAAAGGCATCCTCTCATTTTCCAATTTTTTGCCACCACAAATAGTGCAGCTATGAATATTATTGTACGTGTCTTTTTCCTTATTATCTCTTTGGGGTACAAACCCAGCCATGCTATAGATGGATTAAAGGGCAGACAGTCTTTTATCACCCTTTGGGCATAGTTCCAAATAGCCCTCCAGAATGGTTGGATCAATTCACAACACCACCAGCAATGCATTAATGTCCCAACTTTGCCACATCCCCTCCAGCATTCATTACTTTCCTTTGCTGTCATGTTAGCCAATCTGCTAGGTGTGAGGTGATACCTCAGAGTTGTTTTGATTTGCATCTCTCTGTTTATAAGAGATTTAGAACACTTTTTCGTGTGTTTATTAATAGTTTTGATTTCTTTAACTAAAAATTGTCTACTCATGTCCCTTGTCCATTTTTCAATTGGAGAATGGCTTGATTTTTTGTACAATTGATTTAGCTCTTTATAAATTTGAGTAATTAGACTTTTGTCAGAGTTTTTTGTTATGAAGATTGTTTCCCAATTTGTTGCTTCCCTTCTGATTTTAGTTACATTGGTTTTGTCTGTACAAAAACTTTTTAATTTAATGTAATCAAAATTATTTATTTTATATTTTGTGATTTTTTTCTAACTCTTGTGTGGTCTTAAAATCTTTCCTTTCTCAAAGATATGAGATGTATAATATTCTATGTTCACCTAATTTACTTATAGTTTCCTTCTTTATATTCAGGTCATTCACCCATTCTGAGTTTATCTTGGTGTAGGGTGTGAAATGTTGATCCAACTCCAATCTCTCCCATACTTCCTTCCAATTTTCCCGGCAGTTTTTTTTTTTTTTATCAAATAGTGGATTTTGGTCCCAAAAGCTGGAATCTTTGGGTTTATCATAGACTGTCTTGCTGAGATCACTTACCCCAAGTCTATTCCATAGATCCTTCTGTCTCTTAGCCAGTAGCATATTGTTTTTATGGCCACTGCTCTATAATATAGTTTGAGATCTGGTACTACAAGACCCCCTTCCTTCACATTTTTTTCATTATTTCCCTGGATATCCTTAATCTGCAAACAACTTTAAAATAATAACTCAAGTCAAATTTTGGAGAAGCAGAGCCAATAAAAGGTGAAAAAGAAACATTTTCAAACCTAGGGCAGCACTAATAATTAGCCTTGAAGGTGCTGGCAAAAATGACAGCCCTGCTTCAGGAGCTCCTGATGGTAAGGGAGTCAGAATACAGGTCAGAAAGAGATTAAAGGGACCTTGAACTGACTGATTTGCAACTCTATTGCCCATATAGAGTTCTGAGTCATAGTTCCAGGATGAAAAGGAATATTTGTGTTACTTGACAAGAGATCAGGGGCCATGGTTGAAATACCAAGGTAGAGAGGAGTGCTAGCATTTGTGGTTACAGTGTACAAGAGGCCTTTCCTGGATAAAGGCCATAGAATAAAGCAAGAGAACAGTGATCATAACTCTCCAAATTACACTACTTGGGAAGAATGCCAAACTTGCAGATCCCCTAGACCTAACTTTGGAAATGGTGCATGCGCTCACACACACACACACACACATTGAAGCTTGTGACAATGCTTCATACCCTTAAGTGATAGGAGCCCAACTTTAATATAAAGCTCAGTCAAGAAACAGGCTGGAAAAATGAGCATAAAACAAATAAAGAACTTGACCAGAAAAAACTACTATCATGGTAGGAAAAAGATAAAGACAAGAACTTATAATAATAGCTAAAATAAAAACCTCAAAGAAAAATCCTAATTGGAAACAAGCCCAAAAAAGAATTCTTGAAGGAGTTAAAGACAGAGATAAGAGGAGTAGAGGGAAAAATGGGGGAAAAGAAATGGGAGTGATACAAGAAAAATGTAAAAAGAGATTATTAAAAGAGGCACAAAATATTAAAAATAATAACATCTTTTTACATACATTTTATTTTTAAGTTTATTTATTTAATTAATTTAGAATATTTTTCTATGGTTACTCGATTCATATTGTTTCCCACACCTCCTGCCACCCCCTCCCATAACCAATGAGAGATTCCACTGGGTTTTACATGTGTCATTGATCAAGACCTATTTCCATATTATTAATATTTCCACTAGAGTGATCATTTAGAGTCTACATCCTCAAACATGTTCCCATTGAACCATATGATCATGCAGTTGTTTTTCTTCTGTGTTTCTATTCCCACAGTTATTTCTTTCTCATAAGTCCCTCAGAGTTATCCTGGATTGTTGCATTGCTGCTTAGTAGAAAAGTCTATTATATTAGATTGTGCCACATTGTATCTGTCTCTCTGAATAGTGTTCTCCTCATTGTTCTGCCCCTTGCTCTGCATCAATTCCTGGAGGTTGTTCTAGTTCACATAGACTTCCTCCAGTTCATTAGTCCTTTTAGCACAATACTATTCTATCACCAGTAGATACCAAAATTTGTTTAGCCATTCCCCAATTGGAGGGCATCCCTTCATTCTCCATTCTTTTTGCCACCACAAAGAGGATGACTATAAATATTTTTGTATAAGTCTTTTCCCTTATTATCTCTTTGGGACAAAGACCCAGCAGTGATATGCTAGATCAAAGGGCAGGTAGTCTTTTAATGCCCTTTGGGCATAGTTCCAAATTGCCTTCCAGAATGTATGGATCGATTCACAACTCCACCATCAGTGCATTAATGTCCCAATTTTGCCACATCACCTCCAACATTTATTACTTTCCTTTGCTATCATATTAGGCAGTCTGATAGATGTGAGGTGGTACCTCAGAGTTGTTTTGATTTGCATTTCTATGATTATAAGAGATGCAGAATACTTTTTCATGTGCTTATTGATAGTTTTGATTTCTTTGTCTGAAAATCGTCTATTTATGTCCCTTGCCCATTTATCAATTGAAAAATGACTTTATTTTTTGTACAACTGATTAAACTCTTTATAAACTTGAGTAATTAGACATTAGGCCAAGATTTTTGTTATAAAGATTTTTTCCCAATATATTGCTTCCCTTCTAATTTTGGTTATATTGGTTTTGCTTATACAAAACTTTTCAATTTAATGTAACCAAAATTACTCACTTTACGTTTTGTAGTATTCTTTATCTCAAGATAATAACATCTTAAAAAACAAAATTGGATAAATTAAAAGGGAGGTATACAAGCTAACTGAGGAAACTAATTCTTTAAAATTAAAATTTGCCAATGATATCTAATGACTCCATAAAACACCAAGAAATAATAAAATGAAATCAAAATAATGAAAACATAGATGGAAATAGGAATTATCTCATCATAAATAGAACTGACATAGAAAATAGTTTGAGCAAAGATAATTTAAGAATTATTGTACTACTCAAAAGCCATAATCAAAGCAAGAGCCTCGACATCATATTACAAGAAATTATTGAGGAAAACTGCACTGACATCTTAGATTCAGAGGGCAAAATAGGAATTGAATTTACTGCTTACTTCCTGAATAAGATCCCAACATGAAATCTCATAGTCATATTGTAGACAAATTCTAGGGCTCTGAGATAATGAAGAAAGTATTAAAAACATCCAAAATTAAATGACTGAAATATCATGAAGACATAGTCAAGATTAAACAAGATTTAACAGCTTACACATAAAAGGAGCAAAGGACTTGGAGCATGATATTTCAGCAGGAAAAGGAATTAAGATTACATCCAAGAATAAACTGCAAAACTGATTATTATCCTTCTGGGAGAAAGTGGATATTTAATGAAATAGAGGACTTTCACATTTCTGATGAGAAAACCAGAGCTAAATAGGGCATAATATATTAAAACAAAAGACTTGAGAGAAGCTTAGAAAGGTAAACAGGAAGAAAATAATAACTAATTGATTAATTAATAATGTTAAATTGTTTAAATTACATTGGAAGTTGATACACACAACTCATAACAACATTATCATTACTTGGGATATTAGGGATGCTAAATATGTAGGGAACGGGTGTCATGACTGTATTGGGATTATCTTAAAAAATGAAGAGGTGAGAAAAAAGGATGCTCTGGGAGAAGGAGGAGAGGTAGAATGGAGGAATTCTTCTTACATAAAAGAGGAAAATAAGGAAGAGATTTTGCAATGCAAGGGAAGGGGGACAGGTAGAAGGAAATGTTTGAATCTCATTATATATACATTCAGTTACATTGTAAACTCTTTCTTACCCAATAGGGAAATAGGTAGGGAAGGGGATTAGAGAAATGAGGAAATGGTAGAAAGAAGAAATAACAAAGTCAGTGATCAGAAACAAAATGGATTTTTGAGGGGAGAGAGAGAGAGAGAGAGAGAGAGAGAGAGACAGAGAGACAGAGAGACAGAGAGACAGAGAGACAGAGAGACAGAGAGACAGAGAGACAGAGAGACAGAGAGACAGAGAGACAAGAGAGAGAAATGATGTGAAATTGAGTAATCATAACTATG
Organism: Monodelphis domestica; assembly: GCF_027887165.1. NCBI lineage: Eukaryota > Metazoa > Chordata > Mammalia > Didelphimorphia > Didelphidae > Monodelphis > Monodelphis domestica. The sequence goes on along the minus strand of NC_077229.1, from coordinate 319,589,101 downwards.
AATGTTAATGAATGTATGAGCTCACCCATAAAATGGAAGTGGATAGCAGAATGCATTACAAACCAGAATCCAACAATAGGTTGCTTACTGGACACATACTTGAAGAAGTCACCCAAGTAAAATAAAGGGCTGAAACAAACTCTATTATGTTTCAGCTAAAATAAAAAAGACAGAGGTAGTAATCATTATCTCAGACAAAGCAGAAGTAGACCAAATTAAGATAATCAGTAAAAAAAAAAACTTTTCAAAAATTTAACATAGACAATAAAGTAATATCAAAAGTTTATTATACAAATATTCCTTAAGAGAGGCCTCATTTCTAAAGTATTTAGGGAGCTAAGCAACATTTATTAAAAATAAGAGCCATTTCACTATTGGTAAGTGGTCAAAGGATATGAAGATGTAGTTTTAAGAAGAAGAAATCAAAGCTATCTAAAATCATATGGAAAAGTATTCTACCTTACTAACAATTAGAGAAATACAAATTAAAACAAACCTGATTTACTACCTCATATCTATTAGAAATGACAAATGCCAGAGAGGATAAAGGAAAAGTGGTACACTAATGAACTGTTGGTTTAGTTGTCAATTAGTTTGATCATTCTGAAGAACAATTTGGAACTATGGCCAATAAGAATACCTGTGCCTGAGCAGTACCACTACTAAGTCTATATACCAAAGAGATTAAACAAAAAGCAAAAGCACCTATATGTCTGAAAATATTTATAACAGTTCTTATTGTGGTAGAAAAGTATTTTACATTGAGAAGATGTCCATCAGTTGTTAAATGAGTGGACAATTTGTGACCTGTTGCCACGCATGATGGAATAATATTTGAAATAATGAGGGAGATGGTTTCAGAAAAATAAAACAAGATAAGCCACTATGAGATAATACAAAGTACTGTAAGCAAAACCAGTAGATTATTGTACAAACTAAAAGTAATATTGAAATGACAATCAACTGTGAAAGACTTAGGTGCTTTGATATATACAGTAATCTAACACAATTCCAGAGTCTTGATGAAAAATTGCTATCTGCCTCCAGAGAGAACTGATGAATTTTGACTAAAAGTTGAAGTATCACTTTCTGTCCTTATTTTTCTTGACTTGTATCATATGTATAATATTGGAATATTTTTTGCATGACAACATATGTAATTATGTTTGGAATAGATGATGCATGCAGAGAGAATTAGCAACATTGGTGAGAGGGCTTGCACTGCCCTTTTTTATCAGTCTTCTTTCAAACAAAGGATAAACAACTTGTAAAACTGATATATTGCACTCCTTCTCTGTGGGTTTGGGAGGGACAAAAAGTGGGAAGGAGATAATTTGGAAATTAAAATAAAAAAGAATGCTCATAAATAAGTAGATATTTGGAAAAAGGGAAATGGTGGAGGTCCTAGGGGCATGTAACCTTGAAGGACAGAAGAGATAGAAATGGGAAAAATTTGATTTCAGAGAATTTCAGCATAGTTTTTACATGTCTTGTGACCACGCTTCAATTCTAGAATTAACCATGATTTCTATTTTTATAGAGTTCTTGCTGCTCAAGAGAAGCATGTTTTTATAAAACAATCATTAGATACTAATCAAATGCTTTTGTGAATTTTAGGTAAACAATAAATCATGAAGTATTTATAGTGTTTATCATGGCCTATTTTGTGCCAGACACTATGCTAGATGCTTAGGATACAAGGACAAAGATTAAAACAATATGGAGGTATTAATGACACATATATAATCCATAAAAAGTATAAATATGGAGTTAACAAGTACATATTATGTGCACATATATTAATTAAAATACAATCTAATTTGAAAAGAAGGGCATTAGCAGTTGAGGGGATCCAAAAAAATTCAAATAATGGATCTGAATTTGCACCTTAATGGAGGAGATTGATTATATGAGGTATGTATTTGGGGGGGATTAAATTTCAGGTACAAAGCACAACTAGTACAAAGTCAGAGGTATGAGAAATGGAGTGTCATTACTGAAAAACAAAGAGAAGGCCATTTTAGATAGATTTCAGCATGTAAGAAGAGGGACAATGAACATAGTTTCTCGATCTGCCCATTAAAAAACATTGTCAAAAATTAGTTCAGACCGATATGATTTATTCCTGATGAAGCCATGCTTCTTCTTTGTGATCACCATTTACTCTTCTACCTATTAACTAACCATCCCTTCAGTACCTTTTAAATTCTACTGGGAATTGATGCCAAGCTCCCTGGTATAAAGTGCAACAACTCCAGTATCTTCCCATTTGTGTATAACAGGACATTGGTTCTTGTGCCCCCTATAGAACCTCTCCTGTACTCCATGACCTTTCAGAGATCACTAGCAGTGTCTCCACATTCACAATTACCAGTTCATTCAATATGCTAGATATATAGTTCAAGATCATGGTGATTTGAAGTTTTGACTTGAAGGTAGGTGCATCCTCATTTTATCTGTCCTTATTTTGCCTTTTATATTTGTATTTGCAATTTTTTCTTTATTTTCCTATCCAAAATTTATTCTCTCTATTAGAAAAAACCAGAAGTAAAATGATTATTGAGTAATTCTGTAATCTCCAAAGAACAGTAATAGCTGACATCTCTTTAATGCTTTCGGGTCACAAAGTACTTTACAGTTGTAACCTTATTTGTTCATCACAACAATGCTTTCTTTTCAGGGAGATGCTATTATTATCATTATTTGATAGATAAGGAAATTAAACATGAGGAAGGTTAAATGACCTGCCTGATATGTCCCAGATACTAAGTGTATGAAGCATAATTTGAATTAACGTTTTCATGGCTATAAATCCAGTAATCTATCCACTGCAACACCTATTTACCTATGCATGATTATCACCACATCCATCCCAAGCAAGGGGCCCACTCTTTATCTTTAGGACCTCTGAGGAGTCTCAAATCCTTCTAACTTTTAGCTAAGGCCTAAGGGAATCAATCAACTTGTTCAAAGTTGCATAGCTATTAAGTGGCAGGCATGGAATGAAGAAGCAAGTTTTTTGACTCCAAAATTTATTGCCTTTGTCTCAACAATAGAGGTCAATAGCTTAATTGGACTCAATAAAAGGCCTTAAATGGAAAGGCACTCCAGGCATTCCACATAGTGCTGACCAGCATATGGGAAGAGGAAGACATGCCCCCAGAACTCAGAGATGCCTCCATCGAAGCCCTATACAAGAACAAAGGCTCACGAGCAGCCTGTGACAACTACAGAGGCAACTCACTACTCTCCACTGCTGGAAAGATCCTTGCCCGCGTTATACTCAACAGACTCCTGTCATCTGTTTCAGAGCAGAACCTGCCGGAATCACAATGTGGCTTCCGACCAGATCGCAGCACCATCGACATGGTCTTCACGGTGAGGCAAATGCAGGAAAAATGCCCTGAGCAGAACCTGAGTCTCTACACTGTCTTCATAGACCTGACAAAGACGTTCGACACAGTGAACAGGGACACATTGTGGCTGATCCTCAGCAAGCTCGGTTGCCCAGCAAAATTCGTCAAACTGATCCAGCTCTTTCATGTCGACATGACAGGGGAAGTCCTATCTGGTGGAGAGGCTTCCGACTGCTTCAACATCTCCAATGGCATGAAACAAGGCTGTGTCCTCGCTCCGGTACTATTCAACCTATCCTTCACCCAAGTATTACGACATGCTGTGATGGATCTAGACCTGGGCGTCTACATCAAATACCAACTGGAGGGCTCACTATTCGACCTCCGCCGCCTGACTGCAAAAACAAAGACAACAGAGAGACTCATCCTGGAAGCTCTCTTCGCAGATGACTGTGCTCTCATGGCCCACCAAAATAATCATCTCCAAACCATTGTGGACAGGTTCTCCACCGCAACAAAACTGTTTGGCCTGACTATCAGCCTCAGCAAAACAGGTGCTGTTCCAACCGGCACCAGGGAGGCCAACTAACCAGCCGTGCATTACAATCGACGGCACGCAGCTTTCTAATGTCAACACTTTCAGGTACCTGGGCAGCACCATCGCCAACGACGGGTCCCTAGACCACGAGATCAATGCCAGGATCCAGAAGGCCAGCCAGACACTCGGGTGGCTGCGCTCCAAAGTCCTCCAACACAGCGGTGTAAGCACTGCGATGAAGCTCAAAGTGTACAACGCAGTGGTCCTCAGCTCGCTCCTGTACGGTTGTGAAACATGGACACTGTACCGGAAGCACATGAAACAGCTGGAGCAATTCCACCAACGCTCCCTCCGGTCAATCATGAGGATCCGATGGCAGGACCGAATCACCAACCAGGAAGTCCTCGACAGAGCCAACTCCACCAGCATCGAAGTCCTGGTCCTCAGAACCCAGCTATGATGATCTGGACACGTCATCCGCATGGACCCACAGCGAATACCAAGACAGGCATTCTATGGTGAACTGTTAGCTGGACTCAGGAAACAAGGCCGACCAAAGAAGAGATTCAAGGATCAGCTAAAGTCAAACTTGAAGTGGGCTGACATTACACCAAAGCAGCTAGAACTCGCTGCCTCTGACAGAAGCAGCTGGCAAACCCACATTAACCAGGCCGCCACCACCTTTGAAGATGAGCGACGTCGACGTCTTGCCGCTGCATGTGAATGCTGACACCAGGCCACAACTACCCCTCCCGTAACAACTGGTGTCCCATGCCCCATGTGCCACAAACCGTGCGCATCAGCCTTTGGACTCCAAAGCCACATGAGGGTACACCGTAGATGAAACTGCACATAGACAATAGTCATTCTCGATCACCGAGAGACTACTATACATACATGATAGAATGGATAAAATATTGGTCCTAGAATCAGGAAATTTGAATCTATCTTTAGATTAGGAATTAAAAAAGTCACTTATCCTTTGTTTATCTCAATTTCTTCATTCATAAAGTGGAGATAATAAAGCTCCTAGCTCCTAGGAACATTTTTGAGGATTAAATAAGATAATATTTGTAAAGCCCTCTGTAAATCTTAAATCACTAGATAAATGCTAGTTATCACAGTGAGTTAAAGAAAATGAAAACATTGTGCCATTGGAAAACTACAAATTTAATTTAATCGTATATTCTGATATAAAAGAAAAATTGAATTCTCATTTTACTTTATAGAATGCAGGAAGAGATCTTAGTCTAGTAAACTTCTTTCACCTTATGGATGAGGAAATTGAGACCAAAGGGACTGAAAAAATCACCCATTATTACACAGTAGACATCTCAGATTTCCTGGAAGAACCGTTGAAAAGTAGAAAGTATTACCTTAGTACTCACAATTAGATGTATAATAGTTATAATCATATTAATTCTAGCTATATGCCCTTTCTTCCATTCCTTCCCTCCTTTATGGTTCTTCACCTTCTTTCCCAGAACTCTCATTTTCATTTCCAAGGTATTGATGACAGTTAGAAATACAGTTATTGGTTCTGTTAGCACAATTTCCAGAGGCTGATGTCACTGCATAGGAAGGTCCCATTTACTCAGAACTATACAGTATCTCAGTTCTAAGTTGCATCAGCAGATAATGTTCTCTACCAGGTCTTGGCACTCACTTTCTTATCCCCACTATCAAAGTTTGCCCTCAAAAGCAAACAAAATACTCTCTCAACCTAGGAAACTTCTCCTTAGAGAAACATTATTTGTTGTCTAAGTCAAATCACTTTTACACTCTCCGTCTTATAATTATATTGATTAGAGTGTCAATAACACTCTCCCTTAATTTATCCTCTAGTAATAATCTACTCATCCTCAAAAGGTATTATATATCCAATCACTACCACATTTTTTTCATAGCCACAGATGGGTTGGGAAATGAAATTCATGACTGTAGAAACCTATGTTCTCTAAATTTCCCCCTAGATGATTTTTTTTCCTCCTCTTTGCTTGGAGTTCTTAACCTTAACTGAAAGGAGGACTATTGAGAGACTGGGTTATCTTCAAACTGTTCTGCCTCCCTCTTCTGATCTCTTTCAGTCTCAAATAGTCAGTCATCTCTTTTTACCCAAAGTGATAGAGGCTGGGGAAAGGCCATGTGAAAATAAAGGATCAGGTACTTCTCTGAGGAAGAGACACCCTGAATCATGCACATAACTGAGACTGACTTACTGTATGTATCTCCAGTGTATCTTCTGATATTTTGAATTTTTATTTTCTCCAAAAGGAAGAGATTGAATATGATCAATATGAAGCTTCCCAACAATTGCTAAGTAATGCAACCTAAGCAGAGCATCTCAACTAAATGCTTAAATCAAATTGATGTCTACTCCAAATCCCTTAGAATCCTCTTAGACCTTACTATCTCACAGGCACCCATTAGAAATGGGAGCCAATTTAAGCCCAATATTAAATCTGCAGTGAAGTTAGAAGTCCCCTTAGACTCATATAATCATATCCTAGACTTTTAGGACCACCTTGAAGGCTCTGATGCTAATGAAATCTTTGAAATACAAATCACTGAGCCTTCTCTTCCCACCCTCCAATTTATGATTGGAGACAAAGTTGTAGCTCACAAAGCAGTGACAAAAGCTTAGGAGTTCAGTTATATCTTGGAGGTGCTTTTTTTAGAAATTCCTTTTTTCAACTAGACTATTAAGTTGTTAATGTGAAGGGATCACATGCTCATTATGAATCTTCTCTGTATGAGTTCTCTCCTATTAACAGCTTAATATATACTTTAGGCCATTTAGGACTAATACTAATTTGCTGATCATTTAAAATCTCTTTTGTTCACACCCTTGTATAACTGGAAGTCTTTAATGGAATGTTAAGTCTATGGCATTATGTCATATCATTATGGCACTAAATTTATAATAGTCTATGAAGTCATTATTAAAGTTTCTAGTAATTTTCCTCTTTCATTGGTGGGCTTATATTGAAATAGTTTTACTCCCCAATTACAAATTTGATTTCTAGGTACATAACCCTATTGAATTATAATTTTAACTGACAATAACCACATGGAATATTTTATAGTGGCATCATGGTTAACAAAGCACAATCAAGACATAAAACTCTGAAATATTATATTTTATAACTGACATAAAATATTTTTCATTTTGAAAGGATAATTCAAAACTAATTTTAATAGGTGTGTTCTATTTTAACCATTTTCTTTTTATTATAGACTTATACTTTGCCCCTATGACTACTTACATTAAATATCAGAGTATAGAATGACTTGTTGTTGTTACTGCTTCCCAAATATTGGCAATCAGATAATGATTTTTTGGCAGAAGAGGCACATTAACGCTTGAAATAACCAGAAATACAGATTTTTTTAAGTAGGAAGAGATAAGGACTAAATTGTTAATAATTAGTTCTTGGGTTTTTTTAAGTATATATAAAATTTAAAGTCTTATCTAAATTATTTATATTTTTTCCAAGAAAATCATAAACCAATCCCTGAGTGTAATTATATATTGATTTTGGAAGAGTAAATGTTCACACACAATTTTCTGTTTCACAATTAATTCTAGTGAGTGAGCTAGTATGAGCTAGCTCCAGTTCATTTGTAGAGTCAGAGATAATCTAATCCTAATGGGATCCAACTAGGTAGTATAATGGAGAGAATACCAGACTGAGCCAAGTAAAATATGAATTTAAATCCCGCTTCAGGAATTTATTAGCTCTGATATATTGGGAAAGTCACTTACTAACAAAATAATAATAATCTTAAAACTAAGTAGCATTTGTAGAGTTCCTTAAGATAGCAAAGTGCTTTATAATTTTTTTTATTTCATCCTCATAACAATCTTGACAAGTAGTTGCTATTATCATCTCCATTATACAGATGAGCAAAGAAAGGCAGACAGAAATTATTATTATCTGATAGTCTTAGTAAGTCTCTGAGGCAGGATTTGCACTGAGATCTTCCTGACAGATCTAGCATACTATCTCCTGGACCACCTTGCTGCCCTAGCTTATTGAGCCTCATTTACTTATCTGTAAAATGGGTATGAGAGCTCTTAAAGGTTTTGTCAGGATTAAAGGAATGTGTTAATTAATATAGTAGTAGTAGTAGTCTCTCGGTAACCAAGGATGACTATTGTCTTTGTGTGTTTTTGTGCACAAAGACACCTGTGCATGAAGATTTAAGTGGAAAAGTCGATGCACAGAGACAGTCCCACTCTCTCAGCGTTGGAAGCCTGGATCCAGTGGCACGAAAAGTCGTTACACCTGGAGACTTCCTCAGCTGCATTGGATGGCCGTGTTGTGTTTTGTGCTCCAACACGCCCTAAGCACTCCACAGTGCTTTGCTGTGTCGCCATCTCAGCCGTTGAAACTTCTTATTGGTTTCTTCAGTCTGTTCAGCCGAAGCAGTCTTCACATGCTGGGTGAGCAAAGCCCTGGTTCACCAGGGGTCAGCGACGACCCGATGGCTACCCTCACAAGGTTTAGCCGGCCTGTCGAAGCCGTTGCCCGGGGTGCGGCCGCTGCCGCATGCTAGCAGCTACTGGGAGCCACAAGTGAGAGCTGGGTGTCAGGTGGGGGTCAGAGGCTGGAGAGCTGCCCTAGGAGGGGACGACAAGCCCTCCATACCAGAGATACTACTCCCTGAGCACCCCATACACCCCAATTAATTACTATACTAAAAGAATATACATACACATGTATTTGTACATATACAGTCTCTTTCAATACAAAGATAGATAGATCATTCATTAAGGGCCTTCTATTTTCCAGGTAATATGTGCTAAAAAGGGAGAAGAATGGTAAAGAAAGACTTATGGAAATGTATAATCAATAGGACAACCTGGTAAGAAATGAAGATATCCTTAGCCTGATTTTCTCTTTAAATTTGGGGTTCTTTGAGGAACTAGCCAATCAGAGGGGAAAGCTGCAGGGAGTAAGCAGAGTTAGTGAATTGCCAATGTGAGCAATAATTCAGGAATGGAATGAGATTAAGGGTCTCTTCAAATAGTTGGCAAAGTCCTGAGGAGTTGAGTCAGTGGTGTAGCCTGGAGAGAAACACAGTCCTTTGCAAACCTTGAAGCACTATACTGTGTATATATGTTGTTCAGTCATTTCAGTTGTGTGTAACTCTTCCTACCCCATTGGGGATTTTCATGGCAGAGAAATTGGAGTAGTTTGCCATTTATTTCTCCAACTAATTTTGAAATGAGAAAACTGAGACAAACAGGGTTAAATGACTTCACAGAGTTAGCCAATGTCTGAAAATGGTGTCTTGACTCCAGGCACAATGCTTTATCAATTGTATCACCTAGATGCCCATTTATGTGTTAGCTATTATTATTAATTTGACCTACTCCATATCTGAACAGGAATCTTCTTTAGTACTTTCCCGAAAAATGGTTATCCAGCTACCACTCAAAGATTTTTAATGGGGGAAAATCCACTTCCTCCTGGGACAGTCCATTCTACTTTTGAAAAGCTTTAATTATTAGGAAGTTTTTACTTACCCAAAGTTGAAATCTGCCCATCAACCCCTTCTAACCTGAACTCCCTCTTCTTTTCAGTGGGGCAAAGTAAATAAAACAAATCTTTTTTTTAATTGTTTACATATCAATATAATTGTTTTCTTGGTTATATGTGTATCATCATGCAAAAACATCAATACTATTTTTATAGTTTGTTTTCTAACATTTAGCAATCAATATTCTCTGCATCTCACTTCTTCCCCCTCCTCAGGACACCAAGTAATATAATATAGGTAATACTGTGTTATATTATAAATATGTCCATGTTCATCATGTAGTAAAAGAAAATACACATTACACAACACTAGAAAAGAATTTATGGAGAAAATAAAGTGAAGAATGATGCGCTTCAATCTTCATTCAGACTCCAGACTGCCTATGATATAGCCCTTTTTTTGGTAATGAATACCTTGGAGTTGTCATGGATCTTTGCATTGCTGATAATAGGTAAGCCATTCAAAGTTGATCATCATACATCTTACTGTTTATACAATGTTCTCCTGGTTTTCTTTAGTTCACTTTCTATCACTTCATCTACTCTGTCCAAGTTTTTAAAGTAGAACAAATCTCATCCCTTTAATCCTTTCTGAGAGTTCTTCAACTATTGAAAAGCAGAAATAATTGCCCTTCTAAAGTTATCCTATTATCTTCTCCAAACTGAGGTCATCATGTGGATCATATGCCTTCCACATTCTGGTTGTCCTCCTCTAGATGTACTCCAAATTGTCAATGTATTTCTTAAAATTCAGTATTCAGATTTGAAGAGAGCATGACAAAGTTGATTTTAATACAAATTAGAGTACAGTACAATCCCTCTTTCATTCTGGATGCTTTGCATCTGTTAAGGTCACCTACTATCATATCACTTTAGCTTTTTTTTGGCTGCCAAGACATACTGTTGACTCATACCAAGTTTATAACACAGTAAAACTCCAAGATCTTTTTCATTTGAACATTGTCTAGACACACATACCCTGTCTTGCACTTTCATACTAGGTATTAGAAATGGAAGACAAGGATGAAAACCTTGTTTGTCTATTCATAATTTTAGCATTCAAGATCTTCTGGAATTCTGATTTTTGTTATGTAAAGTGTTTGTCCTTCCCTTCTCCTGACTCTGTGGTAAATATGACTACTTCTAAGCCATTGACAAAAATGTGGAACAACTCAGGGCTAAGGACTGATTCCTTTTCATCAAACACATTTTACAGAGGAAAAAAAATTGAGATTCATAGAAGTTGTAACTTTTAAAGAATCATACAATGAATGCATTTTGATCCAGGTTTTCTGATTTAGAGTTCAGATCTTTTTCCTCTTGCAGTTCACATACTGACAAGAAAAACCTCACAACTGTAAAGTACCTTAAGGTTTACAAAGTACTTTGCTCATAACAATCCTGTGAGACAAGTAACTCAAGAAGCATCTTATCTGTTTTACAGGTGGGAAAATTGAGGTTTAAAGAAGCTATGACAACCATTATGGAATTTCTAATTTTGCTGCACTACATTTGAATATTCTCTGACTTCTCTACCATGTCTGAGGAAACTCATTATTTGTAAAAATCTATATCATATTACCTGCTGTCTTGGAAAGGGGAAGGACTGGGACACAGGGAAGGAGACAATGTAGATCACAAAAATACAGTTATTAAAATTGTATTAAAATATAATCTGGGAAAAAAAAACCTTATCATACTGCAAGGTCCTATCATCTCTGAAGCTCCATCCAATCACAACTCTCCAAGCCTCTGAATGGAAAGTGGAGCCATGAGTTCCAGAATACCTTCTCATTTCTCACTTGGCTGCACTATTTTGGGACTTCTGCAACTTCTTTTGAATGTCCTTGTTTTGGGTTCTTTCCTCCCACACTCCTAACACTTAACATAGGGCCTGGCACATAGTAGGCACTTAATAAATGTGCATTAACTGAGTGAGAATAAACAGAAAACGGTGAGACTAGTAAACAGCACAGCCAGGACTTAAAACAAACAAGTATTCTGAATCTAAGCCTAGTTGCTGTGTAGATTGTACAGCTGATGTTGCTTCTAAGTCTGACTTTTTAGGTAATAAAATGGAGTACCAGTTCACTGGGATACACTGACTATGGCTTATATTTAGCTCAGAAGAAAGATAGGATCTCTATGGAAAAAATCTGCTAGGGATGGTGAGATGTTGGAAGTGGGTGGAGATATGATATACAAAGCTGCTCCTTAGAAGTACAGAGATGAAATTATCCCTGAATCTGTCTCCATTGGCATGCTGTCCAATAGCATTCTACTTCAGAACTACACTGACTCACTGGGTGTAGCATGTCTTTGGGAAATCTGGTGACTTGAATGTCAATAATGTGCGATTCTTCAGATCAACCTAAGATTGACAGCAGAAGCTCTTAATGTCTTGGGTATGTCACATACTCCTTCAGTAGTCTGAAGAAGCTTTGGAACATATTCCCAGAATATAGGATTAACAAAAGAAATAATTCATGTGGAAATATTTTTTTTTATCATAGACTCCATGAAATATATTGCTACAGGTTAAAAACTACTAATCTAGAAGATAGCTAATCAGTCTTATGCATGTGAGATATTGATTTACTGGAGGTATTATATATGGGGTTTCATCACTCTTGTCAGATATAATGATATTTTGGAGAGGAGCAAAAAATGTTCACCAGTTTTGAAATGATACCATATACTTCCCCAAGCTGGGTAGATGATCAGCAAGGATGATAAGATAGGCCAATGACTGCTGAATGGTACATTGAAATTCAGTGATCATAACAGGTGGCAAGATTAATGTTATAAAGACTTATGGAAGAATAAATATAAATGATGCATGGTAGCTATGGTTGCTGGGAAAAATGCTTATTTGTATTTTGGGATTGATTGTAAGAGTTCTTGAAACAGTGTAAAAATTCTGAAAGTTCTTACAAAAGTGTAATTCAATTCAACAACTATCTATTTAGGATTTGTAAGACACAATCAATTTTACTTTAGAGATATAAAGACAATACCATTCCCTCTTTTCCCTTCTTTTCTGCTTTGGGTGCTCATGTAGGAGTTATTCCTTTAGAAAGCAGAAGTCCTAATATGAAATTAATTTTGAATTAGGAAAATAATATTTAAATTCCCATTTCTCTGGTAGTTCAGGATGCTCACTTCTTATATTCAAAGTAGGATGACAGTCCTTTGCAACTTCCCTAGTCCATTTTCTCAACTTTCTTGCTCCTTTACTATTCATCAAGGCAAACACTATCTCTTCCACATATCCATTCTTTCTCCTCTTTGAATTAAGTGTATTTGCAGGCAAAAGTGTACTTGTTTGATCAGAATGACATCAGAAGCCACAAAACTGCCCCATTTGTAATCTGCCCTTCATCATATTTATTGCAGCTGTGGGGTTCTTGACCTGCCTTCTGGAATATAAACCAACCCAAACATAGAGAAATGAAGTAGGTTCTATTTTTGCAAGAGCCTCTGTCACAACATCAGATCTCAAAATATGACAAACTGCCAGATGAACAATGTAAGATACAGTAGAAGATACTTGAAGTCTAATCATCCAGGAAAGGAGAGAAGAGAAAGGAAAACTGTTGAAGTAATTGAAAATTGGGTTTCCAGGTAACACCTTCTTATAGGCAATAGTTCAGTGCAGCTTTTGTTTACATCAGGGCTTTGAAAAGAATCTGTTCACTATGGATCAAATACAGCTGAGCAAGTAGCACCATATGGTGTTTAATCAGATGTTTCAAAGAGGCAGAATTTTGTTTGATGGAAAGAAAACACTTCTTAACAATTAGAGCTATTCAAAAGTAGAATGAAGTGCCTCACCAGGTAGTGGTTTCAATATCACTGGACTACTACAATCAAAAGCAGGATGAAAACTTGTCAGTTCTTTTGTACAGTGGACTCTGTATGGGTACGGGTTGGATAAGGTGAATGATGAAATCTGTTTCAATTCTGGGATTATCTGAACAAATACACTCATGGAAAAAATAAATTGAAGGAAAGGAAAGATATAAGTTCTTTCCTTGAGGTCTCTTCTCTCTTGCCATGGAGTAAGTTATAGATAGAGCATTCCCTTTTAAATTTCTCTTGATGTTGCATTTCTAGAGTTCAAAGACCAAGTAAGAGATGAAGTTTGTGGGTCAATGTATTGATCAGTGCCTTTGATTGGTCTTCTGGGTATCTGGATTGGCATTTGCATTCATATAAAATAACAATACAAAGTCTATTTTTAATAGAAAAGTCAATTGTTCTGAAAACCTTTTCATTCTAAAGTGTAGTTGAAGCAAATTGCTGACTTCAAAATAATAAACTTCTAATTTTTCCTGTCAGAGTTTAAAATCGATGACCATCCCCACCTTTTAGTGACTTTTTTACAGAGCTATCAGTGACAATGAGGGAGGAAAAAAAAAGAACATGAATGACATAGAAAAAAAAGAAAAGTTATTCAGTGAGTAGCAGTTTAATTCTATTCTCCATTGAGAAATATATATATATATATAATCCTGACCATTTACAAAAATGAAAATATAAATTCAAAATGTGTCCTTTATTGCAAAGGTTGCCATGTGCAATCAGTTTTTTAAAAATAAATACCCACATCTAGGCATAGGAAGATGAATGATGCCAGTTTAAACTAGCTTGACTTGCCTGGCACTGAGCAGAGTAAAAGATGGCAGTGAACCATATCTCTTTTGATGAGGTATTAGAAGGCACAGCAAGAATCTATTGTGAATAAGAAAAATAGCTCAGAAATGAATTTAGGCTTTGAATCCAGAGTTGTGTGCTCACCCAAAAGAAATCATTTGTGTGTGTGTGTGTGTGTGTGTGTGTGTGTGTGTGTGTGTGTGTGTGTAAGAGCTGTTACCAAGGAGCAGGAATTCCAACAAATCTGTTGATGGAATGAATAGTTAGGGTATTCTGGAGGACACAAAAATCTAGAGCAAGGAGCATTCCAACTCCCTTCCTGATTGGAGAACTGGAAGATATTCTATGACATAGATTTAAAATCAGAGGATTTGATTTCAAATTCCAGTTTTCTGATGATTACGACTCTCATTTATCAGATAGACAGAGATGGTCTGATAAATATTTAATAACCAGCTGTATAGGAAAAAGAAAATATATCTATGATATACTTTTAAGTTTAAATTTGAGCAATAAATACCTCCCATGTTTCCAGACAATTAAGAAATACATCAAGCCCCAATTTTAGTGATTTTCAAGAAATAAATGCTCATGTTGGAAATTTAATAATTTAATATCATGAGCCATGTATAGTTTGCTCTAATATACCCCTGACACCAGTATTTATTTCTCTCTTCACTGATTTAAATATTTTTATATGTATAGGTTGTTTTACCTTTTCTTTGATCTTTTTGGAAGACAAAACAGTGGTATTGTTGGGTCGAAGAGTATGCAGCTTTATAGTTCTTTAAGCATAGTTCCAATTTTTCTCCAGAATGGTTGGACAAGTTCACAACTTCACCAACAGTACTTTCCTGTCCCATTTTTTCCACATCCATTCCAGAATTTATCATTTACCTTTTCTGTCATGTTAGCCAATTTGATAGATATGAAGTGGTACATTATATTACACTAATCAATAGTGATTATGCTTGTTTTCCTAATATAAAATGAGCCCTAAATTCCTAGAATGTCTCACTTAGTGATAATTTGTGATCCTTTTTCCATATTGCTTTTGTCTCTTTGCTAACATTTTATTTGAAAATTTTGCATCAATATTCACTAATAAAATAATCCTTTAGTTCTTTTTCTCTATTTTGCTTTTCTGGTTTAGGCAGCAAATCATGTTTGTGACATAAGATATATTTAGTATAATTATTATTTTTTTAAATTTAAACCCTTACCTTCTGTCTTGGAGTCAATACTGTGTATTGGCTTCAAGGCAGAAGAACGGTAAGGGCTAGGCAATGGGGGTAAGTGACTTGCACTGGGTCACACAGCTGGGAAATGTCTGAGGTCAGATTTGAACCTAGGACCTCCCTTCTCTAGGCCTGACTCTCAATCCACTGAGCCACCCAGCTGCCCCCTTTAGTAGAATTCTTTGCCTATTTTTAAAACAATTTTTATAGTATTGAGGTCAATTATGCTTTAAATATTTGGTAGAATTCACTTGTAAATCCATCTGGTCATAGGAATTTTTTTCTTAGGGAGCTCGTTATTTATGGTTTATTCAATTTCTCTTTCTAAAATAGGGTTATTTAAATATTAAATTTTCTCTTTTGCTAATCTGGATGGTTTATATTTTTATAAATATTCATCAATTTCCCTTAGATAATCAGTTTTAATGGAACATAATTGAATGAAATCACTCATAATAATTCTTTTAATTTCATCTTCTTTGGTGATGAATTCATTCTTTTCATTTTTTATAGTGGTAGATTATTTCTTTCTTTCCTTTTTTAAATCAAATTGCCAATGATTAATGTATCTGATAATTTTTTTAAGTAACACTTTTTTTTCTTTCCAATTTTATTAATCTCTTCTTTGATTTTCAGAATTTGCATTTTGGTGTTTAATTGCAGATATTTCATTTGTTCTCTGTTTAGTTTTTTGTTGTTTCATACCCATTTTATTGATCTTTTCTTTCAGTCTTTTATTGACATAAATACTTGAGATGTGTATTTTCTTCTCAGTATTGCTTTGGCTCTAGTTCACAAATTGTAGTATGTTGTCTCATATTTGTCATTCTCTTTAATGAAATTATTGTTTGTTTCTATGACTTTTTCTTTGAGCCACTAGTTTTATAGGATCAGATTATTTTAATCCCAATTAATTTTTAGTCTATGCTTCCATGACTTTTTAATTTAATTTTTATTACATTGTGGTTTAAAAGGGGCACATTTAATATTTCTGCTTGTTGGAGTTCTTTTGTGAGGATTTTATGCTCTATTATATGGTCATTTTTTGTGAAGGTGCCATGCATAATTGAATAAAAGGAATGCTCCTTTCAATTACCATTCAGTTTTTGCTAAGGGCCTATATTTAACTTTTCTAAAATCCTATTACTCTCCTAAACTTATTTTTTATTATTTTACGATTACGTTTATCCAACTCTAATTGGGGAAATTGAGATTCCCAAAATTTTAATATTTTCTCCTATAGCTCATTTAACTTTTCTTTTCTTTTAAGAATCTGGATGCTATGCCATTTGGTGCATATATGTTTAATATTGATATTAATTCATTGTCTATGAGGCAGCTAGGTAGCATAGTAGATAAAAAGTTGGGCCTGGACTTGGTAAAAGATATCATCTTCCTGTGTTCAGCTTGACCTCAGACATTTACTAGTTGGGTAATCCTGTTTGCCTTTGTGTTAAAGTTGAATTCTGTTCCCAGTTCGAGGTAGGGCAGGCACTCTCTTCCAGCCTTTTTTTTTTTTTGCTCTGCTGTTTTCTAGATCTAGGGGTTTAGAATTTTCAGAGCTTCAAAGGAGTGTGATCTGAGGAGAGGTGAGTGACCACACAGCTCTCCTTCACTGTGCTCTGGTACTTACCCAGGAAAGGTCCCTGGTACTTCAAAGCCTGCCATAAGTGATATGGATCCTCAGGGTCCATGTTCTTTTTTGAATGCAAAGGATATTGCTTCCCAGTGCACTTGCTCCTTTGTGGCTTTATATACTCATCTCTGCCCTGGAATTCTGACCCAAAAATTTATATAGGCAATGAAGTTACTAACCAGTGCCCTATACTGAGTATAATCTTGGCACAGGGCTCCCCTAAAATCTCTTTCTGATCAGTTGCCAGATCTCATTACTGTCTTAAGCTTAAGAACTTCAAAATTGTTGCTGCTGCTGTTCCTATGACTACTGGACTCCAGGCCAGCCTTCATCCTGATTTCCTAGACTTCTCCTTCCAACCTAATTGTCTTTGGCTGCAATTGTCACATTTCAATCATTTGTTGGTTCTTATACTTCCAAATTCAATTTGATCAACTATTTTGAAATTACTTAGATGGGAATGTTGGGAAAGCTGACTGCTTCTTCTATTCTACTGTCTTGGCTTTGCCCCCAGAATTCCCTCCAACTACATTTCATAATCTGAGTAAGGTGCATTTTTAAAATGACTTTTAAAATATGAAATTCTATATATTTCATTATGGAATATTTAGAGTGTTTAAGGACTCAATGCAATTAAGACAATGCCAAATAAGAACTTTTGGAGGTCATCACTGATATGGAATCCTCTTCCTATTTAGATTTCACACTGGATATTTTCCATGAAACTGATAAATATTTGGAAGTAATTATTGTTTTCCAGTTTAATGCCTTGCTTGATATTTATATTCATTGGATATTTGAAGAATGTTATCCATCTTCATGGTTACATTTGTGATAAGTTCTATTATTATTAAAGATATGTGGGAAATACTTTGTTGGAAAAGATCCTTAAAGTTGTGTTTTCTTCTACTATATCTGATATATGTTTTTAAATCAACAAACAGACTTACACAGTGCCTTGTATTCTGTGGCCTTCTTATTTCATTATATAACTGCAAAAATGTGGTTTATTATAGGAAATCATCTGCCAAAGCCTGCTCATGCTTTTCTCATGTTTTCATCAAAGTTATACTCAATGTTTAATACATCATAAAGATTTTATAAAAATGAAAAAGCAGCCATATGGTTTAGTGCTTGCTAGTATCTCCTCAGGCACCTTTTTTAGGGAGTGAAATACCATATAAGACCTTTTAATTATTTAAGAATCTTCTCTTTTTGATATATCTTAAAAATCAATCCCTGATTGTATTTTAAATTAATGTAGCTTCTTTACAGATTTCCCCTGCATGCATTACTTCATGTCTAGATCCTTTTCCTGAATTTGTATTCTCCTATAGGTTTATACAAAATTTTATGGTAGCTCTATTTATTTTATTTTATATGTATTTTGTTTCAAAATAAATTTCAGTGGTAGGTGAGAAATATAAGGGAATGATAGAAAAAACCCCAAAGCATCAGTAAACAAACAAAATAAACTCATCAGACTAACCTCATTTTTATTTACCATGTTACTAAATTGTTCATATTGTGAATGGGGTGGTTATGTATAGTTTATCTTAATTTTAACAAAGCTTTTATGTCACTCTTTGTTCAGAAAAAGAAGCAGAAAAGGTCTAAATAAGAGCATAGTTACATAGAATAAAAACCTAAATAAATGGAAGGGTTATTAGGGTTATTCAATAGTTGAATGAACTCTGTGGGAGGAGAGTGGGTTCTCTATCACCTTCACGTAATTGTATGTATCATAAAAGATAGAGACTCAACTTCAAGGTTAACATGGCTGGAGTGTAGAGGCAGGACTCTTCCTCTCCTTATTACCTACCAATATAGACTACCTCAAAAAGCCAAAAAATCCAAATTCATATGAATGAAGGGTCTCCATAGTAGTGTGCAGCATTGAAGGTACATACAATTTGGGAATTTTTACACTATAAGGGGGCAAAATAGCTTCCACCAAAATGTGAGCTAATCAACCCTCCCCCCACTCCAACTAGGGAAACCCAGTCAGAGCAAGCACATGCTAGAATATGAGAGAGAGAGTGAGGGGCGCCTCTAGGTCCTTGGCAGCTGACTAAGACCACCGAGGACCTATCCCTGAGAGCAGCTAGACTTGAAACCCCAGGAGGCTGAAGAGCTCAGACCTTGGGTGTGGAGTGTTCCTGATTAGTAACAATGGAGATACTTGGTTTAACAGAATCAAGTCGTAGGAGCTCTACATTTTTCCACCCTACTCAGTTTAACGAGGTCAGGAATGTCTGCTCCACACTCAAAGATTTAATTATCTGAGAAAATGGCCTTCAACAGACATGTGCAGAAAATAGCAGACAGACCCCTGGGCTGTCCTAAGTCAAGCTAAGCCATCATTGGTACAGATGATATGCAGAAAAATGACATAAAACTGTCTATATAAGGCACATCACTGGCCCTCTTCGCCCTCTTTTCCTGGAGAGGCGACTCTGGCTAGCAGCGTGCTAAGCATTCCGACATCTTGGAGTGGTAGCAGTTATTTGTCTGGGTTTGGCAGTGAGTTTGCCCTTGAGCTGATTCAGGTTTATGAATCTTGGCTGAGCCCATTTGGAGTTCAGGCTGATTCCTTCCTCCTTCACACTCCAAAATCTTACTTTCTAGATCTCCTAATCTTCATGCCCAGGTGGGAGAAATCCTACCTCCTTTCCTTCTTCCTTCTTCTTAATCTCCTACACTATATCAATTAAATCACCATAAAATTTCCAGCTGACTTGGGTATTTTATTATTTGGGATTTTCCCTTGTGACCAATTAAATTTAGATTTTAAGTCACAATGCTAAAATTATCCTTTCCAGGAGACAGCACAGAGAAGGGTGGCACACAGTAGAAGCTAGGGAGACTCAAGAGGTGACCTCAGGCAAAAACCTCACTCCTTAGCTCCATACACAAAGAGCCTGCCCTTATCACTCAGACTTCTGACTGGAAAGGGAAGGAAAAAACAGAATAATGATACAAACAATGCCAAGGAAAAACAACTTCCCAACACCAAGAAGAAAATGAAGGCATTGGCCCTGGATAATTTTGATTGAGAAAATATCCAGACTACAGAGGAAACATCAAAAGATGACAAAAATGTGAATACATCCCTTGGGGGTATTGAATTCTATCTTACCATACAGGTAAAGGGAATGGGGAAAAACTAAGGGGGAAGTGGGCTGGGGAGTAAAAAAAGGAAGGGAAAGATATGGGGGAGGGAACTTCATAGAGACCTCCCCAAAAAATAAGAAGAAGGGAACAAATATAGATGGGGAAGAAAGGGAAGTATAATAAGGGTTAGAATTAGGGGGACTGATTAAAAGCAAACCACTGATTTAAAAGGATATAGAGAAAGAAGAAAGGGCAGAACTAGGAAAGGATATCAAAATATTTGGGAATACATGAGTGACAATCATAATTCTGAATGTGAATGAATTGATCTCATCAATAAAAAAGGAAAGCAAATAGCAGAGTATATTAGAAACCAATATCCTACCACATGTTGTCTACAAGAAACACACATTAGGCAGGTAGACATACACAGGATAAGGCTCAAAAGCTGGAGCAAAATCTGTTGGGCCTCAACTGAGAAAAAGAAGGCAGGAGTTGCAATCATGATATCTGACAAAGCCAAAGTAAAAATAGATCTTATTAAAAGAGATAGGGGAATAGGCAGAGTCAAGATGGCAGCTTAGAGACAGTAATAGTTCAGACCACCACAAACCCTTCCTCACTGATCAAAAACACAGTGCTTTGAGGGAACTGAAAACCAAATCTAACAACAGGACAGAGCTAGGGAACTCTCCACCTGGACCCAACTTAAAAGGTACTCTCCCCCAAAAGCCTGAATTGCAGAGCAGATGGGTTTAATGGAAAGGAAAAAGCAAGTTTACAGGACCCCACTTCCACCTATAGTGCTGAGGCCCCAGCAGTGCCTGGAATCACTGGGCAGGTAAGGGAGCTATTCCAGAGGGAGTAACTTTCTGGCAAAGCTGTGCCAGGCTCCAGGTGAAGAACACAGGCAATGTAGAGGCAGCTGGAGGAGAAGCATTGTGCAGGCACCCTAGTTGCACCCAAGATGCTTCATTTTGACACACACACACAAACACACACTTTATGGAGGTTTTGACCAGAGGACACATTCAGCTTTACATATAAGCTCCTCCACTCTGAGTCAATCTCATCAATAGAACATATAAGAAGCCTTCAGAGGGCAGGGAAGCTCAAGGTCCAACACCCCTCCCCCACAGACTGATCTGAGAGCCTTGCTGACTAAGCTCCAAGGACAAAAGCTGCAAAAAACTATAGGAAGCAACAATGACAACAGGGCAGGAAGCCCAACTCCTTGTCAGCTTCTGCTGTCAGCAGGGCAAGATCTGACAAACCTGATCAATCAGCAGGACAAAGAAGAAGCACATTCAGGATAGAACAGCCCAAACCCACAGATCCAGCACATAATGAGAGGAGTAAGACTACAGGCAACTATGGGGGTGGGGGGGTGTAAGGGAGAAGAATGGAATATGAGTAAACAACAGAAGAAGAAAAAAGAAATTACAATTGACAGATTCTATCCAGGCAATGAACAAAGAGCAATTGGAACAGAGGAGGATCAAGGAACACAAAGCAAAAACATAGAAACTCTAGCAAATTGGACAGAGGCTTTGGATGAACACAACATACAATTTAAAACACAATTATAGAGGCTGAAGACAACTGGGAAAAGAACTTAAAAAACAAAATAAATCATCTGGAAACAGAAATCAGTGTCTTGAAAGCCAAATTTAATCAGCTTGAAAATCAGGCATAGGAGATGAAAGATGAGGCAAAGAAGATGAAACATGACCTCCAAAGAAAATCAGACGAGAAGGAGAAGGATAACCAAAAAGCCAGGAAGGAATTTCAGTCTTTAAGAATGAAAATCCAGCAACTGGAAGCAAACGACTTCTCAAGACAACAGGAAACTATAAAACAAAACCAAAAGAATGAAAAGAGTGAGCAAAATAGAAACACCTATTCCACAAAACAGAAGATCTAGAAAACAGGTCCAAGTGAGTCAACTTAAGAATCATTGATCTACCAGAAGATCATGAGAAAAGAAAAAGTCTGGACATCATTCTACAGGAAATTATCCAAGAAAACTTCCCCAACATTCTAGAGCAAGAGGGAAAAGTGTAGATTGAAAGAATCCACAGATCACCTCCTGTACTTAATCCCCAACTGACAACACCCAGGAATGTTATAGCCAAATTCAAGAACTACCAGACCAAGGAAAAAATTTTATAAGTTGCTAAGAAGAAATCATTCAGATACCAAGGAACCATAGTTAGGGTAACACAAGATCTGGCTGCATAAACACTGAATGAATGAAGACATGGGATATGATATTCCAGAAATCAGGAGAACTAGATCTACAACCAAGAATCATCTACCTAGAAAAACTGACTATATCCTTGCAGGGGAAAGTATAGTCATTTAATAAAATAGAAGAATTGCAAGCATTCATAAAGAAAAGACTGGATTTGAACAGAAAAGTTGATGTCCAAAAACAGAACCTGAGAAAATCATCAAAAGGTAATTAAGAAAGGGGGAAAAAAACAAACAAACAATCAAACAGAAAACAACACAAAAAAAACATTTTAATGGGACCCAATAATTTAAAATGATTTGTATCCCTACAAGAAAAGAAGATATTGGCAACTCTTAAAAATTGTTATTATTACATAGATAGCTAGAAGAATTATACTTAGAGGGAACAGTGACAAAATTTATGGGATGAATGCCTATACATATGTATATATAATATATACATGTATGCATAAATATATATACATGTATATATGTATGTGTGTATATATATATATATATATATACACAACTAGAGGTAAAAAAGAGGTTAATAGTAAGAGAAATTGGAAAAGAAACAAAATGTGATAAATTTATATGTCATAAAGAAGCTCATGGCAGGAGTGGGGGAGAAATCCAATACACTGGAAGGGTAAATAGGTTGGAGATAGGAAATACTTCATTCTTACGTGCATTGAAGTTTATTTAAAGAGGGAAGAACAATTAGATCTATTGGGGCAGAGAATTGATTCTTGCCCTATAGAGAAGTATAAGGGTAACAAAAGGACTTGTGGGGAGGGAAGCAATACAATGGAGGGAGAGGGCAGGGGTGTAGTTTTAAAAGATCATAAAGAAATAAGTGGGAAAAGAAATGAGGGAGGGTAGAAAAAGAAGTAAAAAAAAGAAGTAAAAGGCTGGGAATTAGGAGGACTGATTAAAAACAAAACACTGGTGTAGAAATAAATAGTGAAAGAAGAAAGGGCAGGACTAAGAGCGGAAATCAAAATTTTGAGAAATACACAGCTGCTAATCATAACCCTGAATGTGAATGGAATGAATATGCCCACAAAATGGAAGCAAATAACTAAGTGGATTAGAAACCATGTTGTCTACAAGAAATACACATGAGAATGGTTGACACACATAGGGTAAAGGTAAGGAAATGGAGCCAAATCTTTTGGGTATCAACTGAGAAAAAGAAGGCAGGAATTGGAGTCATGATATCTAACAAAGCCAAAGTAAAAATAGATCTAGTTAAAAGAGATGGAAAATAATTATATCCTTATAAAAGGCAGTATAGACAATGAGGAAATATCAGTACTCAATATGTATGCACCAAATGGCATAGCATTCAGATTTCTAAAGGAGAAACTAGTGGAGCTCATGGAGGAAATAGTTAATTAAGTCCATGGAAGCAATTGAACTCACCAAGTGGAATGAAGTAGAAAGGGAAGAGAAGAGCACCCAGTACAGAACAATGTGGGACACCTATTGTTAGAGTATATCATATGAATGAAGATACCACAAAGGAGACAGAAGAGCATTCAAATCGTAAGAGTAGTATCTTGAAAACTGGCAGAAAGAATTAAAGAATAAGAGGTAATCAACAGTGTCAAAGGTTAGAGAGAAATTAAGAAGAATGAGAACTGAAAAAAAAGGTTATTTTTTTGCCGGCTGCAGGATCATTAGTAATCTTGGAAAAAGAAGTTTTGATACGATATAATCATTTATTATTTGGCTTAAATATTATATATTATCTTAAATGTTGTGTCATTTTATTCTGACAAAACCAGTGGAGGCATATGCAATTATTAACTCCATTTACAGATGTATATTACTTTAGTTAATTAAAATTTAACATTTTATTGGCTACTTAATGTGTTTATTTAATTAATTATTTATATGTTACTTAAGAATTTCATTAATCAGTCCTTAATGACTTGAATTTGGTGAGTTTAAATCTCCAATGGTGATAGAGAAAATGGTTTTTCTCCAACATTCTTTGAATTGCTGTACACCCTTCCACAAAGAGGCTTAGAATCTCTCATATGTACTGCTCTAAAATCAATTCAACAGAGTTAGCCACTTTTATCCATATAGAAGATGTACTTTGGGTTTCTCTCTTTTTTATTTAAATTTTATTTCATTAATTAATTTAGAATATTTTCCCATGGTTACAAGATTCATGTTCTTTCCCAACCCTACCCAAACTTCCTTCCCATAGCCAATGCACAATTCCTCTGGGTTTTTCATATGTCATTGATTAAGACCCATCTCCTGTGAATCTTAAAAATTCTCAGACCCTACTTCAGAATACTTGGTTAAGATCATTCCCCATTTTAAACAATGAAGGGACTTAGTCAGGAATGTGAGAACTCTACTCCACCAATATTTAAGCATACTTTAGGGGAAGATAAAGTTGTAAACTCTTTACTGAACAATGAAAAAGTACTTAACTCATACTTATAGTAAAGTAAAAGCCTTAAGCTAAGTCTATTTTTAGATCTAATACAAAAAGGTGCTAAGTACCTATGAAGGTCAAATTAATCACTAAAAAGTCAAGCAACTTGCAAACTTGCAAAGGGCAAAGAGGTGTGAACTTACTCAGAAGTTTTAGTCTATTCAGGTGTGAATTAAAAATGGTCTGTCCTTTGGAAAATGTCTACTGTGATTGGTAGATGTGAGAACTTAGGGGAGGTGACATAGGAGAAAATTCTCTTTAAAAGGAACTCTCTCTGAGAGAACTGAGGTGTGGCTGGCTGAAAATTCAGTTTGCCAAAGCACTGGCGACCACTTTATATTTGATTTAACTCAAGACAATATCTTGATATTTCCGTGGTCACAGTTTATACCAACCACTCTTTTATCTGTAACAGTTTATTGCCAAATACTCTTTTAACTGTTACACTCCATACCATTAATATTTGCACTAGAGTGATTATTTATAGTCTATATCCCCAATCATATCCCCATTGATCCTTGTTTTTGAACAATTTTTTTCTTCTGTCTTTCTATTCCCACAGTTCTTGCTCTGAATGTAGATAGCATTCTTTCTCAAAATTGTCTTTGATCAGTGCATTGCTGCTAGTAGAGAAGTCTATGTTTGATCATAAAATTATTGAGTAGGAAATTAGCAGTTATCAAATCTACCTCCTACTCCCAATTTTGCATATGAAATAATTTGTCCCAGTTAACAAGATTGATAATTACAAGAGCTTGGATTTAAGCCCAGTTTTCTGACTTCAGACCCACTATACTATATTACTGCTTTTCTAAGTCTGGAAGTAAGAATTCTGAAAGGTGGAGATAAGAGTGTTTCCAGGCATAGGAGATAACTTTTGTCAATTCATGAAGGCTAGATATGATATGTGGCATTAAGGGAAGGGATAATATTCCATTTAGTTGGGAAAATAGCTTGTGTGAAGTAAGATAAATAAATCTGGGAAATTAATATCATACTAACGAGATTTTGTTTTATCTTAGAGCTAGCACAGACTTGATAAAGATTCTTGAGTTGGCTTATGTCAAGCTTAAATGCATTAGGGTATTAAAATGGATAGTTCTGTGAAGTATATTAGTTCGGGTAATATAATGAAGAAGAGATTATTATAGTTTTCTAAGAGAGAGACAATTAAAGATCTAAAGTAGACTGAGTCATTGTGAGTGGAAAAGAGAAGATAGATATAGACATATTTTTTTACAATATTTTGAAACTAATCAGATAAAGGATTTGTAGGAGAGGAAAAAGTCAAAGATGATTAGGAAGTTTTAAACTTGGGTGAGTTCTAAGATAATAGGTTCATAAAGCAAAAAATAAAAAGGTTTGGACAAATGTTCGATTTGTTGAAAGAAGATAAGTTTTTACTTGATGAACTTCTCAAACCCCTAGATTGGTAATAATATTCCTCAAATATCAAATACCACTTTGAGTACTTCTACTAAAATACTGTTAATATGTGATACCATATATTATAACTATCCATAATGTCATCCTCTTAATACCTATAAAGTCTTTGAGGCCAGGGATTATGTATTATGTGAATTTTTGTGTCCTTTCCCCCCATTCCTAGCACTGGACTTTTCATGCATAAGGTGCAATATTTAAATGGTTGATGTAATTGTTGTTTCAGTTGCTCCCATTTGCCAATTTCCTTGTCAGTGGTCAAAGAAAGTATATGAAAACTACAGATATTTAAATTAATGATTATAGTTAGTCAAAAAATGTGATTTTAAGTACCTTCTACACACTTATCTGTCAGTCTACTACAGACATGGTGGAAAAAGAAGGGAACCTGATAATATTGAGGACAGTTACATAATTTTAAGTATTGATACAGCTAATGAATTCATTCCCAATACCCAATTTATTTGATGAGCCTTTCACTTCTTAGTGAGGTGGATCCTCTTAATAAAGTAGACAACAATTTTATTCAAAGAACTTGTACTCCACTAGGTTAAATTCATTCTCATCTTATTGTTAGCTTATGACAAGTCAATGGGGGAGGAATTTGGTGGTGATAATTATTATGATTTGTCATGTAATATGTTTTACTATCATTTCTTTCTCTTTATACAAGAATTTAAGAAACAGTTTAAAATTATTTAAAAATTTTAAAATTGTCTACTGCTTTCCCTTCCCTTTACCATTTTTCCCCCTGTGAATGTTAGGAAATTTAAGGGTAAATGTCTAAAACAAGAATAACCAAGGTAAGGGAAAATAGCGATTATGAAAATTGGGTAAATTGGAAGATTATGCATTGCAATAATAACAGGACTATAATGTAATTTCTTTTCCTTGTCTTTGTCCTCATCCTCCTCATTTTCCTCTTCCTCCTTATTCTCTTCTCCCTCCTCTTTTTTTCTTTCCCCCCTTCTTTGTCTGGGTTAATTTTTTAATTTTTAATTTTTGATTTGGAAACCCAATATGGAGAGTGATTTCTTAGCTTTGAGTACTGCTGAAATTATAAAAAATTATGAAATTATGAATAATTACCAATGATTATGCCTATTGCTATCATATCCCTAAAAGGAGAATATTCATGACAAACATTTTGCAAATTCATTAAGTTAATCCTCCTCATTCTTTGATTGGTTTAAAACCTCTTAGATGACTCAGCTCTCATGTGAAAAATTTCATAAATAAGCAGTCCCATTATTTATAATTTGACAAATACAATATAGGACTTTCAAATAATATTTCTAAATAATCTGACAAGGTGGAAAATTTTCGAAGAAGAAATAATTAGTCTTTTTCTATCAGATGAAAGGTTCTACCCTAAAACAAATTTTATTGAAAGACCAATCAAATCACATGTTTTTTTCTGCATTGGCACAGTTCCTTCTTGTCTGTAAAAATACTTACAATTCATAGTTGCTCTGAGTGGATAGGTGTACACACTAGGAAATAACTCAGGGTTGAGTTCTGTGTATGTCAACAAGTAGTCTGGTATGCATGTGAAAAACATTTCTTTTCAAAGAAGTTCATTTCAGGTGAATATTGGCAGCATTTCAGGTTCTATCAAATCATCTCTAAAATACACCCAAAGATGGTCCTTTCAGAATATGAGATGTTTTTGAATAAAGATGAGAATAATAAGGAAAGAAAGTTGAAGAAGGGAAATTTTGAAGAGAAAGGTGACCTCTTTCTGGGCTGATAAGGGAACAAGGGGTTTTGGGTAGAGGCTTTTTCCTATTCCAATAGCATATCTGACTTGAGTATCCTATGGTCATTTTGCATCACTTTCATGCTGATATCATCTCCACCAGAGACCAGATTGGAATTTGTCCTATAAAATATATCTGGTTTGCATTGCTCATGCCAGGAACCACAGTTTCCATTTTGTTTTTGAAATGACTAGACATCTCATTATATTTTCTTTTTCCATTTTCCAGAAATTGACAAATGAGAGGAAGTAGAGCAAAAAGTGAGCATTTGAAAAGTACAGTTCATCTGTCCACAAGGTTGTGATAAAGAAAATGTATTGCCTCTATTAATGTGTACTTTTACAATGATGTTTGGCCTATGAACAGATGGATAGTCAGAAGTATATAAATATGTGTGTGTGTGTGCATATCTCTGGGAACAATCCCTTTATTTGTCTCTGCTTGAAGGATCCTTTAAATGGTCCCTTGCAAATCTTTAAGTTGAAAAAAAAAAAGAAAGACATATTCCAATATTTTCTTGCATATGGTCCTCATTCCCTCTGTTTCAAGTGGCTTTCATGGGACTTTCATTAAATCAAGTGAGATTTGAGCTCATGTGGTTTTCCAGACAGGCTATAGTGCATAGAAGGTCCTTGAACATTCCAAGGTAATTTAGGCAGCATACTGATATCAGAGAACACTAATCCATAAGAAAAGCAGATTAAAATGAATCAAATACCATTTTATACCCATTTTTATTAGAAAGAAATGGCAGGTTACTTATAGGGGTAGATCCAAGATGGCTGAGTAAAACAAAGAAACTCAGAGTCACCATGAAAATCCTCTCCAACTAATATTAAAATAATGCCACAAATTGAATATAGGAGTGAAAGAACCAATAAGGAGATAGAGTGAAACAACTTTCCAAAAAACCCCTAAAAGGTAGACAGAGACTATCTGGGGCACTAGGGTGAAGAGGGAACACAGTCAACAGGAGATTACAGAAAGGAGTGAGGAGCAAGCTACAGACCCTCACCCCACATCTGGTTTGGAACTTAAGCCCAAGCCAACATTCAGATCTTAATACTGTACATGGGCAAAATAGAGGTCCAACCAACCCACACCCCTTGAAATTTCAAACATATGGTGAAGTCTGGAATCCAAGCCCAGTTCAGACTGTGCTGAAGTGGGCTGATCTGTGTGGGCCCAAAGGGAAGCCAGAAGTCCCAGTCTGGGCCTGAGGCAAGGACATAGACACCAGTTTGGTGTAGTTGGTATGCCAAAGGGGGGTCCAGATCTTTATGCCAAAAGCTCAGGGCAGAACTCCAGGACAGGGCAAACAACTGTGTGCCCAATTGGATCAAGGTTCAAAAATTTACACCTAAGCCTGAGGCTAGAATTTAAACAGTTCCTAGCCTGATCAAGCTCAGAGTAAGACCAAAAGCTTACACCCAAACTTGAGGCATATCTTTAAGCTATCAGCATCTCAAGTTTTAATTGAATCAACAATGGGAGATAACTCTCAGAGCTCCCAGCCCTCAGGCCATCATACCATCTTGGAAGAACTGAACCTGGAAGAATTCCAGAAAAAAATCTAAGGATCGTATCAAAAAATAACTGAAGTTTAATAGGGTACCCTAACCTTCCAGAAAACAGAGTTTATTTATATTAAAAAGGTAGGAAAAATGAGCAGATGAACAAAAAAAGCACCTAACTAAATAATTTTTATCAAGCCAGAACAAGGAACATCTTAGACACAGAAGGTGTCCAAAAGAGAAATATACACAGATTTAAAAAATACACAGATAGTGGAAGAGCTCAAAAAAGACTTCAAAAAAACAATTAGGAGAGGCAGAGGAAAAGTGGGGAAGAGAAATGAAAGCAATGCAAGAAGAAATGGACCAAATGAAAAAGGAGAACCAAAAGGAGAAATCAGGTCTTAAAAATCAGAATGGAGCAACTAGAAACTAATGATTTCATAAGAAATCAAGAAACAATAAAACAAAATAAAAAGAATGGGAAAAAAGAGCACATTTAGTTCCTTGTTTAAAAAAAAACTGACCTGGAAGATAGAACCAGGAGAGCCAATTTAAGAATTATTGGATTACCAGAAAGCCATGATAAAAAAAATCTGGACATCATAATACAAGAAATTACCAAAGATAACTGCTCAGATATCCTGGAACAGGAAAATAAAATTGAAACTGAAAGAATTCCCAGATCACCTCTAGAAAAAAAAATCCTAAAAGGACAAATTTCAAAAATATAATAGCTAAATTCAAAAGTCCTCAACCCAAGGAGAAAATCCTGGAAGCCAGAAAGAAACAATTCAAATAATATCAACCTATAATCAGTACTACACAGGACCTAACAGATTCTACATTAAAAGATCAGAAGGCGCGGAATATGATGTTCAGGAAGGCAAAAGTTCTGGGTTTGCAACCCACAGTCATCTATCCAGCAAAACTGAGTATATTCTTTCAGGGATAAAAATGGGCATTCATTAAGATAGAAGATTTCCAAGCATTCCTGAAGAATAAATCAGACTTAAACAAAAATTTTGTCTAAAGCATAAAAAGATAAATACAAAACAGAAAATTTAAGAAACTCATTAAGGTCAATTTTTTAATTTTTTTTTACATGGAAAGAGGATATCTGTAATTCTCAAAAATTACTTTTAGTAGTAGAACAGATAAAAGGAATATATTTAGAAAGAGAAGTAAACTGATTTTGATTATATAATGTGTATGATGATGTTTGATGGTATGATGTGTAGGTAAATGTGATAATATGAAATGACATATATGTATGATATAATAAGTATCTATATGATATGATATATAAAAAATCAAGGGGTTAAAAAGAGTATTGCAATGAGAGAAAAGAGAAGGGAAAGATAAAATGGAGTAAATTATATAGCATAAAGAGACACAAAAAATCATTATAGAGAGGTGAGATGTTTAAACTTTAAGCTCATTGTAAATGGCTCAGAGAAGGAAAAACAAATGTATACCCATTGGATTATAGAATTATATCTTACTATAAAGAGAAGTAGAACAGGAATAATACAAGGGAAGGGAGAGGGGGGAGGTAATTGGAGAGAGGGAGAAGTGGGGTGGGAGTGATAAAAAGCAAAACACAGTTGGAGAGGAATAGAGTGAAACGAAATAGAGCAGGATCAAAAATGGAAAATAAGATAAAGGGCAATAGACAATAATCATAACTCTGAATGCAAATGGTATGAACTCACCCATAAAATGGAAACAGATAGAGGAGTAGATTAAAAACCACAATCATATTATATGTTGTTCACAAGAAACATATTTGAGGCAGAGTATCACATAGAGATTAAAAGTAAAAAGTTGGAGCAGATTTTATTATACAACTTCTAAAGTAAAAAAAAAAAAGCAGGAGTAACAATCATGATACTAGACAAACATAAAGTAAAAACTGATCTGATTAAAAGAGATAAGGAAGTAAATTACATCTTGCCAAAAAGTTCTATAAACAATAAGTAATATTAGTATTAAACATTTATGCACCAAATTGTATAATATCCAGATTTCTATAGGAGAAACTAAAGGAGCTTTAGGAGGAAATATATAGTGAAACCATACAAGTGGGGGACATCAACCTTCCCCTATGAGAACTAGATAAATTGAACAAAAAATAAATAATAAAGTAAAGAAAGTGAATGAAATGTTAAAAAAAATTAGAGTTAATATATATCTGGAGAAAACTGAACAGGGATGAAAGGAATATATCTTCTTTTCAGCAGTATATGATACATATCCAAAGATTGATCATGTACTAGGGCATCAAAACATTGCAAACAAATCCATAAAAACAGAAATAAATGCTTCTTTTCACATAATAATGCAATAAAATTATAATTAATAAGGGTTCATTAAGAGGAAATTTTTAAATTAATTGGAGACTAAATATTTTAATTTTTGAAAACTGGGGAGTCAAAAAACCAAATCATAGAAACAATTACTGACTTCATTGAAGAGAATGACAATAAGGAGAAAACATATAAAAATTTATGAGATACAGGCAGAGTAGTGCTCAGGGGAAAATATATATCCCTGAGTGCCTATGTCAACAAAATCAAAAGGGAAGAGACAAATGAATTGGGCTTGCAACTTAAAAAATTAGAAAAAGAACAAATTAAAAATCTCCAGATGAAAACTAAATTGAAAATGGTAAAAAATAAAGGAGAAATTAATAAAGTTGAAAGTAAAAGAACCATTGAACTAATAACTATTGAACTAGGAGCTTATACTTAAAAAAAACCAAATACAATAGATAATGTACTGGTAAATTTAGAGGCTATATCACCCTAATTAAGAGGAAATTAAGACAATTATTAAGAGCTAATTTGCCCATGTATATGGCAGAAAATATGACAATCTAGGTGAAATAGGTGAATATTTACAAAAATATAAAATACCTACATTAACAAAAGGGGAAATAGAATACTTAAATAACCCCATTTCAGAAAAAAGAAACTGAACAAGCCATCAAGGAAGTCCCTGAGAAAAATTCCCCATGGCCAGATGAATTCACAAGTGAATTTTATCAAATATTGAAAGAATACCTAATCCCAATACTACACAAACTATTTGACAAAATAAGCAAAGAGAGAGTATTACCAAATTCTTTTTCTGACTCAAATATGGTACTGATTCCTAAGCCAAAAACGGAGGAAGAAAACTACAGACTATTCTCAATAATGAACATAGATACCAAAAATATAAAATTAAATACTAGCAAAGATACTACAAGTCATTAGAAGGATCATTCACTATGACCAGGTGGAATTTATACCAGGAATGCAAGGACGGTTTAGCATTAGGAAAGCCATAAATATAATTGACCATATTAATAAACAAACTAACAGAAATCACATGATTATCTCAATAGATGCAAAAAAAAACCTTTGACAAAATAAAACACCCGTTCCTATTAAAAACACTAGATAATATAAAAATAGAAGGGTCTTTCCCCAAAATAAACAAACAGAATTCATTTAAAACCATCAGCAACTATCATCCACAATGGGGATAAGTTAGAAGCCTTCCCAATAAGATCAGGAGGGTAGCAAAGATGCCCATTATCACCACTATTAGTTAATAATGTTTTAGAAATATTAGAGGTAGCAATTTGAGAAGAAAATGAAATTGAAGGGATTAAAGTAGGCAATGAGGAAACTAAACTACCACTCTTTGCAGGTGACGTGATGGTATACTTAGAGAACCTGAGAAAAGCCACTAAAGAGACAGTACAAATAATTAATAATTATAGGAAAATTGCAGGATACAAAATAAACCCATATAAATCATCAACATTTCTATATATTTCCATCAAAAATCAGCAGCAATGGTTAGGAAGAGAAAAATTGACTTAAAATCATCCTAGACAATATAAAATATTTTGGAATCTATCTGCCAAGAAAAACTCAGGAATTATTTCAAACTACCAAAAAACTTTTTTGTAGAATTAGAAAAAAAATTAATCTGGAAGAACAAATAATCAAGAATATTAAGGCAACTAATGAAAAATGTGGATGGGGCCTAGCAGTACCACCAAACAATATGGTACTTGCTAAGAGATAGAAGGTGGATCAGTGAAATAGACTAGGGGTAAATGACCGCAGAAAGCTAATGTTTCATAAACATAACTCCCAGCTTTTGGAACAAGAACTCACTATTTGACAAAAACTGCTGGGAAAACTGGAAAACAGTATAGGAAAAATTAGGTTTAGATTGACATCTTACATCCTATACCAAGATAAATTCAAAATAGGTAAATGACAAATGTAAAGAAGGAAATCATAAATAAAATAGGTCAACATAGAATAGTACACCTGTCAGATGTGTGGGAAAAGGAGGAATTTAAAACCAAGCAAGAGATAGAGAACCTAAAAAAATACAAAATGAATAATTAATTATATTAAATTAAAAAGGTTTTTTTTTAAACAAATAAAACCAATGCAACCAAAATTAAAAGGGAAGCAATAAACTGGGAAAAATCTTATAACAAAATCCTCTGACAGACATCTAATCTTCTAAATATATAAGAAGCTATATTAAATGTATAAGAAATCAAGACATTCCCCAATTCACAAATGATCAAAGAGTATGAATAAGTAGTTTTCAGATGAAGAAATCAAAACAATCAATAATTACATGAAAAAGTGTTCTAAATTCCTTCTAATTAAAGAAATGCAAATCAAATGAACATTGTTGTACCACCTAACATCTAGAAGATTGGCCAATATGACAGTAAAGGAAAATAATAAATATTGGAGGGGATGGCAAAATTGGTACATTAATACACTGCTGACAGAGTTATGAATTGATCTAACCATTCTGGAAGACAATTTGGAATTCTGCCCAAAAGACTTTAAAGGAATCCATATCCTTTGATATAGCCATACTACTGGGTTTGTACCCCAATGAGTTAATAAGGAAAAATACTTGTACAAAAATATTTATGACCACACTATTTATGGTGGCAAAAAGAAAAAATGGAAAAAGAAGGGTTGTCCCTTGATTAAGGAATGACTGAAAAAATTGTTGTATATGATGGAAATAGAATACTATTGCTCAATAAGGACCAATAAACTACTTGATTTCCATATGAACTGGAAAGACCTCCATGAACTGATGCATAGTGAGATGAGCAGAACCAGGAGAACATTATATACAGAGATTGAAACATTGTGAGATGATTATGTGTAATCAGCTTTGTTACTGATAGCAGGACAAACTTGAGGAATTTATGAGAAGGAATGCTATCCAACTGTGGGAGTAGAAACACGGAAGGAAAATATTTGATTTATCATGTGTTTATATGGTTATTGATGTGGGATTTTGGTTTTTAAATTATTACTCTATTACAAAAATGAATAATATGGAAATAGGTATTGAGTGATAATACATGTATAACCTAGTGGAATTTCTTGTTAGTTCTGGGAGGGGGGGAAGCGAGGGAAAGACCATTATTCATGTTACCATGGAAAAATACTGAATTTTCTTATAATTAAAAAAAATAATTGATGAGTTATTTCTTGATTAAAATGTAGCATCAGATACTTGCCAATATGGTAATTTTTTCCTTTGGATTCCACTTTCAGAAGCAAGAACTAACTCAATCTTGTTCATAATCTTTTGGATAAAACTCTTTCTGGAATCTTATGGCAACTGTTTTGAGATTGGCTCTCTCTATGTTTTCAAGATACAGTTAAGGAAATGAAAAAATAATTGTAGGTTTGCTTTGGGCAAACAGTGTTGTATGGGAGAAGGAGGAAAAAAGGAATAATTATTTTTCTTAAGTGCCAACTATGTGAAAGCACTATGTTAACCACTTCACAAATATTATCTCATTTTATCCTTGGACTGGGAGGCAAGTACCTGAGATTGGTTTTGTAAGGGGTAAATTTAGGGTTTTTCTTTTACTTATATATTATACTAATGGTCACCAGGGACTTAATTCAATCCCAATAAAAATACTCAAGTAAGTTTTGGAATTATAAGGTGGTTTAATTAATATAGAGGGAAGGAATTAAGAAGAAGAGAGAGAGAAAGGGGTATAAGATTTCTCTGGCCAACCTAAGCCAAGGGAAGTTCAGAGAACTCAGGCAGAAGGCCTCTTCAGAAGATAAAAAACTAGCTCAGCTTCCTAAGAGGATAGTATTTTTGGAAAGGTAAAGGAGAAAAAAGGAATCAGCCTAAACTCCAAGAGAGCTCAGGGGAGACGTCTCACCAGGATACTGAGCTTCTCCCAGTCACTTCACCAAGGCCGCTCACCACCAAACCCAGACAAGAGCTGCAAGCACACCAAAACGCCACAATGCCCAGCACACTGCTAGCCACACTGCTACCAAACCCAACATCTCAGAGAGAGACCCAGAGCTCAATGCCTCCACCACCAAAGAGAGAGGAGAGAGCAAGAGCCACAAATATATATATATATATATATATGTATATATATATATATATATATATAATAGGTGCTTTTTTTTTTGACAACACTTCCTGCATCTCAAATGTACCAATGGTAGCTTAAGCTTGACTTTGGACAGCCCAGGGGGTCTGTCAGTTATTTGTGACTTGCTAGCACATGTCTGTCATAGGCCATATCTCCTCAACACTCCTTAAGAAGGGATATTTACATTCCTGTTTGCTAGGATTTTACAAAAAATTCTAAAATTCACAGTTTCCAAGTCAGATCTTCCTGAGTCCAAGCATTGACTCTGGTCAAATTTTTATACTTATAACCTAAGAGATTTCACAAACTCTTTCTTGAATAGTATTATTGATCTGATCGGTTTTCTATTTGTCAACCTATTTCATCAGTAAAGATATTTTTTTCATTCCATAATCTCAGTGGGCCAGTTCAAAAAGTTCTGACTCTAGAACTGAGATACAATGCTAGGGAGAGTTCCCTTACCAAGACTTATCTGTACCAATGGAATCACAAAGATTGGCCCTTTCACTATGTATAAAGCATTCTTTAAGGGTCTGCAGAAACAAAGACCAAAAACAGTATAGTTGTTGCTTTCAAGAAGCTTATTGAATACATAAGGGGAAAAGTCATGAGGAGTCAAGTTGCAATTCAATATAATAGAGTTTTTCTAAGAGTTTGAGTTAGCCATAAAATAAGATTCAAGATGTGTTAAAATGTTTTCAGGCCACAGATGGTAGGATTGTAGAGCTATAGATTTGCAGGTAGAAGTCACCTTAAAAATAGCTTAGTTTAGATATAGGAGCTTTCAGGTAAACATGGTGGCAGTCTAGACGCAGGACTCTTCCTCTTCTCACCACCTACCAATACAGACTACCTCAAAAAGCCAAGAAAAACCCAACCCAAATTCATATGAATGAAGGGACTCTATGGTAGGGCAGAGCATTGAATGTATGTGGGATTTGGGCATTTCCACACCATAAGGGGGTGAAAAAGCTTCCACCAAAATGTGAGCTGATCCACCATCCTCCCCTCCCCCTCCCCCATGGAGTCAGAGTCAGAGCCAGAGCGAGCTAGAATCAGTGAGTGAGTGAGGGGCACCTCTGGAGCAAGTGAGGGGCACCTCTGGGTCCTTGGCAGCTGACTGAGACCACTGAGGACCTACCCCTGAGAGCAGCTAGACCTGAGACCCCAACAGGCTGAGGAATGCAGACTGTGCACACTGGCAGGGAAATAGCACAGAGAGGGGCACCAAATAGCATAAACTGCAGAGACATGAGAGCTAGCCTCAGTCAAAATCCTTGCTCCTTAGCTCCATACCCAGAGAGCCTGCTCATCTCACTCAGATTTCTACCTGGAAAGGGGAGGAAAAACCACCAGTGTAATGGCAAACAGTGCCCAGGAACAACAACTTCCCAACTCCAAGAAAAACAAGAAAAACAGGTTGAACGTGGATAATTTTTACAAAGGAAAAACCCAGGCTACAGAGGAAATAGAAGAGGAAATACAAATAAATGCACCAAAACCTTCCCCCCAAAATGGAAATTGTCCACAAGGTCTTGAAGAATTTAAATTGGAGCTTATCAAAAAGATGGAAGCCTTCTGGCAAGAAAAGTGGGAGATAGTTCAAAAAAGAAAATAACAGTTTAAAGGACAAGAACTCCCAATTGGAGAAACAGCTGGAAGCCATGAAATGCAGGATAGACCAAACTGAATAGGAAAACAAGTCCTTAAAGACCAGAATTAGGCAACTGGAAGCCAATGATCTTGCAAAACAGCAAGAATTAATAAAGCAAAGTTAAAAGACTGACAAAATAGAAGAAAACTAAAAATATCTTACTGAAAAGATGACAGATCAGGAAGCCAGAGCATGAAGGGACAATTTGAGAATCATTGGTCTACCTGAAAACCCAGAAATAAACAGAAATATTGACATCATACTACAAAAAGTCATCTAAGAAAACTGCCTTGATGTTCTTGAACAAGGGGGCAAAATAGATATTTAAAGAGTTCCTAGAACATCCTCTACACTAAGTCCTCAAAAGACAACTCCTAGAAATGTAATTGCCAAATTCAAGAGCTTCCAAGCTAAGGAGAAAATTTTACAAGAAGCCAAAAAGAGACAATTCAGATATCAAGGATCACCAATCAGGACTACACAAGATCTGGCAGCTATCACACTAAAGGATCACAAGGCTTGGAATATGATATTCAGAAAGGCAAGTGAATTGTGTCTTCAACCAAGGATCACCTACCCATCAAAACTGACTATATTCTTCAAAGGGAAAGTATGGGCATTCAACAAAATAGAAGATTTCCAAGTATTTGTAAAGAAAAGACCAGAACTAAGTGGAAAGTTTGATATCCGAACACAAAGATCAAGAGAAACATGAAAAGGTAAATAACAAAGAGAGGGAAAAGGAGAAAAATGTTTTTTTTATTCAAACTTTCTTCTTTAAGGGCATCAATAAGATCAAATTATTTATATTAGTATATGGGGAAATATTATTTGTAACTCTCAAAAATTATATTCAGTATTATAGTAATTAGAGGAATCATTCATAGGACAACATTGGGGTAATAAGTGCTATAAGATGATGTGCTAAAAAAGAAAAAGGGAGGGGGGAATCAAAGATGGCACCAAGAGATACTTGAATAAATAAAATAAATAGGATAATCTTTATCACAAAAAGATACACATGGGAAAAGGAGGGGGAAAAGACTCTTATAAGAATGAGAGGAAGAGAGTGCTAATAGGTAATACTTAAACATTACTCTCAGTGAAACCAATTCTGAGAGGAAAAACATCTATATCCATTAGGGTATTGAATTCTATCTTACCCTACAGGGAAAGTAAGAAGGTAAAACTAAAGGCATTAGGAGGGCAGGGAGTACAAAATGGGAGGGAAAGAGGGGGTTGGGGGATGGAACTTACCAGACCCTGAAAAAAATAAGAAGGGAACAAAAAGGGAGGGGACAGAAAGGGAAATTTATTAAGGACAGGGATTAGAGGGACTGATTAAAAGCAAAACACTAGTTTAAAAGGATATAGCAAAATAAGAAAGCCAGAACTAGTAGAGTATATCAAATTTTTCTTTTGTAAATTGCAACAATGACTACCTTTTTTTCACCTATTTAACAGAGCTTTTATAAGACTTAAAAAAGACAACTATAATGTCTGGATAGGAAGCTATTATTATCACAACAAAACAAAATAAGCCCTCCCATAAAAAGATTTGAATTGCTGCATATCATTTCTATATTCCAAAATTCCTCATCTAATTCTATAATCATGATGGACTTGCTGGGGTTAGTAGTATAACATCCATAGTTTTGCAAATGAATTGCTTTTAATTCATCTGAAAATTTAAATTGAATGACTATTTGAAAATATTAAAATAAGCATACTGTTATATGGGGAAAAAAAGTCAGGCAGTAGGTTGAAAGAAAATTAAGGGCTGGGCCTTATAAACGATTACTCATTATATCTTCTTTCAGTTTGTCCTCTTGGCTTTTATGGGATATAGTAAGTAGGTTTGGTGTTTGGTCTTTAGTGTTTCAAGCATCAGGGATTGAAATTGAATGCAATTAAATGTGTTTGCTAAGTGGTGCCAAGCTTGGACTAAAGAAGACTGGTGTTTATCTCCTACATTAAAAACTTAATAACTATTTGACTTGGCCAAGTCACTTAACCTCTCTTATTTCCAGTTTCCCTGTCTGTCCAGTGAGGGGATTGGATTTGATGGCCTTGAAGGCCCTTCCGCTTTGGAATCTTAAAAACCTTTGAGATATTACTCTGGTTGAGAGCATCTTTTGGCACTCTAATTTGAAGGTTTTCAGAAACCATGTAAGTTTAGCTCTGGTTTAAAATAACTTCTTAGCTTTAAAAGGCAGTCTGGTTTGGTTTGTAGTTTAGTAGAACATTAACATGTTATTTTAGCTCTAGCTTCAGCAAACAAGTGTGGTTTCTACTGTGGTTTTGTTCTGAGATTCATTTGGCTTAAGACCTGATGAGGAATGATAGAAAGTAGTGGGACTGTCTAGAGAAGGGGAAGCAACGGCCTCTGTTATATTGAGTAGGTCCAATCTGATCAAATAGATCTCTCGGGCTGGGATTAAAAAAAAAAAATCTGAGAATTTGATTAAATCCACATTGGCATGGAAACAAAAGCCTATGTGAGCCTCAAAAGTTGAGGCATTTCAATAATTCAACTCAATTGATAGAACATTTATTAAACAACCATTAGGAACAAGATAATGTATTAACTGCCTGAGAAACAAAGAAGAAAAATAAAAGGAAATTGCTCAAGAAGTTCACATTCAGCTGTGTAATTATAACATTACTCAAAAAATATTTTATTGATCCAACAATCAGATTTCCATGAATTATCTCTGTACTACATGAAAAAACACATTTACAGATGAGTACCAAACTGATCCCCAAAGAGAGATCCACATTTTAAGGTCTTTTGTTTTTATTAGGAATGTGAAATGTCTCCTTTTAACCTCTGGATTATTTGCATTATGATTAGTGCATTAGCATTATTTGCATTTATCTTTACCCTTTCTTTCAGAGTTCAAAGTGATTTACACTCTGATCAAGGAAAGCTAACATTCTATAATGTCAACAGGAAGCCCCCATTGAAGCCACCTTGAACTCTCCCCACGTGATTGGAAGACCCTGAATGTGTGGACCATCTTCATCTTCTGTGTGCTTGAGATTTAGACAAGCTCCAGACAATCTCAGGTAATCACAGAACTGAGGCTTAGCCTCCAGTTCTGGGAAGCCCTTTCATTGTATCACTGTGGCTTTCCACTGCCACAGGGGATGAAGGAAAACTTGGCTCTGGCGTTTCCCTTTCATGTTGGCATTTGGTGCTTTGGCAGTGTACCAAACAGTGTACTTTCCTAGGATGCCCTCTCCTCCATTCCCAGTCCACAAACCTATAGGTACATGAGTGACCTCTGCCTGGACCCTCTCCTCCCCCAGGGAATAGGCAGCCCCACCTCCTGCACCAATTGGCTTTGTTCTGGTCGCTTCTCAGAGTGTGCCCACAACTCCTGGCAAGCGGTCTCACAAATACATGACATTAGTTGAAATCTGCCGGGGCAAGGAAGCATGGCTGGATCAGTGCCAATCACTGCCAGGTCTGGAAGCAATAACTATGTGCATTATTTTCTGATGGTAAGCCAGGAGTAGGAATTTTCTAAATATTCCTTACTTATCAAAAACCCATTTAAAAACTTGATTTTTCTCTTCAATGAAAAAGAAATTGTACTTTTACAAATTCCCCTTAGACTTGAAAAATATGTACACAAATTTAAAGTTAAGTTTATGTATGGCATGCCAATGAGTATGTGAGGAACACAACGCATGTGAAGACACAGCAGCGTATAGGTGCACTTATGTATCCATACACTTATGGATATGGGAGTGTTCATAGGCACAGATCAAGATCTGTGACCAGCCTGTACATCTCATTGTGTCACCGAGCTGCTCGTGGTCAGTGGAATTGCTCTGGCAGGTCCTGTCAAGTGAGAATGACTTGGTTTTTCATTGACTTTCAATAATCAACCAAGCTCAGTGCACGGAAGCTATTCATTAGCAGATTGGGCAGCAAATGATCTATTATATTGACAAAAGAGTTTCAGGAAAAGATTCTAATAAAGTTTAGAAGGATTTCTATTGTATCTGTAGGAATAGAAC
Organism: Monodelphis domestica; assembly: GCF_027887165.1. Lineage (NCBI taxonomy): Eukaryota > Metazoa > Chordata > Mammalia > Didelphimorphia > Didelphidae > Monodelphis > Monodelphis domestica. The sequence goes on along the minus strand of NC_077229.1, from coordinate 319,547,464 downwards.
CTACAAATTGGAATTATAGCTCCTTGAAGTATTGAAATAAATATTCATATTGATATATGCTTGTGGAAGTATGTATATAATCATAAACATATTTGTTCCAAGGCAGAAGAGCAGTAAGGAATAGTTAAGGAAGGTGAAATGACTTGTCCAAGGTCACACAGCAAATTAAGTATCTGAGGTCATATTTGAACCCAGGACCTCCCTCTATAGGCCTGGTTTTCAGCCCACTGAGCCACCTAGCATTCCCCTACAAATAAAATTCTTTCAAGACACATATATCCTCTTTTTTGGGAAGTAAAGTTCTTGATAATTCATTTTTCTATTTTTCACTCTCTATTTTGATGATTAAAAAGGAAACATACCAATGGAGTTGATAAGTGATAGTATATAATCTTGTTATAAAAATGTTTCAAAACCCCCCCAAGTTATTCATACATAGTAGAGATCTATGGCATATAAAATTTTCCAAGAACGTGCTGCCATATGTATTTACTCTTCTGCTTGTTATTTATGGATTGTGTACAGGAAGTGCAACAGAGAAAAGGGTTTCCAAAGCCCGAGAATTGCTTAAGTAGGAGGTCTTTTAAGCATAACTTAGCTTTAAATAGTTAATAAGTAGAACCCTACACAGATCAAAAGGCATTTATTTAACAGTAACAGCATCCCCCTTATTTTTAAATTTTCTTGCTTGGAAACTTCAGACAAAAAAGCTTTTGTTTCCTCCACTGAGCATTTTAACAGGAAACAGGAGTTCAGCCACTAAAAAGTACTTTTTTCCCGATACAAATTTCACCATTGTGACTTGATTGACAGCCATCCCAATGTCTATAAACAACCTGTGGGCTCCCCCTCCTACCCCAATCACCATTCAGTCCTTGCATCCAACATTTAAACATTGAGTGTTTTTTTGCGCTCAATAAAATTCCTTTTCATTTCGCCCCAGGTTGCCATGTCTCTTCAAACAGAGACAGAAAAGCAGGGCTCTGTGTCAGACAGATTTTAATTTTCAGTCCTCATCCATTCGGGGAACGAGACACAGGCAAACAAACTCTCCCCCCAAAGCCTAGCAACCTGTAGTTGAAACAGCCAATGCGTAGAGCCCCGGGATGGAGGCCTGGACCTGTTCACACATGAATAAAGAAGATTAAGATTTCCTTTCAAAGACGTGAAGCCTTTTTGACAGCCAGTGTCAACAGCGCTGTCTGCCTCTCAATGTGAAACAGTCTTCTATCACAGGTTCCCACAGGGAGGTCCTTCTGATTAGTATGCTGCGCACTATCATTCCTTGTCAGGATTTAATTGAAGAATAAGGGTGTAAAGTTTTGCAAACTCTTAACTGATCCACAAAGAAAGGATAACTTACAGGAACTGTTGAAAGAAAATACCAGGGAACATGAACACCTACAGGGAGCATTTTAAAGCGAAGCACAGAGGGAAGGGGAAAACAGCCACTTCCATTACCTAATTACCAAAATGGAACAATGATGCCGTAGTCAAAAATACATGTTTTCAATGTTTTTTTTTTTTTTGCATTGTGTGGGGGGAGGTTAGATCAGCTGTGCGCCCAGGAGGAAGACAATGGGGGGGGGGGTGGAGTGGCCAGAGAGCAGTTGGGCTAAGCAGAAGAGGTCTCGGATTATATTATCCAAACAAAATACTGTGGCAGCATAAGCATTTATTTAAAAGCAAGAGTGTTTATTTTTTCAGGCTTAAAGATGATTTCAACTATTAAAATAACTATAAGGGGTCTTATTTATGATTGTTTTTTATGAGAGTGGTTGATAAATATTTCAAATAAGTGATGGAAAGTGGTATTTTCTTAGAGACCAAGGGTGTCTTAGCACACTATAGAGTTCCTTATAGAATTGCTTGGCTGCACAGGGCATTTTATTAACCTTTTTAGTGGTAATCAAGACAATTTAATCATGTCCAGAAAGAGACATCTTCCATCAGTTTGGGAAACAATAAAACCATGTGACTATATTAAATTATAGTCAGTCTCAATTATAGTTTGTGAGGAAGGAAGAAAAGGAGAAGAGCTGATCTGCACATTTTCAGTTATGACTATAACTCTTTCCAGAGAATGGTGGGACACGTTTATAAAAATTTGATGTTGTGTGAATTCAAATCAGTTAATGTTTGCTAGATAACCACTGTGCATTGAACACTGTGCTAGGAGCTAGATGAGAAGCAATGTTTAGATCAGATGAGTCTTCTTTTGTGGGGGTCGTGGTATAGATGAGGGAGAATACATGGGTTCAGTCTCAGGCACCTCCTAGCTGTGTGTCCCTGGGCAAGTCACTTCACTCCCATTGCCTAGACCTTATCCTTCTTTTTCCTTGGAACCAATACACAGTATTGATTCCAAATTGGAAGGTAAGGTGTTTTTTTTTTCTTTTTTTAATAACACATGAATTCACTGTAATATATAGCAATATATGCTTACATTTAAAAAATAGAGAACAAAGACTATGAGATCCAAGGGAAAAAGTCTTTCTTGACATGGAGCTATAAGGAAGACTTCTTGGAAGAGGTGGCATTTGATTTGGGCTTTATGGACACAGACATAGGTAGGTAGTAAGGACCATTACTCTAGTGAGACTGGAGCGGAGGGGAGGAATTTCAAGTAACTTAATTGCACATTAGATAGAATGCTTCACTTAGATCCAGAAGACCTTGGTTAAAATCACATCTCTAATATTATTCGGTGTGTGACCCTGGGCACAGAATTTAAACTATATTAAGTAGTTCCCTGCCTATGAAAATGGGGATAATCATAGTTCCTACCTTATAGGGTTATAATGGGGATCAAATATAATTCCATATGTAGAATACTTTACAAACCTTAAACTAATATATAAGTATTAACAATTGTTTTATCTTGCTTCTGTCACTGGAAATATTTCAGAAGAAGAAATCAACAAAATTTGCAAGTTGATTGTATATTAAAGTTAAGGAAGATGAAGAGGGAAAAGTAATCCAAACACATCTATACTTTCTCAACCTATTTTCTATTTGTCTGTGTTTTGCCAGAAGCCATCAATGGATGAGACTACATAGGAATCTTTGATTCAATTGTTTAACTATTTTGTGACCTATATTGGAGAGAATTTATTAGAGGACAAGGAGAAAAGCTGCCCAGGAGGAAAAGGCTGTAAGAGGTGTGATCTTTCTCATTGGAGGCATATCCAGATGAAATGACCCAAAGTTACTGATTAATGATCTGATTTGCTCTTTCACATATAACACTATTATTTTTATCACTAACAATGCTAACATTTTGATTCATGCTTTTTCAGTGATGGAGACAGATTTATACTATTATATATTTCCAGGCACAGTGGAGAGAGGGAAGGGAGCTCCACTGGAGACCTTCTGCCTTTCTAATAATGAACTCTGGGGATGGGGAAGGAGGGTGGCTGAGTGCCCACAGAGGGCATTCTGCGTGCCATCTTTTGCACCATTCCCATGGGTTTGCAACCACTGGGTTAAGGTATAAACAGGAAATATGGGAAATGGCCTGAAAGTTCATAAAGTCTCAACTCTCATCCTCTCAGGCAGGGAGATGGTGAACACTAGGACAGAGCAAAGAGGAGAGCCATGGTTCACAATGAGGGAGGAAGCCAGAGATGAGATGCAAGGAGTCCTTTAAGGCTTTACCTATGGTAAATAATATGAGAAGGTGCTCCCGGGATCCAGGTTACCCAAGAAGATACCAAAATAGAATGAGAGATGTCAGGCACAGCAGATAAGGATGTTTTCCCTAATTGCTGTTTAGTTGTTTTAATTGCATTAGATTCTTCATGACTGAATTTGGGTTTTCTTGGTAAAGACAGTAGAGTGTTTTGCCGTTTCCTTCTCCAACTTATTTTACAGATGAGGAAATTGAGACAAACAGCATTAAGTGACTCGCCTAGATCACAAAGCTAGTGTTTGAGGCCAGATACGTATTAAGTAAGAACAATATTCCTGACTCAAGGCTCAATGCTATTAACTGTGCCATTTAGCTGTCCTATTTTCCCTAATATTCCTGGTCAACAATGCTTCCCCACCCACTTTGGTGCTTACTAAGTGCTTATTTTTATGTAACTGAATATTGTGGTTAAATTCTATATTTTATTTCTCCTTCTTCAATATAAACTCTATTTGGACAAAGACCACGTATTGTCTGAACTTTGCATCTTGCCCAATACCAATGAACCTTGGATCTGACAGAAAAGGTCCTACTTGCTGGCTCTCAGGAGGGCCAGTTTAAACTCCATATCTCAATCTATGACATATTTCCCCACACTGGGCTTATTCTAATTGACCCAAATAACTACCTAACTATGCCGTATCAGCTGTTGAATTAATAAACAGCTTCTGGACTTCTGGGTAAACATGGTTGCAATCTAGACGTGACTCGCTTCCCCTCCCCGGCACCGAACGAAATAGACTACTTCAAAAGAGCATAAAAATCACCTTTGGAAGAACAGAGGGACCCCCCAGTACCCCCACAGAAATGAAGGTACATGGGGTTTGAACATTTCCACACTATAAGTAGGAGGAAAAGCTCGCACAAAAATGTGAACTGAGCCGCCTCCCCCCCCCCCCAAACCAGAGGAAGCTATCAGAGTGCTCACTGGGACAGCAAGTGAGTGAGGAGCGTCTCTGTCTGGGGGGGGGGGGGGCACACCAGGGTCCTTGGGATCTAAAGACTACAAGGAAACGACCTCTCAGGGTGATTTCATGGGAAAATCCTGAGCTGAGCAAAGGGGCAGCAGCTCTGAGAGGCTGAGCAGAGCAAAGGGGCGCTGAGAGGCTGCGCTGAGCAAAGGGGCTACCACTCTGAGAGGCTGAGCTGAGCAAAGGGGTGGCTGCGCTGAGAGGCTGCACTGAGCAAAGGGGAGCTGAGAGGCTATGCTGAGCAAAGGGGTGACCATGCTGAGAGGCTGCGCTGAGCAAAGGGGCTGCTGTGCTGAGCACAGGGACCTGCGCTCTAAGAAACCTCGGAGGCTGGGAAGAACTAGTCTGAGGCAACCTAAATTCACAGAAAATCCGCCCACATCACCCAGACCCCAGACCAAAAAAGAAAGTGGAATAAAACCATCAAAGGGATGGCTCACATGGCCCAAAATCAAGCCTCCAAGAAGAAATGGGGGGAAAAGTGACTATTGAAAACTTTTATGGAGGGAGTACCCAAGGAAAAGAAGAGAATGAGGATGAAATCCAAACAAAATCAGAACATGACTCCCAAAATGGAAACTATCCACAAGCTCTGGAAGATCTCAAAGTAGAGATTACCCAAAAGATGGAAACCTTTTGGGAAAAAAGTGGGAGAAAGAGATCAGCAGTCTGATAGATAAGACTTCGCAATTGGAGAAGGAGCTGGAAGCATCTAATAGAAGGGAAGACAAAGCTGAAAAGCAAAAACAGTCCCTAATGACCAAAATTAAGCAACAAGAAGACAGCGAGCATGCCCAAAAGATGGAAACCTTTTGGAAAGAAAAATGGGAGAAAGAGATCAACAGTCTGATAGACAAGACTTCACAATGTGAGAAAGAGCTGGAAGCATCTAATAGAAGGGCAGACAAAGCTGAAAAGCAAAAACAGTCCCTAATGACCAAAATTAAGCAACAAGAAGACAGCGAGCATGCCCAAAAGATGGAAACCTTTTGGAAAGAAAAATGGGAGAAAGAGATCAACAGTCTGATAGACAAGACTTCACAATGTGAGAAAGAGCTGGAAGCATCTAATAGAAGGGCAGACAAAGCTGAAAAGCAAAACCAGTCCCTAACGACCAGAATTAAGCAAATGGAAGACAACAAGATTACAAAACAGCAAGAATCAGTAAAGCAAAGCCAAAAAATTAATGAATTAGAAGAAAACATGAAATATCTCACTGAAAAGGTCACAGACTTGTAAAACAGAGGAAGAAGAGACAACCTCAGAATTTTTGGTCTGCCCAAAAAACCAGAGATAAACAAAAACCTCTATGCTATTCTACAGGAGATTATAGAAGAAAATTGCCCACATGTTCTGGAGCAAGGGGCCAAAATAGAAATAGAAAGGGTTCATAGAACACCCTCTATACTAAATCCCCAAAAGACAACCACCAGGAATGTAATCTCCAAATTCAAGAGTTTCCAAGAAAAGGAGAAAATCCTACAAGAAGCCAAGAAGAGGAGCTTCAGATATAGGGGGGCTCCCATAAGGATCACACAGGACTTAGCAGCTAACACACTAAGAGACCTCAAAGCATGGAACATGATATTTAGAAAGGCAAGAGAGCTGGGTCTCCAACCAAGAATCAACTACCCAGCAAAACTGACTATATACTTCCAGGGGAAAGTATGGGCATTCAACAAAATAGAAGATTTCCAAGCATTTGCTAAGAAAAGACCAGAAGTTGGTGGAAAATTTGACATCCAATCACAGAAAGCAAGAGAAACATGAAAAGGTAAATATGAAAGAAAGGAAAAGGAGATAAATCTTATCTTTTTCTTTAAGTCAAACTCTCTTCTTTAAGGATTACATTTATATCAAATTATATATATATTAATATGTGGGGGAAATGAATTGTTTAACTCTCAAAAATTGTATGCATCATAAGAGTAGTTAGAAGAATCATACATAGGGAAAGATTGGGGCATCAAGAAGATTGGCTGAAAGGGGGGGCAAAGAAAGAAAAAGGGAGGGGGGAATCATCGATAATACTAACATTTACTTCAAGAAATGGGGGGGGGACTAAATAGAATAATCTTTCCCATACAAAGATACACCTGGGAAAGGGAGGGGAAGAACTCTCATATGAGAAGGAGAGGAAGATAGCGTGAAGTGGTATTACTTAAACCTTACTCTCAGTGAAATAAAATCTGAGAGGGAAGAACATTTAGATCCAGTGGGATCTTGAATTCTATTTTATCCAACAGGGTAAGAAAGAAAGGAAAATCAAGGAGGAGGAGGAGGGGGGAGGGAGTATAAAAAGGGAAGGAAGGAGAGGGGGGAAAGGGGAAGGGAGCATAAAAAGGGAGGGGCTAGAAAGGGAAGCATATCAAGGGAGGGGACTAGGGGGACTGACCTAAAGTCAATCACTGGTTCAAAAGGATATAGCTAAAGAAGAAAGGTCAGAACTAGGGGAAGTTATCAAAATGCCAGGGAATCCACAAGTAGCAATCATAACTTTGAATGTGAATGGGATGAACTCATCCATAAAACGTAGACAAATAGCAGATTGGATTAGAACCCAAAACCCTACCATTTGTTGTCTTCAAGAAACACACATGAGGTGGGTTGATACTCACAAGGTTAGAATTAAAGGATGGAGTAAGACCTTTTGGGCCTCAACTGATAGAAAGAAGGCAGGAGTTGCAATCATGATATCTGACAAAGCCAAAGCAAAAATAGACCTGATCAAAAGGGATACAGAAGGTAAATATATTCTGTTAAAAGGGAGTAGAGACAATGAGGAAATATCACTAATCAACATGTATGCACGAAATGTTATAGCATCCAAATTCTTAATGGAGAAACTAGGAGAATTGAAGGAGGAAATAGACAGTAAAACCATATTAGTGGGCGACTTGAACCAACCACTATCAAATTTAGATAAATCAAACCAAAAATAAATAAGAAAGAGGTAAAAGAGGTGAATGAAATCTTAGAAAAATTAGAGTTAATAGACATATGGAGAAAAATAAATAGGGACAAAAAGGAATATACCTTCTTCTCAGCACCACATGGCACATTCACAAAAATAGATCATACACTAGGTCACAGAAACATGGCACTCAAATGCAGAAAAGCAGAAATAATAAATGCAACCTTTTCAGATCATAAAGCAATAAAAATATTGATCGGAAAGGGTACCTGGAGAGCCAAATCAAAAATTAATGGGAAATTAAATAATATGATACACCAAAATCAGTTAGTTAGAGAAGAAATCATAGAAACAATTAATAATTTCATTGAGGAAAATGACAATGGTGAGACATCCTTTCAAACCTTATGGGATGCAGCCAAAGCAGTTCTTAGAGGAAAATTCATATCCATGAGTGCATATATTAACAAATTAGGGAGAGCAAAGATCAATGAATTGGAAATAGAGATCAAAAAATTTGAGAACAAACAAATTAAAACCCCCCAGAAGAAAACTAAAATAGAGATACTAAAAATTAAGGGAGAAATTAATAAAATCGAAAGTGATAGAACTATTGAGCTATTAAACAAGACTAGAAGCTGGTACTTTGAAAAAAACAGACAAAATAGACAAAGTACTGGTCAATCTAATTTAAAAAAAGGAAAGAAAAAAGGCAAATTAATAGCATCAAGGATGAAAAGGGGGACCTCCCCTCCAATGAAGAGGAAATTAAGGCAATCATTAAAAACTATTTTGCCCAACTATATGGCAATAAATATACCAATCTAGGTGATATGGATGAATATTTACAAAAATATAAATTGCCTAGACTAACAGAAGAAGAAATAGATTTCTTAAATAATCCCATATCAGAAACAGAAATCCAACAGGCCATCAAAGAACTTCCTAAGAAAAAATCCTCAGGGCCTGATGGATTCACCAGTGAATTCTATCAAACATTCAAAGAACAACTAACCCCAATAGTATACAAACTATTTGACACAATAAGCAAAGAGGGAGTTCTACCAAATTCCTTTTATGACACAAACATGGTACTAATTCCAAAACCAGGCAGGCCAAAAACAGAGAAAGAAAATTATAGACCAATCTCCCTAATGAATATAGATGCAAAAATCTTAAATAGGATACTAGCAAAAAGACTCCAGCAAGTGATCAGAAGAGTCATTCACCATGATCAAGTAGGATTTATACCAGGGATGCAGGGCTGGTTCAATATTAGGAAAACCATACACATAATTGACCACATCAACAAGAAAACCAACAAAAAACACATGATTATTTCAATAGATGCAGAAAAAGCCTTTGATAAAATTCAACACCCATTCCTATTAAAAACACTAGAAAGCATAGGAATAGAAGGGTCGTTCCTAAAAATAATAAACAGTATATATCTAAAACCATCAACTAATATCATCTGCAATGGGGATAAACTAGATGCATATCAGGAGTGAAACAAGGATGCCCATTATCACCTCTATTATTTGCCATTGTACTAGAAACACTAGCATTAGAATTAGAGAAGAAAAAGAAATTGAAGGCATTAAAATTGGCAATGAGGAGACTAAGTTATCACTCTTTGTGGATGACATTATGGTCTACTTAAAGAATCCTAGAGATTCAACCAAAAAGCTAATCGAAATAATCAACAACTTTAGCAAAGTTGCAGGATACAAAATAAGCCCACATAAGTCATCAGCATTTCTATATATTTCCAACACAGCTCAGCAGCAAGAACTAGAAAGAGAAATCCCATTCAAAATTACCTTAGACAAAATAAGATACTTAGGAATCTATCTTACGAGACAAACACAGGAATTTTATGAACACAACTACAAAACACTCTCCACACAACTAAAACTAGACTTGAACAATTGGAAAAACATTAACTGCTCATGGGTAGGATGAGCCAATATAATAAAAATGACCATCCTACCCAAACTCATCTATCTATTTAGTGCTATACCCATGGAACTTCCAAAAAAATTTTTTACTGATCTAGAAAAAAACTATAACAAAGTTCATTTGGAAGAACAAAGGATCAAGGATATCCAGGGAAATAATGAAAAAAAAAATACAAAGGAAGGGGGCCTTGCAGTCCCAGATCTCAGACTATATTATAAAGCAGTGGTCATCAAAACAATTTGGTATTGGCTAATAGACAGAAAGGAGGATCAATGGAATAGACTCGGGGTAAGTGACCTCAGCAAGACAGTATATAACAAACCCAAAGATCCCAGCTTTTGGGACAAAAACCCACTATTTGACAAAAACCACTGGGAAAATTGGAGGACAGTGTGGGAAAGATTAGGTTTAAATCAACACCTCACACCCTACACCAAGATAAATTCAAAATGGGTGAATGACTTGAACATAAAGAAGGAAACTATAAGAAAATTAGGCGAATACAGAATAGTATACATGTCAGACCTTTGGGAAGGGCGAGGCTTTAAAACCAAGCAAGACTTAGAAGGAGTCACAAAATGCAAAATAAATAATATGGAATACATCAAATTAAAATTTTTTTGTACAAACAAAACCAATATAACTAAAATCAGAAGGGAATCAACAAATTGGGAAACAATCTTCATAAAAAC